>NW_028261384.1:51176169-51826169 GCF_051295495.1 Thamnophis sirtalis
AATCCATAACCTGCTGAGTCATATAGGCTTGTGTTGTTTATCCTCTCGTCGCTATCTTCAGGAAAGCCCCAATGAAGCTACCTCCTCCTTCTCCTTGGCTGACCCACAGAACTGCCTTCCACTTTGTTGGGGGGGGGGGGGGGGGAGAAGGGAAAACCAAGGGAGTTATGGACCATGAGAAAAAAATCATCCTCATTTCCCTAGCCTTCTCTAAGGAGGAAGAGGGTTCACTCTTTCATTGTTGGTGCCCACAGGCAGCCCTACCATTATCAACCCAAGTGCTAGGTAATCTTAGGCATCCTGCCCTCTCACATCCTCTAATTTGATTTCTTTCCATTCTGCACTGTTGTGAAAAAATGTGTTTTTGTATTTTATTGCATTACCTAGAAGTTTATGATGCTCAAAATACTATTCAGTAAATAGTGAAATAATTATAGCAGGTATCTTCTATTAGCAGGCACAGTCCTTGTTTCATTTTTGCTGGGCAAGAAATAATTCCTGTAAATTCCTAAATTTGTTTGGCATATTAGACTGATATCCAGGCTAATCCATTGTGGGGATAAATTTGATATATTTTTCAGTTATTCCCCCTCCTCAAAGTTTTATCTTCCTATTGTAACGTTTTCAAAATGGCTTGAGAATATTGAGAACATGCAGGACAAGAAGGATAGACCCCTTTTTGTCTCCAGTGTTTCATTGATTTAGGCCCAATTATATGTTTATTTTATTTATTTACTTATGATATTTATAGTCCATTCAGGAAGTATTCAGACCCCCTTCATTTTTGTCAATTTTGGTATGCTGCAGTTGTTGAAATTAATTTTTTTCTCATTAATCTATATTCAATACTCTACAGTAACAAAGTGAAAACTGAATTTTAGAAATGTCTGTAAAAAAATTTTTAAAACTTTGGCAGAAGTATTCAGACCCTTCACTCAGTACTTCGTTGAAGCACATTCGGCATCAATTACAGCCTCAAATCTTTCAGGGTATGATGGGACAAACTTTGCACAGATTGGGGAATTTCTGCCATTCTTCCTTGCAAATCCTCTCGAGCTCAGTCAGGTTGGATGGCAATCAATAGTGTACAGCCAGTTTCCAGAGTGAGGTGTGGGAGGAGTAACACATGGGTATTAATCCAGCCCTCTTGCCCTGGAGTCTGAGGATAATCTTTTGAGGCCACACCTCTGATCCTCCTTCTCTCTCCCAGATTAACCTCAGACTCCAGCCCAGAAGGAGTGTTTTTTTCCTACTCTCCCTCACCTTGGAAACGAGGTTCTTTTTGCAGGTTTTTTCTTCCAGACTTCTTTTTCCACCATCCTTCGGATTCTTCAGGCTTCAAGGCTTTTTCTTCACAGAATGCGCACTGAAGAGCACCTCACCCCTCCTTAGTGTGCTCAGCGTCGCAAGCCAGCCGCGCCACCGGCTAGCGCGACTCCCAGCGACCAGATGGTAGCGTAAGCGGAGGAAAGGCCGCATGGGGCGTTTGGAGGCTCCACGCACCCAGGAGGCCATTTGAGGACTGGGGAGCCATTGGATTCCTCCCCCAACGCTCTCCAGCTGCAGGGATTCGGGTCGCAGCTCGGCGGCCACCATCTTGGTCCTCCAACCAGAGCACGTGGGCAAGCGCATGACCAGCGTTCCCTCTACAGGCGCTGGGAGCGCTCAAAACAGCACCGCGGAAGCCGAAAGAGGCTTCCAAGGCCCCAAACTCCGCTGGTTCTCTGGGGAGGGCCCAATCCAAGCGGTGTGCCGGCAGCTGGGCCGCAGATCGGCGGCAGGGATTTTTCTCAAGCAAGGCTGGCCAGAGAAAGGGGAGGCGGTAAACGGTAGAACTGTGAGTACAATGGCGGTGGCGGCTAGGATCAGGGGTGCCAGGCCCAAAGCCCAAGTGGAGTTGGATCCGGGCGAGGGGCCTCCAGGAAGGAATCCCCAGATACCAGAGGGAGGTCCCCTACCAAGAGAGGCACCCCCAGGCCCCAGAGGAAGGGAACCTTGAGAAAGGAGGTTCGGTTCACCAGGGCCTCTGCTAGAAGGTTCAGGGCCACTATCAGCCCTTCCCCTTCCAGATCTCGCTCCCCCCACAGGCTCCCAGCCTTGGTAAGAGTCCCAGGGGGCGTCCCCAGAGTCCCCTAGGGGCTCAGGCAGAGGGCACAGCTCATTATTGCCCCCTCTCTCGCCTGCACTCCCATTTGAGGCGAGGAACGGCTCCTTTGGGCGCAGGGCACCCAGTCCAGGCAGGTACCCATTGGCACCTCAATCTCTTGAGCACAAAGGCTCACCACAGCCTCCAGAACTCCAACCTTCCCTGAGCTTTCTGCAAGCTTCCAGGAGGTGTTAGCCAGGGCCATAGCCCAAATAATGACCTCTGGAATGAATCAGCAACCCCAGAGTTCCAGGAGTAGGCCTCCCCGGGACCAGCCCAGGGGTAACCAGGATCCCCCCCAGGGCCTCTGCTACCAGAGGACCCAGGTCTCCCTCCCCCTCCACTGCCAGTGGGGCCTCAGAATTGGAGGAGGGAGAGTTGAAGGAGGTGGGACTCTCTGAAGATAAGGATGCCCAGTCAACTGAGGCCCCCAATATTGCTGGCCTTCCCCCCCCCCCTTATTTAGTTCCTTACTCCACAAGGCCAGGGCCACAGCAGACCTGGATCCCCCGCCAGATCCCAGGCCTGCGACTACCACACCCAGCACTAGCGGGAGGAAAAAGAAGGGTCCTTTCCATAGGCCACCAGTGGAAAAGGAAGAGATTCCCACTCCAGAGATGTTCATGGAGGTGCTTAAATCCCAGTGGGTTAAGCTAGGCTCCTTTCTCAACCTGGGGGGCAATGAACCGAGATTCTATGATCTTAATCATACATTTGCCCAAGCTCTGCAGGTCCCCGAGGTGGACAATCCGGTTGCCACCCTAGCTTCAGCTTCAGCCGTGGTCACTGGAGACATCGCCAACTGCCTGAAAGCAGAGGACAAGAAGGCAGACATCGTTCTGCGGAAAACATTCAAAGCGATAACCTGGGCCATTAGGGCAGCAGCTTCTGCTTCCTTCTTTCATAGGTCTACAGTGTTATGGCTAGAACAGCTGAGAGACAGGACTCCGGCCACGGAGGTACGACTTCTGCAGGACATCTCTAAGGTGCTGGCAGCCACACAGTTCTCAGCTGATGCCACCTTACACTCAGTTAAGTATGCCTCTCGAGCTTTATCATCCTCTGTATCATCCAGGCGCCTGCTGTGGTTGCGACACTGGCAGGCAGAATCCCGAACTAAGTGGCACCTGGCAGGACTACTCCGGGGACAAGCTTTTTGGCGCCTTGCTGGACCCTATCCTAGTGGAGGACAAGAATAAGCGAAAGATCTTCCCGGCTCCAACCAGACGGTCAGATCACTGGCATGCTCCGTACCCCAGGAGAACATTCTACCGCCCGACTGAGTCCGACGGCCAGAACCAGAGGTACCAGAACCCCAGATTCTATCGACAAGAGGATAGGCAGTTCCCTAGGGATAGGTGCAGGGGCCAGCAGCAGAGCAAGCGGCCCTTTCGAGGAGGGAGCGCCGTCCTTTCCGCAGATTCAAGTGATTCGTTCGCGAATCACCCCATCGGCGGTCACCTCTCACTTTTTGCGGATGCTTGGGAACGCGTCACTTCCAACGAGTGGGTTCTCCAGACTGTTAAGCTCAGGTTACAGCTGGAGTTTCACTCGCAACCCCCTGATAGATTCCGTACCTTCACCTCCTCCAGGGATCCCACCAAGCGGGCCCTTAAGGCCAAGGCCATCAAACACCTGTTAGATATCAAGGCCATTGAGAGGGTCCCAGAAGGGGAGAAGGGCTCCGGGTTCTACTCTAACCTGTTCTTGGTCCCCAAGAGTTCAGGGGGGGTGGAGAGCCATCCTGGATCTTAAACTTCTCAATTCCAGGGTGGTCTACCGTAGGTTTAAGATGGCTTCCCTAAAATCCATCTTAGAGGGCATCCGACAGGGCGACTTCTTGGCCTCCATTGACCTCACGGAGGCCTACCTTCACATCAGAATCGCCCGGAACATCGCAGGTTCCTTAGGTTTTCCCACAAAGGCAACCACTTCCAATACAGGGCCCTCCCCTTCGGGTTGGCTTCAGCACCCAGGACCTTTACCAAGGTGCTGGCTGCGGCCGCAGGTCACCTGCGCTCCTTCCCAGTAAGACTTTTGTTACCTAGATGACATTCTCGTCCTAGCCAGGTCCCCAGACAGGGACAGGCAGGACCATCAACACGCTCAGATCCCTGGGGTTCTCCATCAACCTGGAGAATAGTCACCTGGTCCCATCTACCAGGCTCCACCATCTTGGATCTATTATAGATTCGGTGTCGGGGGAGGTTTTCCTCCCCCAGGATTGAAAGGACAATATTGTACAGCTGATTCATGAAGTTCGCAAATTACGTTCTGTTCCTGTAGTTCTTCTTTCCAGGCTCCTCGGGAAATTCATTTCTTGTATAGGGATCATGCCTTGGGCTCGCCTACACACCAGGGAGCTTCAGTGGTTCCTGCTTCCATACCAGAAGGCCGGGACGAGTGACGCCACATTCAAGGTTCGAGTGTCACCCCAGGTGCTGCTCTCGCTCCGTTGGTGGCTGTCCCCAGCATTGGACAAGGGATATTTCTTCAAGGAGCCAGCAAGGAAGATACTCACGACAGACGCGAGCTGGGGAGCACATCTGGAGTCTCAGATAGCCCAGGGCCGCTGGACCCCGACAGATCTGCGCAACAACATAAACTGGTTGGAGCTCAGGGCCATCCACCTGGCCCTACGCCATTTCAAGACCACGGTGACCTTCATCATGTCCTGGTCCTGACGGACAACGTGGCAACCAAGGCCTACGTGAACAGACAGGGGGGCACCCACTCCAAGGCCCTCCACGACGAGGCCCTCCGACTAGTAAACTGGGCAGAGAGACATCTCCAGTCCATCAGAGCAGAACACATCTCCGGGACGGAGAACCAGCAAGCGGATTGGCTCAGCAGGGACATCGTTCGACAACGGAGAGTGGCAGCTCCATCCCAGCGTCTTCCTGCGGATCTGCGAGAGGTTTGGGCGCGCGACGGTGGATCTCTTCACAACCACAGCAAACGCCCAGCTGCCGAGCTTCATATCAAGGTTCCCGTCCAGAGGAGCCATGGACATGGACACCCTTCGCTGCAGATGGCCACCAGGTCTATTCTACACCTCCCCCCCCCTTCTCATTCCCGGGGTTCTGAGAAGGCTGGTGTCAGAGGGAACAGAGATGATTCTAGTGGCTCCCTTCTGGCCACACCACCCCTGGCTAGCAGACTCGGTGGAGCTGTCCTCGGCTCCTCACTGGAGGATTCCCCCAGGGGAGGTGTCCCTTCACCAGGTATCGCTGGAGCATCCGAATCCGGAGTGGCTCCATCTGACTGTCTGGCGATTGAGCGGGTACAACTGAGAGGGGCCCATTTTTCCGCTAAGGTCATTAGGACCGTCGAGGCGTCCAGGAGGCAGTCCACCACCCGCATTTACAACGCCTCCTGGATTGCTTTTGCTGACTGGTGTCAGACAAAGGTATAGTTCCAGCCTCGGCTTCTGTTCCCCAAGTTCTGGACTTCCTACAGGAAGGCCTGGAGAAAGGTCTGGCCCCCAGCACCCTTAGGAGACAGGTCTCTGCCCTCTCCACGATCCTGGGGGTTGGGGGTGGACGCACCACCTCTGTCCCAAAATCCGGTCCTCAGGTGCTTCCTTAAAGGAGCAACGAATCTGAAACTCCCAGTGGTTCATCGATTCCCTACCTAGGATCTGCCCACGGTCCTCCAAGCATTGACGGAGGCACCATTCGAACCCTTGAGGGAAGTTTCCCTACAATTCCTAACCCTTAAGGTCATTTTCCATGTCAGACAAAGGGTATAGTTCCATCACCTCAGCCAGGAGAGTATCCAAGATCAACACTCTGTCCAGCAGAGTGGACCTCTGCACCTTTCTAGAGAACCGGGTCATCCTCAAATTGGACCCCGCGTTCATGCCCAAAGTCAACTTACCCTTCCACAGGGCTCTAGAGATTGTTCTGCTGGACTTCTGTCGGCAGCCCTCCAGGGATAGGGAAAGATTGTGGCACAAGTTGGATGTCAGAAGAGCCTTACGCATATACCTGAAACGAATGGCACCATTCAGGCGTTCAGAAGCCCT
Source organism: Thamnophis sirtalis (assembly GCF_051295495.1). Lineage (NCBI taxonomy): Eukaryota > Metazoa > Chordata > Lepidosauria > Squamata > Natricidae > Thamnophis > Thamnophis sirtalis. Next base: position 51,182,343 of record NW_028261384.1, read on the forward strand.
CTTCGTTTCATATCAACCGTCCACCAGAGGGGCCAAGGTTTCTCCAGCCACCATTAGCAGGTGGATCAGGGCGGCCATCTCACAGGCCTACAAGGCACAGGGAATTCAGGTCCCAGAGGGCATCACAGCGCACTCCACCAGAAGTGCGGCTGCCTCAGCAGCCTGGGCCACCCAGACTCCCATAGAAGAGATCTGCCGGGCCGCCGCCTGGGCGTCTCCTTCACCATTCATTAGGCATTACCGTCTAGATGCCTCCGCCTCCGCAGAGGCAGCCTTTGGTAGGAGGGTTCTGCAGGGAGTCCTAGACTCTCAAGAGGCTCAGGCCCATTGATCCCTCCCTAGGACATCTAGCTTTGGTATGTCCCATGTGTTACTCCTACCACACCTCACTCTGGAAACAGGCAGTTGGTCTTACCTGAACTGCATGTTTAAGAGAAGGTGTGGGAGGAGTCACTTCCCTCCCTTGTTTAGGGCGCCCTGCGCCAGGGGCCTGAGTTAGCTCAGTGGTCAGTCAGGGCCAATAGGAAGGATATGTGCTTGCGTTGTTCTGTTGTTCTTTCCTTCCAGGGCTCTGCTACGACCATCGGTTAATCTGGGAGAGAAGGAGGATCAGAGGTGTGGCCTCAAAAGATTATCCTCAGACTCCAGGGCAAGAGGGCTGGGTTAATACCCATGTGTTACTCCTCCCACACCTTCTCTTAAACATGCAGTTCAGGTAAGACCAACTGCTATTTTCAGGTTCCTCCAGAGATGTTCAATAGAGTTCAAGTCAGGACTCTGGGTAGGTCACTCTTTGACCTTCAGAGAGTTGTCCCTAAGTCATACCTGTGTTGTCCTGATTGTGTGCTTAGGATCGTTGTCATGTTGGAAAGTTAACCTTCAGCCCAGTCGGGGGTCCTGAACACTGTGGAACAGGTTTTCACTGAGGATATTCCTGAACTTTGCTCCATTCAGCTTTCCCTCAACCCTGACCAGTCTCCCAGTACCTGCTGCTGAAAACACCCTCACAGCATAATGTTGTCAACCCCTATGCTTCACTGTTGGGATGATATTGGGCAAATGATGAGTGGTGCCTGGTTTCCTCCAAATATAATGTTTAGAATTGAGGCCAAACAATTCAATCTTGGTTTCATCAGACCAGAGAATCTTGTTTGTTACAGCCTGAGGGTCCTTCAGGTGCTTTTTTGCAAACTCCAAGTGGGATTTCATGTATTTTGCACTGAGGAGAGCTTCCATCTAGCTACTCTGTCCTAAAGCCCAGATCAGTGGAGGGTTGCAGTGGTTTGTTCTTCTGGAATTCTGTCCCATCTCCACATAGGATCTCTGGAGTTCAGTCAGAGTGGTCATTAGATTCTTGGTCACTTCTCTTACTGAAGCCCTTCTCCCCCAGTTGCTCAGTTTGACTGGGCATCCAGGTCTTAGACAAGTCCTGGTTGTGCCAAACTTCTTCCATTTGAGAATTATGGAGACCACTGTGCTCTTAGGAACTTTCAGTGCACCAGAAATCTTATTGTAGCTTTCCCCAGATCTGTGCTTGCAATAATCCTGTCTCTGAGCTCTGCAGGCAGTTCCTTTAACCTCATGGCTTTTGCTCTGCCACATTATCCAGTGAGCGTGCATAAGCACACCAACGTTCCTATTGTCCCTGTCTTATTGTCCCCATTTATCTGTATTTACTTCCTTTGTTCATGTTTATGTTCATACCTATACTTGTTATCTTATACATGTTTGACAAATAAATAAATAAATTATGCATTGTCAGCTGTGAGGCCTTCTATAGAGAGGTGTGTTCATTTCCAAATCATCCAATCAATATAATTTACCATAGGTAGATCTCAATCAAGGTGTAGGAACATGTCAGCAGCTGTCAAGAGAAATGGAAGGCACCTGAGCTAAATTTCAAGTGTTGTTGCAAATGGTCTGAATACTTACGCCAATGTTGTATTTCAGTTTTTTGAACAACTCTAGAAACGTGATCAGCATAACAAAATTGTCAAAAGTGAAGGGGTCTGAATACTTTCTGAATTCACTGAATGTAATGCTGGATTCAGCAAAAATTACTCCAGTTAAAACATAACATATTGAGAATTTTGAGGCTGATATGATGACAAAAGCTGACTACTAGAGCAAAAGCTACTTACTAAAAAGGTAAAGGTTTCCCTGTCAGTTGTGTCCAACTCTAGGCACAGTGCTCGTTTCAGTTTCTTGGCTGAAGGAGCCAACATTGTCACCCACCAAAGTAGTACCTATTAATTTAGTTGCATTTGCATACTTTCGGGCTTTTAGATGGGCATGAGCTGAGGCAAGAAATTAGCAATCATTAAATAGCCCCTTCTTTTTAAGGATAATGATGATAGAGTTTCATTCATATAAACTTCCGGGAAATAAACATTCAAACTTTAATTCAAACTTATAGTGCACTTGAAAAATTGCATCCGTGAGAAACCTAATTTTAAAACTGAATGTCTGGTTTTCTTTGCAGTGGCTTTGTATGCAATCAGTGCTGTTTATTTTGCTGGAGTGATGGTTCGCCTCATGCTAACTTTGACTCCAGTGGTTTGTATGTTGTCAGCTATTGCTTTCTCAAATGTTTTTGAACATTATTTGGGTGATGATATGAAGAGAGAAAATCCTCCAGTAGAAGATAGTAGTGATGAAGATGATAAAAGAAATCCAGGAAACCTTTATGATAAGGTGAGCCTTGAAAAAAGTTTGATATCAATCTAAATTAATTTAAACAGATATATTTAAAGTAGGTGAAAATCATATGTGGAAATAATGTTTATCAGCTGTCCCCAACATTTTCACCTTGGCAGCCCACTGCCAAAGTGTGTGTGTGTGGAGTGGCAGACACCCGTGCGCACACAGTTTCATTGGTGTGAACTGTGGGCATGCATGTGCCTTCCTCATGGAAATGGAGCAGCAGGCCCTTGCACTCGTGTGAGTGCAGAGCTCTTGCGCTCGCACATAAAGCGCCATGATTTCAAACAGGCCACGACCCAGTAGATTGGGGACCTCCTATTGTTTATGATCTCTGCATACTTCATCAAACTCTTCATTTTTTCCTTTCATTATTATTATTATTATTATATAATTTTAATATCCAAAATATGGTTGAATATATTAAATGAGGGTAGGTTTAGACTATTAGTATCCCTTCATACATTCCATTTTGAAAACCCTTTTCACCTGAAATATTTCAATTTGTAAAGTGCTTTTTAAAATCAGAAATGATGAGATTTTCATTACTAAAAACAGGATATTTAAACTCTGAAATCTGATAGATTAAAAGGAAAGGTTTGATTTGTTTTCTTTGCTCAGGCAGGTAAAGTGAGGAAACATATATCTGAGCAAGAGAAAATTGAAGAAGGTCTTGGACCCAATATAAAGAGTATTGTCACAATGTTAATGCTAATGCTATTGATGATGTTTGCTGTTCACTGTACATGGGTAACCAGCAATGCCTATTCCAGTCCAAGTGTTGTCTTAGCCTCTTACAATCATGATGGGTAAGATTTACTATTTTTATGTATCCATTATTTATGATACATTGTAATTAAAATATTGCTAATATGTAGCAATTATTTTGACACAATCTTAACTTGTTTTTCTAATAGCACAAGGAACATTTTGGATGACTTTAGGGAAGCATATTACTGGCTAAGACAAAATACAGATGAACATGCAAGAGTAATGTCTTGGTGGGATTATGGCTATCAAATTGCTGGAATGGCAAATCGAACTACACTAGTTGATAATAACACTTGGAATAACAGCCACATAGCTCTGGTATGTAGTGATTGATCACAGCTGTCACTGTACGTATTGGTTACATTGTAATATATTGAACATTATATTCAGTTATGATCATCAAAGCTTAATTCTAAAAAAAAAGATTATAAAACTGGAATGTGCCAAGATTACAGTAGGATTTTTATGGGATTCAGTTCACAGCTAATATAATTTTCAAGTTTTATGAAGAAAATATATTGATATATGTAGACTGATTTCAGTATCTGTGTCTTATTTTTCCAAGGTTGAAATTTTAAAAAATGTTATTGCTATTTTAAACAGCATGTTTTCTTGCATGTGAACTTTACAAGGCACCCCAAATGAAGCTAGCATATAATAAGAACTGGTTATTTATCCAAATAGTAATGTTTTTGCCTCACAAATCTCAGCTGAGTTTATTTTTCTCCCAATAAAATAACATACTCCGATATTAAAATTGAATTTTAGATAGGAGATGGAGAAAATTCATGTTTATGAGACTGGTTATATAACTTGTTCATTCACCAAGAGGACATCCTGTAAGCCATTTGCACTTGCAGTCCTCAATATGTGTTGTTTGCAGCTCCTAAGAATCTTTTTGTTTTTAAATCTGCAACAAAGGTTAAACATGAAAGGGTTAAAATGCTGATACCCTTAATATATATATTTTGTAAATCATCATCATCTAAAAAAAAAATAGAAAATAGAATAACAGAATTGGAAGGGACCTTGGAGGTCTTCTAGTCCAACCTCCTGCTTAGGCAGGAAACCCTACACCACTTCAGACAAATGATTATCTTATCTCTTCTTAAAAACTTCCAGTGTTGGAGCATTTACAACTTCTGGAAGCAAGTTGTTCCACTGATTAATTGTTCTAACTGTCATTAAATTTCTCCTTAGTTCTGAGTAGCTTCTCTCCTTGATTAGTTTCCACCCATTGCTTCTTGTCCTACCCTCAGGTGCTTTGGAGAATAACTTGACTCCCTCTTCTTTGTGGCAACCCCTGATATTAGAACACTGCTATCATGTCACCCCTAGTCCTTCTTTTCATTGGACTACATATACCCATTTCCAGCAACCATTCTTTATATGTTTTATCCTCGAGTCCCCTAATCATCTTTGTTGCTCTTCTCTGCACTCTTTATAGAGTCTCTACATCTTTTTTACATAGTGGTGACCAAAATTGGATGCAGTATTCCAAGTGTGGCATTGCCAAGGCAATATAAAGTGGCATTAATACTTCACGTGATCTTGATTCTATTCCTCTGTTTACACAAACTAGAATTGTATTGGGTTTTTTGGCAGCTGCAGTGCAGTGCTGGTTCATATTTAAATGGTTGTCCACTAGGATTCCAAGATCCCTCTCACAGTCACCCTTATTGAGCAAAGTATCACATATACTGTACCTGTGCATTTTGTTTTTCTTGCCTAAATGTAGCACCCTACTTTTTTCACCATTCAATTTCATTTTGTTAGATAGCGTCCAATGTTCAAGTCAGTCAAGATCCTTTTGTATCTTAAGCCTATCTTCTAGAGTGTTGGCTATTCCTGCTAGCTTGATGTCGTCTGCAAATTTGATGAGTTCCCCATCTATCCTCTCGTTCAAATCATTGATGAATATGTTGAAGAGTACTGGGTCTAAAACAGAGCCCTGGGGTACCCCACTGCATATCTTCCTCCATGTACTTGCAGTTCCATTGAGAACTACACGTTGAGTGTGGTTGGTCAGCCAGTTATGAATCCATCTGGTGGTGATGTTGTCTAACCCACATTTTTCTATTTTATAAGTAGTAAGTTATGGTCTACTTTGCCAAATGCCTTACTGAAGTCCAAGTAAATTATATTGATAGCATTCCTCTAGTCCACTAGTTTTGTCACTTTGTCAAAGAATGCAATAAGATTAGTCTGGCATGATCTGTGTCAAGATATGACTAGATATGCTTAGCAAGTTGACAATCTGTTTTTGATAAACCCATATTTGTTTTTGGTTACTACTTTGTTTGTTCTAGGTGTTCGCTGATTCGTTGCTTGATTATCTTTTCCAGAATCTTCCCTGGTATTGAGGTCAGACTGATGGGTTTGTAGTTTCCTGGATCTATTTTTTCCCCTTTTTTGAAGATGGGAACGATCAGCTACATTTTTCAGTTCTCTGGCAGTTCCCTGGTGCTCCAGGATCTTTGAAAGATACAATTCAGTTGATCACATCTGCCAGTTCCTTCAGAACCTTGGGGTGTAATCCATCTGGTCCTGGTGATTTGGACTCATCTAGATAGGTTCTCACTTACCATTTTCTTCCCTATTTTGTGTTCCTAATCTGTTTTTGTGGTACTGTTTTTGATAGGTTGGGCTGTTTTATCTCTTTGTATAAAGACAGATGCAAAAAAAATGAGTTAAGTAGTTCTGTTTTCTCCCTGTTGCTTGTCACCACCTTGACACTTTCCCCCAGCAATAGATCAATTGTTTCCTTAACTTTTTTTCTTGTTTTTAACAAGAAAATCATCATCATGATCCTTACCAAAAGTGAATCCCTGATCTGATCCTGCTTTATTGTATTAGTTGAACTAGCTTAAAATGTAATATCAGCTTTATTATGGTACTTTAATCTTATAACATTTTTGCACTTTTGCTAGATTTTTTTTATATTAGTAACAAGAATACTCTAATTTAAAAAATAGTTCAGAAACATGCTGAAGTTACATTATACTGATAACTGCAATGACATAAATCTTGCATCTGACAAGAAGATGTAAGTTCCAGGCCAGCAGACAGATAAGTCCCTGCTACTGGTTAGAGGATAGTGGGAGGGGCACAAGGGAGATACAGCAAGGGAGAGTACAACAAGTGCAATAAGGATTGGGAATGTAATAACGGAGTGCACAAGAGGCACAGGTCATGGAGGGTGCATGAGAGATGAAGGTCAGGAGAGATGTATGAGAGTCCCAACATGAGTGGGAAGAAATGCAGGGATGTGACACAAATTCAAGAAAATGCACCCCATGTTGGGAGTGATGCCAATGACTGGTATGGTATGTGCACAGAAGGAGCTGGAAAAGAAGGTGGGGAAGACTTATCCCAGTGACTTGCCACTGGCAGCTTCCCCTTTAATAGTCATAAATCAAGGATTACCCATATATTAAATACTTTAATATAGGATTGTGTTTTAATGTGTTTCATGGAGTGCACAGGACATGGTATGGGCTTTGAACTATTTACAGATTTCTCTGGAATTAATATGGCCATGGATATTATGGAAGGGTAGTTTTTAAACAATAAATTGCAAAATAAGTCACCACAGTTTTTGCATCTATTAAAGAGTAGTGACAATTTCTTCTTTCCAAACTATTGTCATCTTGGCAGGTAACAGAGGATTGGATAGAAAATAGTATTTTTTGAAAAGAATGGGGTTGATTCTTAGAAAGTTTGCATTTGGATATAATTGTTATGTGACGTAGAAGACTACTAAATGAATTTATCTTTTAGTTAGACAAGATTCTAAATTGCATTGGGTTTATTTCATAAGAGATCAATAACCTGTTGGGTATGCAGGGCTAATCTTGTGATTTGATAATATTATTTTGATAATAAAGATTTTTTTTCAAGAGAAGTAAATAAAACATTTTCTTGTTCATATCACTTTTACATATATTCTATTTACATGTAGTCCTTAGGTCACAACATTTATTCAACAACACAAGTATGGTAGCCTTCAACAAATGACTTTTATATCTGGTCCCTAAAACTATGGCTAGAATAGCTCCCTTGTGATCATGTGATAAAAATTGGGCTGTTTAGCAACCTGTCTGCATTTATGACCACGCTACAAATCAATTCCTATGGTCCACATATCTCCCCCCCCCCCTTGTCCAATCTTTCCGTTTTGTGACCCTACACAGTGCACTAAGTGGCAGTATTTGGGCTGTCCTCTACTTCTGCCACAGGGCAATCTCAGTCAAGAAGTGTGGCTTCGAGTTCCACAGTACAGCTAGCTAAATGCTGCAGTGCAAAATTCTAGTTGTAAGCACCTTCCTGTGCATCATAAACCTTGTTGCTTTTAGCTGACCTTCACTATCTTCTTCCCACTGCTGACAAGGCATGCTTGGCCTGAATCTATACTAGGCAACTGCTAGCCATGCCTTCTTCTTGATGCTATTTGCACCACACCTTCCCTGGCCTCCTGCACTCACATCACAGCACTATCTCCTTCAACTTCTGCATCACCTGAACTAGTTCTTTTCCATCTCCATGTGGACTCCTGCACTCCGTACCTAGAACTCACCAGTCTTGCTTCAACTTCACACCTTAAATTACAATGACAACCATGACTGGATTGCCATTGCTAAATGATGCAGTCATGTGACATTGCACGATATGACTGCATCACTTAGCAATGACAATCCAGCCTCACATTGCTGTGGAAACTCCAGAACTACCCATACATGTACTTTTTCTGATGTACATATTTATATGCAACTTTGGAATTGAAACTCAAGTTGTTAAATTTCTAATTCACAGGTTTAAACTGTGTCTATTAAAGTTGAATATACTAGAATGGTTTATTTAAAAGACATGCAGACTTAACCAAATTCAAAATACCTAAAGTTAAAGTAAATTTAAGGAGAATATATATATTTTTTTTTTAAAAAAATATTCTAGGTAGGAAAAGCTATGTCATCAAATGAGACAGCAGCCTATGAGATCATGAAAAGTCTAGATGTGGATTATGTCTTAATAATCTTTGGAGGTGTAATTGGATATTCTGGTGATGACATCAACAAATTTTTGTGGATGGTAAGGATAGCAGAAGGAGAACATCCTAAAGATATTAGGGTAAGTCGAAACAGCTTTTAAAATGTGCACATTCAGTATTCCTGCCTTAGCTTTTTGTTTAATCTGACAAGATCTTGTGTGTAATGCTTTCATCTTTCTGTAAAAGAAATTATCCCAAATTTGTTTGATATTTCTATGGACACTTATATACACTGGCTATAATTACGTAGTGTCCTAATCAACTAGCATATTAAGTAGTAGTTACTGTATATTTGTCACATTTGATGTTTTGATACAATATAGCCAAAAGTGACAATGAAATGAAAGCATATTGTCACTTAGTCTTAGCAATAAGACAAAAAGGAAAACAAGGAATTATGAAATGAATATTTAAAAATGAATTAGTAATCAAATCATTTTACACTTGAATTGCCCACTATCTTTTTGTAAGAATTCTTGAAGCACTATACATATCATCCTTGATTGACAATCTGTCACTTAGCAATTTTTTTTATTTATATTTTTATTTTCATTTTCATACACTCACATGTATACACCATACAGTATTAAACAATAATGGCATCAATTCCTATTGTCGACAAGGCCCCAGAAAATAAAAGCCCAATATAGCCCTTCCATTCTCCATATACCTCTTTCTTCCACCACCCTCCAACTTTCTATCTTCCCTCCATCATCCCCCTCTACCCTACTTCCCCTCGCTCTCTACCACTCCTCTCTCCAGATCCGCTCCCCCCCTTCCTTTTCGCCATCCCCCCCCCTCCCATCCCTCTCTACCCATCTTTCTTCTTTTCTACTCCTCCTCCCCTCGGTGTATTACCTACTATATGTTAATGTATTTGGCTTATCCTATTTTTAAAGAAAAATTAGAGAAAAACAGTATACATGTGAAGTCACATTGCATTGAGATCTAACACATCGTGTCTAGCCTAATATATATCCCTCCCTCCCTCCACTCCCCCCCGACCCCCCTCCTCCTTCCCCCCCCGACTTCCCAGAACCCGTACACGGTATAGATTTTTAACAAACAGTCTAAAATCTATTGAGAAAAAAGAAATAAAGAAATTAATAACATCTCTACATTGATCTTAGCTTCTTCTTGCTGAACTAACTTAAAAAAATTTAAATCATTCCTGATCTTAAGCATAGGCTAACTGGAATTTCTTGGTCCCATATTTATTTTTTATATAGTCAATCCATTTTAGCAAATTTTCAAAGTTGCAACAGACTTCTCTGGGGGTATTTATGTGACCACATGTTGGATGCTCAGCAAGCAGCCACATTTATGGTCCTTTGCAGTGTCCAAGGAGCAATATGATCATGTCTTATGATATCTTTACCAAAAATTGGTATTTACTTCTGGTTTTTGGTTCATAACGAACAATTGGTTCTTTTAACAACCATTGCATTCATTTAATGACTAACGGGGAAAAAGTCATAAAATCAAGTTGGTCACATGAGTGATTAAATTTATGATTGCCATGACTTAGGACTGTGGTGGATAGCTCCATTATGGTTTTAAGTGGAAAAACTACTTCTATATTCCTCACCATTGTATGCTTCTTAGAATAAAAATACAATCTCTATGAAAAAAAATTAGAACTACTCTGAATTACTCTGGATTTTTAGGAATTATTTGTTTACAATAACTGATTATTGTATTTTTAATTCTGTTTTATCTTGTTTTTCTATTCTGACTTCTTCATTTCCTTCTTTTTCTTAAAGGAAAGTGACTATTTCACTCCGCAAGGAGAGTTTAGAGTTGATAAAGCAGGATCTCCAACCTTACTGAACTGTCTTATGTATAAAATGTCTTATTACAGATTTGGAGAAATGCAGGTTAGTCCTAAGGTGTTTTGGTGCATCTTAATAGTAGTAATGCTTCTTTGTATTTCTATGTGTATCCCTGACAATACATTTGACAGTTATTGTGATAAAATCATCATTATTAAGTATTTGAGTATTTATTAATACTTATAGGCCGCCCTTTTCCCTGAGGGGACTCAGGGCGGCTTACATAAAATGAGGGGGGGGGGGGGTTATACAGACAATAGACACAAACAATACATAGAAGTAAAATAGTAAGCAACATTCATTCATCATTCGGGTGGGGGCAATTATCTTTGTCCCCAGGCCTGACGGGCTAGCCAGGTCTTAAGGGCTGTGCGGAAGGTCTGGACGGTGGTGAGGGTACGAATTAAGCCTTTCTTATAATATGATAAAAGTGAGGTAGTTCTTTTTAATTCTAAAAAGGAAAAGAAAGGAAATTATTTCTTGTAATAATGGATAAGCAAGCAGGGACACAATATTTTTTTTTACCAAACATATCCTTTACCTCTACCAAAATATCCTTTACCAACTGTACTAGTTACCATTTTGTTATTGAACGCAATTCAAAGTTTGGTTTTTACCTCTCAAAATTTGAGGTTAGATTAGTTTCAAAATTCTACTGTGCCTTTATATTTCCTTGTCAACTAAGATATAGCAAATAGATTCTAGTTAAAAGGTAGTCTAATGGCATTTAACTCTCATTGGAATCTTTTAAAGGGACAGCATTTAATTTTATTTCAAAAACATTCTTCTTGATTTCAAAAGCATTCTTAGTGGCAATGCATGATATTATGATTATTAGTTTATGATGTTTTTTGGCCAAATTTGAAATAGAAAATCAAGATCGTTCTAAGAGGGGAGGGATTCTGTTGAAATTCTTGATATTTTGTTCTTTTCTGTACTGAAACTGCTTGCTTATTTCACATTTAATTTATATAGTTTAATGCTGGACTTCTACACTGTGTGGAGTAAAAGTAAGGCCTCTTTCATCATGATTTGTTTCAAATTATAAATAACATTTTCAAATCTGTTACCCATGTTTTCAAGATAATGTCTATACCTTCATAGTTTGTCTAGAATTTAATATACCTGCAAACTAATGAATTGCATTAATTTTGTAGTTGGATTTTCGGACTCCCCCAGGATTTGATCGAACCCGCAATGCTGAAATTGGCAACAAGGACATTAAGTTTAAACATTTGGAAGAAGCCTTTACTTCAGAGCACTGGCTTGTTAGAATATATAAAGTGAAAAAGTTAGACAACAGAGAAACACTGGACCATAAGCCTAGGTTAACCAACGTTTTACCAAAACAGAAGTATTTGTCAAAAAAGGTGGGTTCTTAGTGAAATTTTCAAAGGAAATTTTTAATACTATGCTAGTTTTACCAGATATGCTTTTAGGTCTTTCTATTAGCCACATAAATGGACACTTTTGTTTCTAATAAAAGAACAGCCAGAATAATAATGGTTAACATTTGATTAATAAAGCATGTAGGATTATATTTATCATTTGTGCTCATAGGCAGACTGTGCCCCAAAAATCCCAGCGAAGTGTAATAAAATTGACTTATCTAAAATACATTAATAGTATTCCAGTTATTCTGTTGGTTCACTTAATAAATGTGAAAATGTCTTTCTGAAAAATGATGCTTAAGACATTTCAGAATGACTTATTTTGTAAAATAATTAAACCTGAACTTGTTGACAGCTCAAGTGTCTGGCTTTTTTCCTGTTTTAAAATCATTTCATTTGAATACATTTTTTCACCATTGTGTGGTCATCTAGTCTATTGGACAATCAAGTCTTCAGGAATGAAAATAAAATTCTCTTCAAACAGAAAAGTTTTACCTGATTTTTTTTATAAGAAAGTAATTACTATAAATATTCAAGCAGCAATTCTGAGTTTGTGTGTGTGTGTGTATACACAGACACATATACATATATATATACCACAACTCTTTTAAAGAAATCAGAATTTTATTACTGCAGTTTTTGGAATAATACTTCTAAACACTAAAAATTACAATGGCATTAGCAGAAAGCAAACAGCATCAAATATTTTTCCTTGCTACAGGGAAATACGCTAAATAACTCATTCAAATTAATTGATAGTATTTGCTGCAAATAAGTGTAGTCTGAAATCTAAACGCTTGGGTTTCACTGAAAACAGCAACAATGACTAAAGGACAACACACATAGAATAACACAAATTTATGGTGATAGATTTGGGGAACATGCTACATGTCAGAACTGGAAAGATCACATCCCAAAGTAACTGCATATGCTACTTCTTACCTTTCTAACCTTGACTTAAAACATAATAATTAAGGATTCTTGAGGAATACAAAAACATGAGCATTGTCACTAGAGCATTATAAATAACTAATACACTATTCTGTTTTTCTTTTTAGACTGCCAAAAGGAAGCGTGGCTACATTAAGAATAAACTAATTTTAAAGAAAGGCAAGAGACCCAACAGGAAAACAGTTTAAAAACATGTACTGATTGCTAATATTGAAGCAGTTGTCCTTGAGATAACCAGTCTTTGCCTTTAGCTCAAGTCATGTTTCACAGCAACATGAGGGTACAGAACCATCTTTGGTCCAGATTATTGTACAAAACTTTCAGGCAATGTCTGACTTAAATTTTGGCTTATTGAGAACAGCTGTTTTAGATTTGTATTGTGGAGCAAGACAGGACTGCTGTCCAGGTCTTAACAGCAGATTTTTAAATAATGGGTACATATTATCCTTCATATTAATTGAATTTAAACCGATTGCACCAAAGAGCCCTTTAATTCGGTCCTTGGCACATGCATACTTGTCAGTTTTTTTAATCTTCTGTTGAACAGCAATATCTCAACTGGAATGATAAAATGTGAATTGGCTATCCTAATTGTGATGCTTGCAACAGTGTGGGTATTTTGACATTTCAGCCAATAGAACAGCTTTGAGATATTTATTTTATGAGACAATGGTCATTGTCGCAGTATGTTGTGTTCATGACTATATATCTAACTGCAAATTCACTAATCATGGCACAGATTATGTGCTTGGATGAGGCTGTTTATTTTGAGAAGACGTGGTCTTGCTTCCCTTCAAGGGTATGTGGTAGATCTTTCATAGAAAAGATAAATACAAGGGCTACATTTGAACCTTATATCTGACACGACAGTAATGAATGCTATTGAGCACCACAGCATCTGGTGTTCTCAAAACCTCCTTGTTTAACCAGAAGTTTATATTATACAATACTTTGGCCTAATAGGAGAAAAATTGACAAGTATCCAAACTTGTTTCCTGCATCTATTTACAGGCAAAAGGTTTATAAGTCTGCCTGCTTACCTGTCTTTTTCGTGGGGTTGGGTTTCTGGAAATAACTGTTTTTCTCCATATTTTTATTTAGTGCTTCAGTTCATGGAACTTCTGCTTTGCATATGCGCTATCTTTTATAGTTTATGAAAAAGATTTTATCAAGTGCACTAAATCATAAATGGAGACTGAACATGTTCAATTTCCAACTATACAAACTTGAACATTATTTGTTATTTTATTAAAAATGTATATGGGATAGGATTGATTGACAGCCACAGGATATAATTTTGATAAAATAAAAAAGCTTATGCCATCTTTGTTGGTGTAAAGCAGAATAGTATGTACCTTCCCAAAAATATCATTTGATCAGTGAGAAAGTTACTGCTGACATTACAAATGTATAATTTTTTTTTTCCTTTTGGATTAAAGAGATTATAATCAATAATGCAGTAGTAACATTTTCACAAAATCTGGATTTCTGACCCTTTGTCACTGAGATTATATTATTTTGTTGCTTTACAACTCAATGCAAACCCATTGTTGACTATAGGGATAAATAAAGTTAAATCAAGTTTTTTGTGTTAAATGGCTGGCTGCTATTTTTTATTTACTACCTTGTGGCTTCAAAAGGTTGCTGTGTTAAGGACCTGAACCACCATTCATTCAAAACTATTTCTGGCAAATATTGTCCTTTCTACATTGAGAATTGTCAGTTGGATTATGACTTGCTTACACATTTTCTCTTGTTATAATTTCTTCCATAAACATAAGCTAATTTAGGATGCTAATGCTACACTATAATTAGATACAAATTTAATAATTTGGGACAAACTGGAACATGTTTTACACTATTTACAATCTGCTTTTAATATTAATGAATTTTATCCTTTATCCTATAAAGGATACACTGATATACACTAGATTTCTTCTATCTTATCTGTATTGTATTTAAAAACTCTAATGAAGTGTTCTGGTTACCTACTCAGTATAATATGCCTCAAGATCCCTTGTGGTATTTTTTAGATGTTTAATCTGAGTTCAGAATTCATTGGGCAATATCAGGCTGAATTACTGATTTTAACTATTTTACTCACTCATCTATTAAAAGAAGTACCGGAGTATATTTAAAAAGTGAATAAAACAAATTAATACTCAAATTTTTCAACAGTTGCTGAAATATTCTACAATCTTTCATGTTTGTTTTTCCCTTTTTTTCTGCTACTTTTAGGTTAGGATTTTAATAAGTCAACATAATAGGTTAAAAATAATGGGACCACTATTTTTCCAGCTGTTCTTGTTCAGTTTTGTTCTATTTCTAACTTTTCTTAATTAGTCCATAAATATTTGCTTGGGCTAATCTTTTTCTGATGAGAAAGGCACATTTTGATTTTGATTTTAAGAGATGTGCCAACAGCACTGTACATGAAAATGTGCTGGGATATGCCATATAGTCTCAGTTGTCAAAAAGTATTTACTTCCTTCCAGATCTTATGAATTCTATCTTCACCACTGAATATCTTTGGAATTTTATACAGGTCCCTTGCTGATACATAAGAATTTGAACCAATCTCCAGTTTTTTTGCTTGTCTCATTGATTTGTTGAACCAAATCATCTGGCATGTGATGTGCCAATGTGAAAAATTATTGACTCTTAGATTATTGTAACTGTGTCAGTGTTAGCTGTAGTAACTGTAACTAAATAAAGAAATGCTTCCTGCAGTAGTTAACCACTCCCTCATGTTGTATATGGGATTTCTGGCCCATTTGTCCATAATAAACTGCTTCAGCAAAGCAAAGGGTTTTCTAGCAAAACTTGTTTCAGGGCATGCCACAATATTTCTGGGATGAGATAATAATAGCTATTCCAAAATACTGATTTTATTCTCCAACTTTTTTCTTCTAAACTTGATTGTATATTAGAAATCATTGTCCTCCTGCACAATCTGCTTGTGCTCCTGTTTTAGTTGATGGATGGATTAAAATTCTCTAATATAAAGTAGAATTCATTCTTCTTTCAGTGATGGCAAATCATTCAGATTTTGAATGACTTGCAAAGCATTCCTAGACTATCTCACGCTACTTTCTTGCTTGACAATAATTCCTATACTCTTATTTTAGAATTCAAAGTGTGTTTAATGTCTGCCAGACATAGCAACCATATAGTTTGAAATATTCCATTTTCAATTCATCTGTTCTTAAATATATTTTTCCAAAAATCTAGCTTTTTGACAAACATGAGACAAGCATCAATGTTGCTTTTAGAAACCAATAGCTTCCATTTCATTCTTTCCTATAACTTCCATTTTTACCTAATGTTTTTCTGATGGCGGGATCATTACTTAAGTAAGGTTAGAGAATCTTGCAGATCTCTGTGTTTTGTTCTGGAATTCTTTCTGCCTTATTTCATTTATTATATTATGGTTTTGGAGTGATTTTTTTAAACAGAAAAGTCAGCTTTAGAAAGGTTCTTCGTTATCTCATATTTCAATAACCTGTATCTAACTTTCAATCAGTGGCATTGTAGAGTTTTAGAGATGATTTTATAAATCATTTGAGATTGATAGATACCAATTACCATATTTTTCAGATTATAAGATGCACCTAGATTTAGAGGAGGAAAACAATAAAAAAGTTTTTGACCTCCATGCATCCCATTTTCCCTTCCCTGGCCCCCAGAAGCACTTTGCAGACCAAAAACAGGCCCATTTTTGGCAAAGAAATTGGATGTTTGGAGCACTGCAGAGTGCTTCTGGAAGGGTGAAAATGCGACACGCAGATGGTTCAGGAGGTAAAAAACAGGCCTGGTTTTGGTAAAATGGGACATGTGGAGCACTGCAGAATGCTTCTGGGGACCGGGGAGTATGAAAACGTGACACGCAGATGGTTCAGGGGGTCAAAATGGGCCTGGTATACACAACAGAAATTTAAATCCATCACTAAGTTTTTATTTCTCTCCTTAAATTCTGATGGATAGTGTCAGTCTGAGCTTCTTTCTCATGCTTGCTGTTTCCAGGGTTTAAAGCCTGATTTTGTTAATATAATTGTCATTTCTACTTAGTTTCCCCCAAAGTCATCTTTGTGGTGCTGTCAACCATCTCACTACATTAAACAGCAAAAGAAATTCCTGGGACATTTTTCTCCAAGGGTGTAAATTTACTGAAAAGCAATATGGATACAGAAATAGAAAAGCCAGCTCTGACATTTTCATACACAAACAGCACAGGAAAACTTCCTCGTACCTCCCATTGTCAAGTATTCACCAATTAGTTGCACTTGCTTTATTTTGGAAGCGACCTGTCTGCCTCTGACATTCCCAGCTGATGACCTTGGGATGTGGGCTTGCCCCAGTCTTCTAGGGGGCACACTTGCATTCCAGATTTCCTGCCCACACCTTATATTCCAATGCCTTCCCCTTATTGTTGTCTGGTGGTCAGCAGTGCTGTGTAATGAATCAACCATGACATGCTGACTCCAGATAGATGATTAAACCTACAAAGAGACACATTATTTCTACACTATGTTCTTTTCACACAAATACAGTATTGCGATCGGTCTGGGTACCTGGTGTGGAACCTCTGAATAAGCCTAGGGGCATAGACATTCCTCGCTGTCACCCACTCTGCCTCTGCCAAGGGAAACCTCTTCCATAAGATTAAATACTGCAACTTCCCTTTGTAGTATAGAGTCAAGGATCTTGACCTTGAAGTGCTTTACTCTGTCTATTGGGAGGGGGGGTGAGCAGCTTAATGACCAGCTTTGGCAGGGAGCTAAGGAAGGGCTTTAGCAAACTACAATGAAACACTGGGTAAATACGCCTAAAGTTTTTGCATAACTTTAATTCCACCATCACTGGATTTTTGATCTGGATGATAACGAAAGGCCCTATTTACCTGGAGCTCAACTTCTTACAGGGTTGGCCCAACTGCAAGAACTTCATGGACAGGTATACGTCATCACCTAAACACACTCTGAGGTGTTCTCATGAGCCTGCTTCTTGTGCTTCTCTTGCTACTTCTAATGCTTTGCGCACTACCGGCCAGATGGCTTTCAGAGTACTCAGCCAATAAAGTTGATGAAGGACACTCTTGGTACAAATTCTGCACCAGTGGCCACTCTATAGGGAGTAAAAACGATACTACTGTGCACGGAGTTATTTAGGCCATCTCAACAAAAGGCAAGAACTCAGCCCAATTGTTTTGGTGATAAGTCACATAGCATCGAAGATACTGTTCTAAGACTGCATTTGTACGTTCAAGCACCATTTGTCTGAAGATGATGGGCAGAGCTTCTACCTGGGAAGAGTCTAACTTCTGGAATTTGTGCCAAAATTTTGAAGTGAATTGCACCACACAATCTGAATTTGTGTTTTAAAATGCCATGCTAAATGCTTGGTAAATGTGCTATACCAAGAGCTTAGCCGGGGCACAGGTGGAGTGGATACTATAGTTTATGCACAGCCTAGGGGACCTATTTTCTTTGAAAAATGGGTTGCCACCACAATTTAGCCAGTTGAATGAAGTCCCAGGTTTATCTATGAATGTGGAGATCTTTCATCTCCCTAGCTGTCTTCAAATACAGTTTACCCCCAGGCACAAACTCAATCACAATCGATGGGGTGAGGTGGAAGTGTTGGATTCCTTCTCGCCAATGACCTTGGCCAGATTATGATATTCTTTAGGAATCAGCGGTTCTAAGATACCACTTCCCTCTAGTTTATTGTCAGATTCCGCTTTCGCTTATCTGCAGGCACATGGCAGCTTCTTAGCACTTTCCCTAACTCTTACGAGTTGGCTATTTTCCTTTGCATCTGCCATTTGTTTCTATCCCAATTGACAGATGGGATCTATTTTTCCACCATGCCAGGCCCAGGACTATGGCCTCTGAAATCTCCAGGGCCAAATAAATTACCATATTTTTGGAGTATAAGACACACTATCCACCCCCCCCCAAAAGTGGGTGAAAATTTCAATGTGTCTTATAGACTGAATATGGGCCTGTTTTGGGCCTCCCAAACCTGCGCATTTTGCCCTCCCTAGCCTCCAGAAGCACTATGCAGTGCTCTGCACTGCCTGTTTTTGCCAAAAATGGGTCCATTTTTAGGCTCCTGAACCTTCCACGTGTTTTCACCCTCCCTGGCCCCCAGAAGCACTCTGCAGTGCTCTGCATGTTTTTGGCTTCCCAAACCCTCCATGAACCCCATTTTCACTCTCCCCAGCCCCCAAAAGCACTCTACAGTGCTCTGTATGGCCTGTTTTTGCCAAAATTGGGCCTGTTTTTGGCCTCCTGAAACCTCCGTGCATCCCATTTTTGCCTTCGCCGGTCCCCAGAAGCACTTTGCAGTGCTCCGCAGGGCCTGTTCTTGCCAAAAATTGGCCTGCTTTTGGGCTCCCTAACCTTCCATGCATCGTATTTTTGCCCTCAGCAGCATACTGCAGGCTAAAAATAAGTGCATATTTGGCAAAAACAGGATGCACGAAGGATTCGGGAGGCTAAAAATGGCCTGATTTTGGCCTGCAAAGTGCTTTTGGGGGTTGGGAAGGGTGAAAATGCAACATGCAGAGGCCAAAAACTTTTTTTTCTAGTTTTCGTCCTCTAAATCTAGGTGCATCTTAGAGTCTGAAAAATATGTTAATCATTTCTGTGTGGGTCACAGCTTTTAGCTTCATAGGCTTAGTTAGGTTATGTTTATAGCCAAAAAGATGGATGGATGGAGAGCAGAGGCCAAGGTGGGGAGGTATCTGTCATCATTTTAACAGCCACCTCATCTCTAGTGTGGAATCCCGCATTTGGTCAGACCAACAGCAGAGCCAGGTCTTCAGGCACTTATGAGACGATAGGAAGTGAACAGATCTTACCTAGAGGCTAAAATGTTCCAAAGCGAGTGCTGCCACAGAGAAGGCTCTTTTTCTGGATCTTGATAGTTGGAGTATTTTAACAGATGAAATCTGAAGTAGGGCCTCTCTACTGGCATGAGTAGGATTGGCTTGTCCTAGTAGGGCAAGGCAGTTTGTCAGGTAACCTGTACCTATACCATTAAGGGATTAATGGTAATGGTAATTTAAAAGGTAATTTAAATTTCTGCACATTTTAAATTGAATCAATTCCAATCATATGCTTACTGACCAACAAGAATGTTGAGGATGCAAACAAGATGTGCGGAGGGCGGAGCTGCAGCCGGTGCAGCTGGAGCATATTTGCAGTAGTGTCTCCCAGTTTTATTTTATCAATTTTTAGTATTCCCATTGGATCCTTTTTTATTTAATTAATATTTTTTGGTGGCGATAACAGCATAGAACATAATACAAACAAAAACCTTTGCTGCTGCCGAGAATTTAAAAAGCACAGGAAAAAGAAAGAACCGCCATAGCACCAGCCGGGGATCTCCCTCCAGTGAAAACAGCAAAACAACCAAGGATTGAGGAGCACTTTGTTGGCAAGAGATCTGTAAGTAAAACTAACCTCCACACACCATTTCCAACAATCTGGAGAGATTAGAACGGGACTTGCAAAAAGATGTGGCAAAACAGCATTTACTAGACTTTCTCAATCTGGCGGGGGGGGGGGGACGATCTGAAAGCCAGCTTTTCTCACAAACAACTAGTCCAACAACTTTCTATTTGGAGACTGAGTTAAAGGCTAAAAAGGCAACCAACAACCAGATAATTCCGAGTACGGAGAATTTACCTTGGGAAAATTCTACAGAAGGCATTGCTTTATGGCAAAGCAATGCCTTCTCACAACGCAAACGCAATATTCGAACAATTAATTGCCATCCAACATGATGTAGAGACATTGAAAAAAGACTTAGTTGGAAAAGGATCAAAAATTGGTTGGAAGAAATAACAAAGGTTAAGTTAGATTGGAAACCTGAACTCTTTCTATTAGGAATTATACCAACAAAATACAAAAAAGAAATACAGTATCTAATATTACATATACTTACAGCAGCAAGGATCGCTTTTGCCCAGAAGTGGAAAAATAAACTAACCCCAAATGAAGATGAAATAATAAGAAAAATTATGGACTGTGCCGAAATGGATAAATTAACGAAAGAAATACAGGGAAAAGAAAAATCAGAATTTTATCGGATATGGGATAATTGGTATAGTTGGATGGAGCAAAGGAATAAAATGAAAAAATAGAATAACACTCAAAAATAATAATTATGAGTAAAACAAGGGGGCCAAGATTTGTGAATTCAAATCAGGATGATAACTGGAAAATAGACTGTAGAATCCTAAAGAAAAAAGGAAAGGATATGAAACAAAGTTGGGTGTGTGGAAATACCATCTCCAAGAAAACATGAACTGGGATCTGAAAGAGACACCTATAACAATAGAAAAAGAAAGATAGGGAAGAAGGAAGGAAAGGAGGGGAGGAAGGAAGTAGAGAATGGAGGGACAAAGGAAAGGAAAGGAGTGGAGGGTAGAAGAGAGAGGAAGAGAAGGAGAGAAAGTAGGAGAGGAAGAAGAAGTGTGGAGGAGAAAGAGGTAAGGGAAGGTGGGCAGAAGGGAGAGAAAAAGAAGAAGAGGGAGGAAGAGAGAGAGAAGGGAGGAAGGAGAAGAAAAAGGGTAGGAGTAGGGAAGAGATAAGGGAAGGAAGAAGGGGACAGAGACGAGGAAGGAAGGAAGTAGAGAAGGAAGGGAGGGAGAAAAGAAAAGAAAGGGAAAACGGGGTGGTGTCTTAGCAAGTGCAAAGGATGGTAAACAAAGCATTTTAAACTATACCTTATAAATTTCCAAATTGAATAATAATAATATAAGAATGGCAAAGAAAAAGAATAATTATGTGAATGTATATCGATAATCTGTATGTAAGAGAATAAATGTCAGTAAAAATATAAAGCATAATATAGGTAAATAATATTTGGTCATAATTGAATTGAATTGAATTGAATTTATTGCATTTATATGCCGCCCTTTTCCCCGAAGGGGACTAAGTAGCTAAGTTTAAATAAATAAAGAAATGTACATAGAAATGGATAACGAATAAGGAGATTATGAATGAAAGATAGAAATGTATAGTAGGAAAAACACTAACTGCAAAGAAACCGATTCGGAACTGAGGTATGATATACAATAGAACTTATTGTTCCTATGTTGTTTTTAAGTTATATGTTTGTTTTTGTTGATGTGCTTATGTGTTTAAAATAAAAAATGTATCAGGAAAATGAAAAAAGACTTAGCTGTTTTTCTTCAAGTACAATATCGGGCCCCAGGCACCCCCACTAAAGTTCTTACAGAAGACTTGGTTAGCTCCCATACGCAGGATAAGAAAGAGGAAAAAGAGCAAAGAGCCAGAGAAACAGAGTCGGATAAAAAGTGGCAGTCCTCTCAGAAAAACAGTCCCACCCCAGACAAGGCAATGAGAAGGAAAGGTATTAATAAAGAAGTCAGGAAAGTATCCCTCCAATCACAATAATCACATCGCTCACTACAAGCCCAATGGATAGCTTTTAAAATCCATATGAACAGACTTAATTATGGATGTTGGAATTCCAGAAGTGCAAAACTAAATTCCCTAAGCCAGCTTTTTCACAGTCACAGCGGTCTGATTGATCTATGTGCTGTTGTGTGACTCCCTGAGGCACCAAATTGGAAGTGGATTCTCCTGTCTTTCAAACAGCCTACCATACCACAGATGCTATTCAAGATGAAGGCACATTTAGCCTTCTTTCAAATCTTTCCCATCAGAGTCTTTGGTGAGGAAAGGGTTATTCTGTTAATTGCTAACATGTGAGCTCCCAAGGTGGCTGCCGCCTCCTCATTTTCAACCTTGGGAAAGGGAGAGAAAGACAGTGGGAATAATTCAACCTTGTCCGATGAAGAGATGATACTTAACAGCACAGAAGCTGGTCTCATTAATGCTTTTGGTGCTCTCCCAAAGAAAGAATAAGACAATATATTATACAAGTCAGAAAATTTAAAGAAATCTTTATTGGTCACAATGGACACAGCAGAGCCATTTATAGATCTGGTTTCCCCAATAATTGAGCTCTCACTTCTCTCCCAGAGAATAAGGGATTGCATGAATACAAGATCATGGAAAATAGAAGTCAAAACCCAAAGTGGGCATTAGAGGTCCCAGTAGAGATGGAGATGCTTTCATCCCTGTATGAATATCCCATGACACCTTCAGCACCAAACCAAGAAACTGAGAGGCGACTCACGTCAGAGCCACCATCTCAAAGAATGAAAGATGACCTAATAAGGCTTTGTCCTACACCCAGAGAAGAGGCATCAGAATGGCAAGCTCTGTTAGCTGGTGCTAAAACCTCTTACCCTGAACAAGTTCCTCAAGAGTCTACACAGGACTTAGACGGGACCTCCCTACTTTTAAAAAAGGCCCAATTTTGTGTGCGATGACACCTCAATCCATTGCAACAACAAACAACTTCCCTTTGTATAAATCAAGTTTCCTGATGAGCTGCAAAAGATAACCCACTTTCCCTTATAACCTGGAATATAGCGGGTTGGTCTGTTCCCTCAAAAGACCAACTCTTTTTTGACTATATATCACAATTTGACATCCTCTTCTTGCAGGAAACCTGGGCCTCTACAGAGATTCAGTTAGATGGTTATTGGGTTAACTCAATCCCAGCTGTCCCAAGCAAGGTGGGGGAGAGCTAACGGGGGTATTGTGACATTAGTTAATACATCCCTGCAATTTAAATGTGTACCACTGTCATCTTTCCAGCCATGGATTGTAACTACATTACTCTTATTTAAACAGGTGGAGATTTTGCTTTTTAATATCTATATTCCTCCACTTAATAAGAATAATGTGATTAACAAGATTTGGGACAGCATAAATTTTATTCTTGGTTGTTCAAACAAATACCCCTGCAATAATTATAGGGGGGCGGGGACTTAAACGCTAGAATGGGACCAAATGATCAAGCATTATTTAATCAATTCAAGATCCACTATGATGAAAATGTAACGGGATAATCCTTGCATTCCAGACAATTTAAAGACCCTAAAGCTAATCGGGCAGGTTTGTGTGTAAGACAAATATGTACGTTTGGATCTTTATATCCTTAATGGGTTCACATGGGGTGACTATCCAGCAAAATATACTTATCGGGGAGCAGGAAGAAAATCCACAGTTGATTACTGGATAATAGCATATGACCTCCTGAAGTTCTTACAAAAGATGGAGGTAGAATCGCGACTGGAAAGTGGTCATAATACAATACTCCTTACTCTCACATTGCACCAGAAATCTCTAAGGACAGGCACAGCCTACCTACCCAGGTTAGAGAGTCAAAATACCCAAGTAAAAATTAAATGGAACGAGAAAAATGCTAAGGAAGTTACCAAATGGATGTTAGCCCCTGAAACCATAGAGCTACGTACAGGTTTGCTAAGGAATAAGTGTGGAGGATGTTACTTAGAGGGGTTTGAAACCTTAATTTTAAATTTGAATTCGGTTCTCAGTAACAGATCACTAGCTCACTCCAAAAGGCCAGTTTCAAAAAATAAAAAATGGTTTGATAGAGATTGCGTGCAACTAAAAATAATATATAATATGGAGTACAAGAAAAGTAAAAATGCCTGCTTTGAGGCTCCTGCTCATACTACTTAAAGCAGCTGAAAGCACAATATAAGAACCTTCTAAAAGAAAAGAAAAGTGCAGCTCTAAAGGAGTCTTGGCATAGACTAATTACGGCAGTCAGGTCAAAAAATACATCCCTTTTTTGGTTACATCACCAGGGGATTGGGAAAACTTCCCCTACCCCACAACAAATCAGATGCCGATTCATGCCAGGGAAGAGTATTTTAGGGAGCTTTATATAGATCCTGACTATGTAACCAAGGAGAGCCAAGCTAGTTTGGACCAAACTCCTTACTGGCCCCGTTATACCAGAAGAGATATCCCGGTTGATCGGAGCCCTAAAGGCTAATAAGGCACCCAGTACTGATAATGTCCTGCCAGAAATAATTAAAAAAAAGTGCCAGTTGGTGGGCTCCAATTTTAGCATCTCTATTTATATTTATAGATAAAACAGGCCATATGCCAAGAGGTTGGGAGTAGCAATTATCATACCAATTTATAAAAAAGGTAATAGAAATGACCCAGGTAATTATAGGCCCATTAGTCTTCTAAGCATTATTAGTAAATTGTGTGTCAAACACCTAAACTATAAACTTCAGGATTGGCTAATTTCAGGGGGGATAATCAAAGATGAACACGCCGGTTTTAGAGAAGGAAGATCTACGGTGGATCATATCTTGGTACTCCACCATTTAGTACAAAAATACACATATAAAAAAAAACCTCTCTCTTTGTGGCCTTCCTTGATTTTAAGAAGGCCTTTGATTCAATATCCAGAATTACCTTCTGGGAGAAATTAAAATGCACCACTATCGATAAACGCCTCCTCTTCCTCATACAAAAATTGTATGCCAATTCCACCTTGAAAGTGAAGTGCAATCCCAAAGGGAGTTTAACCGGCTCAGTAAGGGTACAAAAAGGGGTACAGCAGAGTTGCATCCTGTCCCCCTCCCTCTTTAACTTCTATATTAATCCCCCAATTGATCTCTTACAGAACCCTGATTTCCATCCTCCTAACCTAGCACAAAGCAAAGTGCCAATTCTCTTATATACTGATGATGCCGCTATCATTTCACAAACCCCTGTAGGACTGAAGAGAGCAATTAGGGCAACATTCGACTATTGCAGGCACAACAAGTCCTTAACTTCGATAAATAAAAAAAATTAGTTTTTGCTAAAAGACCTAGCCAATATCCCTGTAAAATAGAAGGACATATGTTGGAATAGGTTAGAACATTTAGATACCTTGGGGTGGTTTTCCACTTGCAAGAGACATGGAAGGCACACCTGGATCACACATTGCAAGCAGCCAATAAGCCCTCAAACACAGTTAAACATTTCTTTTACACAGGCGGAGGTCAGTTAGTACCTGCTGCCTTAAAACTTTTTGAGGCCAAAACATTGGCACAAATTCTATATGGGGCACAAACAGGAATCCTTGCAAAGAGAGACTTGCTAAAAACCATACAAACCAAATTCCTGTGAGCCATCTTAGCTGCACCCAAAGGAACTCCAAATGCCCATTTAAGAATTGAGACAGGCATGCCTCAAATTCAGGTAAGAGCCTGGAAGATGATGATCATTCATTGGCTTAAAATGCATTTCTTTCCAGAGGAACTGTCCCCACTAGTGTTGACTGACAACTTCCCCTCCCTCTGGAAACAGGCAATTGAGTACAAGCTGGGCTCTTATGGGCTCTCACCGGTATTCTTAATGCCTCTAGGCTTTGATCAAGCAAAGCAAGTAGTAATCAATAGAATGAAGAACATGGAGTTCCAAGAACTAAATAGGTTGCCTCTCCACAGTAGGGACAGAATCAAACTGGATATGTGGGAATCGGCAAGATATCTAAATGACCTGATCTTCCCAAAACAAAGAATTGCTTTCTTCAGAGCCAGATTTAACATTCTTCCTTCAGTACTCCTCCAGGATAGGTATAAGAGAACACCAATAGCAGAACAGGTATGTATATGTGGTAAAGGAGAAGTTGAAGATATCTCACATGTTCTATTACACTGTGAGCTATACAGAGTTTGTAGGTCTGCACATATTCTCCCCTTATTAGAGAGATTGCCAGGGAGGGCAGACAATTTTTCTCTAGGCCTTCTCCTCCACGACAGAAACCCGGCTACCATGTACGCAATGGCAAAGTTATGTGTTTATTTATGTGTTGCTGTAATGTCCACAAGGAAAAAATTGGGTTACAGAAGTATAATTGTCATCTTGTACCAATTATTTGGACATATCTCTAACAATTTCTGGACCATTGTATTTACTCCCATACTTAACGGCTTTGCACCCAGGTAAACCAGAGTGACCCGAACAATTTGAGAACATGTATCTTATTTTCCATTTTTAACATCAATACGTTTTAATTATATCTTAATGTTAGTACTTTTTAACATATTGTAAAAAGTAATGTGTATTGCTGATCTTTGACCACAATAAAGATTTATACTAGATGTGCTTCAGTCATGGTTTTGTATTAAGTTCTTTTCCATGCTGTTTTTGTTTAATTCTCTTTGCTGAAGAGAGCTCCCTTTACCTGCCCCCCTTGAATTTTTTCAATCATACTGATATTGTTAGAAATTGTTGAAATATATTGTTCACCAAACCTGCTTTAAACTTAATCAACATCACTCACCCTAATATCTTACTTGTGGATGATAAAATTAGCACTAATATTAGCAAAGATTATGAATCTAGATTTAATGAATGGTTTGTTTTCTATGCTGGTCTTTAACAATACCCTTGAGGACAAGTCTAATATGCAGGACAAAAGTTCATGGATCAAATGATTTCAACCTATCAAACATAGTGTTCTGACTATAATCAGTTCTTATTCTGATATATGAAATTTATTTTTTAAAAAGAGGTTAAAATAGGATTTCTGTGTCTGTCATATTGAACCTGCCAACTACTTTTGATACATATTGTGCAGATGGAAGCATGGGACAGAAGTATCTGTAGTATATTTACAGAAATCTTGTGCTTTCTGCCCCCTATTGCTCAGTATCAATCCTGCAATTTCAACATCCTAAATTCATAATAATAACATAGAAGTTAACTTTCTTTCTTGGCTGCAAATATTCAGGGTCAACCCAAAGAGACTTGGTCACTTTTCCATTCTAGATGTTGCCCAACAACTCAGCAAATTCACTAGTTAGGTCTGTAGTAAAACTCCTCTAGAAACATCAGATGAGAATAGAATTGTTTGCCACTTATTGTGGGGATTAAAATAGCATAAAATCCTAAATTTAGTCAGCTGGAAATAGAGCATATGTTCTTCTTCTCGGTAGTTTGAAGTCTGAATACAATAATTCCAATGTCTTTAAACCATACCATGGTATTGCATCAACATTAGTCAAGCCAGCGTGGGGCAGTCCCAAGCATTGAGGACAAACCCAGGTTCATGTCTTCCCTCAGTCATGGAAATGATTACTAGATAACTGATCCAATCACACACTTATCAGCTATGTAGCTGTCTCATAGAATACATGGAAATATCTGAGGATGAAGTGTAGTTTGACACTCTGAACTGACACAACATTCATTTAGTAGCCACTTCTGAATTATTTATGTTGAAATGATTGAAGTATGTGCCAATGATCATACAATGATCCACTGAAATGCTGCCACTGAAGTTGATGTTTTGTAATATTAAAGCATACTGGTGGTTGACCTGTGATTAGTATTAATATTTCAGAAAGAATTATTCATTATAGACAGGAAAAGCTGTACAGAGTAATAAATTCAAATAAAATTTATTGTCTTTAGTTCATGATTGTAGTTCCCAAAATATGAAAGCAAAACTAATTGGAAGTGATTGCCAAAGAATTGGATCTTAACAATAAGTATATTTTTGTTTATGAATAATTATATTTAAGAAGAAATTGCATAGATCTTATAACTGGAAATATGTCAAAATTTATAATTCAAAGTTTACAGCATCTAACTGAAAAGAAACATTCAATCTTAAATGCAAAATAATATGTAATGATCTATAAATAATGCATGTTATTGATTCAATTGTGAAATTCAAGGAAGAAAGTTATCTTGGATTTTTTTTAAACCCTTGTGGATTAGTATTTTCCTGATTTAAGGCTGTGCATAGTAGATCTAACTTCTCATAATTTTGGAATTTTTAATATTCATCATGTATTCAGTTGCCAATTGTATTATGAACATAAAGTGTTTATTAGAACAGGAGTAACATGGTTTATCATGCAGTGTGAAATATCCTGTGTAGAAAAGAAATATCAAATATCTATTCATGAAGATAAATTCCAAAAACAAGAATACCTATATTAAGATGACTAGGACTCAAATTTGTAACAACACGGAACAGATAAAAGAAATCTGAAAACAAAACCAGCTACTTGTAGAATGAATAAAAAACATAACACAAAACTGCAGTTTCAGAAATCTGTAAGAGCATCTGTTAATGTGCTTGTTGCATACCAGACTAACATCAGCCTCCTATATATTGTTATATCAGTAATGCAAATTAGGTTTCTACTATTATCAAAGATGATTCATATGTAAAATTTGATACCAAAGGAGCTTTCCTTTTATAAGCAAAAATTTATATACTATTATCTCCAAGATATAGCTTTGTTTCCTTTTAAATAGTTTTAAGCATGATTAAATAAATTCAGTTTTTATAAATTGAATGCATTTTCATAAACATAATTAAATCACATTATTAATATATTAATCTTGTTATATAGATAGATATGCATACTTTTGATTACCATTTTAATATTTTCATTGAAAAAAATATTTTAAAAGCTAGTAAAACTTTCATTAGCCTTTCACTCATTATTAAGAAAATTCAGGCACAAAAATAATCCAGGTCAGTTCAAAATGAATGTATTGGGTGGGGGGGGTATAATATGATTTTATAGACTAAACAGAGAACTTTTGATAGCTTTGATACTTTTAATTTAATTTAAACCTATATTAAGAAATATGAGTAATAATACTGAAGCTATAATTGGGGAAATAATATGCACACTTATTTTCACTGATCCATCTTACTGCGTACTATGAATGGGACCCTGCAATCTTCTGTAAGGATTCTTTATGTATGCTGTACTTCTCCATATATGATTAACAATCAGTTGGACCATTCTGAAGTTATGGGCAATTTGCAATCTCCCTCATCTTGAGGAAGTTAAGACTTTCTCATGTACCGTTCTAGTTGGCTGGGATAAATATGGAAACCAGCTGGCTGGTACAACAGAATGGGCATTCAAAATAGCACAAAACATTTTATGGGAAGTTAAATTTCTTTCCTAATCTTTTCTCCCAATAGTTGATAATATTATTTAGGTATAGTTAGAATTTTATTGTAAGGAAATACTTCATAGCAAATAACACAGTTTAGATTCTAGCTTTGGTTGTCTCGTTATAGCAACAAATGATGTGGAAGAAGTCTTTCCTTCCACTTTTTGGACTTGTGCCAAAACAGTCATCTCAACAGCTAGCCTTTTTTTGAACAAATTATTTCAATGATCCCATAAGTAAGTTTTGTATTTATATTTCCCTTTGAGGAAGATGGACGGTTTACAAATATAAAAAATAAAATAAATTGATGTAGTCAACAAAACTGGATACAAAAGACAAAAAACTATTCATGCATTTGAAAAATTAATAGTGTTTTAGAAATCTCTGGTTCAGTTAAGTTATCAAATATATACATTCTCCCAAAAAAACAAATATATCCATTAGGTATACAAAGCACATAGTGAGAAGGATGAGGTTAATGGCTATCAAAATTGCTTAGATATTTCTATTTTCCTAGATGGCGCCAGGAAACAAGGTTTTAGCGTGATCTACAAAGGCAGAAACCTGCTTTTACACGTTACATCCAAACAAACCACCATATTCTTGTCAAAATATGTTCTTTAGGCAGGCTCTGTTACAGCTGTAAATTACTCAGTGGCTTTAAGTGCAAAACTTTGGCAGTGTGAAAAGTACAAAAATTCATCAATACTAGAAAGTGATAATAATGTGAAATCTGATCCGGCAAGCAATATGGTGTACATTGATTTCAGTGCAAGAGATCAGATATTTAATTGTCTGTGTGATATGTGTATTATATACAATATACACATATGGTATCAACACATGGCATCATATCCACTTCTAATATATGCATATAGAATGGTTCTTCAATAAACTTGAGTTTTTCATTTTGAGGTGCATTATTTACAAAATGCAGCTTTAATTAACAAGAAGACAATCACATCTGAAGATTAAATAATGCATCTATTTAATGCCTTTAAAAAATGGGCATTTGAATCCAGATGAATTTAGCAATGACTCTTCCAGAGGGGATTAAAGTACATCCACCCATCGCCCTGAAAAAAATTACAGAAATTACAGGTAAGCATCTATATTAACATAAGAACTTATCAAAATATAATAAAAATATCATAATAAATATGGTAGTAACATCTCAGTTAAGAAAATTCCAAGCATATCCAAAATATTTTTGAAATTCTTCTGACAATACTTTCCATATATGTAAATTGAACACACTACTTAAGACTTTTAAAAAATCAGATTTTTGTTTTTTATTTATTCTCTTTTAGCATAATTTTCTTAACAGAAAACTTTAGGAAAGTATAAATCTAGACATTCAGTATAATTGTAATAATAACTAATGATGCAGCCTGCTTTGAAAAATCTTGATATAAAAAATAATCTGCTATACTGGAAGTATACTCCAAGAATACAATCCACTACAGAACAATATCTTGGTTTTTCATATTTCACTTTTGCTTCTCTAAATTAAAGCTACTCCACTGTCTCATCTTAACTAGGGCTGCGAGATGTAGGCTATAAAATGCTGGATGATTAATTCATTTCTTTACTGTCAACTAATGGCTGTTGAGATTTGTGTAGCCTGGCTCTAATAGACCTATTTAAACCTTAATATTCTGGGTTTAGTCCAAATTTAGATGTAAGATTAGAGGTTAACACAAATAGATTTTCAAATCTCTATTCAGCAGTCTTCCTGGCTCTTGAAAATGCTAGACAAATTGGAAAGATTTGCTAATGGTTTAAATCCAAAGTTGCTAGCATTGCTTCTCCTTGTACTCACCAGGTTTAGTAATGTCTGCTTTTAAAAGAAAATGAAAAACAGAAAAATGGTTGGTGCAAAATAAATCACCAGGTTCAGACATAATTATTACCAAGAATGGCTCTGGGCTTCAAATGAATGGCATACGTCTGTTAGATATTGCAATCCCATTGTGGGAGTATGCCCACATTCTAAAAAACAAAATAAAATCAGCAGGGATGGCACCTCCCATAACAGCAGGCATTGGAGAAATAGCATCCTGAGAAATCAATGTTTTGTAATTTAGCAATCCTTCAAGTTAACATTTTGCCAGAATACAGGTTCCACAAGCACCAGATATATCCAACTCAAAAAAAAGAGGACACTTAGAATAAGCCTGGATAGTTTAAAAAGGCGAGATATCTCTGGAACATGGTTCTGCTAAACATTCATGAATCGGTTCAATGACACTATCAGCCCCCAACTTGTCTCTCCAATATTTGCAAAGGGCCTGCTAGGAGAAAAAGTTGCAGGGCAACGAGTTCCATTGCACAATCTACATCTAAATCTAACCATCCACCAAAAAACACAAGTTGAATTGACTGGAAAGATATTCAGCAGCATGAGAATAAATTACTCTTGTTGTGGGAACTCATTGGATAGTTTATTATTTATCTTAGCAATAGTGTTGGTATCACATTTCAGCCTGGGATACAGTAATAATAAAAAACTTCTATTGTGGTGGAAACCCATTCCTGGTTCTATCCAGCTCATATTTCTCCATTTCTGTTATTTATATAGCACCCAAAATTTAACATAAAAGCTAATAGCTAAAATATAGTAACATCTAACTGCTGATGTGAGTGTGTGTGTATGTGTGTATTTGGTTCTGCTTAATCAAATATTCATCTATATAATCCTCATATTTAAACATGTTACAGCATTGTAGTTCTCCTCTGTGGGCCAGTGAGGGGAGGGGAGCAGGAGGGGAGATGGGACGGATGCCTCCTACAGCACTCTGCTGACCAAATTGGGGCACCAGGGGGCTGTGTGTGGCCTGTTTTTGGCCTCCACGGCCTCCTGCAGCATTCTGCCAGCCAAAATAGCCGTGTTTGGTCGTACAGCCCACCCCGGTGGCCTATTTTGGCCAGCAGAGGCAACACAGGCCAGTCCTTTGATATTTCCAGGTTGCCCCTGCGGGCCAGATTTAAATACCCTATCGGCCGGATTTGGCCCGCGGATCTTGAGTTTGACACCCCTGTTCCAAACATTTGTAAGAAAGACCTTCAAAACTCAAAAGTCATAAAGGTATTCAAATGCAATGATTTGCCATGAGATTTCTGTTGTCTAATATCTTTCCCATTACCTCTTTGGTAAAATATTTTGGTTTCCAAAGTGTGTTGCTAGTTGCTCGTTGCCTCTCCTCTTTTCGCTGCCTCTCCTCAAGAAAAAGCTTATGTTCTGTTGCCACATCAATGTCACCTTCCTTCAGGGCAGCAGTGACATGTTGCCATAAATGCCTTACATAGAGAAAAATGAGAAGGCTTTATTTGAAAACAAACCTGTTATAAAAGAACTATTGTCTTGCCTGTTGGTTTGCATGGAAGACTCATTGATGAAGTCCACTAAAGCCTTAAGGATATAGGATCAAGCCATAGCTGACAGGTTGAAAACACTTTTTCAGAAAAGTACAACTAAACACAACACTCGAACAACTTTGCAGAAAAAAAGGGGGGGAAACTTTGTATGAAAAGCAAGCTTTAAACAAGTGCACTAATTTTTAATGTTAATAAAATTAAATATTACTAATAAGTTTGTAATATTAATTTTACACTGCAGTAGCTGAAAATCTAGTATTATATGATAGGACTTCTGCTTATTACAATTTTTATTTATTTATTTAGAACATGTATATATCTGGGCAGCTAACAATGGAAAACAAAAGCATTTAGTTATCTAAAACACTTTGTTTTCTTTTTCTTTGAATCAAAATGTTTAAGAGTAGATACTGACTCAAGAGACTTTTACAACATTTCTCAGAATTATTTCTTTTCCAAAAGTCCTTTTGAGGATCAAATAAGGTATGACCCTCAGATTTGCCATCTGGAGCACCTAATAAAAATATGGGACATGAATGTAAGACTAAATAATGTCTTATATCTGCTTGCTCCAATCTGAGCATTTACAAACTATTCTGTATACTGGTGATTAAAATGAACTACAGGAAATTATTAAACCATGAAGAATACTGCTATTGAGAACATATCACCAGAAAAGGCTAAATTTATCAACTATCTTGTTTAGAACTGTCATAAATCTGTTCTCTCTGGAAATGCCATACAATCTTTTGGCATCTTTTATATGGCTCAATTTATTCCATAGCAATTAATAAAAAAATATTCTATACACCTACAGTTAGTTCAGTATGCTCTTATGTATTTTTGAATTCCTTATGAGTTGCTCTTACTCATAAGAAAATCCACAGGAAAGTAACACTGAGCAATTTTGATCTAGAGCATGGAAGATTCTCAATACCATTCAGCATATTGCAATTGTATCTATCTGTGCTTAGAAAAATCTTTCAAAAAATCTTTTAGAAAAATGCTGTTTACAAAGAAACCACTCTTTGATTAGTACTTGTCTTAAATAAAATTAAAAGGGATGAGATTTCACCAAAATAATTCCACCTTGATTCAAAGGGGCCTTGTTTTGATATTGGTCTGATCTTCTTCCGGATTATAGGTAATTTGGTGGTATCAATTACTTTGGTTTCACCATTGCTATATGTGAATTCCAGAATGCCATTCCATTCTCCTTGTGCTTTACACACTATGGTATTGGTTGGATTATGCTTCACCTCTGCTGTAACCCTAATATAAATAATAAAGGTTTAAGATTACTGGCATTTGAATACACCCTAAACACTTCACCATAACAACATACAGAAAAATGAGATTATGATTTTGCTTTTTAAAAATATATGCCAGATATACTTTTGAAGCAGACAGCATTCTTGATATGTTCAGTATGATTTAACTTAAATAAAAAAAAAACAAATTCTTCATTCCAAAATATTGATCACACATTGTTGATCTGATGCAATGGAGCACATAGAACAATGAATTTCACACTTCACTGTATTATGGTTCTTTACTTCAAATCCATGCATATTTATATATAAAAAGTTATTTATATATTTAAAAAGTCACAACCAATTGCAGAATTGTAAGCAATAGACAGTAGACCCATCAGTATTTTGTACCTTACTATTTTCATAGATTAATCCAAGGAGAGAGCAAAACTTAATTTTGATACCTGTGTAGTTTTCCTCCATAAAATGGCTTGGTGTGGAATGTGACCATAGCAGAGTAGCCACTTTTGGCACAGTGAATATTGACTTTGCCTCCAAGTTCTACCCAAGGAATAGTAAGTATTGAACGCGCATAGGCAGAAGGCAATGTGAATATATATTCCTCCCCATGTTCCAAGAGATAAAGAATGCCTATGGAAATGAAGGGAGAAAAAGAGATTAGCATTCAAAGATTTGGAGATGCATGATCATTGTTAAAATATATGCTTAAACAAAACAGTTCGAGAAAGATGAAATATTAATCTTCCTTGTAACTTCTTTCAAGAAGAAAAAATGCAAAGACTCGTGCAGGTAATGATAATGATTTTTTGCAATTGAGCTTTTGTTGAATCAACTTTAGCCATTGGGCTAGCCATTCAATCACACTACTACAATGAATGGTGGTTACATGGATTTGCTGATTGTAACAGGACAGCCTTGAAATTTTGTCTATCAGGATCTGAATATAACATTTTATAATCACATAAATATCTATGATTAGGATGTAATATCGTGCATGACTACTTGGAGGACCCTGAATAGATTGAAAAATAGAGTGCCTAAATGTAAAATCAATATGCTCAAGTGGAGATTCTTAGTAGATAACAAGGCTATGTGAATGTGGAGAGACAGGGAGTCTAACCCATCTGGTGTGTCAGCTACTACCAAAAATATGTACTAATAATGACTTATTTTTGGACAATGACAAAGCCAAGAAGATGTCTTCATTCTAGCAGTTTAAAGTTTGATTTAGACACAGAGGAAGAAAAGGAATATAAGAGGAGGTGCACTATATATAAGAAATAATTGCAGTACAACGTTATAGAAATGCAACAGAATAATGGTGAAAACCTTGAATGCGTTTGGATTAATATAAAAGGAAAAAAGAATGCCATGGGTGCATGGTACAAACCACCCAACCGAACAGAGGAAATAGATGGAATATTATTTAATCAGTTAGCTACAATGTGCACAAAATACACCACAATAGTAATGGGACACTATAACTACCCTGACATCAACTGGGAGACAAACTCTACATCTAATGGAATATCAACAGGTTCCTGACAAACCTAGCAGACAACTTTGTCTCTGAAAAGATAGAGAAGGGAAATAGAGGGTTAGTCACACTGGACTTAATTTTCACTAACAGAGATGGAATGATAAAAGGCATTGAAGTTATAGGAACCTTAAGTGAGAATGACCATGCAATATCAGAAGTCAACATAATGCAAGCTCAAGCAATAAAACAAAGTCAAACTAGAGTCTGGACTTCAAGAGAGCTGATTTCAATAAACTTAGAGAGTGAGAGACCCATGGATTGGAAGGTAAAGCTGACGGCGGGGAAGGAAGATCCGCTCTGGTGAGGCTTGGCTGCCTTTTAGGCCCTGCTCTGGGCTGCTACCTGTTCAACCTCCGCTTTGCCTTGGGTCCTGCATCCAGCCCATGACAAGGGGACATGCCACTTCCAGGC
Organism: Thamnophis sirtalis; assembly: GCF_051295495.1. Lineage (NCBI taxonomy): Eukaryota > Metazoa > Chordata > Lepidosauria > Squamata > Natricidae > Thamnophis > Thamnophis sirtalis. The sequence goes on from NW_028261384.1 coordinate 51,218,494, forward strand.
CATCTCGGCCAGCAGATGGACGAGCAAGCAACCCTCGGGGGAGGAATTTTCTCTCAGGCCTCAATGTATCTCCCCGCCCCCACCGAGGAGCCTTTGGCTGAATGCAACAAGCCCGGAATGGATTTTTCTTCCCCACCATCAGCATTACCTTCCAGCCCATGGGGATCACACCATACTCACAGCAGCAGCCCATGCTCAACTGAAGCATGTGGACCAATGGGGGGAAGAGGGAGGGGCAGCAGATAGGTGATGCAGGCAACGTAGCATCAGGCTCACTGGTTGCCTCCCCTCCCTGCCCTGGACAGGCAAGGCCCAGCAGCTGTGCCGAATCCAGGTGGGTGGCAAGATTCAGGCTGTTGGGGCCTGACAGGTCAGTCCTGGCTCACCTTCCCCTCTTCCACCAGCTGCAGGAGGAAGGTAAGGTCACAGAACCAAAAATGCCTGTCATACGGAAGAAGCAGGGAGAATGAATGAGGGGCTGCTGAAGGCAAGTGAGCTGATTCAGCAAAGGGTGAGACCATGGTGGAAACCTGAGGGAGCAAACGGGGCAGTGGGCGGGGGTGTCTGTTTAGAAAGGCAGGACCTGGCATGTCCCCCAACCCAAGGCTAAGCGCTAGCAGCCAGTATGTGGGCAGAGGCCCTGGAGGCAGTCAAGCATAGTGGGATCGTGGGCCACATGGAAGAGAGTAGGGAAGGCAAGCAAGTGGGCCTGGCAATGGGGACAACCAGGAAGGCTGCAGGGAAGGCAGACAAGCATGGTGGGGCACATGCTACATTGCAGGGAGTAGGTAAGGCAGACAAGTGGGCCTAGCTACGGGACCTGCCAGAAAGGCTGCAGGGAAGGAAAGGAAGCATGGTGGGGCAAGTGCCATGTGGAAGGGAGGAGGGATTGCAGGCAAATGGGCCTGGCCACGGGGGTTGCTAGGAAGGCTGCAGGGAAGGCAGGCAAGCATGGTGGGGCTGTGGGCCACGTGGGAGTAGGGAAGATAGGCATGGAGGGTGGTGGTGAGGAAGCTAGCTAGGCTGTGATTCACAGGCTTACTCATGCATGCAGGCAGATCAGGGCCGCTCAGTTGGGCCGCAGGCACTGCATGGGAAGGCAGGCAAACTGCAGAGGCTGTGTGGTCAACGCAAGCAAGGAGCCACACAGTGTGCTATGCCAGGGGGGTGAGATGAGAAGTCACTGGGTGGGGTGGTGCAGGTCGAGCAGCAAGAGCAGGCAGACTGAGCCAGCCACAGGCGGTATTTGCTGGTTTTTGAACTACTCAAAATTTCCACTACCAGTTCGCCTGAACCGGTCCAAACTGGCTGAAAACCACCTGATTCTATGAGTGAAAATCAAGAGGAAAACAATCCTCGTGGGAAATTTTGAAAAGTGAGATTATAAAAGTTCAGTCCAACACAACATCAATGAAGAAGAAAAAAAAGATCTCAAAAGAAATCAGCATGGCTAAACAAAGGATTTTCTGATAAACTAAAAGACAAAAAGAATAATGTACAAAAAGTGGTAAAAGGGCACTTAACTAAGGCAGAATATCTGTATACAGCCAACACCTGCTAAGATGAGGTCAGGAAAACTAAGGCTCAGAAGGAACTAAGGCTTGTAACCACTGTCAAAACTAACAGAAATGATAATAGATGTGAAAGGCAAGAAAAAAAATCAAGGAAACAATCAGTTCACTAATGGAAGAAGATGGCAAGGATAAGAAGCAATGGATGGAAACTAGTTCAAGGAGAGATCCAACCTAGAAATAAGGAGAATTTTCCTGAAAGTTAGAACAATTAATCAATGGAGATGTGAATGCTCCATCAATGGAGATTTTTAAGTGAGATTGGACAACCATGTTTGAAATGTTATAGGGTTGGGGACTCCTACCCCATGGGCCAGTACCAGTATGCAGTCTATTGAAAACTGGACTACACAAGTGATAGGCAAATATATGAAGCTTCATTTGCACCTGAAAGGGAGCTAGGCTGCACACACAAAACCATCCCATTCCCATCCCCTGCTGTAGCTGCCACTTCTACTGCTGCCAGTTGGTGAAGCCAGAACGGTTGGGGGCCGCTAGTATAAGCTCTCCTGTTTGAGCAGGGTGTTGAACCAGACTCCAAGGTCCATTCCAATTCTGTTACTACATTCTCTATAATGTTTCACATATATCTACACATTTTTTTAGAATTAATTAATAACACAAACTATACATCTTATTCACTAACAAAACGAAGCACAAATCAATACTTATCCATTTCCCCCCTTTTCTGACCATGCATTCAATATATTGCCACTCAACCCTTATCTAAATAGCATTTCTACTAATGTTTGTGTTTGGAGGCTGAATATTACATCAGATGCTTAATGCTTTTATTTCAAATAAATTGTGGGGAATAATAAGATACCTTCAGGTTTTTCTTTACTTCTTTTTAATAAATAAGCATGCTATATAAAAATCTGTTTGTGACATTTCTTACCTTCACCTACCATAGAAACACCTACAGACATCCCCATGAATTTGCTTTTGGTCCATACATGAACATTCACACACACTTTCTTCTCTTTGCACTCGCAGTAAAAACTGGTCACTGGTGGATGATGGGACACTTGTTCAGCTACAAATTTCAGTCTATAATATTCTGATGAAGCTTTCCCCTTGAGACCACAAGAGGCAGTGTTTGCTGTCATTGATTTTACTCTGTCCTTAGGCACATTCCAAGAGCAATGAAATGTTTCTCCAATTATTGGATTATATGGCTTCTTGGCAACAATGCCTTTTCGGCCCTCATAAAAGGCTGTCAAATAGTACTCCACAAAGGAGATGATTCTTTCCTCAGGACTGGTTCCACACGAAATTGATAAAAATAGGTCTGGATGGGCTAAGAAGTTTGCAAACATCTCCAGCAGAGACCTCTTCTCTAAAATAAAGGCTGGAAGGACTACCTAGATTGAACACAGTAAAAAGAAAGTAACCATTTCATCATAACTACATGAGGAAAAGATCAAGCTAGGAGCAATTCTTTGCAGAATGCAAACGTCAATCTTTTCTTCCCTTTTCAGAATTCAAGAATAAAGACAAAAGAACAGTTCCTGTGTTATAACTAGTCAATTATACAAATCAGTCTATTTCTTCAATCCTTACTAGACCTTCAAGTAACAAAATTATATTATTCAAACTGCCTATTTCCCCCCCACTACTTTCCACTTAAGTAGCTTAAGAATTAAACACTTAAGAATTAGACAACTACAGCTAGTCCTCGACTTACAACAGTTCATTTAGTTACCATTCAAAGTTATAATGGCTCTGAAAAAATTGACTTATGACCATTTTTCACACTTATGACTGGTGCAGCATCTCCATGATCACATAATCACAATTCAGATGCTTGGCAAATGGTTCATATTTATGACAGTTGCAATGTCTTAGGGTCATGTGATCCCCTTTTGCAGCCTTCTGACAAGCAAAGTCAGTAGGAATCCAGATTCATTTAACAATCATGTTATTAATTTAACAAATGCAATGATTCACTTAACAAGAAAGAAAAGCCGTAAAATGGGGCAAATTCACTTAAAGTCTCACTTAGCTACATAAATGTTGGGCTCAATTGTCATAACTCAAGAACTACCTGTAATGAATTCTTCTTAGAGAAAGGAGAATATTTATGGCTCAGTGTTAAATGAGGGGTCTTTGGTAGTTTCTGAGCTTGGTTGTTTTCTTGCAGATATTTCATTGCCCAAACTAGATAATATAATCACTGACCACTGATGATGTTACCTTAGTTTGGGTAATGAAACATCTGCAAGAAAACAACCAAGTTCAAAAAACTGTTCACAGATTGTAACAGATTGATTTAAGTTAATTAAATTCCAGAAGAACCTGCCAATTCCAGCAGGCTGGCAGGATGGATGTTTTCAAGAAATCTGTTTATCAGAGAATGGCAAAAAAGTGCAGTGTTTCATTGCTGAGAAAAATTAAGTTGATTGTAATAGTCACAGGGGTTTTCAACCTTTCCAATTTTGCGGACTACTGGGGGTGAGGGATTTGGTTCCATGTAAGCAGCGAATGCACACACTTGCAGAGCTCCATATACACAAGCACCAGGTGCATGCACCCGCATAAACGGAGCTTCTCACTTGAGCACAAGGGTCTACCACTTGCACAAATGGAGTTTCCCATGCGAGTACAAGCACCTGCTGCTCACACAAGTGGAGCTGCAGGCAGTGCACCCACAACTTGAACGGGCCGGTTCCAAACAGGCCACGGCCCAGATGTTGGAAATCCCTGGTTTAGACAATTCAATAACAAGTAAAATATAAGTTTTTTAAAATAAATAGAAATATAGCTAATTTGGAGCTACTATACTTTCAGATTTTTTTTAAAAAAAGCAAATTATCAAAGAAAATATTAATAAGCACACATAATTAATTAGCTAGGTATATTTAATGAGATAATTAAAATTATTAATTTTCACTCTATTGCTGTCATATTATTCGTTATGACTGATATGTTTTCTATCTTGTCTTCAATTAGCTAATAATATTTAAATATTATTTTATTCCCGCATGTGTAAGCAAAATTATACACTTCATTTAATCTCTACTTCAAATAGCCCTTCCCTATTAAATTCATTATATGAGATCAAGCCAACAAGCTCTTTCTTTTCATGCATTATTCAGGAAAGTGGTCTCAACACTGATGTATTCAATTTCTTCATTGATCAAAATAAGTTATTTGCTGAGCTTTCAATATTCCAAAGCACATTCAAGGGAACAGACCAATGTAATTAGAGCTTTTTTCAGTACCCTTTTATTAATGCACAGATTAAATACTAGGCTCGTTGTTCTTTATTCCTTATATTCCAATATATAAAACATTTTTCCAAAAGTCTCAAACCTAAAACATTTTAAAAATAATGAAAAGTAGACAAAATAAATGTTAATATTTTCATACCGTATATAAATAGCTAATGTAGAAGAAAATCACATGAGTAGTCAATAGTTAATCACAGCTAACAATTCTACTTGGTTGCCACTATAGCAGCTCTTACTGATTGGAAAGATACCTATTTGATCATTAGCACAACAGAAAGATATCCCATTCTCAAGTCCTCTGGCATTTGCTAACTGTTGAGGAAAAGGAATCTGTTTTTTGAATGTATTCAAGTTCTAATGAGTCTACATTTATCTCATTGTTTCTATTTTTGGGGCACAAAGAGAGAAGATTAGTATTCAAAGAATCTACCTCAGACTACATTTTCACAAGCTTGGTTTTTGGCTCAAAGAATTGGGGTGTGTGGAAATTTTGATGCAAGGTAATGATTTTGATTGTGTGAAGGATGACCACATTTTCCTAACCCTGAGTTCTTGTCTTCCATAGATCAGATCTAGATTGTTTTCAAAGGTTCAAGTTCACTTTGTCCCAGATAAATTTCTGTTCTATCTATTTGGGATGTCTTCAAGCCTCTCCTTGAGAAATCATAGAGGTATAAAAACAATGTTTTAAATAAGTGAAAATGGTTAACTTGAGTGATCTGACTTTCTAATAAAACAAACTGTTATTGGTTTAATTAACCTTCTCGTAGCTTTGACCATTCTTCCTTGACTATAAACTTAAATGTTTGGTTATACATTATTGGTGATCCAAAGGGTTAAAATAAAATTTTAATTTTCACATTCCTAGCAACCTGAAATGATATAAAGTATATATGGAACACTTACACTGTATGTGTATAGATTAATAATGAGGGAATTATCAAAATCTACAAGGTTAGAAGTTTATTCTATAGAAAAACAGTTTTCTTCATTTCCCACAAACATGTTAAATTACTTTGTTTTTAAAAAAAGCAGAATTCAAAAAAAATATTTTCACATTTTTTCTTATTTTTTTCCTCTAGAAGTGGATATATCTCAATAGCAAGGATCCAGCTACTTCCCAAGAGCAACTGGAAACGCATACAGTATGCCAGAAATATTTAAAAAGCCAGTTTTGATTCTAGGACTGTGAATTATGAAAAAGAATGGTTACTTTCACCTTATAATGAGACTGAATGAAAAAGCTTTCAGTCCCTGAAAAATACATTACTTGTTTAAAAAGTTAGGGTTTTGTATATATACAATTGAAGCAAAAATTGGAAAAGCAAGTAAACAACATGATAGCAAGTATCACAGATATGGAGTAAAGTCACAAAAAAGATTGAAACAAACACATACCCTAGTTAGATCCATCCCAAGTCTCAGTTGTGAGATAATATGAAGGATTATACTTTGCTGATCATCCAAGGTTCCTAAATCATCCTCTTCAGAGTCTTCAGTGTCTGTCACCTCATCTTCAACCAGAATCACTTCACGAGTTGTATGCTTAAAAATAGAATATAGTTAGTATTCTGGACATAAATAGAACAATATGGCATATATTCAAATAAGCTTATTGTAGCATTCTTTAAAAACACTATGATTACATCTAAAAAGTCATGCAAAACTGATTAGCCCAGATCTGATATTTTCTATATGCATGGAATGGGACTGCAATATGTTGACCAGAAATCTTAGAAACTGTGATTCCAACATATTTTGAGAGTACTAACTTTGGGAAATCTTAATTTAAAATGTCAAAGAATATTAATAGGTTCTCCACTATAGAGTCATAAAAAGAATCATCAGAATGAATCTGAGCTAATTTACTAATAAAATCATCAAACCTCTTAAATAAATCATTGTATTCATATCAGTAATTATACTGGTAAATATATTCTTCTCCTTCTAAACTATCTGGAAACTATGGAAACTATGAAATTAATACAGATATATAAAGAGCCAAATATCTAAAATAATAATGAATGAGTTTGTTATATTTTCTTTGAAAAGAAACACTTTTAGTTGTGTTAAAAATAGATCAATACCAGACATAAGATTGTAATTCACTCTTTTGTCTTATGTTGAAAATAATGGCAAATGAATATCTATTTATTTTTCACAAGCATAAGCTAGTGTTTCAGATACAATGCTATATTAAATACTTTAAGAAGTCAAACATAAAATCTGTCATCAAGAAGCAATAAATGTTATTTAAAATTAAGTCTAATTTTATAAATTTGAAATTTCCATTCCGGGATCAGAATCATTATTCAGAAGTATTCAACCCATCAATTATTTGATTGTCCAGCTTGGTCTTGGGTAGGTTGACATTCCTAAAAATACTATAATCAAATTAGTACATGGGATATTTTGATGCTCTTATGTTTGTTAAAAATGAAATTGTTCCATTGTAGCAACTGTTCTTGAAACTGAACAAACACATAATTTGAAGATTTACTATCTACAATTTACCAGACAATCAGACACTATTATAAACCTGAAGCAATTATATTAAATGCAAGTCACTTCCATAAATTACTGTGTAAAAATAAGCTACCACTGAAAAACAATAGGACTCTAAATGTTACAGGAACTCCACATATTCATTTAAAATGAATGAGTTGTTTGACAATGAAGTGAGAAGAATATAAATTTAGTAAACAAACAAAAAACAACCAAATGAATAAATTAATAAAATTATTAAAGTGTCAACCTTGGCAACTTTCAGAAGCAGTGACATCAACTCCCAGAATTCCCAGCCAGCATGGGATTCTGGGAGTTAAAGTCCACACTTCTGAAAGCTCCCAAAGTTAAGAACAGTATGTTAGTATCTTACTTGAAAAGTAATTACAAAAATGTAAAATTTATTACAAAAACGTCTATATTAAATATTAGATAATTGCAATGTTTATGAAAAAATCATGTTTTCTGTATCAATAGGACAATATACTCTTGCATATCAGTATTGCCCTAAGCAAATAATCTATTTCGCTTTCCATGGTACCAGAAAATGAATCTTTGAACATCTAACTCAATACACAAAAAAGCTACCCATTATAATTCATTAATTAGACAACTCTAATTTATCAAACATAAAACATTACATACATTTTGGGAATGGAGATTCAGCATTTTTCAGTCTTGGCAAGTTTAAGATGGGTGAGCTTCATGCTGCCTGGGAAATTCTGGGAATTGAAGTTCATGCATCTTAAAGTTGCCAAAGTTAAGAAGCATCTGTCTACACTAGAATTAAGATTTCCCATTCCTGTTTTATTTAGAGTTTGGTGCAATTAAATGAATCAGATTTGTTTTCATTAAGAAATAGTGATTAAAGCGATATGAAACATTACTGGACTTTTTGTGAGAAACTGAAATTAAAAGTTTATCTGGACTTTGATGATTAAATAATGAATTATGGAAATAATGTAGGCAAATGTTAATCTTAGAGTAAGAGCTTAATATGTTTTTTTATTTATATCTGTACCAAAGAAAGTTGGAAATCATTCTTTTTGTTTTCTTTCTTTTTCTTTCTTCTTACACTTTCACTCTTTTTCTTTCCTGAGCCTTTTCTTTTTTCAAATCGGTTTTTTATTTGTTTATCCCTAAGCTTTGTATCTTTTTTGATGTATAAAGGATCAAATACTCATTATAATTCTACATTCCTTATTTACAGAAATCATATCAAAATTTAGAATGAAATCCACCTGGAGTCATCTTATATAATGCAGACTCTGTGTCCTCTAGCCAAAAAAGTGTTTATCGATAGAAAATAATATTTGTAGCTCAGGGATGAACTGTGGGCTCCTTGGTGCGCTCTGAGCTTGAAGGTTTTCTGCAGGTGTTTCATTACCAAACTAGGTAACACCATCAGTACTAGAAGGGAGTGGAGTTTTCTTTTATTTTCATATACTAGTGGCTTACCCTGTCAGTGTTGATCAGTTACTTCACACAAAGTGTCTTTTATTGGTGCCAGGTCTCTACTGTCTCAGGCAGAGAAGGTCTATTCTGTACCCCTCCCTCAAATGTTCTTTAAAATACAGAGTTTCCCAGCATTCCTTTAATAACCTCCAACATGCAAACTGTAGTTACTCATCCCAAATGAATCCTTTTTATCTGGAGCTTCAAAATTTGCTGTTTGCTGAAGAGGTGTATACCCTATTTCCCTGAAAATAAGACCTCCCTGAATAATAAGTCCAATCAGGCTTTTCAGCGCATGCGCTAAAATAAGCCTTCCCCTAAAATATTTAAACGAATGTGCAGCTGGTCTCTGGGGAAAGGGAGGAACATGCCCCACATGCACCTGCCATCCACGCGGAACGGCCTCACGGAGGCTGCTCCCGCAAACTCTAGCTACTGCCCATCTTCTCTTAGTGGAGGCCGCAAAAAGAGCGGCAGGCCCAGTGATGCTAGGGCTGGCAAGTGTGTGTCAGAAACAGAAACAGAACCTCCGGCTCTCTATGGGTGAGCCAATCCGCGAGCTGCAGGCTGAGGTTAAGGGGCCTCCTGCACCTCAAAAATTATAAGATCTCCCCAAAAATAAGGCCAAGCGCTTATTTAGGGGATCAAAAAATAAATAAGATCCTGTCTTATTTTTGGGGAAACATGGTAGCTAAAAGTCAGTCTACATTTAGTGTAAATCTGGCTTTGGAGATATTTCTTCATAAACAAATAAAAATCTATTTTCTGTGCAGTTTACACTCCTTGATCACTGGACCTGGATGTTACAAAGCAAAGCCCACATTTTGCAATTAACCCCCACACCCCGTTTTGGCTGGCAGAGTGCTGCAGGAAGCTGAGTGTTGTCACGCCCCCCTGGCCATGGCCACACCCATCCTGCTACACCCACCCAGTAGGTCAATAGAGCAGTGAACCAGTTGTTAAATTATTTGAATCCCACCACTGGTTTCATCCCTCAAACAACAGCAGAAAACATAAACCACAGTAAGAAAGCTTTTCATATCTCTGTTAACAATGAATGTACCATGCTATTTAATTTCTCAGATACACACTATTAATTCAATATGTTTATTATTTATTTAATTTGCTATAAAATGTTTGTTTTTATATCAACTATGAAGCGCAACAAAGTACTGATTCACACAATTATCTGCTTAAAAATGCATGAAATGTAGCAGTGAGAGTTCCTTGACATTTTAATTTACTTAATTTTAGGGTTTTTAACAGTATTTTTTTTAATTAGACAGATCAAAATAAAACCAGACTACTTTAGATATAAATGATGAGTATATTTAAAGGAGTCTTTCTCTTTTTGTTATTTTAGTCCAAATATTAGAAAGCCAATGTCGCAACGATACGGATGTGCGGTTCCGATGCTCCGAGACAGCAGCCAATACTTTTGCCGCTGGGTGGTCCAATTGGACCTAAACCATCCCGAAGAGACAGTGAACAGGAAGAATACGTCTTGTTGACCTCAGAGACATTGCAAAGTCCCTGATCGATGCAAGAGAAGTTCTTCAAGCCAGCGACAAAAAATCCAGCCAAGGCCGACGAAGTCGGGGCAGCTCCAAAACAGAAGGATACGGAAAGAGAAAGTGTTTCCAGTTGGTGAGGAACTTTTACCATTTTAAAAAGAGACTGCCTATTTAAAAACTTTAAATTAATTTAAATTGAAGAACAGAAGAAAGAAGCGGTGGAATTAAATTTGGAATGGTTTTGGACAGGGGGTTATCTTACTTTTTAAATGCTATCTTCATGGATCGGATTTATGCAAGCTTTTAAAATGAATGGATTAAGTTTTCTTCTCTTTTTTTCTTTTATTATTCTCTGTAATCTATGGACTAAAATTTTCCTCTTTCATTACTGTGGGTGTTCTAACTCATTTAAGAATCAGACTTTTTAAAAAAACTTGAAATACAAAAAACATACAAAAAGAAACAAGGAAAATTGCAACATAATACTGCTACTCGGAGGCTGGAAGGTTTGCATATTGGAAACAAAACATTCTTTTTTCTCTCACTGATTATTTTGGCTTGGCACTACAAGGTCTCACTGCTTGGTTATAGAGAGTGATAAGAATAAACGCGTACAGATGTCCCTTTGAAGTATGAAAAAAAAGTGAAAACAAAACCTTATTGTGAATCTATGCTTAATTTTATTAACCTTCCAAGCCAAAGCAGCTGTGTTTGTTAGTGGGAGATAATGGCACAATTTCAACAACAGAAGGAATCTTAAGTCTGCAAAAGATATTCTCAGAAATAAAAAAACTATCAAATACATATATGAGAGGATAGAAAAGAAGCTGGAAGACTTAGAGCATCTAACAGAAAAATATGATGAAGAAGTTGAGGATGTTTATCAAGTGGAAAACATGGTGGTTAAACCCAAAAAATTGAAGTGGAAAATGAATATAAAGAAATTAAATTTGCTGATATTTATGGTGATTGGTTTGTCTCTGAAAATGGAAAGAGTGGAATACTGAAAGAGGAACTAAATGGAGGGGAAATTTATCCCAGATGGCAAGATACAGAAGAAGAAAAAACAAAAGAATTTATGGACTTAAAGAGAGAAATTTTATTAGCAATATCATTGATAACACACTGACAATCAAAGATAAGCTGATTAAGGAAACAGAAGGACATCGAGATTACAAGAGATTTTATAAGCAAGGAGTTGCTAAGAGAAGTCTATACAAAGTTGATTAAGGAGATGATTAGAGGATTGACACCACAAATGGCAGAAGATATGAGACTGTTTTACTACTGGAAAGATACAGGTTGATAGATGGAAGAGTATAATTTAAAACTAGTTAAACTTAGTGAATTTAGTGACAATAGATATGCTCAAAAAAATAATTGATAATGTTACTATTGTATACAATGTGTAGTGTCATGATGAGTAATCATTCACAGGTTGCAAAAAAAAAAAATTCGAGAGCTGTTTTGGTTATTCCATGTAATCTTTTATGTTTTTTGGCACGCTGAAGCTGAAAATGACCTCCATTTTGTCATAGGACATCACGTTTCCTGACAATTTAAGTAACTATGTTAAATATGGCAATACCTCAAAAATAAATGGAAATAGAAAATTAAAGTTTTATTACAATATTTTCATAAAAATTGTTTTTCGAACTGAAATGAGCTCACCTACACACACTAAACTCGATTTTTCTTCCTTGTGAAGCTCCTCTTAATGCATTTAGGCTTGTGAGTAGCATCTGGAATGTCTCTCTGAAGCATCCAATAGTAGTCTGCCATCATTGTAATGCTCCATTTTCCCTGGTATCTCCTTTCCATCTCTTTAATGTCTTGGTGGAATCATTCACTTTGTTCCTCACTCACAGCTCCCAAATTTTCAGGAAAATAGTCAAAATGGGACTGGAGGAAATGCACTTTCAAACTCATCAGGCAACCTAAAGCTTGAAATGCTTTCAGCATTCTTCCAGCAATCTTTTTGTAGTGATGATCTTTGTTATTGCCTACAAATTTCTGTACGACTTCTTTAAATACAATCCACCCTTCTTTTTGAGGATCCGTCATGGTATTGACAAACTCTTGATCAACTATAAGCCTTCTAATGTCTGGTCCGACGAACACACCTTCCTTCAATTTTGCCTCCGACAGGCGTGAAAACTTGGTGACCAAGTATTTGAAGCATTCCCCATCTCTTGGAAGTGATTTTACAAATTGCTTCATCAATCCCAATTTTATGTGGAGAGGTGGTAGAAGAACTTTATGGGAAGGTACCAAAGTTTCTTGGAGGACATTTTTTTCACCGACTGTTAGCACCCTCAGCTGCCAACTCTTCTTGGTCCAGTGATTTTGTCGGTCTCGACTGTCCCATAGAAACAGAAAACAAGGGTATTTGGTATACCCAGCTTGTTGCCCGAGCAGCATGCACAAGATCTTCAAGTCCCCACACACTTGCCAACCATGTCTTCATATTTAAGTTTATGAAAAACCAATTCCAAGTTCTCGTAGGTTTCCTTCAAGTGTACAAAATGACCTACAGGTATGGAAGCGTAAAAACTGTTGTGGAGTAAAACTGCTTTGAGACTTCCTTTTGAATAATCTATAAAAAGATCCCCTTGCTCTGAATCATATTGGATTTTAAATTGACCCATCAGACCTTCGACATTGATGTAATAAACCAACTTGTCTTCCTGAGCGAAGTAAGGAACAAACTCCTTTTCACGATATCTGAACAATGAAGATGATACTCATGGCAACAATAAATTCCTGCTTTTCAGCCTTGATCCGAGTAACTCAGTGGCATCTTTGGGGTGATTCAAGTCTCTTACCAAATCATTCATCTCCTCCTGAGAAAACAATTTTGGTCTTGTATCGTCTTCAAAGTCAGAACTTGATTCGTCATCTGGTTCAGGTATGACTTCATCGGAGCTAGGTATCTCTTCCAAGGTAGCAGGGGGATAGGGTACTGGTATATCTGTGCCATGGGGGATGGGACAAATTGCTGAGTGAAGATTGGGTATGAAATGGAATGCTTCCATTTGGAATTAAACCCTTTCACATCTCATGAACAAAAGTAACAGTCATCACTATGGTTCTTTTGCTCTTGCCATCCCATAGGAATCCCATAACGGAAAGATTTTTTCTTACCCTTGAATCAGTTTTGGAGGTCCTCAACACACCATTTGCACACTTTATGAGCGCCCAAACTTTATCTTGATCTCCAATTTTTAGTCCAAAGTATGCAAAGTATACTTTTTTCACAAAGTCTGCTGTTGTTTCAACACTGTATATTCACCACAGATGAAACAGAAACTGTCTGGCGAATTAATACACTTTCGCGGAGCCATAACATAACGGTTGAAGAATGACCAGCTAACATGAATTGCGATGAAAAAGTGTGAACAACCTAGAACCAAGAACCTGATGATGATTCGTGCACAAGTGTGGCATGCAGGAGAGAGCAACTCTGTGTCTGTACAGGAGAAGTCGCAGTGCTGGCCAGGCCCCCTGCACTGACCGGAGATGCCATATCTGCCCTGTGTCTCCCTCTCACTGGATTCTTCAGGAAAGATTAACCCCTTCTACCATTAGAAGCACAGACTTAAAGCTTGCTTAGCTTATGTATATATTGCTGACCATCAGATTTACAGTGCTATATTTTTTTACATAACTCGGACAAACCCTTTAAGGTTTTTATATCTTAAATGCACTTATGTGAATTAATTAATAGTAATTTGGACTTTAAATTTGGTTAAAAACCCATAATATAAAAAAATACCAAAAATTAAAAAAAATGATAAATTTGAAGACAATTTTGCATGTTGTGGCAAATCATGACGTCTAGGAGTTTTTTCAATATTTTATTTGTTTTCAGCACACCAAAATACATGGAAATTAGATGAAAATAATCAAACAGCTTTTTAGTCACAGACCTGTGTAATTGAATATGAATATTGAATGGTACCCATGAAAGGAAGATTAGAAATCCCTTTGGATTATATATAAAGGTTAATAAAAAAAAGAACTAAGTTAGATATAGTTAAAGCTTTGATTATTAGAGAGAAAATGTTATGATACAGGATATAGTTAAATAAAGGAGAGATAATGATAACAACATACATATAGATATGGGTATAAGATAAGGAAACGATGTAAATTGTAAACAGTGATTTGGAAAGGAGGATTAGAAAATTTTGTTATTAAATATTATGGATGTTTAGCTAGAATAGGACATAAGGATTTAGTGCCAATGGAGGATTTTAGAAATAGTAAATGAAAGGCCAGAATGTGGCCAGAATATGTATTAAATCTTGGTATATTTTATGATGAAGGACATTTAAATATATTCAAATGAAAATGGAGATATGATGATGGTAATATGTATAAATATCTGAGTTAAAATACTTGAGTTAATATGAATTATGTTTGTTGACTGTGGAAGAGACGCACGAAAGTCTTTTTATAACAAATTGATACACTTTCTACAGCATGTAAAGAAGAATGTTTCTTTTGAAAATTAAAATTAAAAATTTTATTTAAAAAAGAAGGCAGAACAATGTAGTCATATCTAAGAACAACACAGCTATACTACTCACCTGAGCAGAATATGGAGGTGTCCCTGGAAGAGAACTTGAATGGCAAGAGGCCATATAAAATTCTAGCACCATCAGGAAGAAGACTGTGCTAGAATGCTTTGGCCCGATGTACTAGGATTAACCCACATTATTTTTGATCTCTTGGAAAATTAGTTGCACTCTAACAATAGAAAGCAATGCCTGCAATCTGACCATGTAGATTAAAACAGAAAGAAATTAAGAGATTGAATACTTAACATACTATCACTGAAAGTTACAAATGTTTCAGTACATTTGTACAAAGCAGAAGAAAACAGGTAAAGAACGAGAACATAGAATAATTAACACAGAAATTAAAGCTACAGAATTGATAAGAAGCTAATGATTTAGCAGTGATAGAAGAAGGAGTGATGAAATAAAGAAGGGATGAGAAATTATAGAGAGAATAATGGGAAACTTAATTATAAATGATTGCTAGAATAAAAAGCAGAGCAAGACAAAAAGTTGAGCTATGATGTGAAAAGAGATAAGAGAGCATAATGGTCACACTGAAGAGCTGGTCTTTTTAAAAACAAAAACAAGATAGCTTTATGGGCAGCATAAGTTGCATTTATGCTGTCATAATCATCTACAATGATGTATGCAAGTCATAAGTCTTGTTCAGGATTGGATCTGTTGTTAGGATTTAAATTATGGCCAATAATATCAAAGCTCATTCTTTTAATATAGTATTGAAAGGATTAGAGCTTGTATAGAGTGTACCTAACTCGACTTCTGATATAGCTGAGAGAAGCTCCATTGTAACCTAATGCTCTATCTCATAGATAAAGCCTTCAGGCTGCCAAGTAGCCTAGCAAAGTAACTTGTGAAATGCAAAATGTGAATTCTGCCTGTTGTAATTAATGTTAGATAGCACCCTTTAACAAACTCTGGGCTATATGGCAGAAAATGAATTCTTTTCCTCTTTCTGAGGTCCATTGTTTTCAGAGCGCTGAGAAAATCATGAGGTTTGCATGAACGAATGAATATGAAATTATGTTTCTAACAGTATGATGATCTGTGCAAACTGTGTAAACTATAAGAAGTTCAAGAAACAGTTTTTGCGTGCAGCTTTTTCTTTTTCTCTCTGCCTGCTCTGTTTAAAGTGGGAGATAAAAGGTTTTCCAGTTTTGCTTTGGCCATAAATGAAACTGATTATCGGACTTCCTGCGGTGAAGTCATTGTGCTGCGGTTGAGGAACGGCAGCTCCCATAACCTATAACTCAAACCTCGTTTGGGCTCATTTTTGAGCACTGCGGAACCTGAAGGGATCTGCAGATTCAAGGGGAAACTCTGAAGACACTGGGGTGGTAAGACAAACCCCCCATTGGGTAGGAGAAACCCACTAAATGGACGAGGATCTATCCTGTCTCTTGCACAGGACTGGAGCGATGGTGACTGCATAAGAGGGAAGCAAATAGAGAAAGCATTTGAAATCGAGGCATTTGTTATCATCGACAACCCAAAAAAGGAAGACAATGTAAAACTGGCAGAGCGGGTAAGTTGGAAAGAAAAAGACTCTGTGGTGAAGACTGTTTTTACAGTCCAGATTCTTGCCAAAAAGTAGTGAGAGCTGAGGCAGAGAACTGAAAGTGGCAGCGTGAATAATAAAAGGGAAGTGGCCACAGAGGGAAACCCGATAGGAGAGGGAAGAGAAAGCAAAAAGCCAGCATTTACAATGGGAGCGGGATATATTGGCTGTTGAGAAGACCTGGAAAGCATACAAAGGATCGTATAACAGTCGGGCTGGTTGTTTTTTTTTTCTTATCCTTTCTGCTCTTTTTTTGCTCTTTTTATTTTCCAAAGAATAGCTGAACTTTGAACAGAGTTTCAATCGTAAACAATAAATCCAGGTAACGAAGAGCTCAAGTTTTTTTTGGCGGGTGTGGGATATTCTACAAGCATACAGTATTTACTCGGAAATTGGAACTGGATAGGGGACAGTAGAAAAAGAGCTGTTTTGGAATGGTTGGAGAATTCTTTTATCCCCCTCCCCTTGTTCTCTTCTTTGCCCCTGGGCCTGCTGTGATTACTGACTGTGATTGATGGAATGGACAGTGATACTGAGGAGAGGGCGACATCTAGTGGATTATAAATTTGAGCTGTGAAGGCTGATGCAAGAATTGTCTGTGACATAAGGTGGACTAAAGAAAACCATAGAGAAACTGATTATTAGAACTGAGTATCTGTATAACTAAGATATATTTATTAGCATAAGATAATAGTGTGATATATAATTCTGTGATACATAATAGTTAAGGTTTAAAAATAGAATTATAGGATTGTCTAGATATTGAAATGTGATATTAAGAAAGGTTAATTATTGTTAAATATTGAGATATATATAACCACTGATATTTGTGATAAAGTAGAAGTAAAGTAAAACCTGTATGCAATTGTGGGCGAGGATAAATAAAGGATAAAGATGGTAACTAGTACTAATTTAGTGAAGATAGGGAAAAAACAGCATCCAACCCTGCTTCAGCAACATCCTCACCCCCAAACCAAAGATCTATCGAAACTGCATTGGGGCTGGAGAAAGGCGGAGAGATGGCAGGAACAATGGGACCAGCACAAACAATGCAAAGTATGCAATTGATGCTCCAGATGATATAAGAGACAATGACTAAAACCCAAGAAGCGATAGCTACAAATCATGGAGAGAGGAGAGGAGGAACCATGAAGAAATTAAAAATGAAATGGGAGAAATGAAAGGAAATATCAAAAACATGGATGACAAAATTGAAAAGATACAGAATGCCTTAATAATCAACAAACAGAAAATCTAGAACATCAAAACAAAAATAGAACAAACAGATCAGAAGATGGAAAGAATGGAGTTGAAATATGCACAAATCAATAAAGAGTTAGAGGAATCAATAATCTGACTTGAAAACGAAAGAGCCTCATTTTTATCTAAGATTCCAAAACATAGTTGAAGAAAAAGAGGAAGACCTGAAAGGAAAAATGATGGAAATCTTCGCTGAAATTTTATAGAGAAATGAACAAGGGTTGAGAGGAGACATTGATGAGGCTTACCATGTGCATACCAATTATGCCAGAAGACATAGACTATCGAAAGAAGTGTATGTTAAGATTTGCCAAAAAAACAACTAGAGACGAAGTGTACAAAAAACCCAGAGAAGAGACAATAACATAAAAGGGAAAAAAGTTAATTACTCTTAAACAGATACTACGGAGAGTCTGGGAACAAAGTAGATGGTACCAATTTTTAACTAACCAGTTAAATAAAAACAGAATAATGTACAGATGGTTGGTACCAGAAGGGATATTGGTCTCTTGGCAAGGAAAAAGATATAAAATAGAGAATACAGAAGAAGTGCAAGAATTTTACAAAAAATACTTCACAAGGGAATAAGAACAAACGTAAAGAGGACCTAGAAAGTAGAAGTCAAGAAGAAGAAACAGCAGAAGACAAAGAAAGAAACAGGAAAGAAGAACAGAAGCAAAAAAGAGAGAGAACAGAAAGGGAAGGCACGAGTTTGAAAAGTCAGATACAAACCAGAAGTAATTTTAAAAAAACACCCCATCTAAAGATGGACCAGGAAATAACATTTATCTTGGTAAACCTGAATGGATTGAACACACGAAAGAAAAGAGGGCAGATGTTTAATAAACTTAGGAAACTGAAGGCAGACATAACCCGCCTACAGGAAGTGCACATTAAAAGGGAACATTAATTTACTAGAAAACAAAAAATTAAGGAAACTATATGCAGAATTGGAAGATTAAAAAAAGAGGGATAGCAACCTATATAAAGAAAAATATAAACTCCAAAGCAGTCTACTCTGATGAAGAAGGAAGGATTCTAATGATTGAATTAGAGACAACAGAAAAAATGATATTATTAATAGTGATATATGCACCAAATCAGAAGCAAGAGGAATTCTATAAAAAATTACACAAAATAAATGAAAATATTTGCTTAATTGTGGATTATATCACAATAGTGGATAAAAAGATGGACTATGAAAGTAAAAGAAATAATAAGACAAAAAAAATATGTTACCGAAATCCTTTATTGAGCTGGCAATGCCAGTTCACAAACTACATGATATTTGGAGAGAAAGGCATAAAACAAGAAAGCAATATACCTTTTATTCGAAACCCCACCAATCCTTATCGAGAATTGTCATGGCCTGGATATCATTTGGACGATGTAATCAATTAGAGGAAATCGAAGTTGAAATAAATGAGTGGGGAGATCATAACCCAATAAAATTAAAATGGAAAGGCCAAAAAAGAAGAAAAAGATGGATGACGAACCCAAATATTGTAAACGAAATAGAATACACTCAAATGCTGGAGAAAGAATTAAAACTATTTTTAGAATAATAAAAAAAGAAGACACCTCAATTCAAAATCTCTGGGATACCATGAAAGCATACTTGGAATTTAAAATAAAATTGAAGACAGAAGAAAATAAACAGCGAATTAACCCTAGTTTAAGACTATCGTGTTATCTTTTTGACCTTAACTTTTGTTTGTTTTTTATGGATGGACTTTTTACAAATGCCTCTTACTTTTAAACTAGACTGGTCTCTTTTTTCCCTTCTTCCTCTATACTTTTTCCATTTTTTGTATTCATGGATTAAAAGCTTTTTCTCTTGTAAGACTTGAATGGAGTTTAATTTTTAAACATTTTTTTACCTCTCTCGAAGCTTGGTGTTTACAGAGAGGCAAAAACAGATGGAAAAGAGGTAACACTGTCATCTAGCGACTAGAGGCTTGGCAATATCTGATAAAGCTATAAGCTTTGTTTACTAAAACGGACAGTGGAAAATGTTTTGTTTATACAGGTATTCCTATGAAGGAAAGAGAAAGCTTTGATTTGAAAAACTCCACTGAATTTGTTTGAAACCTAAAAAGTCTTGGTGTTTTGGCAGTGTTTATAACCTGGAAAATGGCACAACGTGAAGAAGAAAAGGCACTAACTTTACAAAGAATTTTCTTACAAATCCAAAAAGTTTTAATAATTACAGAGAATTGAAAAGAGAATGAAATTATAGATCAAAATACAGAAAGTAAGGGGACAGTGATGAAGTTTAAGGAAAGAGCTGAAAAAATAACAGAGACATATGAAAGTGATAAGAAAATTGTTGACACTGACAGCAAACTGAGAGTGGAGGGAAATGACAAGTGTGAAATACGGAAAGGAGAAATTGATGAACCGGAACTTTATTTCAGATGTCAGAAAATAGAAGAAGAAAGGAGAGAAAATTTGGCAGAAATAATGAGAGTAATCTCGATA
The DNA here is from genome assembly GCF_051295495.1 of Thamnophis sirtalis. Taxonomy (NCBI): domain Eukaryota; kingdom Metazoa; phylum Chordata; class Lepidosauria; order Squamata; family Natricidae; genus Thamnophis; species Thamnophis sirtalis. The sequence goes on from NW_028261384.1 coordinate 51,238,654, forward strand.
GAAGCACTAATGATAAAAGTTAAGCTGATAAAAAGAACATATAGAGGGTTTCGAATTCTTATAGACATGCAATGAACAACAAGTTCTTAAGAGAAGTCCACATAAGACTTATCAAGAAAACACTTAGAATACAGACTTTACATATGGCAAAAGATATTGGACTACACTATCTCTGGAAGGATACAGGATGAAATGAAATGAAATGTCACAATAAATTGTAGTTAAATGTAATTAAATTTTGTGTGCTATGTACAATGTAATAATAGCTATACTCAAATAAATGATTAATAATGATAATAAAGTATTTATATGTACTAGATTGATAATATGAAATTTTATACTATATTGTAAGTGAGGATTATGGAGATGATATTGCAAAGCCTTTTTATAAAAGATAAACAATTTTATATAGAATAGAATATAAAGATGTAATACAATTGGATGATTTCAGGATGATGTAATAAAATGTCAATATAAATTTACTTCAAATTTAATATGCCTTATGTTGAAACGATGTAATAATAGCTAGGCTTAATGGATGTTTGTTTAATAATTATAACAATTTGCATAGATGTATATTAGATTGATGATACTAATAATGGGAAAAAAACATGGAATTGAAAATTATTAGAGAATGTTATCAATGCTAAAATAATAGAATGACTTAGAATAGGAGGAAGCATAATAACAATTTACATAAAGATATCTTGATTGTCAATATGTGAATTTTGATAAAATTCAAGTGGTGACTATGGAAAGGACACAGAAAGACCTTGTAACCAATCGACACACTGTATGTAGTTGAAGAGGCTTTTATGTTATATGTGTTGTGTGTTTGTGTTTGTCTGAAAATAAAACAAAAATATTTAAAAAAACATAATTTAGCATCCTAAAAGCATTTTCTTTTGCAAACATTGTCTCATTTCAACTGCACATATACCGTACTTGAGTTTACAGTTATTCAGTGCTTGCCAAAGTTACTAATTAATGAAATATCCACACCAAATACAAGTTGGGGGGAAACGATCTCATAGACGACCCTCACTCTGTCAAGGACCCCAGGAGTAGTCATCTCAAACAATCTAAGCCCCAGAGCTCACTGTAACAGCATTGCCAAAAAGGCATTAAGGGCTGTTAACCTAATTTTGCAAAGCTTCTTCTCCGGTAACATTGTATTGCCAACTAGGGCATACAAAACCTTTGCCAGACCAATTCTTGAATACAGCTCGTCTGCCTGGAACCCATACTGTATATCAGACATTAACACGATTGAGTGGGTTCAGAGGTATTTCACAAGAAGAGTATTCCACTCCTCTACTCACAATAGAATTTCCTAAACCACCAGGCTTGAAATGTTGGGCTTGGTCAATCTGGGACTGTGCCGCCTGCAGTTAAATCTAGGCATAGTACACAATGTCTGCTACCACGACTTGCCTGTCAACAACTTCTTCAGCTTTAACCACAATAATACAGGGGCAAACAATCGATACAAACTCAAGATAAACAGCTTCAAACTCGATTGCAGAAAATACGACTTCAGGAACAGAGTGGTCAATATCTGGAATGCTCTACCCGACTCTGTTGTACAAGCCTCAAACCCTCACATCTTCAATCCCAAATTGTCTACCATAGACCTCATCCCATTCTTAAGAGGTCCGTAAAGGGGCCGTGCATAAGCGCACCAGTGTGCCTACCATCCCTGTCTTACTGTCCCTATTTATCTGTATTTACTTCCTTTGTTCATGTTTATGTTCATACCTGTACTTGTTATCTTGTACATATTTGACAAACAAATAAATAAAATTATGTTTCAGGAGAGGATATAAAAGATCTGCAATATCCATGTGAATAAGGAACCAGACATATATTGTCCTGTCTGAAAATTCCATGACCTTTCAAGTAAACTGAAGCAATTAGAGGGAAGACTGCTCCATTTAGAAGCCTCCTGACATCATTTGCATGGAGGTTGAATAAGGTGGGAAACATCTCATTAATTATCACAAATGGTCATGTGAATTGACAGTTTGTCATAAGCTATTATGGATACATGGAGAAATCGTCCCTAAACATCTTTCATTCTACCCGAAAAAGTCATTGGCCTGTGTAAACATTTTTTAATTTTAAAAAGTTTCAATCCATCTTTTTTCAAACAGAGGATTTTCCACTTTCACAATAGATAATAAGTACAACAATAGCAATACATATACAGTTCTTCTCCTGAATGCACAAGAAAATAAAATCAGGAATTCAAACTAATAAATATTTGCCTGGGAAGAAGAGGGCATTTACCTTCATGATATGTACCTGGATAAGCTAATCTCCCCGAGAAGTTTATTAATTAAGTATTTTTATTTAAATCTTACTCGTAAAATATGTATCTTAGTTGTCTGTCAAAAAATAAAGAAACCTTTCCAACTCATGTGATTATTGATTAAAAGATGTGCTTCAATGCAGACAGCAAACAAATCTTGCTTTTGGAAAGAAGCAAGATGGCAGTCACTGCATACCATTGAAGCCTTGTTATTTTATGTGTGTTATAGCAATAGCAATAGCAATAGCAGTAGACTTAAATACCGCTTCATAGGCCTTTCAGGCCTCTCTAAGCGGTTTACAGAGAGTCAGCATATTGCCCCCAACAATCTGGGTCCTCATTTTACCCACCTCGGAAGGATGGAAGGCTGAGTCAACCCTGAGCCGGTGAGATTTGAACCGCTGACCTGCTGATCTAGCAGTAGCCTGCAGTGCTGCTTTTAACCACTGCGCCACCTTGGCTCTCTGTTGCTGGTGAGCAGATGTGATTGCAAGATTGGGGTGGCCATTACAATGATTTTTTTTTATTTTCCTGCAAACACCTTTGTTGGAACCACAAAATGTGTTTAAAACTTTATTCAGCCTTCAGTTCAGTGGTGGGTTGCAGGTGGTATGCCCCAGTACGGGAATACTGGAGCCTGCACGGAGCACCGGGTACCGTTACGGTATGGTGTTCCGGAGGGCCCGTTCGCCCACCTGCACTTCTTACCTGTCTTTAAACCCTTTGGTGCTCCCATACATGAGCATGGCACATACAGCACCTGCGCGATGCTCCGCCGAGCAGCTGGAGCGTCATGGAGGCTCGTGGAAGCATTGTTGGATGGTAAGATGTGTGTGCCGCACACATGTGCGCACGCGCCACGTACATTCATGTGGAAGACACCAGGCCCCATTGCAACCGTACTGATTGCAACAGGATCTGGAACCCACCAATGCTTTAGTTCCAGTTTATACCCTACACTATACATATATAGGTGAAGGTAAAGGGTTCCCTCTCCAGTTGTGTCCAACTCTAGGGCACAGTGCTCCTCTCCCTTTCTTGGCTGAGAGAGTCAGCATTGTTGGAAGACATTTTCTGTGGTCATGTGGCCAGCATTGTTTTATGCCAAAGGTATATGGAACTTTGTAACCTTTCCATCAAAGCAGTACTTATTAATTTGTATGCTATTGAACTGCTAGGTGGGCACGCACACACACACACACACACACACACACACACAAACACACACAAACACACATTTTTGTTTCTTGCATTACTGGGTTAATCTTTATATGAAGTTTTTGTTTTTGTTTCCCTGCAATGATGTAGTGTGGGAGGGGTTCGATTAGCATTGCTTTAAATAGCTGGTTTTAAGTGAGAAGCTTCAGTTCTCGCCTAGATCTCTTGTTATCACAAAACTCATTTTGGAACAACTGCAATTTCAAGAGTCTTGCTTTCTTGGGAAGATTGGAAAGGCAAGACCTTACAAAAGAGCTGAAATAACTGGAGAGAGGCAGTCCCTCTCAGATACCCTGGTCCTATGTCATGAAGGAAGGAATCAACACAATGGTACAGAACATGAAGGCTAAGCAATTAGAAGTGCAGTAATAGATCCTATAAATAGTTCTTTTCCCCCTCCAAATGTTTTATTTTATTCAAAAGTAAAATACAAAACTCCACATTATCCAAAAAAACCCAACAGAAACAGAAAAGAATACAAAACCCAAAACATTTGACATTAAAAAGGTGCATTAAAAAAACAACACATATTATCCCCAACTGAATATTGATTAATACTACAATATTAATTCCCATCCCTTGTGAAAAATACCTTTTTTAAAACCATAAATCTATTTGCAAATCATTGATCTGTCTCTACATACTATATTAGCAACAAAATAATTAATAGGAAAAAGATTAATAAAAAATAATTAAAAAGACAAGGTTAAGAACTCTCTGTTAACAAACTATTATTGTAAATCACTCATAGAAAATTTACCATGACATCTTACCTACCCCTAATCATCCCAAAAAATTAAAGGAATTCATCCTGGATTGAATATTCATGTTTGCTTTTTAAAAGCATCTCTTATCCATTATGGTGTAATTAAATATAATAAATTTAGTTTCCATAATGACTTTCTTCCCACCAAAGTCCAGATAGAAGTAATTTCAGTTAAGTGTAATAAATCAATTGTCCAATCTCCCTCAGTCTTTGTAGGGAAAAATAATTTGTCACTTTCCTGTTCAGTCAGACTACTAATAATATTATGACAAAGTGCAGAATTAAGCCTCAAAGAGAGTATAGAATCAATTCAGTTCTCTGGCTGTAAGAATATCTCTTTGGTTCAAATTAAAGTGCTTTTGTGTATCTAATAATCCAAAACTAAATGTCTCTGCACATTCTCCACAAGCATTATCATTCTCATCCAACTTTTAAATAAAACTTTCAACTAAAATTTGTCTGCCATCTGAGCCATTGTTTCTCTCTGTAACTGAATCAGAGAAATAAAAGTATGGGTAGTCCTCGACTTACAACAGTTCATTTAGTGACCATTTGAAGTGATAATGGCACTGAAGAAAGTGACTTATGATGGTTTTTCACACAACTGTTGTAGCATCCCCGTGGTCAGGTGATCAAAATTGAGGTGCTTGATAACTGACTCATATTTATGATGATTGCAATGTTCCCCAATTCATGTGATCATCTTTTTCAACCTTCTGACAAGCAAAATCAATGGGGAAGCTAGATTCCAGATTCACTTAACCACCGGGTTACTAAGTTAACCACTGCAGTGATTCATTTAACAACATCTAGGAACACAGTGATTCGCTAAAAAACATCTAGAAATACTAGTGGAAACAAAGATTATAAAATGGGGCAAAACTCACTTAACAAATGTCTCACTCAGTTACAGAAATTTGGGGCTCAATTGTGGTTTTAAGTCGAGGACTACCTGTATAGAAGTACATAAAGAGTTCTTAAAAGTAGTCAAGATGATGGGGAAGCCTGGAGAACAGTGACCAGGTTTATTTGGCAAGAGTTAGAAAGAGCCAGCTATATGACAGGCTACTAGCTCCTGCAGGCCATTAACATGGTGACAATGAGACAAAATGTCAAATATCCATAACTTAAGTGCTGCTAGATGCCAATACCATTCATAATCTCCGAAGGGTTTATTTTCTCAAAATGAAGGCTTGGCAATAACTCCCATCTTCAAGTGTCATCTCCACAAGCAGCACAACAATTTATATAACAGGCATAACTGGACTGTCTCCCAGGAGTCACTTCAAATACGCCACAAAATTTCAATCTAAATTCATAATTCAAAACAATTCAACAGAAAAGAGCATCTTAACCTTAGCTTGATATTTTTCGATTGTTATCTGCTTCTCTGTAATGTATATATGTAAAGGATTGTCAAAACATTACCCTACATTTATGGATGTGTGCAAATCCAAGGGTCAATCACTAAGATTTAGATATTCAAGTAATAAGATTTTAAGTATGCTTAAGATGGAATCCTGGGGGGCAGAGGTGGAAGGACTCATTTACTCCCTCATCTCATATTATCATTCTATTTCTTTAACATTTATCTAGGCAGGGGTCTCCAACCTCCAGTATGTGGACGGCAGTGCTCCGCGAACTACAAGGATCAGAGCATTGCCAGTGAGCGAAGCCTCATCTGGGCATGTACAGGATCCAGGCAACATGTGAAACCACACACACCCCGGTCTGCAGAAAAATCACCTTCTATTGAAGGTTGGGGGCTGTTGATCTAGAGCACAGAACATAAACTTTGATGAGCTTCCAAATATTGCTGAACTACAGATGGATATTTGGGCATATGGAAAATTAGAGAACTGCCGGTTAACATTCTGTTTCTTGCACTACAGTCTCTCCTCATTTAACAACCACATTCCATTCCAAGAATTTCAAAGCAAATTTTTTAAGCAAAATGGTGGCTAAGTGAACATGCGATTGAGAGAGATGTGCTATGAAGATCCCTGGATGCTGTCCTCTCATTCCAATAAAGTTCTCTTGTACAATGTACTGTACCTGAACAATTTTCCTCCCTCACTTTTCCCCCCTCAAAGAGCAGAGAGATTGTTTAAATAAGGAATCTCTTTCTGAATTTATTTTCTCTACAAGGTAGTACTTCCCTAAAAAATGCTAGCCACAAGTTTACAAGCTCAGCTCTGAGAACTTAATTAGTCCATTATAATCTTTCAGCCATTCTTGTCTCTGAAACTGACCAGACCTTTATCACAGTTTCACACAGAAGCCTTCTGCTGCACTGGTTGCCAATGAATTCTTTACTATTCTTTATTACCATAATATGTTGCTAACCAAGGTAGTCTCTAAATGAGGAATGATTTCATTCATTATAATACAAATTATTTCTATTCAGGGAACTAAAGAAATAAATATATAAACTGTGTATTTTAACACCATGTTAAAATGTAAATGTTTCATTTATTTACCATAATTTATTAATTACTAAGAAATATATTTTGTCTTTGCTCTCAGAGGTTAGGGTATACATAGCATCTATCCTGTATTTTTTCTCTGCAACAACAGCAAACCTATGTTAGCTTGAGGGAGAAAGACTTGTCCAAGGCCACACAAAGAGCTTTCAGGAATTACAGTGAACTTGAGTTTGTATCCTAATCCTGACACTAACCCCAACTTTAATCGTAATTCTACTGAATTATTATTACTATGTGTACGCAATCTTCAGTCAGATTCGCTATCTAAGATTGTTAAAAACTTAATGATTCAAATCCTAACTAAGGATCTAAGTATTATTGAGGGTATGTCTAAGTATATAGGCAGTTCCAAGCAGGATGGGTTTTTCTTTGTAAAATTAGGGTGTTCTTATAAATTCAGTATTGCTTGATATTGAAGAAGTCCTTAAGATCTGTGAAGGCTCCAATCATAATTGATTTCATTTTCCATAAGCATTTTCAATTGCAGGTCCCAATATTTTGAAATTTTTCCTATTGTTTTTCTTCAATCCAAGAATCACCCAGAATAGCAATTTTAAATGAACTCAGATATTCTTTACAAAAACTGCTATATCAAGCAGTTATACAGAAGATGCCTGTCTGTTTGGATCTTAAATACCTGCTCTTTTTCAAAACCCTTCTCAACTTTATGGCCCCAGTAATTTTTATTACATTTAAATCCAAACTATTATAATAGACAACATATATTTGGGAGGGAGAAGAGGTGATAAGAGAACAAAATAGTATACAAAAAGATATGGTTGGATTGTTCTTCATTTCATTTATTTCAATACTAATACCAAAGAGGATGTGCTAGAAGACATATTGTGGCAATTATATAACATAAGACCGAAAATAACAAATGATGTTCTCTGAAATAATCTACCAAACACAAGTACATAAATTCTAATTCAAGTGTTAACAGGCAACTTGCAATCTAAAAAAATGGTTCTTGCTTGATATAGCTTACTAATAATTTTTTTAAAATCAGAAATTGGCAGGTCATTACAATTGTAGATCAGTTGTAGAATATGTTACTTTACATGATATATGATTAAACTATAGCAATTGCAGGCAAGCTTGGGAAAAGCTTGCATCAAGGGTTTCAAACTCGATTTCATTGACAGCTACATCAGGATTGTGTTTGACCTTGTGGGGCCGGAATGGGCGATGCTGGGGTAGGTGTGGCCAGCTCAACATCACTCATGTCATGGGCACCTGTGATGGCTCGAGTGCTCTGCCAGAGAAAATGGGCTCCCGAACTCTATTTTCCTCCTGCAACCCTCTGCCAGCGAAAATGGAGCTCGGAAGGGCAGCATACAGCCCGAGCTGTTTTCATTGGCAGAAGTACCATGGGCCAGTCCTTCACTGTTTCCAGGGCAACCCCACGAGGCCAGATCTAAGCACCTTGCAGGCCGGATCCAGCCGGCTTCAGAAGAGAATAACAAAGACGCTATTATAGAAAGCTATTATGTAATTAAGTAAATGTATCAAAATGTCATTTTGGAATCTTTCAAGATGCAAACTGGACATTGATATGATTAGTCCAATTCTCTTCAGCAGGGTATTCTAATTTGCTGGTAAATGAATAAACCATATCAACTACCATATCAACTACCATACAAGAATCAAAACCAAATTGCTATATGACAGTATCTCACTCCAAAACATGTGCAAAGCCTTCAAATATGATCTATAAATGTTGTTTTAATTATATCCATATGAGACTTACCATAGTTTCATCTTGTATCACAGATGGTATGACTGACCATGAGAGATTGGCGCTTGCTGTTGTTAAAGAACCAAGAGCACTATTTTTCAGTATCTCTGTAGAATTTGACTTTGATCCATGCCATACTAGTATATTTTCTAAAACAAGAGAAAGTAATCTGCAGTATCTTTTCTGCAGCATGCATTCCATCTATTCAATGTAAGGACAGGGGCAACGAAATAGAAGTCTAGATAAGACTTTTAGCATATTTGTATCTGGATACATCTCTGTGAAACAGCAGAACTGGCCAGAAAGTTTTAAGAGACATAAGGAAAATATAATTTTAAAAGTTCCTGCTGCTACCCTTTATAAGAGCCTATGCATGTATATACTTTGAACCAAACCAATGCCATGTTCAATCACTGCCAAGAGCTTTTAGTATATAAATGATATCCAGCATGATACAGAATATGTCTGAGAATAGAGTGGGGTTCTGCCAAGTTCAGAAAAACTGAGGAGTTCATGGGAAGAGCATTTTACTCGTAAGTTATTTTTTCACACACCTTATTTTACGCATGGCTATAAAAGTATTACAACCAGGCTCTTGCCATGGACATGCCATGGTAGAACACAGCATACCGTTGTCTGTCACAGGGACATTACATGTTTATTCCTGTAAGTATTTACCTTCAATAAAGCTTGTGATGATCACATTGGCTTTTGGGTCCGCTTTCTTGGATACCTCTCATAGATATAGTCTACTGCAGGCTTTTGGACATTAAATAGCAAGGGTAGGCTATTCAAAAGCAGGAACCCAGAGGAAATAGGACAAGGATCTAGACAAAAGTTTCTCCTGCCATTTCTAAACCATCTTATTTTTCTTTTGTCACAGCAGTTATCAAGATGTCTCTGTATTTATCTACTTTTCTGAGTATCTGTTGTAAATGAGAATCTTCTAATAAAAAAATATTTCATACAATTGGTTCTTTTGAAATTAATAGAGAAAACTCAATTTCTGACTGATACCTGGTATTTAGCTATTTAGTATTTTAAACAGGCTAAAACAGATGCTCTGATATTTTTTTTATTTCAGTGTGCTATTAATCATCTAAAATTGAATATATTTATTTACTTTAAAAATTATCTTAACATTTCTTTACAAAAGTCTGCTGGCACCTGGGATTTCTTCAGTCATTTGGCGTTCATAGCAGCAACCACAGCCAAGAATCTGCTTCAAATAGAATAATATAGGCATAGATGAACAAACTGTCTTTTAAGTTAAAAATAAAGTTGAAGCAGTTTCTACTGCAAGGAGAAGACTATTTGATTGTCCAGAATTCTGCAAGTGCCATTTGTTCATACAGTACTGTTTGTGATGAAACAAGGAAAGAATTCCAGAAGCTGTGCTTTTTTGCTTACCTATTGCTTTGTGCCTTAAAACATTCCAATGGCTTGAAACCAAAACAAATATCACTGCTAGATCTTTGTGGCTTTACTTTAAGTGATCTACAGAATCAATGCAGTTGGCTCCAGAGTTCCAGGTCAACAGTACAAAAAAAACCTCCAAATCAAAATAGTTCAAAGCTTACATAGGCAGGAAAGAAATATCAACACAGCTTGAAAACAAAGTTTCATTTAAAATGACACAGCTGCTAAATCTAAGAATATGACTTACCTCTACTGTAGTTCAACCAAGTAGGTTTGACATCTGATTATTTATACTAATAGAATCAAAATTTAATATGCTGAGCCAAACCATACCAGTAAGAAATACTTACATACTAGGGTTTTCTTTGAATAGGATTTCAGATTCATATGGGAAACATTGGATTTTTTTTATCATGCATTTCAAATACAAATGTTGTCTCAAATTGACATGGTTCAAATTCAAAAATATTCAATGCTACTTTGCAGTGGTGCATTTCTTTGGTTTTTTAAAAAAGAATGAATATAATTTGAATCCAAGATAGCAGACAGACCAGCCGGTCGCTCCTGCCCCTCGCCCTGCCACTGCTGCTCTTCTGGGGCGGTGTGACTGTGCAGGAGCTGAGTCCATGAGGGAGAAATGTCTGTCCAGCTCTGGGGTAAGAGGCACACCGGCCAGGAAGTGGTCACACTCCCTTGCAGAAATGGTGGGAGGGGGGCTATGCTGACTTGTTCTCAGTAGAGAGCTGGGGGGGGAATTTCATTGACACTCTTCTGGTTTCTGGCACATGCATGTATGCTAGCTGTCTTCACATATGCAAGTGCGCCACAAACCAGAAGATCAGGTGGCCGGTGCACATAGTGTGCTGGAAACTGGAAGATCACAGCTGCTCTTTCAGTCTCCAGCATGCCGGCGTAGGCGCGCTCCCATTTCGACACTTGATATCGTAAAGGTTCACCAACACTGGTATATAGGGCTTCTTGAGTGAGCAGGATTTGGACTGGAAGACCTCCAACGTCCCTTCTGTTATTCTGACATGATTGTGCCCATGGCTCTCATGGCCAATTGTTCCCAAAACTCTTTGTTGCTTGCAGAGGAGCTGAAGGTTCCTGCGCTGAAAAAGCCCAAAAGATTGCCAGAATGCCGCTGGAAGAAAACTCAGAACAAATCCAACTGAACACAAGTTACAGCCACTATTAAGTCGTACATCATGATGGTAAGAGCAGCGAAACATCACTATTTCTCCAGTCTTGTTGCATCCACAGAATGTCATCTGACGACCCTAGTCCCTCCTTGGGAAGGAAAGCTCAGACAAACTCTCATGGGGACAGATAAAATTGCTTAGATCTGTTTAGTTTGAGATCACGCAGGTCCATTAGAGATATAGAGGGAGCAGATTTGCCTAGTTATCCAGGAAAAGTTTGATTCTGTTGGACTTGAGGCAGTGGTTAGGTTACTTGCAGCTGTCCTTATTAGATCCTTGTTCCCTCTGTCTGGTAAAAGCCTTCAGAGAGGAACCAGCAGGTGGCTCCAGGTAGTGATTAAAATTTCATCATTGCAGAGGTAAGTGTGTATTCCTGGCATCATTTAAGGATGTCTTGGTCCACCCCTTTCTCAAGAAACCATCATTAGGCCCAAGCTGCCTGCACAATTTCCCATCAAGTTTATCACTTCTCCCTTTTTAGGAAAGGTGGTGGAAAACGTTATTACATTGCAACTCCATAGGGCCTAGATGAAATAGATAGTGTGGAAACCCTTCAGCTGGGTTTCAGGCAGTGACGTGCAGACAGGGGAGGCAGGGGAGGCAAAGCCTCACCACTGTCATCATGAAAAGAAAAAAAATGTAAAAGGAAAAAGGCAAGAGCTAAGGTCATGCTGAGCTAGTTGCTGCCAGAGTCATAGTGGATGACTCTGCTTAGTGCTTAACTGTTTAAAAAAGCCTCTAAAAAGTGCCCTCTACAGGAGGCGGAAGAACCACGTGCCTCATTTAGTCTGATTTTATGATTACTCGAGCAGAGTTAAGCAAGGGTTAAAAGCCAAAAAATTCCTTATGTGGATGAGGCACGTGGTTCTCTTGCCTCCTTCTGTAGAGGGTGTTTTTTTAAGAGGCTTTTTTAAACAGTTAAGAAGAGTCATCCATTGGGGACTCTGGCAGCAGCTAACCCAGCCTAACCTCAGCAGCTCTTGCTTTTTTCCTTTTATATTTTTACATTTTCATGATGGCAGGCAAGAGCAGAGTTGAAATCCTCTATGATTGTGAAACAGCTGGAAAAGGTATGTGGGTCGGAGGGAGGGGGAGGAATTCAAAATTAATGTAATTTGTAAGTAATTGAAAGTAATTTGTGTGTGTGTGTGCGCGCATGTGTTTGTTTCTTCACTCAAACAAACTCTCAATTTGAGAGAGAGTTTGTTTGAAAAGAGAGGGAAGGAGAGGCAGGGAGGGCAGCCTGCCAGCTTTCTTTCTCTATGTCGGGGTAGCCCGCCAGCAGAGGTGGGTTTTTTACTTTCCTCTGCTTTCTTTCTTTTGCCGTAAAAGAAAGAAAGTGGCTTTTGTGGCGGGGTGGGCAAAAATGCCCACCCCGCCACAATGTCTTTTGCCCACCCCGCCACTATGTCCGACATAGAGGTGGCCCGTCTCTATGTCGGACATAGCGGCAGGGCGGGCAAAAGCATTTTCCACTGTGCCCTTGACCCTTGCAATACTTTTCTACTAGAGAACTGCCCCACCCATTTGGCCTTGCAGAAGAGCATTAAAACTTGATTTTGCCAGTTGTCTTTGGACTCCAAAGGAGCACTCGCTGCTATAAGTGGTTGATGAGGTAAAAAAAAATATTTTCTCCAAACCATCCACCTCCTGGGTTCCAGTTTTTTTTTTACATAGTTTTAAATCTTAATTGCTTTTCTATTTATCTTTTTATGTTCTGTAAGCCTCCCAGAGTAGTCTATTGGGGAGACAGTATCTCAGATGGATGATTGATTAATTGATTGATTGATTGATAGACAGACACACAGACACATATAGCAGGTGGACTGATACAATTACCTCATTTAATTTTTTTTAAAGCAAGAACAGCTAAATAACTCAGCACCCTTCACATAAGCAATAGGGTACATTTAGAACTACAATACATCTTGATTGAATTTCTTTCTTCTTTCATCTTTGAATCAATCTAATGTCAAAAATAATGCTTTAGTGTATTATATATTCATATATTATTGGCAAAAATATCTTTATGATTTTCTCTTCCAGGTATATGTATAAATACTGTTTAAATGACTTTAATGTTATCCTCAAGATAAAAATAAATTTTAATATTGGCATAATTTGTTGTTCACTGAGATTCTATGATTCCTTTTTAATATATTTTGACTAAAAACCACATGAAATTCCCATCTACGGCATAGCTGGAAAACTGTAGTCATAAGGCAACTACAACTACCATATGGCCAGTAAGAGATAAAAATGAAAGAAAGAAACCAGCCAACTTTACACACCTGAAGGTAATGTCCTGTTCTGGGGTGCGCTCACTTGGCTTATACTCTGTTGAAGCAAATGCAGGCATTCTCCCAAGCAACTGAGAGCAGCAGCAGAGGTAGCTTTTAAAAGCAGAAAGTCTTGATCAAAGGCAGAAAGAGGACCAGAACCTGGAAGGGATTCAATGCCTTGCACAAGGTTCTTCTGTTGTCCTTCCACTTGGGCCATAATCTGCAAATATAGTGGATAAGGAAATGTGAGTCCTTTATGAAAAAGTATTAGAAGAGAAATTAATTTCCCAAGTGAATAAACAGAAAATGAGTGCAAGGAAAAATAACGTAGAAATCATTTAGAATAGAGTAAAAAGAATTATGTTACAGAATACCATAGAAGTCAGAGAACTTATCTTAATGGCAACTATGAAAAAGGATTCTTGTTGAAATGATGAAATAAAAGAGAGTGTGAATGAAGAAAATTATATATAAAAGAATGTTGCAGAAATGAGGATAACGGAAAGTTATATAATGTGAAAACAAGTAAAAGATGGTTACAAAGAATGTACTGAAAAAGAACAGAAACACTTAAAAGGAGAGAAAGGACAACTTTGATGGAAATAAAAAGTGCTATGAAATATATGGAGAAAATAAAACATGTCCATATTACAATGACTAAAAATAAAAATATTAATAATGATTTTGGATGAAATAAAGTGAGAAAGTGCTAAAAGGACCATTACAAAGATTTTATGACAAATACAATGATAAACCTAAACACTTTGAAAAGATTGAAAAAATAGTATTATAATAAAGAATATTAAAGAGTAGAAAACTGTTAAAATCTGGATATGGTTAGTTTATGTACGGAGTGGATTGGGCAACCAGTTTAATGAATGTGTACAGATTGCACCTTAGTCTAACAATTGGGAGAATTCTGTTATTAAGTAGCAAGATTAGTTTCTTCATTACCCCTAGAAAGTATTTGTCAGAATCAAAATGTATACAAAGATTATAATTAGATGCATATTGTCAGCACCTCTCCATTAAATAATTAGGAAAGACGACCATGAGACTCCATTTGTGGAAAATCAAATGTACTTTTACTAATTAAAAATGGTTAAAGAGCGGTTGCATAGCAAAGTCTGGTTAATTAGGCGCGAAAGCAGTTGATATATAGAATAGCCCATTCCACACCCCCTGGCATCATAGGCCTAGTCCAATCATAAGTCCTTCAAGTGTCAGGTGTGAGATAACTTCAAAAGACATCACGAAGATGGAATGTCGGTGCCGTTAACCCAGGTGGGAAAACATCCACGCATGCGTAGTCTGTCCATCCAAAGACCTCCAGAATCTTCCTCCAGCACAATAAGTAAACCCACCCAAATACTATGCCCTCCCTCCCCGTTTCAATGGCAGCTGAAGGAACAGCAAAGCAGAAGCTGACATCCGGCCGTCCCCCGGAAAAAAGGCTGTCAGGCCTAGATAAAAAAACACAGACAAACAGACAAACAACAAAACACAAAGAGAAACAGGGAGGGGAAAGAGAGAAATTAGGGTTTATCAGGATACGCCTCATAAAACCTCCGAAGCAGTCGGGGGGCACGAACATGGGACTTGTCAACCCACTCGGTATGAGAGGGAGGGAAATGCTTCCAAGCGACCAAGTATTGGATGCGATTACGCCGCTTGCGGGAATCAAGAATGTGACGAACTTCAAAGTGCCGTTCACCATCGATGAGCAGAGGGGCAGGCGGAGGGACATCAGGCGGACGTAAATGGGAAACACGAACAGGCTTAATCAGGTTAATGTGGAAAACCGGATGAACCCGATTCAGGTGCTTGGGCAGTTGCAAGCGGACAGAGACAGGATTGATGACCTTCACGATAGGGAAAGGACCCACGTATTTCGGCCCCAACTTTTTGGACTTCTGCGAGGTGTGAAGGAACTTAGTGGATAAATAAACCATGTCACCCTCCCGGTATTCATAAGGGTGTGTCCGCTTCTTGTCTGCCTGTTTCTTATGGGCACGATGTGCCGCATCTAGAGTTGCCAGGGTCAAAGGCCAAATGCGGCTGAGACGTTCGCTCCAGTCAGCGACAGATGGAACCTGCGGCTGGTCACGAGGCAGTTCAGGAATAGGAACAAAGTCTTGACCATACACAACTCGGAAAGGCGTGAACCCAGTGCTAGAATGGACAGAATTGTTGTAGGCCACTTCAGCATGCGGCAATAAGTCCACCCAGTCATCTTGTTGATAATTGATGAAACAACGTAAATACTGTTCAAGGACAGAATTAGTCCTCTCACAAGCGCCATTAGTCTGAGGATGGTAGGCGGAGCTAAGGCCCTGGGTGCAGCCAATACGTTTGAGAAATTCCTTCCAGAACACTGAGGTGAACTGGACACCCCTATTGGAGATGATGCGATCAGGCACTCCATGTAGGCGGTTAATGTGGGAAATGAAGAGTTTAGTTAGTGCTTTAGCAGAAGGAATCTTGTGGCAGGGTACAAAATGAACTTGCTTCGAAAACAAATCAGTAACGACCCAAATGACGGTGTGCCCCTGGCTCTCGGGGAGTTCAATAATAAAGTCCATAGAGATCTCCTTCCAAGGGGCAACAGGTCAGGCAACGGACTGGAGCAATCCCTGTGGTTTCCCTGGGGGGCGTTTCGCGGTCGCACAAACGGGACAACTTGCAACATAAAGTTCAATGTCCTTTTTCAAAGATGGCCACCAAAATTGTCTTTTCACTAAATGTAAAGTCTTTACAAAACCGAAATGACCCACCAACTTGGAGTCGTGAGCCCGTTGGAGGACAACGGGGCGAAGGGATGTGGGGACATATAATTTGGCGCCGATCCATGGCAAGTCGTCCCTCATTGTGCACTCATCCTGATGCTCCCGGAACCAGTCATCCTGGGGAAGGGCGAGTTTGAGGTCAGAAAGAAAATCTTGAGGCACGTCGACTTTCGCACGTGCCTGTTTGCGAGTAACCACCGGAGCCGCCAGGCTGGAAGTAGGAACCACAGGTTGCACGATGCTCAGTTTAGAGCAGTTGTATTGTGGGAGTTGGGACAAAGCGTCTGCCATGAAGTTCTTCCCACCGGGGATGTACTTGAGTGTGAAATTGAAACGGTTGAAATGTTGCGCCCACCGCATTTGCTTGGGGGAGAGTCAGCGCAGTGTTCTCAAAGCTTCCAGATTCTTATGGTCAGTCCACACCTCGAAAGGGTGCTTAGCGCCTTCCAGAAAATGCCGCCAAGTGGTCAGGGCCCATCGTACAGCGAAAGCCTCTTTCTCCCAAACCGCCCAACGTCTTTCGGTGTCCGTGAGTTTGCGGGAGGTGTACACGCAAGGTTGCAAGTTACCTTGGTCATTGGATTGCAACAAAACGGCCCCAACGGCGACGTCGCTGGCATCAGCTTGGACGACGAAAGGCTTGTCCATGTCGGGATGCTTCAGCACTGGTTCCGCAGCAAAAAGGCGTTTCAGCTTTTCGAAAGCCGCCTGACAGTCCATGGTCCAGTCAAGAGGTTTGCTTGGTTTAGGTTTAGGACCACCTTTGGATTTCAGCAAGTTAGTTATAGGAAGCGCAATTTTGGCAAAGGAAGGAATGAACTGACGGTAGAAATTAGCAAATCCCAAAATTTTTTGCAATTGTCGACGAGTTCTAGGCGCGTCCCACTCAGTGACCGCCCTCACCTTTTCAGGGTCCATCTCAATGCCGGCTGGAGAGATGCGATACCCAAGGTAGTCAATCTTGGTTTGGTGAAACTCACACTTGGATAATTTGGCATAAAGATCAGCAGCTCTGAGTTTTTTCAAAACAGTGCGCACAAGTGCGACATGTTCGTCATAGGAGCGAGTATAGATAAGGATATCGTCCAAATATACGATAACTCCTTTGTAGAGGTGGTCATGCAAGATCTCATTGATTAATTGCATGAAGACTGCAGGGGCCTCCTGCAGGCCAAAAGGCATGACCCGGAACTGGAAGCATCCAAGAGGGCAGTTGAAAGCAGTCTTCCATTCATCCCCCTCCTTTATGCGTACCCTATAATAAGCTTCTCTGAGGTCCAATTTAGTAAAAATGCGGCCCTTCCCCAATTGGGCCAACATGTCCTTCATTAATGGAAGCGGGTATACATTCTGAGCTGATATTCCGTTCAGGTTTTTAAAATTAACACATAATCTGAGAGAACCATCCTTCTTTTCACGGAAAAGCACAGGGGCAGCAACTTTGGGGCGAGCAGGTTCAATGAATCCCCGGCTCAAGTTTTTATCTATGAAATTTCGCATTTCCTCCATCTCCCTGGGTGACATGGAATATATTTGGGGTTTTGGTAGCTTAACCCCGGGTAGAATGTCAATGGAGCAATCAGTAGGCCTGTGGGGCGGAAGCTTGTCGGAAGACTTCTCACTGAAAACTTCCCTCAGGTCCCAATACACTTTAGGAATTTTTTCCTCTCCTTCAATCCTCTCCTGCCCTCTGGTGGCCACCTCAGGATCGCAATTAACAGGTTTATCGGGAACGCCCTCCCCTTCCGGGGGCTGAGCTGTACGAATGCGTAACCAGCCTTCCCTCCAATTTATGCAAGGGTTCCATTTCTGAAGCCAGGGTAGGCCCAAAATGAGAGGCCTGTCCATTCCCGGGGCCACAATGAAGGAGATGAGTTCAGTGTGGGAGCCCATTTTCATTTCCAAGGGCTCAGTAAAGAAATGAGCGGGTTCCCCCCCGCAATGGACCCATCTATTTGGCAAAAGACAATAGGGGTTTTTAAAGTACGTAATTTGAGGCCCAACTTCTCCACCATAGCGGGATTGATCATTGACCGGGAGCACCCTGAGTCAAGCAAGGCGTGTAGGGACTCCGGTTTCCCATCAGGCAGCACTTTTAACTCTATGGGGATTAGCATGGGGCCCTTGTTTGAACTCACCCAGCGAGGCGATGTGTCATCATCTGAGTCGTCAGAAGAGGTGGGGGAGGCGTCCGCTTCTCCCTCCAAGGCGTGGCTGAAGCGAGGGGGTCTGGAATCCATAGCGAAGGCAGCTTCCTTCTTCCTCTTGTCCGAGGACTTGCCAGATTTCTCCTCCCGCTTGGATGGGGGTTGGGAGGTTGTTGGTAATTTAGCACGGCAGTCAGGGGCGCGATGGCCTAATTTCCCGCAACGGAAGCACGTTATTGGTCTGGATCTCCCCTCACCCTTCCCTCCGAAAGGGGCTTTCCAGCTGGGGGGGGTTTGCAGCTTGCTCCTTTCTTTTGCGTCTCTCCTCTTTAGCGCAACGGAGCCTGGCCAAATCCAGCTCAATGTCAGCAGCGTGCTCAAACCAAATAGTTAAGCGTCTGGGGAGATTTCGATTGACACGTTGCTGATAGATATCTTCATCTAGGCCCAAAGCAAATTTGTCCAAAAGTGCCTCCTCACTCCACCCTCTCATGTACTGGGAAAGGCGTTGAAACTCTTGAATGTACTGGCCACCGGTCTGTCGTCTTGTTCGAGGGTTATAAATTTCAACTTGCTTTTTTTTTCAGTAAGGGGGTCATCAAAGCGCCTTTTGAAGGCCTCCATAAACCTATTAAAATTCCTCAGGAGGGGGGAAGCTGATTGATGTAAACCAGCACTCCAGTCAGACGCTTCGCCGTCCAAGGATAGTAAAATCATTCGTATCCTCATAGTATCTGATTCAAAATCTGGTCCGTAGATTTCCATGTAATTAAAGATTTGCATGATAAAAGACCCCAGCTTCGCAGGGCTTCCATCATATCTCACAGGCAAGGGTGGAATCTTAGCTATTCTGCGTCTCCTGGGAGGTGGGCCTCCTACTCCGGCAAAAGCCCCAGCTGCAGGGGGTGAGTCAGCTCGAGGGAGGGTGTGAATCAGCGCGTGGGTTTTCTCGGCCCCAGCCCCTCCTGACCTCTTCATCTTCCCCACCTATTTGCCCAAAGTACCTTTGTCCCCAGTAATCAGGTAGATCTCTCTCCTGGGGTCTCCTTTCAGCTCCCGCCTCCAGCGGTCTTTGTTGGGATCTTCTTCTGGTAACCCCCGCATCCCAGCTGGCCCCTTCCTCTCTTTGTCCTACTGAGGTAGACCACCTGGGGGGAGGTGGATCAGCCGGGCTTGATATCAGCAGTTGACACAAATCTTCATGAAGCGAGAGTTTGGGGGGAGGACGTTCTTCCTCAGCAGGGAGTTCTGCCTCCTTTTCTTCTCTGGCTGGCGAAGACATTTGCACCCTCCACGGTAGATGTTGATCTCCTGGAAAGGTGGGTTTGAGACTTTGCTACTTGTCAGCACCTCTCCATTAAATAATTAGGAAAGACGACCATGAGACTCCATTTGTGGAAAATCAAATGTACTTTTACTAATTAAAAATGGTTAAAGAGCGGTTGCATAGCACAGTCTGGTTAATTAGGCGCGAAAGCAGTTGATATATAGAATAGCCCATTCCACACCCCCTGGCATCATAGGCCTAGTCCAATCATAAGTCCTTCAAGTGTCAGGTGTGAGATAACTTCAAAAGACATCACGAAGATGGAATGTCGGTGCCGTTAACCCAGGCGGGAAAACATCCACGCATGCGTAGTCTGTCCATCCAAAGACCTCCAGAATCTTCCTCCAGCACAATAAGTAACCCCACCCAAATACTATGCCCTCCCTCCCCGTTTCAATGGCAGCTGAAGCAACAGCAAAGCAGAAGCTGACACATATAGAGTCCAAGAGTGGTATCAAGTACTTCTACCTGCATATTGTTACAATAAATCCACCCTTCCCAAAATGTCATTGTACTATTTTTATTGTTCATTTGTGTTCATTTTGGTGTTTGCGTTTTTAGGGAGTACATAATGGATATAAGATCATACTAAAGGCAGTTCGACAGAAAAGTTTAAGAACCTTTGTTTTTTTTTAAAATCAGGTTTTGGCTTGATCTTTATTTCCAAAAACATATCTGGAACAGCATAGATTCCATAAGCATCCTTAAATGAAAAAACAGATAAAATTGAGGTAGGTAAGTAGAAACTATTCTGAGAACTAGACAGGTAGCAGGAAGCCATCTTAACAGTCTCTCATCTGGTAAATGGATGCTTTCTTATTGCCTATCTCTACATTACCAATTATTTTGGTTATAGAACTCTTCTTATAAGAACATGCATGGTATATTCTAAACTAAAGATCATTACCAGCCAACAGAATCAAATAATGCCGCCCATCTTCACCCTGCATTAAAACAATAACAACTGACATAATAGCTACTGCCTTGACATGTTGCTGACATATTTAATCTAACCTCAACTGCCCACACTGTACGACTAAGTAGATAATATGCTTATAAAGCCTGAATTTAAGTAGTCATAATATATAGCTTTGATTTTTAAGAGAGACAATTTAACAACTTTAAATTTTCAAATCCAATTATAAGGTATAATAGCACAAATTATAATTTGATTCTTTTTATAAGAAATTGGTCTAATGGAAGATAGCAAAGACACAAAATGTATATAAAAGAGAATTGCCTTACCCAATCCTTGGTACATTTATGTGGTAGGTTTGAAATTCAACTGTTACGTAATGTATCAAATTTCATTAAAGTTTTTCCCATTATATTTAAAAAATTACCATCAATAACCTCAATGTTTTGCCTGTTTATGTATTCAAGCCACAGTTCCATTAGCAAAAGCTTTCACTGTTGAGGCTTTCCCTTTTTAAAAAATAATTACTATATACATGTTCATTACTTTGCATTGGAAAACAATAATTGCCGTTTGATTGGGTTTTTTTCTTTTGAAGTTTGAAAACATAAGGACATTTGAAACAGAATAGGGTTCTGTAATTCTGTAATGTAATTCTGTCTCAAACGCAAAATATTAAATTGAACCCAAGTTATTCTAGTTTCTTCCTTCATCAAATACTGAACTTTATTATTATAGATGTTTAATACTGAAAGCCAAGATGCAGCTTTTAAAAAATGTAAAATCTGCAGAATTAGGGCTTGAATTTCTAGCTGCCACAATGGGACACTTTTTCCTTCCAAAAAGAATGGGGAAAAAACCACACACACACATATACGCATGCATGCCAGACATGTTTTTTGGTTTTATGACTGCCCACTCTTAAGGCAGAGATTTTGTGAGAATGTCCCTAAGATGCACTTGAAACTTGAAACAATTATGTTTAACAGCGCAAAACACTTCAAAACATTTGCTCTACACAAATCCTCTACCAAATCAACTTAGTAAAAACTAGTAGTTAGCTTTTAAGAATTTCAACCATTAAGACAAATTATTAGTGTTAGATTTTATAGTGTTCAATAGTACTAAGAAGAAAAAAGTCTAAATAAATATGTAACCATGTACTCCAGAGATTATATCACATTTTCACCCATAGAAGAATTTCACATAATTCTTACTTCTCTGACTCCATGAAGCTGGCAGGGATACTGAGGTTTGGTTTTTCGGGCTACCACAGGAGATTTGTGATGTGTAATGGTGATAACTGGAGGCCCACTCTGAGTTACGATTTTTTGAGAACTGAGAGATGTGGAGTTAGCTGTTCCAAGGGGCAACAAAGTCAAGCTTTTTGCTCGTGAAGTCAGAGTGCTCTAGAAAAATGAGAAAGTTAAAGTAAAATTATATGAAAAATGATGACTTCTCCTAAATAACAAAAAAATATTTGTACTTGTGAAGAAATGAAAGCATTGTTGTTATTAATTTATTTCTCTAAAGTAATATTTTTATCTGTATGGCATTCAAAACAGTAAAAAAACAAGACATCTAATCCAATAAAATAAAATGTTATCTAAAATTACTGTCAATTAAGTGCCAAAAATCTTATTAAAGAGGACTCTCGATCTTTTCTATGACCTCCTGATGAAAAGAATGGAACTTCAGGTCTTTCATGGATTGATGGCCAAATAGAGAAAAGTTCATTTTCATACGCCCAGCAAGCACATTTTTGAAAATAAGGATAGCTTTATTTATTTATTGAATTTATATTTCTGCCTATTTGCCCATGGTGACTCAAGGTGGCTTACAGAATATAAAACCACATTTAAAACAATAAAATAACAAAAATAATCAAATAAATTAATATAGTACAATAAAACAAAATAACAAAATCACTTCCACCTCCCATGACCACCCCCTTCCCCAGCAGATCACACAAGCCATCACAGAGAAGGCCGTTCTTCTGAGTCCCACCAGGTGTACCTCCCTCGGGGATGGGACCTGCAACATTCCCTACCTCCCCACTCTGATAGGTTGGGTAGATGTGAGCAGCAAGAGAGGGTACCTCAGATAACCTAGTCTCAAGCTATGAAGGACTTTAAAGATGATAACTAGACCTTGAATTGCACCCAGAAGCAAATCAGCAACCAGTGCAGCTCCTGAGAAAAGGTGATATATGTGCAAACCTGGGTCTGCACAAAACCATGCAGACCGCTGCATTTTGCACCAACTGGAGCTTCCGGGTGCTCTTCAAGGGCAGCCCCACATAGAGGATGTTGCAATAGTCAAGACAGGAAGAATGCCAAGAAGGCTTCTCATGGTATTAATAGCCAAACAAGCTCATAATGAGAATAAATGATCTCCCGGCTACTCAAATTCTAATATGAGCTTTAAAGTTTATGCTAAAATGAATAACTTGAATTCTGAAAACATCTTTTTTTCCTTCTAATTCTATTTTATTCAAAAAATTAGTTAAAATTCAAACACAAAACTTCAAAAGAAATTATTTCAAAGATAAAAAATCCACAAAACAAGACTTTAAAAAACTGCTTTAAAAAATTTTAACACACACATATTATCTCACATAGTTGAATTCTGATTAATATATAACAATATTAATTTTTCAGCCTTTGCGAAACAGCCCCCTAAAATCTTTAAACACTAAATCTACTTACAATACTAAATCTATCTATTTATTAGCCTGATACCTATATACTATATTAACGAGCAAATAGTTAACAGGAAGAACAAAAATTATAAGAAAGGCAAGACTGAAGTTTCAAAACTCTCTGTCAACAAACTGTTACTATTATCAAATTGAAAATTTACCATGGCATCTTATCTATCACAAATCGTCCCAAAAGATAACAGTGATTTGTCCTAGATCAAATATCCATGTTTATTTCTTAATACCATCTCTTATTATATTTAATCAGAGAGCAATTGATAAATCCAATCTCCAAAATTGGTCTATCTTCCTCGAAAAATCCAGATGAAATTGTTTTGCAGTTAAATGTGATAAATCTATTTTCCAATCTCCCTTGATCTTCTTAGAGAAAGATAATTTGTTACTTCTCCACATAGTCAGGTTTTTGCTGTTGTAAACTAATTCAGCTTGAACTTCAGAGAGACATACCAGGTCAACTCAAAAGCTTTAAATCTATGAATTCTAAGTATATAGATGTCTATGGAAATTCTTAATCATCCAGATCATGGTTGTCCCAAAGGGGCTTTTTCAAGAGGCAACTGGACTTTCTGGTTTTTCATTGAAGACATTTCGCTTCTCATCCAAGAAGCAAAATGTCTTTAAAGAAAAGCCAGAAAGTCCAGGTGCATTTTAAAAAAGCACTAAGGGACTAAGTCTATAGAGTTCGTATTTCTTTCCAATGAATCTATTGCTTTCGGATCACATTTCTTTTGTGAGTCTAGAATTTATCTATGGTCAGATGAATCATTCCACAATCATTAACATTTCAACAAACTTTTAAAAAAAAACTTTCAAGTAAGTATTGCATATTACCAAACAATCTTTTTTTAAATGTCAGCCACATTTGCTTGTCTGTAACATAATACTTTATTGCAAGTTATTGTGTAACTTGTCAGCGGTAGATAACAAAACACAGGAATCCTCAGAATGAAAAAAAATAACTTTAAAAACTGAATATTTCTGGATATTTTGATCAAAAATTAAAAGAATTAAAAAGATAAGCTCCAAACATTTTACAAATTAATAAAAATCCAATATAGATGTAAATCAAATAAAAATACTTCACTATTCCAAGCTATGGTTTTTTTTATAATAAAGCAGGTTATTCAAAACAACAACATACGGTATTTTTCAGAGTATAAGATGCACCTTTTCCCCCCCAACAGAGGGAAATGTGGGTGCACCTTATACACTGAATATAGCCCTACCCACTGGCCCCTAACCTTTTGGCCTCTGTCTCCCAGCAATTTACCTCTTTGCAGCAAAAGTGGGGATGGGCTTGCGGAGGCTTCAATAAGCTATAGCAATCCCTGCAGCTGATGATGGGAAGAAATTGAAAGTGAAACTTGCAGTTTGCTCCAGGAGACAAATTGCTGAGAGGCAGATTTTTTTCTTCTTGTGCTAATCAGGCTGTTTGCTGCAAAGAGGTAAGTCAACAACTATAAATGCCTATAGAATGTTCAAATTATTAGACTTATTTTTTAAAGACTGCTTTATTATTATTCTAGACAACTTAACAAAAACGAAGAAGCTTTTTAAAATAAATGCTTGATCTGAAGAGGCCCAGTGCTATTGTTTTAAAAAGTGCTATTCTTTTAAATAGCAGAGAATAACTATTCTTCCAGAAAGTACATCGATTTTAACTGCATCTCTACAAGTATAGTCTGAAATATAACACCACAAATAGTGTATATTGTCTGTACTGTTTGTTGCAAGGAGGCAAATTGCTGGGAGGCAGAGGCAGATATTTTCCCCTTGTTTTCCTGCCCAAAATCTAGGTGTCTTATACTTTGGAGCATCTTATACTCCGAAAATTATGGCAACTCAAAGGGAAAGAGGAAAAAAAACCAGATAAAGTCCAGCAGGGGGGTAAAATAAATTGGCATTCAACCAGCTGGTCAGCTTTTAAAGATAAAAAAATAAAAATAAAACAAAAGCTTCAAAAAGTGAAGTTAAAACCCAAGCATTCTTAAGAAAATGAACTGCTGGGAAGAAAGAGGGAACTGGAATCTTCAAAACTCCCCTTCCCAGGTGGGTCCATGGACATCCAAAAGCTATCTTGGGTCATTCCTAAGTGTTCCCATTCAAATCCATGAAGCATCTCTGCAAAAAAACCAGTTTTGGCAGCAAAATTGGTAGATCGTTGGAAAAATAAAACTTCCTATCATTCAGCAGCCATCTTGGAGAGGAGTCCACCAGTACACATTTTTCAATCTGGAAATAATATGATTCTGGATCATTACCACTTAGTAATCTAGCTACTGTATATATTAACTGAAGCTTTCTGAGGTTCTTAAAAGATAACTATTATAAACAGAGCACATGTAGCTATCAAAGTTAATATAATTAAAATATTTGCTACTAATATTTAACTAAATATAAATGTGGATATGCATTCCTTCCCACTGCCACTATATTGAGATCTGGAAACAGTCAAATATCTCAGATTGCAAACCTGCTTTTCCAAGGAGAATGCAACCCCATTCAAGCAGGCTAAAATTGAATTCCAGTTTGTGGTGGTGGTGGTGGTGGTGGTGGTGGTGATGTTTCAAAAGTATTTCCATCTTATTAAGATTTGATTTGTTTGTTTATTCTTATCTACTCCATAAGTGAACTGAGGCATGCCAAAGGAATCAACTGTGAGAAAGTAGAGAGCAATATAAATGGCAACAGCTCTAAACCTTTAAATAATCTGCCCCAGTAGTTCCTGTAGGCATGGAATAATCC
Source organism: Thamnophis sirtalis (assembly GCF_051295495.1). Taxonomy (NCBI): domain Eukaryota; kingdom Metazoa; phylum Chordata; class Lepidosauria; order Squamata; family Natricidae; genus Thamnophis; species Thamnophis sirtalis. Next base: position 51,264,719 of record NW_028261384.1, read on the forward strand.
AATGGACAGGTTAATAACTTAAATGTTGAACACCACATTTGCATGACCTTCTAGATATGGCTGACAGAAAGAAAACATTTTGTACTAGATGACATATCTAAATGTGCTATAGAACAGGAATTTGAAGGCTTCAAAGAAGGTGAAGATGTTGAGTGGGACAGGATTCTGGGATTACATACCAAATTTCAGCAGCAAAATGACCCAATCTATGAAATGTACTCATCAAAAAAAAAATCACCTTTGTGGCTTTCAACATAGACATGGAATAATAGCAAAACACAAATATCTAACTTATCATGAGACAGATCATTTTTGTCAAAAAAATGTAAAATAAATTAAGAGATGAACTGGTGACCAAGATATTCCTGGCATGCAGACGTGTTAAATGGTGGCCCGCAGACTGGATATGGCCCACGCAGGCTATGCTCACCCTAGCTCCGCAAAGGCAAATAACAATGCAATATGTCACAATCTGACCTGCAATGTGATCAATTTGACACTTCTGATGGCATGCCACCAAGTTATCTGGTAGATTACCTCTCCCTGATTACGTCAGTTTGTCCCATTAAATCTAGAAGAGAAGGGTTAGAGAAGGATGTTGCAGTTATCATCTGCCAGAGACCTACATTCAGGAGGCAGGTCTTCTCTATTGCAACATCCACCTTGTGGAATATTTCCCTCCCAAAGTCATATTAGCTTCATTCCCATTATCACTCTGGATTATATGCCGGCAAAATCTTGATACCTGGTTTTACCACCATTCCACAGAACCAGATGGCTCCACAGAGATTTATCTTTTTACTGTGTGGTTTGTATGTTTTAATTTTATAGCATTTTAAATTTGTAATAATTTTATATGTTTATAATTATTTTTATATATTTGTTGTTTTCATTTATTGTTGTACATCACCCACAGTCACTTTTTATAAAATGGGCAGTTACATAAATATGATAGGTAGGTAGGTAGGTAGGTAGGTAGGTAGGTAGGTAGGTAGGTAGGTAGGTAGAAGACAGACAGACAGACAGACAGATAGATAATGCAGTGGTCATTGGTTCTCTTATTTTTAATTATTAGAAAAATTTAAAGAAGAAAAAATAATTTATGATTTTGAACATTGTTTAAGTTTGAAATAAAATTGTATACAAGTGATGAACATATAATTGCTAAAACATAAATTTTTATGGAGATGAAACAGAAGAACAAGTGAAAGAATGTATGATAAAGAGGAGTAAAAGTTTGATTACAATTAGATACAGATGAGACCATGGGAAAATATGTTGTGGAAAGAACTGAAATTTACACTATGTTATCATCTTAAAGAGAATTTTATAAAATGATGTACTATTGGTAAATATCACCAAGTTGTCTTGAATATATAAAAGCATCTCAAATTTATGTTGGAAATGTCAACAAGAAAGGAACATTTCACCATGTTTGATGGATGCGTAAAAAAGCTAAAAATTTCTGAATTTAAATACATACACTGATGTATGTGACAAACAGCTGGGAAAAAAATCATGCAACTTTGTTTTTGTACTTAAGCAACATTATTGTATGTACAAAGATGGAAAGATGTAGTACTATTCACAAAGGAGGAATGATTGGTGAAGACAATACAACTTGCTGAAAAGATCAAATTGATTTCTTTAATGAAAGAAAATATCCACACAAGGTATTGGCTGGAAATCTTTAGGGACAGCAAAAAAGGAACTTACGATTTATGGTTTTTTGTATAATTTATAGGATAAATTATAGAATGAAGAAAGTTGCAACCACAGAGTAAGAGATAAATTTTAATTGAACTGAAGCTACTTTTTTGTATCATTTCTTTTTCTTTCTTTTTTTCCCTTTCTTGCATTTTCAGTTTTCTTCTAGCTTGCATTTTATTTATTTAACCTGCAGATTTAACCTTTTAATCGGGTTTTATTATTACAACTTTTACTTGTGCCCTAATGTCATGCAACTTTCTCATCCAGTAATTTTTACCTTCAAATTATTTTCAGTATGGTACTTGGCACAAGATCGAAGTTGAGTCACCCAGTACTGTCTCTCCTTTGTATCACCAGCTAGAAATAAACATACATGAAATAATCTGTATCAGATATCAAAATATTTACTTACAATTTAAATACATATTGATAAATTAAGAAGTTTATCTTCCTGTAAACAAACATGCCCCACAATATGAAATGTACAATTCAGGGAATTCTATTCTATAATATATTCTTCTTACATTTTCCAATTTAATTAAATCAATAAACTTTCAATGAGCTGAGATGGCGCAGTAGTGCAGCTGCAGTTCTGCAGTTCAAATCTCACCAGCTCAAGGTTGACTCAGCCTTCCATCCTTCCGAGGCGGGTAAAATGAGGAGATTGTTGGGGCAATATACTGACTCTGTAAACTGCTTAGAGTGGACTGTAAAAGTACTATGAAGCCGATATATAAGTCTAAGTGCTCGTGCTACTGCTATTCAATAACTTTTTCAGCCTTGAAAGTTTTAATTAAAACTTTCAAGCAAAAGTGTGTACCACAATTAATATAGTTGGAAGATCATACTGTGTTACGGGAACTACACCTAAAGAATACTATACCTCTCAATTTATACATTTCTCCATTAGCAGAATATACCACCAACATGTTTGGAGCTTCATCACTGAGAGAAACTATAGCCCCAGCTAAAGATAAGATTCCTCGAGGCTTCTGGTTTTTACTCTGCTCATTTACAAAGTACTGTAGAATTCCAGTCTCAAAATCCAATATAAAATACCTGTTAATTAAAGAAAATAAAGATATGTAAGTTATTTTTCTCTGGAGAATTTATTTTGAAACCCAGAAAAATAAAAATCTAAAACCAATACATGTAATAAATGTAGACATTTCATATATAATATTGACAAATTAATATTTGCCATTGTTCAGTAAGAAATTTAAGGCTGAAAAATAAAAATATTCTTGAAATATCTAGAAATGGCAAAGTCATCTTGAGATTACTCACTGGAACAATTTAATATCTAAAATACAAGGTACTGTTTTAAGATTAAAGTACTATACAATTGATAGATTGTAGGTCTCTATCTCTTGAAATTAAAGGGGCACAAGACTATTCAAACAGAAAATAAATTAAAACTCTAAACCATTGCATTGAAAACTCAAAGGTGTCGTATACAGAAGTAGTTCTTTACTTACAATAGTTCATTTAGTGACCATTCAAAGTTATGGCACTGAAAGAAGTGACTTATGTGTCAGGGTTCCAAGTAATACCCCCCAAAGAAAGAAGAGGCTTCTTATCTGTCAAGGTTCCAAGTAACACCTCCAACGGAAGATTCAGTTTTTCACACTTATGACTATTGCAACATTTCCCATGGTCACATGATCGAAATTCAAATGTTTGGCAACTGGTTCATATTTATGAAGATTGTAGTGTCCTGGGATCATGTGTTCACCTTTTGCAACCTTCTGCCAATCAAAGTCAATGGGGAAGTCAGATTCCCTTAATAACCATGTTACTAATTTAACAAATGCAATGATTCACCTAAAAACCATGGTAAGAACAGTCATAAAATGGAGCAAAGTCACTTCACAAATGTTTCACTTAGTAACATAAATTTTGGGCTCAAATGTGGTTATAACTTGAAGACTAACTGTATTACACTGAGTTTATAATACTTTTTGATAGAGGCAAATTTTCAGGAACCAAAAGTTACCGGTAACTGGCAACTTCAGCCAAGAGAGTCATTTTTGTGCTGATGAAATCTGCAGCACAAACATAATGAAAATTTCATTATCACAAACGAGCTTACCTTTTGCTTCAAACATTTTAATATCTCAGAATTCCAATTCAAACAAATAATTGAATGGCTTGCAGCTGTTGTAGTTAGTTTCCACTGAAATAGACTATTGGCTTACCTGAATGGTTGTTCTCTAGGCACTGCGGAGTGTCCAAGCACGAGCTTGCTGCCCAAGGAACTGAGTTTTAAAATTGTTGTAGCTCCGCCTCTTGGTTGCCTCAGAGGCTCAGTTTCGAAAAACGAAGGAGATTCCATAGTCCATAACTCGAACCAGTCCAAGTCCAAGACCTAAGGTGAGAAAAACACACCTCACGACCCCACCTCAAGGGTGGGTTTGGACACTCCGCAGCACCTAGAGAATGACCATTCAGGTAAGCCAACGGTCTTCCTCCTAGGCGCTGCTTGGAGTGTCCAAGCACAGGACATGCCAAAGCTATGTCGAAGTTGGGAGGGAAGAAGAAGAACCGTCCGGGGCCGCGGTGCTCGCCACGACTCTCTGCAAAACTCTCCTCCCAAACGATGCCTCAGTAAAGGCGAACATGTCCAGTTTGTAGTTTCGTATGAATGGAGACGGACCAGACCACGTAGTGGCACAGCAAATTTCCTCAATTGGTGCTTGAGTAGCCCAAGCAGCCCAAGCAGAAGTTGCTGTGCTCCTCGTAGAATGTGCGGTAATAGGAGGAGGAACCGGTCTGGCCTGAGTCTCGTAAACCATTTTGATACTTGCTCTGAGCCAGTGTCCTATGGTGGAGGACGTGACCTTCTTTCCCATGGAAGCAGGAATGAGATAAATAATGCTTCTGACTTACGGAAGGGAGCGGTCCGCTTCATATAAATGTGCACCACCCGCCGAAAGTCCAACTTGTGCCACGTTACCTCTCTCTGGTGCCTGGGGCACGGACAGAAGTCCGGGAGAATTACCTCCTGCGCTCTGTGGAAAATGATGTTGATCTTTGGGACGAAAGCAGGATCCAATCGTAAGATGACCCTATCGGGGTGGAAAATACATAGGTCGTCTCTAACCAACAAGGTGGCCAACTCCAATATCCTGCGGGCCGAGGTGATTGCCACCAGAAAGGCAGTTTTTAGGGTCAGGTAGCGCAGGCCCACCATCTGCAACGGCTCAAAGGGGAGTGCAGCAAGCACCTGTAGTACAACAGTCAAGTCCCAGGTTCGGTACCTGTGGACAGTGGGCAGACAGATGCTGGAAGCCCCTTTCAGGAAGTCCCAAACCTGGGGATGTCTAGAAAGTGGTAACTGAGAGTCAGTGGACAGAATGGTGCCCAAGGCAGCCACTTGTCAACGGAGAGTGTTGGGCATGAGGCCCTTGTCCAAACCGTCCTGCAGAAAGTCCAGGACTTGTGAGATAGTCGCGGACGAAGCACTTATGTGACAGTTGAGGCACCAACATGAGAAGGACGACCAGGTCGCTTCGTAAATTCTGATAGTGGAGGGTCACCTAGACGCTTGAATAGTCCCAATGATTCTGTCAGAAAAACAGTGAAGCCTCAGGAGGTCCCCCTCAAATGCCAGACGGCCAACTGCAGCCACTGGGGCTCCAGGTGTTGAATGGCCCCCTGGCTGAGGGAGATTTGCTCCTGAGGTATGCGCCACGACCAGGATACCAACAAACTGACCATTCTGGTGAACCAAGTCCTCCTCGGCCAGTGTGGAATTACTAGCAACACCTCCGCTCCCTCCTCTAGGATCTTTCGAATGACCTGCGGAATCAGAGGAAGAGGGGGAAAGGCATACAGTCGACCTGGAGACCAGCGGGATCGAAGAGCGTCTGTGCCCTCTGCCTGGGACAGTGGAACCTGGTGAAATACTGGGGGAGGTGCATGTTGGTCGGTGAGGTGAACAGGTCAACCACTGGCTGGCTGAATCTCCGGGACAGCTGGCAGCTGGTCTGCCCGAATCGAGGCCACATGTCTCTCCACCCAGCGGTCCAGAGCTTCCGCTTCCAACATCAGAGCCAGGGACCACGTGCCGCCCTGATGGTTGATGTAAGCTTTGGCGGCTATGTTGTCGGTCAGAATCAGTACATTGTGGCCCCTGACCCGATTGAGGAAATGGCGCAGGGCTAGTCTGGCTGCCCAAAGCTCTAGCCAATTGATGTTGTAGGCGAGCTCCGTTTGCGACCATCTGCCCTGGACCACTGAGGTCTCTAGGTGAGCCCCCCAGCCAAAGAGACTGGCATCTGTAGTTATTATCTGATGGTCCGGTTCCCTGAAGCAACTGCCCTTAGGAGGGCCTCTGACAGCCACCACCTGAGGGAACGGAGGACCTTTGGGGGGACCCGTATCACCCATCTGGAGTTGCTGGCCTTGCGTCTCTGGAGAGGGAGCAGGAACCACTGCAGTTCTAGCGTGTGCAACGGGCCCACGGGACCACCGAAATGCATGACACCAGCTTCCCCATCAGCTGAGAGAGGGAGACTATCGACGCTGACCCAGTCGAGCGGATGCTCCTCACCAGAGTCCTGATGCTGTCCACCCTCTCCTGAGTAAGGAAGACTTGGCAAATCTCGGAGTCGATGATCGTTCCGAGGTGCTGGATTCTGCAGGCCGGGGTCAGGTGACTTTTGGCGAGGTTGACTGAGAACCTGTGGAGTTGCAGGACCTCGATGGTGGTGTTCGAATCGGTCCGGGCCTGCCCCTGGACGACGAGTGGATAAGGATGTCATCCAGGTAGCATTCCAATCTCACGGGAAGAGACCGGAGACGTGCAGCGACAGCAGCCAGCAGCTTGGTGAATGTCCACGGGGTCGACGAGAGGCCGAAGGGGAGAGCCTTGTACTGGTAGTGGCGATCGGCAAACTGGAACCTCAGGAACTTGCGATGCGCCGGGTGTATCGGAACATGCAAATACGCTTCTTTCAGGTCGATCAAAGTCAGCAGATTGCCCTGTCTGATGCAGCCCAGGATGGTCTGGAGGGACTGCATCTTGAAGCGCTTGTATGCTAGACGTTTGTTCAGCTTCTTGAGGTCCAGAATCGCTCACACACACCCTGATGACTTGGGGACCAGGAAAAGGATGGAGTAAACCCCCCTGCTTTCTTGACCCCTGGGGACTTCTTCTATGGCCGCTATCTCCAGAAGATGGTCTATTTCCGCCCTCATAAGTTGGAGCTTGTGGGCGGACCTGCGGATGGGGCAGCGGAGGAAGGTTCTTGGGAGAAGGGACAGGAACTCCAGAGTCAACCCGTGGTGGACCATGTTCCTGACCCAACTGTCCGTCGTGGTCTCCTCCCACTGGGCGGCATAGAGTTGGAGATGACCGCCTATGGGGGGAGCTCTGTGACGGTCACTTAGATTTCTGAAAGGGTTTGTTAGAGTAACCCCCTCGGAATGGCTTATGGTATCCTTGCTGCCTGCCCGTCCCTAAACGAGGACCTATCCTGGGAGCGGTCCTGAGGTGGAACGTAGGCGCGACTGGGTCCGCCGGAGGAGGTAGAGGGCTCGGCATTTCGAAAGGAATTCTTACGAAAGGACTGACCCTTACACTCCTGCTTCTTGGTGACTGGGGGAAGTACTTTGCGCTTATCTTTGGACTCTATTAGGAATGGGTCCAAGGCTTCCCCAAAGAGTTTCCCCCCTTTGAAGGGAGCAGAAGCCACCTTCCACTTTGTCTTCACATCAGCCTGCCAGTGGCGAAGCCACAGCAGGCGCCTCAAGGTGACGTTCGAGGACAGGGCCCTAGATGAAAACTTAGTGGCCGTGAGAGATGCATCAGCGGAGTACTCCACGGCGGCAATTATCTTATTGACGTCCTGCCTGGTCCTAGAGTCTCCTGCCGGAAGCCCTGTCAACAACCTTCGAAGCCATAAGAGGGCTGCCCTGCCAAAATAGGAAGAGGACGAGGAAGCCTGCATGGCCCAGGCGGTAGCCAAGTGGGTCTTGTGAGCTGCAGATTCCACCCTCTTGTCCTCCACCTTAAGCCCTTCCAGTAAGTCGGTGGGAAGGGAAGAAGGAGAAGTGAGGGACATGATAGGGCCGTCCACCTGGGGAAGCTTCAGCAGCTCCTCCAGTGGGGCCTCCATAGTATAAAGCTTCCTGTTTGTCCCACTAGGATTCGCAATGGACCCTGGCTGGGCCCATTGCCATTGAATAATATCCAAGAACAATTGAGGGGCCGGAACTAAATCTAGAGGTGGAGGCACCTCCTTAAACAAGCCTGCACCAGGATCCTGTGGCTCTATGGTCACGCCAGTGGCCTGCTCAGACGGGGCTTTGGCCGCAGGGGCCAGAAGGCCCATCTGGGGCCCCACTGCCCGGGCCTTGGTGAGAATGGCCCTGAACATCGCGGGGTTGAAGAGACCTGGACTGGTGGCCTGCTCAGTGGCAAGGTTCTCATCATCCGAGAGAACCGGGACCTCTACCTCGGCTTCCTCCAAATCCGAGACCTCACTAATACCCGTTGGCGTAGGAGAGGCCTCCCTAGCTTCAGGCCCTTTGGACCGTGCTGCACGGCTCACAATGGGTTTGGACGCCACAACAGGCAGCTTAGCTGCCAGCTGTTGCATGCCATCAGATATGCCTCATGATATGGCATGAGCCACAACCTCCTCCATGGCCTTGGATAGGGCCTCCTGACCTTGAGGGGAGGGGAGGCTCTAACTCAGAAGGAGCCAAGGATTCCTCCTCAGCCCCTGAATCCAACTCTTCCAAGGATTCTTCAGCCATGGAATGGGCTGGGGACCCCAGAGATGCCCTGGAGGGATTGGGGGAAAACCCCAAATCCTCGCTAATTGGGCCTAAGGGGGACTCCCCTTGCTGGAGGCTAGTCATGGGAGACCCACCCCCGATTTCATTTGGAGTGGGGCCCACAGAGTTTTTACGCTGCGCAGCCTGGGACTGCTGGAATTGTTTCTCCAGGACCTTCTGGCGTCGCACAGGCAGGTAGAAAGGCTGGTTAGGCCGAGGTTCCCTGCAGCCGCTGGAAGGGAAAAGGAGGGCAAGAGCCTGCCTGGCCACCCAATGCTAGGCCCTGAACTTATGGCGGCCCTCCGCAGCGATCTGCTGAGGTGGACAGGCTGCGTGGCAAGGCTGGAGCCGAGGAACGAAAGCGCGCCAAATTTGCTACCCAAAATGGCAAAATTTGCGCACGCGCGCCTGGAGCATCATCAGGGCTTCAGAGAGCCTAGTGCTCCTCGCAAGGGGATTCCTGGCTGTCTAACGCTCTCCTCGTACTTACAGGCTGCCACCCAGAGAGCCCCAACTCGGAGACCTGCCCAGAACAGCGTCCGGGCTGTCAGCGCTCTAGGAAGCCTGTCTGCGTGATGCGGAGGCAAATGGAGCAACGGGAGGCTAGATCTAGCAAAAAAAACACTATCCAGAAACTTAAAGAGCTTAAAAAAAAGTGAAGGGAAAATTTAAGAAGCTACACTATGCTAAGGATTTGGGGTCCAGCTTGCTGCTCAAGGACTGAAGCCCCAGAAAGACGTCCTGTAGGGCGACTGAGTTTTTTGAAACTGAGCCTCTGAGGCAACCACGAGGTGGAGCTACAACAATTTTAAAACTCAGTTCCTTGGGCAGCAAGCTGAAGTTAACCCGTGCTTCGACACTCCAAGCAGCGCCTAGGAGAATAACTGGTTATAATTAACTTGCTTTGATTTTTATGAAGGTGAGGTGCAACTTGTTTTAGAATGTACTCTTTTTAAATTTTAACTTCACTACTGTTTCAAAATCAAAATATTAAACACAAAATAAATTTCCTAGTTTTCAAATAGGAAAACATTTTGGTTCCTCTTTTTATACTGACCCTCTCCTCATTTTTACACATTTTCTTGAAAATAAATTAAATGACTCGAATATGAGGTATTTTGAAATGTGACCTTAGCAACACAGCTTTATTATGAAAAAAAATCAGCATTTTACCTTATAGCTTATTCAACAAATACAATCTGTAAGAGTGGATCCCAACATATCAAAACTGGAATTCATAATAATTTTCATTATTTAAAAAATTAAATGTATCAGGATGAGTAAATCAAATAGAAAAAAACTGCCACTGATTATAATAAAATCCTTAACTTTTCTAAACAGCAAATTAGGATAATATAAATGCATTTTTCTTCATCAACTATAAGCATTATACCACTTATTGCTACTCAAAAAGATACATCAGAAATTAAATATTTTGATTTATTCTCAATTTGATGTCTTACTAAAGACTAATCAAGTCCCAATGTTTTCTTCTTAAGTTGCTGAGAATTTCAGACATCAACAAATAACCCAAAGGGGATTTTTCAGGAAACAATTGGACTTTCTTTTCTTTGAATATGTTTCACTTCTCATCCAAGAAGCTTCTTCAGTTCTAACAGGATAACGGGGAATGGAAGGATTTATATTCCTGCAGACAGCTGGTAATTTTTCCAGTTGCCTCCTGAAAAAGCACCTTTGGGACAACCATGACCAGGAAGACCGAGAATCTCTACAGACTTTTAACAAATGGCAACATACCCACATATATCCACATACAAAAATCACATCATTTTCACTCAGATAATAAGTATCAAAATACTTCCTTATTCAAAAAGCATTCATCTTCAAATATCCACATTCGTATGTTCTCAAAGGCCAGAGGAAAGTAGTAGCTTGCTGAGGTCCCTTCTGTTTCCTGGATCTTCCTGTCTTGTCACCCTCAGTCCTGCCCCTAAATCTTCTAACTTTGCTCCCAGGCCTTGCTCTACTGCCTTTGGGCCTAGCTTTGCAGCACTTCTACCCTACAACCCCTGCAATTTCCAGGTCCTCTCATAGACAAGAGAGCTCTGCCTGTACAAGTCATTTAAAATTTTCAACTCCATTTGGGATTCCTCCAAATAATTACAATCTATAGTTTGGGAACCCCTGATCCAAACTATTCCAGTTTGTCTTTAATCTATGTCTGAACCTGGTGCAAGTTTAAAAATCACAGTAAATCAAAACTTATTTATGGAATTGGGGGGGGAGCTGCTGGGGGTTCGCAGGGGTACAGGAGAACAAACATTGGTTCTTACCTGAATGTTGGTTTTCAGTGTGATGCGGGAAGGGTTACTTATGGATATTCTCAAAGCCTGATTGGTTCAAAGACTGAGGGGAATTCTCTAATACACCTCTTCCTCCCCTCGGCTCCCCAGTTTCCTCAAGGTCACGAATGCCGAATACTGCAACGACATAAAAGACAACCAGGCCACCCTAGCCCTCCACCTGACTGACTATGTCTAAGTAGGGAGGGATGTAGCCCCGCCCACATCACTCTGAAAAGCAACCTTCAGGTAAGGACCAATGTTCATTTTCCAGTGTGTGATGCGGGAGGAGCTACTCATGGGACGTACCCAACTTAAGAGTCCCTAGGGTAGGAAGAGCTAAGATGTAGGAAGTGGAGTACATACATACATACATACATACATACATACATACATACATACATTCATACATGCATGCATGCATACATACATACATACATACATACACACAGAGTATGTATGAGAGTATGATCTCCTGCACCCTATGGAAGGTAGAATTAACCTTCGGGAGGAACGTTGGATCCAGCCAAAGGATCATCCCATCCTGGTGGAATACACACGTCTCCCTTTGATGACAGCGCCCCCAGTCCCGAGATGTGCCTGGTGGAAGTTACAGTAACCAGGAATGCAAACTTCAGGGACAGAAGCCTGAGATGGATTGTCCTTAAGGGCTCGAAGGGGGAACCCGTCAAGAGTCTAAGAACCAAGGGAAGGTCTCACGTGGGGAACCTATGGACCGTAGGCAGACGCAGGTTTGCCACTCCCCATAGGAAACTCTTGATGTTTGGGAGTTGTGACAGAGGGGTGGTGCCTTCCCCAGCAAGCACTGGGGCCAGTGCCGCCACCTGTCACCAAAGGATATTATGGGACAGGCCCTTGTCTAGGCCGTCCTGGTAGGAAGTTAAAGACTTGGGGAACAGAGGCCGTAGTTGGTGATATGTTGAAGGTGGAACACCATCTGACTAATACCGACCATGTGGAATTATAGATCCTCATGGTCGATGAGTGCCTAGAAGCCTCAATGGCAGCGAATTTGCATTCCGCAGGAGGCTCCGCTAAAGTGCCATGCAGTGAAGTGGAGCCACTGAGAGTCCGGGTGGATGAGGACACCCTGGGACATGGAGATCTCCTCCTGAGGAATCCTCCATGGATGGTTGATGGACATCTGGACTAAATCCGCAAACTATGGCCATCTGGGCCAGTGCGGTGCTAACAGGATTATGTCTGCTCCCTCCATCTCTACCTTTCTCAGGGTCCCCAGAATCAGAGGAAGGGGTGGAAAGGCATAGAATAGGCCTCTCGGCCATCTGCTCCTCAAGGCATCCATCCCTTCTGCATTCCGAATTGGAAACCTCGAGAAGAAACACGAGAGCTGCACGTTTGCTGGAGTTGCAAAAAGATCCACCAATGGTGTGCTGAGTCAGTGACAAATCTTGCGGAACAGTTTGGGGTGGAGCTGCCACTCCTCATAGTCTATGGTTGCTCGGTTTAGTCAACCGCCCTGGTGGTTGGCCATCCCCAAGATGTGCTCCGCTACTATGGAGTACAAATGTCTCTCCACCCAGGATCCGAGTTTCAGTGCTTCCAGCCAAAGGCTCCTGGAGTGCATACCCCCCTGAATGTTTACGTGGGCCTTTGTGACGGCATTGTCTGTCAGGAGGAGAATGTGTTGGTCGAGTAAAGAGTTCCTGAAATTGGCGAAGTGCCAGACGAGCTGCCTTCAGTTCCACCCAGTTTATATTGTGGCACAGGTCTGAGACTGTCCATCAACCATGAGCCAGTTGGTGATCAGAGCTCCCCAACCAAACAGGCTGGCATCCGTTGTGACTGTGATTCGCTTTGGCTCCCTGAACTTGGAGCTGCAATGTAACGCCAGTGAAAGCCACCATTGCAGGGATAGCTGTATGTCTGCTTGCAGAGGGATGATCATTGATGAGTTGCTCATGAGTCTCCTCTGGTATGGTATAAGAGTCCACTGCAGAGGTCTGGCATGCAAGCGCGCCCAAGGAACTATCCCAATACACGACACCAGCTTCCCTAGAAGTCGTCACAGGTCCAAGATGGAAACTGACTGATTTCGCACACCTGCCGGACCAGTGTCTGCAGGCTGGAGCGTCGTTCTGGAGATAGTAGGACCAGTCCTGTTACTGAGTCTACAACGGCCCCCAGATGAAGGATCCTGGTTGTGGGTGATAGCTGACTTTTTGGGAAGTTCACAGAGAACCCGAAATCTTGAAAAGTCCGGATAGTGAAGAAATGAACTGACGTCGCGACGATAGGAATGTGCAATCTCAGAGCTCTGAGACTGCAGCCAATACTTTTACCGCTGGGTGGTCCATCTGGACCTAAACCGTCCTGAAGAGATGGTGACAGGGAAGAGTACATCTTGCTGATCTCAGGGACATTGCAAAGTTCCTGATTAATCCAAGATAATCTCTTCTAGCTGGCGATAGAAGTGCAGCCCCAAGTTGCTGAAGTCGGGACAGCTCCGCAACCAGATGAAAGCGGAAAGAGAAAGTATGTTCGTTTGGTGAGGAAATTTTATTTTTACAAAAGAGATTGCCCAAAAAAGATTAAAACCAAATCAAACTTGTAAAGAAAAGAAAAGAAAAGAAAAGAAGTGGCGAATTTAAGCTATTTTGGACAGTGTGTTATCCTTTTTTTAATTGTCTTCTATGGATGGAAGTTTTGCAAACACTTCCTACTTTTTAAAGTGAAAGTATTGGTTTTTCTTCTACATTTTTTTAAACCTATGGATTATTATTTTTTAATTTTCACAATACTGGCTTGGATAATTTTTTTTCTTTTAATTTTGTTCTATTTAAGAGCCTTGTTTCTTTTAAGCTTGGAATATAAAAAGAATATAAAAGGAATATAAAGAGAGCAGTAACATCAGAGGGAAAAGAAGTTACACTGCCACTTGGAGGTTGGAGGCTGAGTTCTGGAAGTATTTTTCTCTCTCTTTTCTTTGATCATTTTGACCTTGCACTTCAAAGGTTTTAGCTTGCAAAGAGATAAGATGGGTTGTTTATGCAGATGCCCTTTGGATGTCTCTTTGGCAGTGAGAGAGAAGTGAAAAACAAAGCTTTGTTTTCAACTAGAGTGGCAGTGTTTATAAATTGGACAATGACACAATACCAAGAAGAAACCATAACATTACAACAGATTATGTTTGAAATTCAAAAATTATTAGAAACATCAGAGAGAATTGAGAAGAAATTGGAAAATATAGATGGTAATATAGCAAAATTTGATAAAATTGAAGATAGCCAGCTAATGGAAAAAGTGGAGGTTAGAGTCTCAAAAACCCAAGGGAAAATGAACAGAGGCAAGATAACTGTGGATATTGACAGTGATCTGTGTGTGGTTGGAAATGGAAAGAATGGAACATGAAAAGGGAAGAGAGACAGAAAGGACCTCTACCCCAGATTTCAAGGTATAGAAGGAGAAAAAAAGAGAAGAATTGATGGATTTAAGGAGAGGAACTTTGCCAAAAGCACTATTAATAACGAAAGATAAGCTGATTAAAGAAGCTGATGGAGGGTTTCGAGAATTTATAAGACATGCAACAAGCAACAAGGTGTGAAGAGAAGTCCACACAAAGTTGATTAAGGAAATAACCAGAAGATTAATCCCACATAAGCAAAAGAAATAAGACTGTACTACTACTGGAAAGACACAGGTTGAGACATGAAAACTATTAACAAAATACTAGCTAAATAGTTAAAATTAGAGCATTATGTTAAAAATGAAGTGATAATGGATATAGCTAGTTAGATAATTGATAATGATATAATGTATACATATATATTGGTTCGACAAGAGGAAATTTGGTATAAATTTTTAAATGGTGACCATGAAAGGAAGTTTAGAAATTTTGTCATGTCTGAAAGCCTATAATATTGAAATTGGATTGATCATGGATATAGTTAGATAAATAATTGATAATGATATAATGTATATATTGCTTCGACAAGAGGAAATTTGGTATAAATTTTTAAATGGTGACTATGAAAGGAAGTTTAGAAATCTTGTTATGTATGAAAGCCTATAATATTGAAATTGGATATAAATTGTTTAAGAAAGGAGGTTTAGAAACTTTGTTAACAAACATAATTAATTTTTATTTAGAATGTTTTCACAAAGATAGAATGTTGCTGGATGATATTGAAAATAGACAATGGAATGCCATTATGTGGTTTTGCTTTGAATTTTGGAATATTTGTTATAAAGGGATGTTAAAACAACTATAGTCATATGAAGGATGATTGTAAAATAACCAGTGTAGTTCTGCTTTTTTTTTTAAAGGGATTGGGAAGGCAGAAAATTGGATTATTTTTTGTTCCAGACACCGTGACTAGGGTGACCAGATGTCCTGCATTTGGCAAGACAGGCACGCCTTTTCATGATTTTTCTGGCGTCCCGGGCCATTCTTTAAAAAACATGCTTTATTTTGACGCTCGCAGCTCCCTCGCTCCCCCGCCCATCAGCTGCTAGCAGCTAGCTCGCTGGCTCGTTCCGTTCTATCCTACACAAAAATCTAAGCCAGCCCAGCCTGCCGCTCACTGATTGGCCTGGACTCCAGCCAATCAGTGAGCTGACTAGGATGGAAAATTTTCCATCCCAGCCAGCTCACTGATTGGCTGGACTCCGCTTAGCTTAGCACGCCTGCACGAGTCTCCA
The DNA here is from genome assembly GCF_051295495.1 of Thamnophis sirtalis. Lineage (NCBI taxonomy): Eukaryota > Metazoa > Chordata > Lepidosauria > Squamata > Natricidae > Thamnophis > Thamnophis sirtalis. Next base: position 51,280,201 of record NW_028261384.1, read on the forward strand.
TTTCATTTCGTCTTTTGTTTTCATTGCAGCTGCTTAGGCTTAGCTTAACTGGTGAGTAATGGATGGTACCGGTGGGAATTGGGAGGCGCTGGGGGGAGGAGACAGGCCTCCTCTCCTCCTTCTCCCCCTTTGCATTTCACCTTGCGTCACAGGCCCCTGTGCTGTGCCGCCATGGGCGGCAGAAGCTCCGGAACCGAGTGGAAGTTCTCTGTGCGAGTGAAACAGCCGCCGCCGCTCGCGCAAAGAACTTCCACTCAGTCACGGAGCTTCTGCCGGCGTGGCGGCACCTGTGCGGCAGTTCCCAGCAAACACGCCGCGAGTCCGCAAGGCATGGTTGCTTCCCGCCGCCCTCTCCTGCACAGTTAACTAACTTCCACTCGTCACAGAGCTTCTGCTGGTGTGGCGGCGCCTGTGCTGAGGTTCCCAGTGACCACGCAGCGAGTCTGAGAGGTGTGGTCGCTTGCCACCGCCCTCCCCTGCGGCGGCGGCTGTTCACCTCACGCAGAGAACTTCCACTCAGTCACGGAGCTTCTGCCGCCCGTGGCGGCACAGCACAGGGGCCGCCACGGGCGGCAGAAGCTCCGGGACCGAGTGGAAGTTCTCTGCACGAGGTGAAACAGCCGCCGCCGCGTTTTCCTGCGGGAATCTTCGGGTGGGCGGCACAGCCGCCGATGCCAGCAGGGCGGCGCGCGTGGTATAATCATGATATAACCACACAACCAATCATTCTACTTACTGAAACAAAGCCAGAACTCTACACCCCCCCACCAAGCTTTATAGAAAGAAGGCAGCTTCGATCACACTTTAAGCCCAAAACCAGCCTGAGACCTTGCTGAAACGTTGCCAAGACAATCTCAATCTTACAGGGGAAAAGACCCAAATACAACAAGACCGTCTGTGTGTGTGTGTGTGTGTTTGTGTGTGTGTGTGTGTGTATGTGTATACAGTATAATGTATAATCACCTAGGCAAATAATGCTTGATTAATAATCACACCTGAGCAAAATAGTTATGCAAGATATACATATGATTGCTTATCTTATATCAATCCTGGCATTCCCACTTGCATGAATGGAGTTAAGTGAATGGCATATGGCATACAGAATAAGGAGTGTATAGTTGCCCTAGTGGTGGAAGAGGCCCTAAGAGGACTGATGCAGGCCATATATGAATTGAGGTACTGCAGTGCTGCCTGGCATTTTTCCTCTATGTGGATTCCAGATACTTTTCTTCTTTTGTAACTGGTGCCTCTGTTGGATAGTGGGGCCACCAGGACAGGGGAGCATCTCCCTATCAACTGACCACTCCAGCAAGTAAATAGGGCCTGAAGTCCCAAGAGGAATAGATGGGGGAAGGGCTACATCCAACTCTAACAGTAGGGACAGGCAAAGAATGAAGCAAGTGTTGCCACAATGCTTATGAGAAAAGGCACTGGTGGGGATGTTTCTATTGCCATCGTCATGCATGGGAAAAGGCTTAGATTACAGCAACTTTAATGGCCTTCCTATCCCTGTGGCTTGCCTGCTTCCTGCTTTTCCATCCTGGAATTGCTGGGGCATACTACTCTAAATTACCCCAACTGTCAAACAAGGTTGGGCAGGTGTTTCATGGGTGTTTGTCCCTTTATGGGGCACAGCTGCTACTTTTCTCTGTGCTCTTGGAGTTTCCCGAATATATAAGAGCATAGATTACAGTGCCTTTGCAATCCTAAGTATGGGCTGACTGCTGAGTTCCTGAATTTTCATCAGGTAACCAGTGCTATAATGACCATAGCTTTGGGCACAAGTCCCTTTGTTCATCACTGCTAAACAAATGGTTGTTAACGAAGGATTGCCTTGCCTGTGGTCAGGCAGGAGGGGCATACTCTTAAGACCTGTCTGTCAAGTGATGTTGGCTGGCGGGCCTAAAAAGAGAGGTTTTTCTGTCATTGCCCCTGCCCTTTAGAATATCATCCCTCCCAAGATCAGGCTGGCCCCATCCCTGCTGTTCTTTCCCAAGAAATGGGCTGCAGGCTGTGGCCCGCAATGTGTGATTCCCTTTTTGGGATTATGTTGAATGTCGATTTCCTGATTGCTATGGGTTTTATGTTTTTAATATGTTTTTACATTTTTACATTAATAAGTAGCAAATTAGTTAGGCTTTTTTTCTTTAAAAAATTAAGTTTAATTTTTATTGCATAGCAAACTATAAAAAAGGAAAAGCTTTTCTACTAGCTCTATAATCATTCTGAGATGGCAACATATCTGTCATTGAATAACACTAATCCACTGGATTTCTGTTTCCAACTGGAGGTCTAAGTCATCCATATTTTATTTAAAGAGACAAAGTTGAATACAAATAAAAATAATAGACAAAATTGGGCAGTCATGAACTTGTAGCGGCAACATTATATAACTTTTGTTTAGGATATAATTTGTTGCTTGTACTAATTATTATGGATCACTTAAAAATATTGGAAGAAAGCTTTCTGCATTATTGAGTTTGTCCTTTTATAAGGACAAAGTAACCCTGGTGATTTTCTGATGAGGATCTGAATTGGAAAGGCCATCAGCTGCAGTATAGACTTTAAAAGAGACTCTTAAGCGAATTCTGATTTAAAAGATTATATATAAGTAGGTAAAGTAATATTAGGTTTATTTCATCCACGAAAGAATATTTTCCCATCATTATTGAATTTGCCATGAAGAAGACTTTATGAAACACTTTTGAGTGTCCAAATATATAGTATACATTTGATTACTTTGATTACAAACTCTTTTAATTCCTTTGAAAAGGTTAATGAGACAAAAAGTATCTTAAAATGAACCATGTTACTCATTTTCATCAGAGTTCATTTCTGTATATGGGTATCTTTTTAATAATGATTTTCTGTCACGGTTAAGGTGACCAGATTTTCAGATTGGTAAAGAGGGACACCATTGACCGGGGGGGGGGGGTGTTGATTAAAATTTTTATATTTTGTCAAAAGGTCACCCCAGGACATTGAAACCAGCATAAATACGAATCTGTTGCCAAACAAAATTTTGACCACGTGACCATGAGGATGCTGCAATGGTCGCTAAGTGTGAAAAATGGTCGCTAAGTGTGAAAAATGGTCGCAACGGTCGCTAAGTGTGAAAAATGGTCATCGGTCACTTTTTTCAATGCCATTGTAACTTTGGTCACTAAATGTTTTCCCCCTCCTCGAGACACCTCCCTTTTTCCTTCATTCCTCTTGCTTATCTACCTTCACCTTATCCGTCTTCTGCTCTTTCCCTCTTCCTTCCTTTCTCCTTCCATCCTCTCTTCTTTCCTCACTCACTCCCTTCCTCCTTTTCTCTTCCTTCCTCCTTCCATTCTTTCAGCTTCATTTCTTTTGCCTATCTACCTTCTCTGTCTTTCTGCTCTTTCCATTTCTCTCTTCCTCTTTGCTTCTGTTCCTTCCTCCTTCCATCCTTTCACCTTCCCTCCTTCCTATTTCTTCCTTCTTCATTCCTTCTGCCAATCTACCTTCACCTTCTCTGTCTTTCTGCTCTTTCCCTGTCTTCCCTTTTCCTCCCTCCCTCCCTCCCTTCTTTCCTTTCCTGTGTTGTTTCTTTGTGCAACACTTAACACCACGTATGATTGAAGTGTATTCTTTTTTAATGAATGAATTTGAAAAAGAAATGTTTCTCTTTGGTCAAGGATGTCTGTATGTGTGCAACACACACACACACACACACACACACACACACACGCACCAGGAGAGTGAAATTAAACATTTTCTGAATGTTTGAGCCCAAAAGATTTCCCCATCACTGCTGTAACAGGTGAAGCCAGCTTTCCCTATTAATGCCGTTCTCACAACCACCTTGGCAAAACTGACCCGCAATCAGCAACACGGCTGGGACTCAGCTTGGACTGGCAAGCCTGCAAGTTGGAGGCTGGTGTGGTTGCTACCTTAGACCCACAATAGCACACACAGAGAACCGCGCTGGCTCATGCCAGGGCTGGCAAGATAGGTGTGCCCGTACCCCCCACCTGCCACCTGATGGGGGAGGGGGGAGGTTTTGTTGCACGGTGCCCGCCAGCCCAAAGCCCCACGTGCCTTCTCCGCCGGGGTGGGCACTGGGCAGCGAGTGTCCCTCTCTCTCTCTGAAGTGGGGAGGGCCGGGTTGGCACCAGCGGAGCTAGAGACGGCTCCTCCACCCCCGCCTTCCCTTGCCTGGCGTCCCCCCCCCAATCGGCGCTTGGCTGCTCCGCGTCACCGCTTTGACAGGCCGGCACCAAGATGGGCACGGGGCGGCGACGGGCGCAGCAACCTGGGCGCCTCCTGTTGCTCACCTTCCTCTGCGCCTCCCGCCCGCCCAGGCAGGGGAGGTGGCTGGATCCGATCTCTCCCCGCCCCGCCGCTCTGATGGTAAGTGGGGAGACCCCCCAAAGGGGAAGAGGGTGGGGGTCTTTTTTCCTCAGCTGGCTCCCTCCCCTCCTCCGACGTTGGCACTGCCTTGGCTGCAGGTCTCAAGCGCAGGCGAGGGAGACGCATTTGCAACCAGGTGCCCGGGCTCTACTGCTGGGACGGGGGAAGCAGAGGACCCCTCGCCCCAAACCTTCCCCTTGCAAGGAGGCTGCAGGGAGGTCGCCTAGCGGCTGGACTGGACGTGCGGCCGGAGAAGGGCCAGAGCAGCCGCCGGTGCCAGTGGGGTGACGCGCGTGGTGGGAAGGCGGCCGTCCAACCTGCTCTTCCTGGCTACGGCTGCTCCTGCTCCTCCCTTCCTTCACGCCGCCTCCTGCCCAGAGCAGAGCCGTGCCCTGCCAAGAGCCACCGCCGGGCAGCTTCACGTGAGTGAGTAACTCCGGCGGTGGGAATCAGGAGGCTTCGGGTGGGCGGCGGCGCTTCTTGGACGGCCTTCGCAAGGGAAGCGCCGCTGCCCAGCCGAAGCCTCCCGAATCCCACCACCGGAGTTACTCACGCGAAGCTGCCCGTCGGTGGCTCTTGGCAGGGCGTGGCACTGCTCTGGCCAGGAAAGAGGCAGGAGGCTGCGTGAAGGAAGGGAGGAGCAGGAGGAGCCGCAGCCAGGAACAGCAGGCATTAAGAGATGCCAAAAGAACGCATAGCTCTGTCTTGGTTGCGTCCGCCAAGTCACGCCCAGCCGCCCTGTTTAGGATCACCCATTCCCTCCTTAATAGGAGGGATCTGGGAGATCCCTTGCAGGGTAGGGCTGAGGACTATGCCCAGTTCTTGGCGGACAAAGTTGTTCGGTTTCGGTCGGACTTGGACTCCACCACAGTAGATCCAGCCGAGACACAGGGGGATTACTTGGCAAGCCATCTCTGGGTTGAGTTCCAGGATGTTGCCTCCGGGGATGTGGACAAGGCCATTCGAGCTGTAAGTGCCTCCACCTGTATTATGGACCCGTGTCCCTCCTGGCTGGTTGCCAACAGCAGGGAGGTGACACATGGCTGGATCCAGGCGGTCGTGACCGCCTCCCTTCGGGAGGGGCACTTCCCCGCCACACTTAAAGCGGCGGTGGTGAGACCCCTCCTGAAGAAACCATCTTTGGATCCAGCCATTTTAAACAACTATCGTCCTGTCTCCAACCTCCCCTTTATTGGGAAGGTTGTTGAGAAGGTGGTGGCCTTTCAGCTTCAACGGGCCTTGGAGGAAGCTAGTTATCTTGACCCCTTCCAGTCCGGCTTCAGGCCTGGTTACAGCACAGAAACCGCTTTGGTCGCATTGACCGATGATCTCTGGAGGGCCAAAGATGGAGGCCATGCGTCCATCCTGGTTCTCCTTGACCTCTCAGCGGCTTTCGATACCATCGACCATGGTATCCTTCTGCAACGACTGCGGGAGGTGGGGGTGGGAGGCACTGTTTTGCAGTGGTTCTCCTCTTACCTCTCGGACAGGTCGCAGTCGGTGTTGGTCGGGGGGCAGATATCGTCCCTGAGGCCCCTAACATGTGGGGTGCCGCAGGGTTCGGTCTTATCCCCCCTACTTTTTAACATATACATGAAACCGCTGGGCGAGATCATTCGGAGGCACGGGATAAAATACCACCAATATGCGGACGATACACAATTGTATCTGTCCGCCCCGTGCCAACTCAATGAAGCGGTGGACGTGATGAGCCAGGGTCTTGAGGCCGTTAAGAACTGGATGAGCGCTAACAAACTGGTACTCAACCCGGACAAGACCGAGTGGCTGTTGTGCTTCCCTCCCAATAATTTGGCTGACATTCCAACACTCAGGCTGGGGGGGTCAAATTTTACACCCCTCAGACAGGGTCCGTAACTTAGGAGTCCTCCTGGATTCACAGCTGACTTTCGACCATCAGCTGTCGGCTGTGACCAGGGGGGCATTTGCCCAGGTTCGCCTGGTCCGCCAGTTACGGCCCTACCTGAACCGGGAGGCTCTCACAACAGTCACTCGAGCCCTTGTGATCTCTAGGCTGGAATACTGCAATGGGCTCTACATGGGGTTGCCCTTGAAGAGCATCCGGCAACTGCAGTTAGTCCAGAATGCAGCCGCGCGAGTGATAGTGGGCGCACCGCGGTTCGCCCACATTACACCCATCCTCCGCGAGCTGCACTGGCTACCTGTCGGTCTCCGGGTGCGCTTCAGGGTATTGATGACCACCTTTAAAGCACTCCATGGTAGTGGATCTGGATATTTGAGAGACCGCCTTCTGCCGATCACCTCCCTCCGACCGATTAGATCGCACAGGCTGGGCCTCCTCCGAATTCCATCCGCCAGTCAATGTCGACTGGCGACTACACGGAGGAGAGCCTTTTCTGTTGCAGCTCCGACCCTGTGGAACGAGCTCCCCATTGAGATTCGTACCCTCACCACCATCCAGACCTTCCGCACAGCCCTCAAGACCTGGCTCTCCCAGCAGGCCTGGGGATAGGTTTCCAATTTACCCACCCGAGTGTTGACTGTTGAATGCATGTTGTGGTTTACCATTTTATTTTGTTCACTATTGTTTGTCTCTCGGTACTGCACCCCCTCCCCTTGTGATTGTAAGCCGCCCTGAGTCCCCTCAGGGAGAAGGGCGGCCTATAAATCTCAATAAAATGATTTTTTTAAAAATGATTGGTAGATTGGTGCTGATTGGTGCTGGCTGTGTGTCTATTGTTATTTTGTGTTGTAACAATCTGGGTGGTGGGTGGGGCTCATTTATTGACTAGGGCTGGCTTCCAGATGTCTGGTAGGCATGAGGTATCATCACGTTTATTCATGTTCTGGAGTTGTTTCTCTATTTCGATAGCTTCTATAATTATTCTCTCGTTGAAGTGTTCTGTTTTGGAGAGTAACCTGGTTCCTTCAAAATTAATTTCATGTCTTAAGATGTTGGCTATTTTTTGATCAGTGTAGGATACAGAACAGGACAATAGCATCACCCTCCTCTCTTACATCAAAGGCACCACAGATAAAATCAGCAAAATTCTCCACAAACACAATATCAACACAGCCTTCAACACTGACCAAAAAATAGCCAACATCTTAAGAAACCCCAAAGACAAAATCCAGCTAGAAAGCCAAGTAGTCTACGAAATACCATGCAAAATCTGCCCTGCAACATACATAGGACAAACAAACAGGAATGCATGCATCGCAGAACACAAGAATGCAGTAAGAAAAAAAGAAAAAACTTCCTCCCTTTTTCAGCACCTTAAAGCTGCAGGACATGAAATTAATTTTGGGACTAGTTCCAAGCTACTGTTCTATATTTGAGCGAAAAATCATAATACCTGCTACACCTATGGAATTGTTTAGTGATTTATTCATAATAACTACAAGCCATAAATGCAAAAATTAAAAATCAAGGACAACTCAGAATCAGGTTCTCTTGCTACTAGTTCTCCCCACTTCATCCCACCCCCAAAAATATCTATTATAAATGATAAATGAGAAGCTAAATGAATTAAAATAATTCTAAGAATTGTCTTTGATTTAATAGTACCACCTAAATGTGTAGAAAATTCTGTCTGGCTGGGGCAATCAACATTTCCAAGTCTTTCTCCTATAAATCTGTTGCTGCGTAATGAAGCACATCCACAATACAGGTAGCCCCCAGCTTACAACCTTTCACTTAGGAACCGTTCGAAGTTACAACACTTCTAACAAAAGTGGCTTACGGCCAGTCCTTACACATCTATCACAGTGTTCCCACAATCACTTGATCAAAATTTGGGCATTTGGGAACTCTCTTGGCCTGAGGAAGATGGGCAATGTAGAAATGTGAAATAAATAAACAAAAGGTTGCAGCATCTCAGGGTCATGGGATCACATTTTGTAAACTGCCAAGCTGACTTCCAACAACCCAATCAATAGGGGATTTGCTTAATGACCATTTGACTCACTTAACAACCATGGCAAAAATTTGGGCCCAACTCACTTAATGACTGTCTCATTTAGTAAAGGAAGTTCCAGTGCCAGCTATAGTTGTAAGTTAAGGACTACCTGTTATGAGGAAAATGTTGAACAGCAGCAGAGCCAGGGTTTCAGTTGGGAAATCTAAATCCGTAAAACACCTGAAGGCCAGGCAAGGAATAATGGATGACAACACTAAGAGATTCAACCTAGAAATAAGGAGGAATTTTCTCTCAGTGAGAACAATCAAGCAATGGAACAGCTTCCCATAGACATGCAGTAAACCTTTCAGTAAAAAATAGGTTTCTTTGTCAATAGCTACAATGTTTGCACCTGACTTTCCAAAAAAGAATTCCATCCACGTGATAGCTACATTATTCCAAAATCATCCATAATGTGATATGTTACCCCTCAAGCTCACAACAGCTGTTTCACCTTTTGGTGGTGTTTCTTTTGAGTTGTTCACTTCTGTTCCATGAATTGGATATTTTTAAAACAGATATAGAATGGATTTTATCTTTAAACCCCATGTCAAGACTGAATAGATAGATATGTAGAGTTTATTAAGACTTAACTTGCTGGGACTGGATGAAATGTAAAATCTACAATGAAAAAACTGAGGGCCAAGGATTTCACAGGATTTTGGATTCTAAAGGTACTCAAACCATATGGTAATTGAAACACCACAGATATGGTGGTACAAACCACTTACCAATTGCAAAAATTGTACTCTTGAACAACCAATGTCAATAGATCCCTAAATAGTCAGTAGCCTAGATGTTGTCAACACGGGATTACATTACTTTTGACTGAAAAAAACCTCATGATATACTGGCATAACTAAACAATTAACACAAAAGGAGGCAAAGGAAAATATTAGGTGATTTTAAAATGACTTTGTTGTAACCTGAAAACATGGCAAAAGGAACTTAAATAGCATACAGAAGTTTGAAGCCTTTCCCAACAAGATCCTTCTTCGGCTACATCTCTTCCAACCCCAACCCAGCAAATAAAAGATCTGTAGCAGGATCCAATCACCAGCATCAGAGGTTCCGGGTTCCAGCACAAGTCTAAAGCTCGGAAGACAAAATCTCTGGTCCCAGTGACCAACCCAGATTGGATCCTGCAACATTATCCTGGGACACATATATTCACCTTCATTCGTGATAAGAGCTGTAGTTCAAATATATCTGAATACCAAAAGTGGAAGATCTTTTTAAAGAGTTCACCAGAGATCCCCCGCCATACCATTCTTTAAAAGCAAACAGAAATAGTTTCTCTTTTGAAACAATTGGCAAATGTGCTACACCAAGAAGCTAGAATACCAATCCATATCTATCTCTAAACTTCAGTTCAGATCCTGCTGCCAATTTAGTATTAACTATTCATGTTTTCTAATATGAGTTTATGCTAGATTTTATTCTAGATTTGAAGCCAATGCAATTAGTGTATTCAATATCAGCCTCGGGAAATTCAATTGTGTGTCAGCATTCCAAGTAATGCATCCATAGAAAGCAGAAGTAGATTCCTCAAAGAACAATTTATTGGATATTGGTCATATTGGCACAACTGGTGAAAACTGACTCTGAAAGTTCCCATGGTTTTCACCTAATTAAAAAGTGAAAGTTCCCCCTTCCCCCAAGCCATCAATCACATTGTCCAATAGAGGTGCTGGACAGTTGCTTGATTATTCCATTCCTCCTCTTCCCAGCACCTTTTGGAATGTCCTTGGTTCCCACAGGAAACCTTTTTGTTTTGACTACAAACCCCCTCTATCTATTCTCCCTAATTATTTACTTCCAAATAAATATTCTGTACACAGTCTTAATAACAATATCTAAATATATTAATTCACAGCTTATCTTTTGTGAACTATTAGATAAATATTAAAATATTCCAAAACTACCAAATTTCTCATTTTTAAACCAAAGAAAGTATTTATCTTTATCTATGAAAACATTTTTCATACCCCAAAAATCCATTGACATAAGAGAGTTGCAAAACTTGATCACCCACATGACTAAGCTGGGAATAAATATAAATATTTATATTATCTACTAAGTGAAGAAAAGTAAACGTCTATGTCAATATTTACTGTATACTCCACAGTGCTGTTGATCATATAAACTGGTAGATAGATTAGGACAGTCTAATCAATTTTTGATATTTACACAGAATAATTGCAGAACAAGCCTGTTTTTTTCCCCATTTATATCTTCCATTGTTTAAGTTTGTATGAGTTCTTGCCAATCTTTCTTCATGGATAAATCCAGAAGAAATGATATAAACTGTCATTCTTTGTGATATAAACACAATTAATACCTCTACCTTTCTTTGATATGTTTTTTTCATTATTATTAGATGAGGAATTAAAAGTATATATTTGAATATTAAAAATTATCAGAATACTATTATTAACTGCTACTAAGGTAAATATGTCACACTATCTCTACTTATGAAGTACAGCACACCTTATTATAACAGTAATTTCAGAGAATACAATAATTATTTTCCTGAAAGACGTTCTGCCATGTGCCTTTTTCCAGTATCAGGGAGCTTATGAGTTTTCCCAGAAAAAAAGCAAGTTTATTCATCAGAAGTTACCGGAAGGGGCAACATCTCCATCCCCTGCAACCCAAAGGATCTTTTTGCCTTTAAGTTGAAAGCCCTGCACAGTCTTGGTGATTAATTGATAAAAAACTGCTGTTTTAAGGAGTTTGTTCTTTAAGAACTCCATTATAGTTTATAAATCACATATTCTTCAATCAAGTCACACTCCTGAGGACAATACTGGTACATTAATTTGGTTTATTTGGTAGCAGTATGGAAGTGGTTTACCATTGCCATCTTGCAGATTTTTTTTTTTTACTTTCCAATCCAGTTTACAACCTTGGAATTCCCCACTAGTTGCCCATCTAAGTAGTAAGTCTTGTCTTTTCTTAGTTTCCAGTCCAGAGTCTGTTTGTAAATCTGCGACTTTAACTGAATATATGAGTGGCCTTGAGGAAGGAGGCGAAGAGATGCTGCCTAAGAAACAATCAGGCAGAGAGAGGAAGGAGCCCCCAATAGCTCAACAGTCAGAGAAAGAAACTTAGAAAGGACCCCCCCTAATGGATCAAGCAGTTAAAAGTGGCAGCCAGGAAGTCTGCACTTCCAGATCTGTAACATTATTTTAATGTAATCTTTCAATAAAAATTAGTATGTATTTACTTACTTATTTAGTTATTTATTCAATTTATATAGACACACACACACTTCATCTCAACAAGTGACTCTGAGCAGCTAGTTCATTTAGTGGTGTCTCCTAGTTAGTTTAACTGAGAAGGCTGATAGCCCCTTGCTGTAGAAAAATAAAAATATTGAATAGAGCAAGGGCAAATCGGTGAACAGCTCCATAAAATCAACAAATAGACATATGCATAAATCCATCCTACTAAATCAATACAACCTAAAAATGCCTAATGAAGATATATGCTACAGTTGTGACTTTAAAAAGCACAACCCTCATAAAATTTCTTAAGGATATCAAGTTGCTAATTTTTTCTCTATAACAAGAATGGACAATATTTCTGGAATTGAAGATTGCAATTCAGCTTCAGAAGTTTCCGGACAACCACAGAACATTATTTGGTGATGACACAGCATCATCAGGTCTTTGGATAGAGGAAAGCTAAGATAGGAATGAAAGCAGAAAGTACAGAAATCCTTAAATTTATTACCACAACCGGGACCGTAATTTCAGTCACTAAGAAATGCTATTCTTAACCAAGTCATCAGGTGATCAGACCTGATTTTACAGCCTTTTTTACCATGGCCACTAAGCAAATCCAGCTTCTCCCACTAGAAGCTGGCTGGGAAGATCACAAATCACAATCACACAACTTCAAGAACCATTGTAAAGCAGCCAACTGTCAAGCATCCAAACTGTGATCATGTAATTGTGAGGGGGTGGGTGGGTGACAGTTGTAACTTTGAGAATATTTCATAAGTATTGTTTCAGTACTGTCATAACTTTGAACTGGATTAAATGAATAATCATAAATAAAGGACTACTTGGGAGGCAAATCACTTCTATCACCTTTCACCACAGCAAAGATATGGCTGTTCTTTTGGGCTTTGTGGTCTGAGGTACCTGTTACATTCTGCAGTTTTTATGAGGTATGCTGTTTTGGTTAACCATTCAGGCATTTGGGTTCTGTATCTAGAGTGCCTATTTTTATTGTATATTTTTCTCTATAGTTAGCCATCCAGTCATACAAATCATCTAATAAATAAATTAAAATGTTTTATGATTTTTATATGAATCAGCTGTGAAATCATGCAGTTGTAAATAAATAAATATGCAAATAAATAAACAATCTCTTTGTCTCTTTCTTCTTCCTTGAAAGTATCCAGGAAAATCTAGTCAGCCACCTCTAGAAAAATATTCTTTCCTTTTATTATACAAGCTATCTTCAACAATTAACTAAATACTGCAGTATTTTTACTAAATATTCAGAAGGCTATGCTGTAGAAATTAACAGTATAAAATAAATGGAAATTATATAAGAATTTTTGTTTCTTTTTCCTAGTTAAGCAGAAAGTGTTGAAAGGATATTTTTTCACCGCTTTTGACAATTGAATAACTCACTGAATTCAGTGGCTTGCTCAAAGTAGCAAGATTAAAGATGAAATACTGTTTTTTTTTCTCAGTATAAATTTTCCAATATGTATTCTAAATTTTCGCATATCCTTAAAGCCAAAATTTTGACTTTTTTTTTTCAAAACTTCACAGATACCTTTGGACTCTATTATGTAAATGTGGCATACATTCCCTCCAGTCTGAATCAAAACAAACTACATCAATAAACCACAGTAGCATCTACAGAATTTTCTAAGTCATTTTCTATTTTAGCTCACTCATTTCAAATCAGCTTCAGAGCTAGAGGACTGGAAGTAGCCAATGTGACACCAATTTTTCAAAGGAAACCTGAAGAAAATTTAAAACTGAAGGTTCATCACCTTAACATTTCTTCTAGAAATATTAGTAGAAACAGTAATCAGAGAAAAATAACTAGTTACTTAGAGCAGTGTTTTTCAACCTTTTTTGTGCAAAGGCACACTTTTTTCATGAAAAAAATCAAGAGGCACACCACCATTAGAAAATGTTAAAAATTTTTAACTTTGTGCCTATATTGACTATATATAAAGTAATTCTCCCACGGCACACCTTACACTATGTCACGGCACACTAGTGTGCCGCGGCACAGTGGTTGAAAAACACTGACTTAGAGGAACATTAATAGCTACTGTACTGAATTGGAGTAGGAGGAAAATAATAAACCCTCCCTCAGCAGTGAGACCTTACAAGATGACTTTGGGCCAGTCACTCTTTCTCTTACCTGGCAAATTTATTGTGGCTATCAAGTACAAATAAATAACACATTTTTTAAAATAGAAGGAAGGATCACTTTGTGCACCATATTGAGTTCCTACATAAAAGCCTGGATGTCTTCAAATTGATCAATCAAATGTCAAATGCACTGCAATTTAAGTAAGTATGCAATAGTTATTGAGGCACATGAGCACCACTTTAAATTTACTTAAACTGAAGCAGCCATGGCAATAAAACAAAATGCTAGACTAATGTAAGGGCTGGTCCTGATCCAGCAGAACAGTTTTTATCTTCTTATAAATACCAGAAGAAAACATTCAGGGAAAACAGAATGATATAAATACAGAAGGGTCCTATATTCTGTTGCTACTGTGGCCAAGAGTTGCTTGCCTCCACAGTCAGCAGTGATATAACATTTTCGCCTAACTTTCCTCCAAAATCAACTCTTTAACTTAGTACTAGAATAATACCATGACAGGTAATCATCAACTTACAATCACAATTATGCCCAAAATTTATGAGAAATTTGTTAAGTGAATTTTTCCCCATTGTACAACTTCATTTGTTAAGTGAATTATTGCAGCTGTTATATTAGTAACATGTTGTTAAATAAGTGGATTTGTTTTCCCCATTGACTTTGCTTGTCAGAAGGTTGTAAAAGGTGATCCCAGGACACTGCAACCATCATGAGTCAGTTATAAAGCATTCGAAAGTAAAATCACATGGCCATGGAGATGTATAATGGTCATAAGTGTGAAAAATTGCCCTGCCACTTTTTTCAGTGTTGTCGTAACTTTAAATAGTCACTAAATGAACTGCTGCAAGTCAATAATTACCTTTTGTACCAAGAAAGCACAAATCTGTAATTTTTGTTAGAAAATGATTGAACAAATAGTCAAAATATATAGATATTTGAATATAAAAAGTCACTTTGGATTTTACTCCACTAATGCTTGCTGACTATAGGGAATAGTGCTTTTCTCCATTTCAAAGCCATCGAGCCAGTGCTGACTGAAGACACTTCCACAGTCATATGGCCAGCATGTTGTCATGGAGCACTGCTCCCTTCCCACCAAGGTTGTGCCTATTTATCTACCTTCATTTGACTGCTTTTGAACTGCTAGGAGCTGGGGCGAGGATGGGACTCACCCCATTGTGTGGCACTCAGGTCACAAACCTGGCTTGCAGACTTTCCAACCAACAGGTTCAGTATCTTAACCACTGAGTCACTATGTTACCCTCTACTTGAGTATAGGACAATGTTTATCTAGAACCAAGTATACCCCTTTCATGAGAATGCCTAATCTCAACTATTATATAATATACTTCATAAGCTACTTAAAAGGACAAATTTAGAGAACATAGCATAAAGATAGTCCTCAAGTTATGATGGCAATTGGGCAGCAAGTAGGCAGTTACCAGGACAAAGCTAGCAGACCCTGTTGCTGTCATAACCCCAGGATTGTGTGGATCATTAAAGAGGAAGAGGTGGGAATCCCATATAAAGAGCATATGGAGATGAGGGCTGCTAGTGGCAGGCACTAGAAAAGGTGGGTAGGCTAGTAAAAGCAGTGGATTGGTGCTGGGAAATATAGGTAGCAGCCAGGTGCTACAAAATATAAAGATCCCTGGGATCTCATATTTTGAAATAGGGTTTTTCAGAAAGGAGTTGGAATGATTTATAATGACTTGCAACCTTCCCTATTGACCTTGCGAGAGAAGGTTGTGGTGATCATATTGACCTGGATTGCTGTCACATTGTAATCTCAAGCTGGGTGCCCAAGGATGAGAATTACAATCAGGTGACCTCAAGGAGACCATGACACTGCTATTTTGCAGACTAATTGCAAGTCCCCTTCATTCAAAGCAATCACCAAATGAGTGGTTGTAAGTTAATAACTACCTGTATTTGATTTACACAAAGCTTCTGAAATGGTTCCATATACAAATAATCCCAGAGGTTCAACAGTTCACTTAGTGAGAGTTTGAAGTTATGGGATAACTGCCCCCCTTCCAAACATTTGCAAGCCGATCGGACGGTGGGAGCAAAAAAATGTCCTTATTGAAGACAACTTCCAGAGAGGCAGCAATTGCAGCATAAAGAAGAGATCCTGTGGCATCTTAAATAACATCAAGTTACAGCATAAACTTTCATGGATTACTATAAAGTCTATGTCTTCAGGTGAATGTTTATATTTGACATAATAGAGCTGAATTCCTTTGAAGTTAATAGTAAATAGTGAAATAACCATTCACTATGGTTATCTGGTGAAGCTGAAGCCTCAATCTTTGTGTACCTTATAAATCAGAAACAGAGATAATGCCACAGCAGAGGTGGGTTCTTACCGGTTCAGTCGAACCGGTAGTAACTTGGCGGACTGGGTCGCTGGAACTGGCAGCAATCGAGGCCTGCCACGCCCCCAAACCAGTTATCTCAGTGGTGCCATAGGCAGCACCATCTTGATTTTGCCTTCTGCACATGCGCAGAGCAATTTTTATTGCACTGCGCATGCACACACAGCGCGCATCAAGCCATGTGGCATGTCCCTGAGCGAACCGGAAGTAGCGGCAGCAGTAACCCAACCCTGTGCTACAGAACAAAAAATACTTAAGAGGTATTTTAAAACTACATAAGAATTAACAGAAACCATGTTGAAAGAAACTAGTTTATTTAAAGTTAGGGAATATAGTAGTGCTATCAGAATAAAATGAGAATGCTGTAGACAAGTCATTTCTAAAATCAGGAGTATCACCACTGCCTCTCTTCCCCACACTGCTCTGTAGGAAGTCCTCAACTTATAATCATTCATTTAGCGACTGCTCAAAGTTACACCGGCACTGAAAAAAGTGATGATCAAATGATCCTTGGCCTTAGACTTGGTAGCATCCCCAAGGTCATATTAAAATTTAGGTGCTTGAGCAACTGGCATGTATTTATGATAGTTGTCTGGGGTCATGTGATCACATCCAGAAGTTGTGAATGCCCCAACACTGGAAGTCTTTAAGAAGATGTTGGATAGCCATTTGTCTGAAACGGTTTCCTGCCTAGGCAGGGGGTTGGACTAGAAGACCTCCAAGATCCCTTCCAACTCTGCTATTATATTGTATTGTATCATTTGTGGCTTTCCCAATTAGCTCTGGCAAGTACAGTCAATAAGAGAAGCTGGATTTACTTAACTGTAGTGATTTACTTAATAACTGCAGAGATTTATTTAACAACCTTGGCAAAAAACGGTCATAAAATCAACCATGGCTCACTTAATGGCGTTATTTAACAATGGAAATTCTGGTTCCAATTTTGCTTTTAAGTCCAGGATTCCCTCTATAGATAGTCCTCAACTTACGACCACAACTGAACCTCAAATTTCCCTTGCTATTTGAAACATTTGTTTAGTGAGTTTTGCTCTATTTTATGACCTTTCTTATCACAGTTGAATCACTGCAGCTGTTAAGCTAGTAACACGGTTCTTAACTGAATCTTGTTTCCCCATTGACTTTGCTTGCCAGAAGGTCGCAAAAGGGGATTATATGCAACTGAGTCACCTGCAACTGTCATAAATATGAGCCGGTTGCAAATATGAGAATTCTGATTTCGTGACCATGAAATCAGTAGTAGTATGAAAAATGTTCATAAGTCACTTTTTTCAGTGCCCTTGTAACTTCAGTCAGTAAACAAACTTTAGGTCGAGGACTACTTGTAGTTTATTTCCTCCTATTTAAAGAAATTTTTAAAATACCTGCTGTTTCTTTCCTACATGCTGCTCCCTAACAGGCATGTACATTTTGTTTGTAAGCAGAAAGAAAAACAATCCACTATTTAGACATACATATCACTACAGACTTTTACAGAAGAAATAATCTAAGTCATCATTCTGTATCTGACAGTTTCCTGAACTTTTAACAGTGTTTGCCGATTGCTTAGTAAACCGTCTGCTACAAAAAAGGAACCCATTTGTTTCCTTCCGGCAGAACAATTGGGAAGCAGGGAAATGGAGAACATGGGTCTTGCTTTGGAATAATTCTTCCTAGATATTTTAGGCCAAATCCATTTAAAATCAGAGTGGAGATTCTGTGAAACACTTTTATTTAACAGCATTAAGATGAAACCAATTATAAAATCTCAAAATCCTTACTAAGAAACTAATACCAATGATGTAAGGAAGAGAATCTGACGTTCCTGTTCCTAATTAAGTTTTAAGAACAAAGGGCCTTGATCCTCCCACTAGCTGTGACATGATGCAACAGAACTGATAACAAATTTTATTAGGTCATGAAGACAATGGGGTCTGGTCTTCGATCCTCTTCCTAAAATCTATCTCCACCCAATTTATTTATGCACCAAGTTCATTAAAGGATATACTGATGTACTATATGTCTCTGTCAATTTACTATTTGATCAGTTAATAGAATATGTATCTTTTCTCCATTGTATTATCAGAAAAACAAAACTTCAGCTATAACAAGTTAAAAAAAATATCTACCAGCAATTTGTAATATGAAAATGTAATAGATAATTATTGCACCCAGGCATAATTCTTCCACAATCAGAATGATTTTGCTGATGCTATTACACTTGAAAGAAATCAATACTATTCAACTTTGTATTTATACAAAGTTTTACTTTATTTAGTAAATATTTTCAAAAAGCAAGACTTTAGATATCAATTAAGTTTTGTTTCTCAATACACAAATCACAAGATTTTTACTTCAGTTCCTTCTATTTCACCTTCCAAGAAATTGGTGGAGTTTGTAACATCAATCATAAAGGTATTATTTGGAATAAAAAATACACATATTGTCAATCCAACATCACCAAATCTTTCAAATCTTATGATCTGCCAAAATGGCAATATTTCATCATGTTAAAGCAATTATTATTCAAAAATTATAAAATTAAATGTAGATTATTAAATTAGAATAGTAAACGATTAGTACTTCTGTGATTTTCAGTACTGACTTAAAGTCTAGATCAAGGGTGTCAAACTCAAAGCCCGGAGTGCTTAGATCTGGCCCATGGGACCACCCTGGAAACAACAAAGGATTGGCCAGCAGTGCTTCTGCTATTGAAAATGGAGCTCATGAGGGCCATGCACAGCCCTCCTGAGCTCCATTTTCACTGGCAGAGGATTGCAAGAGGTCATTACAGCTCAAAACGGAGCTCACAAGGGCTGCAGGCAGACCTCCTATTTTCACTCGCAGTGTATTGCAGGAGGCTGTCACAGCTGAAAACGGAGCTCACGAGGGCTTCAGGCAGACTTCCTGAGCTCTGTTTTTGCTGGCAGAGGATTTCAGGAGGCCATCACAGCCAAAAATGGAGCTCACAAGGCCTGGGGGCAGACCTCCTGAGCTCCGTTTTTTCTGGCAGTGGATTGCAGGAAGTCATCACAGCCAAGAATGGAGTTTGGGAGCCTGTTTTTGCTGGCAGAGTGCTAGGGCCACCACAGGCGCCCCCAACACAAGTGATGTCCAGCTGGAGAGGCCAATGTTGCTCACACCCATCTCTCCCCCTCAGGTCAAACACAATCCTGATGCGGCCCTCAATGAAATTGAGTTTAACACCCTTGGTCTAGATGAAACAATATTTATTGAAAACACTAGAATACGTTTTCTGTCAAAGCATTATTCAAGCAGATATGGCTAAAATGGGAATAAAACAATATTTTTTTACCAATGGTTATACAAACACTCTCCCACTTTTGCAATCTGTCAACTTGTCAGTTTTATATTCCAGGATCTTTTTTTTTAAAGTCAGAATTCACTTTGCCTAGTTTGTATGTATTAGCCAAGTAGAATATCCATACTATCTTTGCCCCAGTTAACTTATTGAGCAACTATGTAGATGTATCTCCTGGTTCACCGACAAAAGGCCAAACGACAAAACCGCGCCCAACTAAACCGCGGTGATAAAACCGCATGTTCTAAAGCGCTCCAACGAATGAGCACTGAATTGCGACGACAACAGCGCAACGACAGAAGCACAGTGTAAAACTAAACCTAACCCTAACCCTAACCCTAAATGTAACGCTAACCCTAACCCTAAGCGTAACGCTAAACCTAACCCTAAACCTAACCCTAAACCTAACCCTAACCCTAACCCTAAACCTAACCCTAAACCTAACCCTAAACCTAACCCTTACCTTAACTTAAATCACCCCTCTGTCGACTGAAATCGCCCTTCTGTCTCCGCGCTGTTGTCGCCACACTGTTATCGGTGCGTTGATGACATCGCAGTTTTAGCGATGCGGTTTAGTCAGGCGCGGTTTTGTTGTTCGCCCTTTTGTCGGGTCACGGTATCTCCTCGCTGATGAGCAGTTTTTAATTAACCAAAATACCAAAATCACCAAATGATTGAATTATTGATTATTCAATGACTGAATAATCATTTAAATGGTAATGGTTGGTACTTCAAACTTTTTTTCCTCCAAATTTCCTTCCAAACACATTACTAAAGTATTTCACTATTTTGATTTATCTTCATGGTGCTGTTGCCCAACTGCAGATTCCTCATTTTTGTCTATTTTTTTAAAATAGGAAAAACTATACTCTATCCTTTAAGCCTTCAGTATATACTTCTAAGCAGTCAGCTATAGGGTAAATAGCTGACCCTTTTTTTACCCTACCAATATTTACCCTACCAATTTATTCATTTTTGGCATACAGTGTCCATTGCAGGAAAATTCACAAATGGCAGCCACTAGCTTTTTGGATTTTTAAAAGCTTTAATACCACATTAAAAATTAAAGTTAAGTCTGTACCAGGCAATATCAGAAAGTAGGTCTCCAGCAGTTAAATGGACGCAGCCAACTTAACAACCAGAAGACATCAAACAGCAGGCTTCAGAAATACACCATGAAGCAGTGAAAAAATATACAATAGGCAGGAGAAAGAGTTTTTAGTAAAACTTCTTTGGAAGTAGCAACTTTGACACCTTAAAAGCAATCAGAAATCTGAGGTGCTGCTAGTTTCCACAGCATCAGCTGAAGAAGAAACTTCAGAGAGAGAGAAAAGATACTTTGAAAGAGTCATACGAAGGCAAATGTGAAGCAGAAAAGGAAACGTGAGAGAGATTATATGATGGATCCCATAGCCTTTAGGATGAGCATCAATCTATAAAAAGGTATTTGAAAGAGTGGAAGAAAGAGATATAAATGATCGTCGGCGCCACATTTTAGCAAGTCCGCTGGGTTCGAGAAAGCAGAGGCAGAACGGGGAATGGGGAGTTAATCTATATTCTTTCCCTTAACAGTGAAGACCGAGGGTTCTTTTCACCACCGTGTAAACTACCTTCTCTCCTTAGTACCTGCTTTGCCAACCTTGGATGAGGTTGGTGTATTTGCTCAAGGTCCCCTCCAGAACTGCCTCCGTTCTCCTACCAGCCGCCAGTCCCCCCGGGGCGCCGGCGCCGCAGACTCCTCCAGGACTGGCCGCAGCTGAGCTGGGGCTGCTGCTGCTTCCTCCATCCGGCCTCGCGGCCAGCGCTGCAGCCACCGCTCCTGCTTGCCGGCCCGAGAGACCCCGACTGGTAGAAGTGGAAGGCGAGGAACCCGCCGACGTGGGGCGACTGCTACTCCGACTGCTACTGTTACTGCCTCCGCCGCTGCTGTTGGCCGCAGCCGCTGACACGTTGTCCCCTGCGCTTTCCACCGCTGTAATTGCCTTCTCCATGGAGTTCGCGGGAAGGCTTTGAGGCAGCCCCGGCCCTCGCTGTAGATTGTAGCTACTGCTGGCAGGTTCGGAAATATCCGAGTCATTCGCTAAGAAAAAGGGAGAGGAAGGACTGGGCGATTCCCGCGGGCGCCACCCAGTCAAGGGCTTTTTGCGCCCACAAAGCGGAGGCGGCGCCGGCGCTTTGTGTCCAGTGGCGTGGAGAAATCTGCCCCGCCCGCGATTCTCCCTCGAGGCCGCCCTCTTGCTCCAGCCCTAGTTGTGAATCTGTACTTGAGGCCCGCCAGGAAGGCCGACCGCGAGCGGTGCTACGAAATTTGGGAGGAGACTAGAAACATTTGCGCCTCGCTTCTACTGCCAGCGCCTCTGCTCCGACGCGTAAGCTTTTTGGAAGACCAGCCCAAGGACCGTTCAGCCGGAATAACTTTTGCATCAGAGTTCCGGAGTTGAAGGCGTGTAAACCAGCCACCATGGTGAACGTCAGTCTGGTTGATTTTATA
The DNA here is from genome assembly GCF_051295495.1 of Thamnophis sirtalis. Classification (NCBI taxonomy): domain Eukaryota; kingdom Metazoa; phylum Chordata; class Lepidosauria; order Squamata; family Natricidae; genus Thamnophis; species Thamnophis sirtalis. The sequence goes on from NW_028261384.1 coordinate 51,302,074, forward strand.
ATTTGTCTTAAGCCGAAGGCTATAAACCATGCTGAATAGGCAACTCCGCTTAATGCGACTTAGACTGCCCTTGAATGGCATTTGGCAGAAGAGGCCCTGGAAGAGACCCTGTCTCACCAGTGTATCCCACCTTCTGCCCCCTCATGGGAGAGGAGTTATCAATGGTAGTAAATACAACTTGTATATGCAAATTTTTAAAGCATGTTCCTTAACAGATGGAATAAAAAGTAACCTTTTGATTATTTATGCCACATGATATAATTCATAATTTTTCAAGATTAAGTCCCAAGAAAAGCTGTTCTACTTATTAAGTAGAGCAGACTTTTCCAATCTGGGTCCATCTGAACTTCTGATTTGTAAATTGCATCATGGTTTGCTGTTGAAATGATAAACTTTATGATACTATGGAGGCAGCCATTGTTGCATTTCAGGCTAAAACTTTAATCCTATCTTGATTTTTAAAAATAAATAAAAAGTACACTAGTAAGAATTGGATAGGAATACATTTCTATCAAAGGCTAATTTTCCCCTTCAGGTTTTTAACCAAAGTTTTTTCATATCTGAAATTTTATAATTGTTGAAATTTACTGAACCAATTTTCTAACTTCACATAAAACTCTAAACCATAACATGAACACTAAACTGAGTTAGACTCCTAAAAACACCATTCCATCCATGAAGTCCAAGTTTTAAAATAATCAAGTTTATTGTATGAATACAGGTGAAACTCAAAAAATTAGAATATTGTGCAAAAGTTCATTTATTTCAGTAATGCAACTTAAAAGGTGAAACTAATATATGAGATAAGACTCATTACATGCAAAGCAAGATAGTTCACACCGTGATTTGTCATAATTGTGATGATTATGGCGTACAGCTCATGAAAACCCCAAATCCACCATCTCAGAATATTACATGCAATCAATAAAACAAGGATTTCACATAGAACAATATCGGACCTCTGAAAAATATAAGCATGCATATGTACTCAGTACTTGGTTTGGGCCCCTTTTGCAGCAATTACTGCCTCAATGCGGTGGCATGGAAGCTATCAGCCTGTGGCACTGCTGAGGTGTTATGGAAGACCAGGATACTTCAATAGCGGCCTTCAGCTCTTCTGCATTGTTTGGTCTCATGTCTCTCATCTTTCTCTTGGCAATGCCCCATAAATTCTCAATGGGGTTCAGGTCAGGCGATTTTGCTGGCCAATCAAGCACAGTAATCCCACGGTCATTGAACCAGGTTTTGGTGCTTTTGGCAGTGTGGGCAGCTGGAAAATGAAGTCAGCATCCCCATAAAGCTTGTCTGAAGAAGGAAGCATGAAGTGCTCCAAAATCTCCAGGTAGACGGCTGCTTTGACCCTGGTCTTAATGAAGCACAGTGGTCCAAAGTCCTGTTGTTCAGTGGTCCAAACTCCTCTTTTCTGATGAGAGCAATTTTTGCAAAAAGCAGCAAAACCTGGTTCAATGACCGTGGGATTACTGTGCTTGATTGGCCTCTTCATTCTTTCTCCATCTCTGTCCTTGGTTTCCAAATGAGATGCAAAAGTTGCTCATCAATTCGACACACTTTTTCTCCAGCTTGCCTTCTGTTTCTGGAGCTGTCCCAACTTTCAGCAACTTGAATGGCTGCTTCTCTGTTGCCAGAAAAAAGGGCTTTTCCTGAATCTACCAGGGACTTTGCGATGTCCCTGGGATCAGCAGAATGTGCCCTTCTCTATCACCATCTCTACAGAACAATTTAGGTCCAAAAGGACCGTCCAGCAACAGAGAGATTGACGGTGATCTTGCGCTTCAAGATCGCACGTTGCACCATCGCGATGTCAGCCTCGCCTCAGTTCAAGGCTATCCTGTATGAAGTATTCCAAAGTTTGACATTTCTGGGTAAAGTCATCGATCAACTCAAAGCATGCTGATGATTCCCACCTGTATATTTGAACTAGGCTGACCAAGTGATGCTATCAAGATCTTGTCCCAGGGTCTGGAGACTGTGAGGGTTTGATAAGGAGAAAAAAACCTCACATTCAACACTTGTAAGATGGATTGGCTATCAATATTTGAGCCACCCAATTCCAGAGATTTTCAATTTTAGGGTTGAATGCACTTCTCCATTTGAGATTGATGTGAATTTGGGAGGTTTTATTAATTTATTTATAAAATTTATTGGGTAATTCTGGATGGCTCACAGTCATAAAGTTTGTATAAATATATACAATTAAAACATAAATAATTAAAATCAAACATTAAAACCTAAGGATACATAGGTAATGGAAAAGGGCAGAGGTGGGATCTGTTGTTACTCGACCAATCATCTCTACTTTGTTGTTCCCCTAGACTTGCAGCTCTTACTTGAAGAGTAAGGGGAAGTACACTGTCACCTCTGTTGCTTGTGTTAACATTAGAAGTCTTAAATAGAAATATTAGAGAAGAAAAAGATATAAAAGGAATGAAAATTAAAAAGGAAGAATATAAACTGCAAGCATTCACAGATGATCTGGTTTTCATTCTAGAGGACCTATTAGAAACAGCACTTAAATTGATAGAAAAGATAGAGGAATATGGAAAAGTGGCAGGTCTGAAAATAAATAAAGATAAAATGATATTTGACATAACATAGCCCTGAGAGATTGTCTGTCTCCACAATGTCTGTACATTCCATGCAATTGAGCAGAGTTGGAATGCTCTTAAAACAATGTCATATAATGGGATCTAGAAAGTGAGCCTTTTGTATCATAGTAGCTATCCTCTGGAATAATATCCCCTCAGAGATCCTTGGCTCCTTCCTGGTTTCATGCAAAAGGTATTTTAAAATATGGTTTTACCACAGGCCTTGGCAGACGTCTTACAGGACTTTATATATTGGTTAGGATCCTTTTTTTTTCTTTTTATTGTTCTGTGCTGTCTTTTTAAGTACGGTGTGACAGCAATAGAAGGCAGTTTACATACATTTGATAAGCAAATATAAAAAAATAAATATCTTTATATTATTAGCATGGTTGGATATGATTCCACTGCTGTAATGATGTTGCTGACAGGTTGATTCAAAACATTAGTATTTCTGCTTGTGATACATTTTTCTTAATGCTATATTGCACTTAATTGATTAATTTATAAATAAATTAATTGAAGGAATGAAAGAAGCTTGAGCCCATTGGATCAAATAAGGATTATTAGTAGGTCTGTGCAAATCAGCCCTAATTTTATTTTGATCAAAGATCTGAAATTCAAAGAAAACATGATGCCACTTTGCAATTCAAAGATTAAGTGAATTTGATTTGAACTGAGGTTCATTTTATTTTTTAAAAAAAGTCTAGAGGCAATCAAGGAAGAATATTAATACAGTGCAGATTCAAATTGCTTCCATTTTTAATAGAAGAGATTAAACTTGCAACAATTATGGAATATTTTGAGTTTATTGATACAATTAATACTACCCAGTTTCAGAGGCAATTCCTTAAGGATTTTATTGCAATAAGTTGTTGAAATATTTCCTTTGCATCTCTTTTGAGACAGAGATAGAAGAGATTAGGAAAGAATCACACAGCAACCTCTAATTTGTCTAGCAAAAAGTCTCTTTCCATCCTTGGATTGGCAAATATAATACTGCTTGTAGTGCAAATTGGGCATCTGTTTCCATACTGGTGGAATCGGAGGCTCCTGTACCAATATGGTCCCTCCCCTGGCCTGCCTCCGCTCGCTCCCACCACCCACCCAGTTGCCGCTCGCTCTCTCGCCCCGCCCGCTGGTCACTGCTTGCTCACTCACCCCGCCCATCCGCATCATGCTCGCCCCACCTGCCTACCCGCCCGCCGCTCACTGATTTACTGGTTAGCCGATTGCCCCCCCCCCTCTGAGAGCCCTATATATATTGCAGACAGCCCACTTACTTCTTTTCCTGGCTTGGCTCTCACGTCGCCCCTCGCTGACTTGATCCTCACATGACCGCCAAGCCACTCTCAGCCAGTCACATGACCACCAACCTACACCCACAAAATAGGCCACACCCACAGAATAGGTGGTAAAAAAATTTGAAACCCACCACTGATACACAGTCTGTGATGGGCAAAATGATTGGTTATGTTTTCCATCTTTGCTCTCATACTACTTCTGTACATAACCAGCAATTTGGAAAAGCAACCACCAATTATGACCCGGCAACAAGCATGGAGTTGCAGGACCTCATTGATCATCTATTGACCCCTACCACACATTCTATCATAATCAAAACTAAATGTTTTTTAAAAAAATACTTGTTAGGATTGCATTTTTTTTCATTTTCTTTATGTATATAGATAACAACCAGCCAGTTCATGATTCTTCTATGGTCTGTTCAAGAGATAATTTTAGGGAGGAGATATTAGTCATTTCATAGTTAGGCTTGCATTAGGATCATACCTGACCAGTCTTCTGCAGTTTTGACAGACAATTGACGTAACAGTGTTTGTCCAACTCATTAGGAAATGATAGCAAAGCAGTTGTAGATGAGGCTGGCAGAGGATTGAAGAAGGCAGCACAAGTACTAGAAGGCCAATAACTGCTTCTTCAACCACTTCTCAACCATTACTAGTAACTAGGCTTCATTTCCAGCATTAACACAATATAATTTTATATTGCATCTATTAAAGCTAAGGACAACTTATGCTTGACTCATTCATAAGTGGAGATAAGATGAAAGTAATATAATGGGGATATTGGAGAAAATCGCTAGACATGTTTTTGCTGTAGTTAGGAGCAAGTGAAGATATAGTCTACTGTAAACTATGTGGAACAAATACATAACTTATATTACTCAGGTAGAGGTTTTAAGAAATTGACTATAAGAAACCATTTATTTTTCCAGTTGCTTTTTTGGAAAAACCTATACTGACCTGTCCTTTTGGCTTGCTGCTTTCAATTATTGGAATTTCTGAGGCATTAAGCTTTGTCCCTATTGGGACAATACCTCTACGCATCCATTACTAGCAGGATGCAGTTATGTCAAGAGATTGGCTTGCTGTCAATGCTTGTATGTTGCTTAGTAAGCAAAGGCAACAGAATAGGCTGCTGTATGAAATAGGCTGCTGTATGAAACAGGCAAATATAAGAGAGTGGCACAAAAAGCATAGCATTTGGAGCTTTACTGATTCCTATTTTCAAAATCAAACATATAAGACAAATGCATTAAATGTTAATTGCTTATTTGTTCATTCATTCATTGGGTCATAAGTAAGGTGACCAAATTTTCAGATTGGTAAAGAGGGACACCATTGACCGGGGTGAGGGGGGGCCTTGATTATTTTGTCAAAAGGTCACAAAAGGCGATTACATGACCCCAGGACACTGAAACTATCATAAATACGAATCTGTTGCCAAACATCAAAATTTCAATCACGTGACCATGAGGATGCTGCAACAGTCGCTAAGTGTGAAAAATGGTCGCAATGGTTGCTAAGTGTGAAAAATGGTCATCAGTCACTTTTTTAAATGCCATTGTAACTTTGGTCACTAAATGAACTGTTTGAAAGCTAAGGCTAGCTTGCATTATAATGCCTTATGCTTATGCCTTACATTTTCAAGAGAGAGAAGCTAAACTCCTTATTAGAATTGAAATAGAAAAGAGTAGAGTAGAGTAGAGTAGAGTAGAATAGTTTATTAGCCAAGAGTGATTGGACACACAAGGAATTTGTCTTTGGTGAATATGCTCTCAGTGTACATAAAGAAAAATAAAATAGAATACATTCATCAAGAATCATAAGCTACAACACTTAGTGATAGTCATAGGTTACTAATAAGCAATCAAATTATACTAGGAAACAAATTATTGGATTTTTAAATTATTGGATTTTCTTTCAAAGAAACTCAGTATGTGCTTCCTGATTATTAAAAGTACAAATTCAGTGTCATTGACTCCTGACTATTTAAAAAAAGATTCTATCCAAAATAAATTGAAATAAGCCGTTTTTAAAAATTCTATGCACAATAGTTTGAAATGTATTGTGCATAGAATTTTTAAAAATGGTTTATTTCAATTTATTTTGGATAGAATCTTTTTTAAAATAGTCTAAAACAATTTTAAAAAAGAATCTACACAGAATAAATTGAAGTAAAACATTTCAAACTATTCCACACAGAATAAATTGAAGTAAAACTATTTTTAAAAATTCTATGCACAATACATTTCAAAGTATTGTGCATAGAATTTTTAAAAATGTAAGTCACAGTCATATGTCCACAAGATGCTGCAAATGGCTATAAATGTGGGTCAGTTATGGAGTGACTGCAGGGGAGACATGAGGCATCAGAACTTCAAACCAGGTCGTAAGTACCTTTTGGGAGGGAGGGAGGGGTCTGTCATAACTTTGAACAGTCACTCAGTTACCAGGCATAAGTCGAGGACTACCTGAGCAATCCTGCCTTCCAAATGCCAGGTAGCTCCATCAACAGTCCTTTTCATCTTTTTGTAAGAAAAATATGATGGAAAAAGAAACAATAACTATTGTACATTTATTCCAGGACATACACGAAATCATAGGAATGGATCATGAACGAGAGCACATTTCCACCAATTAATCCAGAAAATAAAGCAGCAAGGATCCCACTATTCCCCCCACCTCCTCTTTCTCCCTCTTGTTCTCTTTTTGGAGGGAAGGAGGAGAAAGGACAAAAAGGAGAAAGAGGGAAAAAGAGGAGGTGGAGGGGATAGGGAATCCTTGCTGCACCAAGCTCAGAAAGCAGCAAGGATCCCACTATCCCCCCCACCTCCTCTTTCTCCCTCTCGTTCTCTTTTTGGGGGGAAGGAGGAGAAAGGACAAAAAGGAGAAAGAGGGAGAAATGGCTGCAGGGAGAGCGTCGCCCCAGAGAAGTGGGCAAAAAAAAAAAAGCTTCCAACGGCTGAGCCGCTTGGCCCGGGACCGAGCCTCCTCCTTGCCGTGCTGCCACCGGCGGAAAGCCGTCGCTCTCCCTGCAGAAAAATGTTGCGCGTCAGCGCGCACATGGGCAAGAGGGGACGGAGCCTCACCCCTCGTCAGGCACTGCGAGCGAGCCGAGCAGAGAGAGGGAAACCACTGCCCTCTAAAGGCCACACTGGGAACGACACTTCAGAGAAATAAAAACTTTTTTTTTAACGGCGTCCTTTTTAAAATTGATTTTCTTTCTTTTGGAAAATCAGGACTTTTTGAACACGCCGCAGGACACGGAACAAATTATTAAAAATTGTGACTGTCCCGCCAAAAGCGGGACATCTGGTCACCTTAGTTATAAGGTCCCAATTGTACAGAATTTATAAATAAGATTTTACTCAGGAGCATGTATCAGATTAGTTAGCTAAGTTAAACTCCCAGCTATATTAAGAGGATCAAAGGAAAAAGGTAATATTCTGTTAGCAGAAAAGAAATCAAAGTTAAGATTTGGAGCTTTATTAAGGAAGCTGAGAAAGTGACTGAAAGAAACATGATTGGCATTTATTAATGAGATGATAAACCTTATTGACCACTTACTTAATTTATGTCATACAACCCACCATAACACTCTCTTTCCCCTCTCAAGTATTCTTCTACTAGTGGGAAATGAAATTGCAATACCATTGTCTGTAACAACCTCAGAAGCAGCAGAAAAATCTTGAATCTATAATGCTATTAAGTCTTTTAAGCACTTCACAGCCATATTATTTAATTATATCAAGCATAGATCTCTATTTCATCAAGCAACTAGATGGGGGGTGAAAAACACAATACTATTTACCTGTTAGTGAAAGATGTGGGAAGAAAGGGCAATGTGTTTGGATATAAGAGTTTATAAAGTTGGAAAATCAACCTTAACTACCAAGGACTCTTAACTAGTGATAAAGACTTTAATCCTGCTATTTACAATACAGATTTCTGTTCCGTCTATACTCTTGTTTTGTTTCTAAGAAGCTTCAGTAACTATTAGGAGTTTGACATTTATTTGAACTATTTTTAATCTTATATTTCATAGTACACATCAATCTATTTCAGAGATTTACAGTTAAATGAAAGAAATCTCCAAGCACTGCAGAAAGATGTCAGGAGCACAGAACTGATTTACAGATGAGAATTCTTCAACAGGCATATCTACTGAAAGGATCAAGACCAAGTACAAAAAGTAATCCCATTTTAATTACAAAATTCTGAAGTAAGTAAGTAAATCTTTATTACAGTCAAAGACCAGCAATACACATTAGTTTTTACACTATGTTAAAAAATACTGACATTAAGATATAATTAAAAGGTATTGACATTAAAAATTGAAAATAACATACACGTTCTCAGATTGTTTGGGTCACTCCCCAGTTTACGTGGGTGTAACGCTGTTAAGTATAGGAGTAAATACAATGGTCCAAAGATTGTTAGAGATATGTCCAGATAACTGGTACAAGATGACAACTATACTTCTGTAGCCTATTTTTTTCTTATGGACATTGCAGCAGCAAAAACTTTGCCACTGCATACGTGGTAACCGGGTTAGTGTCCTGGAGGAGAAAGCCTAGATAAAAATTGTCTGCTTTCCCTGGCAATCTCTCTAATAAGGGGAGAATATGTGCAGACCTACAAACTCTGTATAGCTCACAGTATAACAGAACATGTGAGATATCTTCAACTTCTCCTTTACCACATATACAAACCTGTGACGTGCAGTCAGGGGAGGCAGGGCCTCACCACTGTCATCATGAAAAGAAAAAAAAATTAAAAGGAAAAAGGCTGAGGTAGTTGCTGCCAGAGTCACAGTGGATGACTCTGCTTAGTGCTTAACTGTTTAAAAAAGTCTCTAAAAAGGTGCCCTCTACAGGAGGAGGCGAGAGAACCACGTGCCTCATTTAGTCTATCTTTATGATCACTTGAGCAGAGTTAAGCAAGGGTTAAAAGCCGAAAAATTCCTTATGTAGATGAGGCATGTGGTTCTCTTGCCTCCTCCTGTAGAGGGCACTTTTTTTAGAGGCTTTTTTTAAACAGTTAAGCAGAGTCATCCACTGGAGACTCTGGCAGCAGCTAATCCAGCCTGACTTCAGCAGCTCTTGGCTTTTTCTTTTTACATTTTTACATTTTCATCATAGCAGACAAGAGCGGAGTTGACATCCTCTGTGACACAGCTGGAAAAGGTATGTGGGTTGGAGGGAGGGGGGAGGAATTCAAAATGTATGTAATTTGTAAGTAATTGTATTATTGTAACGTGTGTGTGTGTGTGTGTTTTACCCGCCTCTGCTGGCGCGCGGGCTGGCACTTTATTTTTTATGTGGAACGTAGCGGCCGGCAGGGCTTTTGGACATAGCAGCAGGCCAGGGCTTTGGGACATAGCGGCAGGGCGGCTTTTGCCTCTAGCGCCGGGGCAGCAGGGCGGCTTGGGTTCCATCCAGAATTGATTCTTTGAAGCTTTCCATAAGTCCTCTCTGCTTTTAAAGTCTTCCGTTGGTCTAAGGAAGTTTTTCCTCTATGGCGGACACGGTGCTGGGGCTTTAAAGCCCTGCCACCATGTCCTCCATCCCGCTCTATGGTTAACACGGCGCGGGATGTTAAAGCCCTGCCGCCGTGTCCGCCGTCCTGCTCTATGGCGGTACAGCACCGGGGCTTTAAAGCCCTCCCATTGTGTCCACCATCCCGCTCTATGGCGGACACGGCACTGGGGCGTGCAAATGCCCTGCCGCTGTGTCCGACATAGGGCGGCTTTTGCCCGCTTGCCTCACCAGCCATAAACCTCACCGCACATCACTGTACAAACCCGTTCCGCTATTGGTGTTGTCTTATACCTGCTTATACTTCCTTCAGGAGTGCTGAAGGAATAATGTTAAATCTGGCTCTGAAGAAAGCTATTATTTCTTTTGGGAAGATCAGGTCATTTAGATATCTTGCCGATTCCAACACACCCTGTTTGATTCTGTCCCTACTGTGTAGAGGCAATCTATTTAGTTCTTCTTGGAACTCCATGTCCTTCATTCTATTAATTACTACTTGCTTTGCTTAATCAAAGCCTAGGGACATTAAGAATACCGGTGGGAGCCCTTAAGAAGCCAGTTTGTGATCAATTGCCTGTTTCCAGGGGGAGGGGAAATTGTCAGTCAACACTAGTGGGGACAGTCCCTCTGGGAAGAAATGCATTTTAAGCCAATGAATGATCATCATCTTCCAGGTTCTTACCTGAATTTGAGGCATGCCTGTCTCAATTCTTAACTGGGCATTTGGAGTTCCACTGGGTACAGCTAACATGGCTCGCAGGAATCTGGTTTGTATGGTTTCTAGCAAGTCTCTCTTTGCAAGGATTCCTGTTTGTGCCCCATATAGAATTTGTGCCAATGTTTTGGCCTCAAAATATTTTAAGGCAGCAGGTACTAACTGACTTCCAACTGTATAAAATAAATGTTTAATTGCATTTGAGGACCTATTGTCTATTTGCAATGTGTAATCCAGGTGTACCTTCCATGTCCCTTGCGAGTGGAAAACCACCCCAAGGTATCTAAATGTTCTAACCTGTTCCAAACTATGTCCTTCTATTTTACAGGAGTATTGGCTTGGTCTTTTAGCAAAAACTAAAATTTTTGATTTATCAAAATTAAGGACCAGCTTGTTTTGCCTGCAATAGCCGAGTGTTGCCCTAATTGCTCTCTTCAGTCCTACAGGGGTTTGTGAAATGATAGCGGCATCATCAGTATATAAGAGAATTGGCACTTTGCTTTGTGCTAGGTTAGGAGGATGGAAATCAGGTTCTGCAAGAGATCAATCGGGGGATTAATATAGAAGTTAAAGAGGGAAGGGAACAGGATGCAACTCTGCCGTACCCCTTTTTGTACCCTTACTGAGCCGGTTAAACTCCCTTGGGGATTACACCTCACTTTCAAGGTGGAATTGGCATACAGTTTTTGTATGAGGGAGAGGAGGCGTTTATCAATAGAGGTGCATTTTAATTTCTTCCATAGAGTGATCCTGGATATTGAATCAAAGGCCTGCTTAAAATCAAGGAAGGCCACAAAAAGAGAGGTGGTTTTTTTTTATATGTGTATTTTTGTACTAAATGGTGGAGTACCAAGATATGATCCACCATAGATCTTCCTTCTCTAAACCAGCTTGTTCGTCTTTCATTATCCCCCTGGACTCCAATCAACCGGGATACCTCTTCTGGTGTAACGGGGCCAGTAAGGAGTTTGGTCCAAACTAGCTTGGCTCTCCTTGGTTACATAGTCAGGATCTGTATAAAGCTCCCTGAAATACTCTTCCCAGGCATGAATCGGGACCTGATTTGTTGGGGGTAGTGGTTTTCCCAATCCCCTGGTGATGTACCAAAAAAGGAATGTATTTTTTGTCCTAACTGCCGTAATTAGTCTATGCCAAGACTCCTTCAGAACCGCACTTTTCTTTTCTTTTAGAAGGTTCTTATATTGTGCTTTCAGCTGCTTTAAGTAGTAAGTGTGATCCTCAAAGGGCGCATTTTTACTTTTCTTGTATTTCATATTATATATCCTTTTTAGTTGCATGCAATCTCTATCGAACCATTTTTTGTTCTTTGAAACCGGCCTTTTTGGAGTGAGCTAGTGATCTGTTACTGAGAACCGAATTCAAATTTAAAATTAAGGATTCAAACCCCTCTAGGTAAGATCCTCCACACTTATTTCTTAGTAGAGATGTACGTAGCTCTATGGTTTCAGGGGCTAACATCCATTTGGTAACTTCCTTAGTGTTTTTCTCGTTCCATTTCATTTTTACCTGGGTATTTTGAGTCTATAACCTGGGTAGGTAGGCTGTGCCTGCCCTTAGAGATTTCTGGTGCAATGTGAGAGTAAGGAGTATTGTATTATGACCACTTCCCAGTCGCAAGTCTACCTCCATCTTTTGTAAGAACTTCAGGAGGTCATATGCTATTACCCAGTAATCAACTGTAGATTTTCTTCCTGCTCCCCAATATGTATATTCTGCTGGAAAGTCGCCCCATGGGGACCCGTTAAGGATACAAAGATCCAAATATACAGTCATTTGTCTTACACACAAACCTGCCCGATTAGCTTTAGGGTTTTAAATTGTCTGGAATGCAAAGATTCTCCTGTTACATTTTCATCATAATGAATCTTAAAATGATTAAATAATGCTTGATCATTTGGTCCCATTCTAGCGTTTAAGTCCCTCCCCCCCCCAATTATAGCAGCTTTGGGGAATTTAGCTGAACAGCCAAGAATAAAATCTTCTATGCTGTCCCAAATCTTGTTAATCACATTATTCCTATTAAGTGGAGGAATATAGATATTAAAATGCAAAATCTCCACCTGTTTAAATAAGAGTAATGTAGTTACAACCCATGGCTGGAAAGGTGGCAGTGGTACACATTTAAATTTTAAGGATGTATTAACTAATGTCACAATACCTCCTTTAGCTCTTCCCCTCCACATTGCTTGGGACAACCGGGATTGAGTTAACCCAATAGCTATCTAACTGAATCTCTGTGGAGGCCCAGGTTTCCTGCAAGAAGAAGATGTCAAATTGTGATATATAGCCAAAAAAGAGTTGGTCTTTTGATGGAACAGACCAACCTGCTATATTCCAGGTTATAAGGGAAAGTGGGTCAACTTTTGCAGCTCATCGGGAAACTTGATTTATACAAAGGGAAGTTGTCTTGTTCTTACCATGGATTGAGGTGTCATCGCACACCGAATTGGCCTTCTTTAAAAATAGGGAGGACCCATCTAAGTCCTGTGTAGACTCTTGAGGAACTTGTTCAGGGTAAGAGGTTTTAGCACCAGCTAACAGAGCTTGCCATTCTGGTGCCTCTTCTCTGGGTGTAGGACAAAGCCTTATTAGGTCATCTTTCATTCTTTGAGATGGTGCCTCTGACGTGAGTCGCCTCTCAGTTTCTTGGTTTGGTGCTGAAGGTGTCATGGGATATTCACACAGGGATGAAAACATCTCCATCTCTACTGGGACATCTAATGCCCACTTTGAGCTTTGGCTTCTATTTTCCATGATCTTGTATTCATGCAATCCCTTGTTCTCTGGGAGAGAAGTGAGAGGCTCGCTCATTGGGGAAACCAGATATATAAGCGGCTCTGCTGTGTTCATTGTGACCAATACGGATTTCTTTAACTATTCTAACTTGAATAATATATTGTCTTGTTCTTTCCTTGGGAGAGCACCAAAAGCGTTAATGAGACCAGCTTCTGGGCTGTTAAGTATCTCTTCTCCGGGCAGGGCTGATTGACTCCCACTGGCCTCTCTTTTTTCCAACGTTGAAAATGAGGAGGAGGCAGCCACCTTGGGAGCTCACATGTTAGCTATTAATGGAGTAACCCTTTCCTCACCAAAGACTCTGATGGGAAAGATTTGGAAGGAGGCTAAATATGCCTTCATCTTGAATAACATCTGTGATATGGTGGGCTGTTTGAAAGACAGGAGAATCCGCTTCCAGTTTGGGGCCTCAGGTAACCACTCCACAGCACGGAGATCAATCACGCCCCTGTGACAGTGAAGAAGCTGGCTTAGGGAATTTAATATTACACTTTTGGAATTCCAACGTCCATAATTAAGTCAGTTCAACTGGATTCTAAAAGCTATCTGTTGGGTTTGTAGTGAGCGATGTGATTGTTGTAATTGAGGGAGGGATGCTTTCCTGATTTCTTCTTTATTGATACCTTTTCCTCTCATTGCCTTGTCTGGGGAGGGACTGTTTTTCTGAGAGGACTGCCACTTTTTATCCGACTCATTAACTGTTTCCCTGGCTCTTGGCTCTTTTTCCTTTTCCTTATCCTGCATATGGGAGTTAACCAAGTCTTCTGCAAGATCTTTGGTGGAGGTACCTGGGGCCTGATATTGTACTTGAAGAAAAACAGCTAAACAGTTTTTTTTCAATGTCTCTACATCATGTTGGATGGCAATTAATTGTTCAAATATTGAAACCACCGTTTGCGCTGTGAGAAGGCATTGCTTTGCCATAAACTCAGTTGAATTTTCCCAAGGTAAACTCTCCAAACTCTGAATTATCTGGTTGTTGGTCGCCTTTTTTGTCTTTAGCACAGCCTCCATATAGGAAGTTATTGGGCTAGTTGTTTGTGAGAAGAGCTGGCTTTCAGTTTGTTCCCCCACCACACCAGATCGGGAAACTCTAGTAAATGCTGTTTTGCCACATCTTTTTGCCGGTCCTGTTCTAATCTCTCCAGATTGTTGGGGATGGGGGGGTAGTTTTACTTACAGATCTCTTGCCTACAACAAGCTCCTCAATTCTTGGTTGTTTTGCTGTCTTCACTGGCGGGAGAGATCCTGGGCTGGTGCCATGGCATTTCTTTCTTTTTCCCATGCTTATTTAATTCTCAGCAGCAACAAAAGTTTTTGTTTGTATTATGTTCTACGTTGTTATCTCCACCAAAAAAGGTTAATTAAATAAAAAAAGGATCCAATTGGAGTACTAAAAATTGATAAAATAAAATAAAACTGGGAGGCGCTACTGCAAACATGCTCCAGCTGCACCGGCTGCAGCTCCGCCCCCCTAGAAAATTCTGAAGAAAAATGACTGATTCATTGAATGAGTCCAGTTCCTGACATTTCTTGACAGACCTGGAAAATATCTCTATTTAAGCTGTGAACATAGCCATCCACAACCCCACAGCTTCCAGGCATTGTGAGGGCAGAGATAGCATCACTCAGGTTATCAAGTGTAGAGATGTAAAGCTGAATAACATCAGCAAATTGGTGATACCCATGGTGACCCATAGTGATGGTTGATCTCACCCAATGGCTTCATGTAGATGTTAAATCGGAGAGGAGAGAATACAGAGCCCTATAGAACACAGCAAGTGAGGTATTGGGGATCTCCCACTCCGTATCAACACCAATTTTCCAATCTTGCAAAAAGGAGCTAAATTTGCACAAAACCCAGCCCAACTCAAGTAACCAGCCCAAAAGGATATTATGGTCAATGGCATCAAATGTTACTAAGGTCAAGGAGAGCAAAGAGTTGCACTACTGTATCGGGCTCTCGCCAGAGATCATTCATGAATGTGATCAAATTTCACTCTATCTCATCGCTTGACCTGAATCCTGACTGAAACAGATCCAGGAAATCCATTTCATCCACAATCCCCTAGGCTGTCAAATGCTATTCCAAACTTATCTATTCCACAGCTTTCTCCAAAAAAGGAAGATAAGAGACTGAACAAAAGTTATCCAGGCAACTGGGGTTGAGTGATAAATTTTTTAAGGGGAGGACAAACCAGGCTTCCTTAAAAGCTCCCCCTCCCTTTGCAGTGAGGAATTTATCACTGCATGAAACACGTGTGGTCACCATACTAGAGGTTTTCGCCAGCCAGGAAGGACAAGGATCTAGTTGACAGGTTCAGACTGTTCCCAAATTACTGGGCAAGCCATCTCCCTAGGCATCTCATTGCAAAGGCTCTAACTGGGAACAAATCCAAGCAATTTTAACAGACAGGTATGCAACAAATTCTTCCACACAGCCTGAAGATATTCATCCCAGCTCTCCCCCCACCCTCACCTCAGCCTAGGAGGGATTGGGTGACCTGGAACAGGGTCAATGGGTGGCACTCTGAAGATGCAATAAAATAATGTTTCACTACTTTTACCACCACAAGCGAGGCCTTAATAGTGATTCTAAGAATGTTTGTCCAGAGTCATTTTCCGTTTTCCTCCAGTAGCATTTTAGGCATCTCTTAACCCATTTCAGAACCCTCAGTTTCTCCATGAACCACAAAAGTGAAGGTTTGTGAGAGGTCGCATAGGTGCAATTCTGTCCAGAGCTTCATTGGCATTTTGATTCTAGGCCATTACTAAGGCTTCAGCAAGACTATGCAGCAAAACCTTCAAGACATCCCCAGTTCATTCTGGAACTCATTTGAGTCCATCAGTCTCTGAGATGGACCACTCTAATGGATCCAGTCTCCTTGTGGAGGGAGTGGTGTAAGAAAATCTCAGAAATATCAGGGTTATAGCACAATGCAGGTCTTGCCCTTTATTTGTTAAAACCAGATACACTAGTTTGTGATTTAGGAACATACTAAATAGATTACTCAGCTTTTGTGACCCGTTTTTATGTTTAAAAACTCCTGTTAAAGAGCTCTGCTAGTATGCAGATTCTGGAAATTGTTCAAAATACTAACTGATGCAAATAGTCTTTTTTTATGAAAGAATAAAAATATAAGAGTAAAGAACGGCTCAAAGTCAGGGATGTAAAATTGATGGTCTGCAGGCCAGATGCATCATGTGCAGGTCATGCCCTCCATGAAGGCAAAAAATACTGTGACATGTCACATGACATCAATGTGATGTGGCGAGTTTGACACCCGTGCTCTAGGTGGAATGCTGCAATAAAGTACATAAATAGCCGTTCGAAATTTCTTAGATGCTATTTTTGTATTCCTCAAATATAATTCTTTTAAGTTCAGTGAGGACAAGTTAAATAAAAATCTACTGGGAATTGATGAGTTGGCAAGCATATTCATATGATGCAGTGTACCAAGATATTTCCCTAGGGTGTAATTTCCTGAGCATAACTGTATTCTTGCTTATGTTGCTAATTAAAACAATGATCCAAGAATTTGTTAAATAAATATAGAAAAGATGGGAGCTTTTTCCATTACTTTTGTGTGTGTGATGCAATGTATTGCCCCAAATGAGGCAATCCAAATGTATTGGATTTCATTCCCAAAATTCCCACTCTGAATGTCCTTTATTGGCTGGGAAAGTTAAAATCAAACACAAGTTATAAAAGGGTGTTTGTTTAATGAGCAATAAAAATGTTTGTGTTTAATCAAAATAATAATAATTGACGTAAGAAAATGCTGATAGAATGGCTAAAACACCTCAATGTAGGGCAGAAAATTGTATTCCCCTGAGACGTTTGCACATGTATATATCCACATGAGAAATCTTCCTCCAAACATTACTTCTGCCAAGGAGATCCTTATCTGTCACACAATTTTTGCATAAATTACAAAAGATACCCTAAAGACTGAATAAAGTTTTTTTTTTAATTCCTGGGGAATGTTTTAGGAATCTATCCTTGAAGTAAAAAATGGCAAGGAATATCTGCCCTTTCTTTCCCCATCCCTTTTGGAATATAAATGAATCTCTAAATAAAATTATTTTTTAAAAAATGGAAAGAAAAAATGTTTAAAATGTTTTATTTTTAAGTAGTTAAATAAAACATTCATTTGTTTATTTGTTTCTTCAATTTCTATATCTGCCTATAAAAATACAAACATATATAGGCCCATTTCAAGGTGATACTATTTTTCTAATTTAGACGCAAAGTGTTTCCAAGTTCCATAAAAACATATCCACACAGAACTTCTATAAGGAATAAAATATTAGGTTTATACACAAAAAGAATACAAAATAATTGTATGCTAATTTTTAACCCATTCTTTAAAAGTAACAGTACTAGTTTTCTTAAAAATGATACCCACTGACTCAGTAATTCCTATACTTCTTCCCGTGTCTATGGGTTCAACTTCCACAACTTTTGAAAATATAAAATAAACCCTACTTCTTTTCTCAGCCTTGGTTTCCAACTTCTTTGTTTTAACATAGTCCATTCAAATGTTTATTGGAAGTCTTACATTGATGGTTGATGGCGAATGTGAGGTAGGAGTTTCTTAGCTACTCTTTCCTATAAAACACAAATACATTATTGATATAATGGTAACTAACAAGATATACATTTAAATAAATCCTATGCAAATTATCTTTTATTCTGTCACCATAGAAAAGTGAGACAGAAACACATGAAAAAATTAACTGCATTCATTTTTAAGTCATTTGTTCCAGGTACACTTCAAGGCTGATCATCCTCTTTGAAACCCTATATCCATAATGGTGAACCTATAGCACGTGTGCCACAGTGACATGCGGAGCCCTGTCTGCAGGCATGCAAGCCGTCACCCAGCTCAGCTCCACCGCACATGCACACGGGCCTCCCACTGGCCAGCTGATTTTCAGGCCATGCATGCAGGAGCCACACGCACATGCGGTGGGGTGAGGAGCATGTGCATGCATGGGGCCAGGTTTCAGGAGGCTACAGGAAGGTCTGCTGGGCCCAAAATGGTGTGTGGGTTGGTTGCATGTGCAGGTGGGGGGGAGCAGGTGGGGTCACTCGCATGTGCAGGGAGAAGGGCACGTGGGTGTGGGTGTAGGTATGGACACATGAAGACATAAGGCCATATTATATGCAAGACTATCTTTCCCTAAGGACATCTATGTGTCCCACCAGGTCAGATAAAAGAGGTGCACTCATAGTCCCAAAATATTGCTATCATGGGAACTAGGAAGCATATGTTTCCTGTGCAGCCCCTACTTCATGGGAGCTCTTCGTTTGGCAGGCTTCTACCCTATAGACCCTATAAAGCTTTGAAGACCTGGCTTTTCCCTCAAGCACAGGAAAAAGATTAAGTGACATCAGAAGTTTCGGAACACACGCCTTGAGATCCCCTCACCTTTTGGGGGAAATGTTTATAATGGCCCTGTGGGATGTTTCACTTTAATGTCTAATAGAAGATATCCATGGGAATGTATGTTTATTTGGCTCTCAGGGCAGTTGATAAAGGAAACATCTTCATACTTGTGTATTGGCTAAAATCTGCATTCTAACTAATGCTTTAATTCTACTTGCATTGCCTAAGGGGATTCAGATGTTGCTTTGAATTCATTGGCTGCCATTCTACTTAATAAAAGATTCCTTTTGAAATACTCAGTTTCAAGAGTCTTCACTTTCTTAAGTTAGGAGAGGAGCCCTTAGATAAAACAACATCTCTGCAAAACAGTCAGCCTGGAGAAGCAATATTTGCTCTACAGAGGGGACCTTGCAAACCATGTCTGAGCACAACAGTGAGCAAGGGGAGGCTGAATGCTGAAGGGAGATGTAAACCCCCCCCCCCAACTGGAAGCTTGCTCATGTACCCTGTCAGAGAGGATAAGGTGAACCTGGAGGACCCCAAAAAGTCCTGCTGGTCAATCAGCATTGGGACAAAAGATAGCTGGGATGGGAGGACCAGAAGAGTCGCCCTCACCTGTGGTAACTGAAAACCGGGGTGGAAATTGGAGCTAGAAGCTCCCTCTGACCAGGAGGAACTATATGAAGCCTCGCCGAGATGGGATTGTCTGAAGAGACATGTAACCCAGTTTGAGATTTTGGAAAATCTCAACATCCGGGGAGAGTCAGAACGGCAGCCAAGAAGCATTGGAAGGGCATCAGGCACGAATGATGCCAGGGGGGAGGGGGGGCTAAACCCCCTCTGGGCCCTGCTGATGAAGCAGATAGCACAGCAGCAACAGCAGGAGACCCAGCAAACCCTCCCCTCAGTTGGCATATGGATTGGGGCCCACTCCCAACCAACCCCCAAACCTGCAATTAGAAAGAAAAACTCCTTCCCTTGGGGTGAAGTTTGATGGGAACCTGAAAAAATTGGGATTCTGTGTGTCACATGTGCTCACCTATATGCAAGAATACGGGCATGATTTTCAAACCCATCCCGGGTGTGAGTGGTTTCCCTAGCCCTGCAAGGTGTCGCTGCCAGATGGATGATGACCTTACATGATGCCGATGCGCCAGAACTGCAGGATTTCAACTGTTTCATAATGGCCCTGCGATGACGTTTCGAGGACCCCCTCGCAGACTGCAAACCATGCGACCACATTAAAGTTGTGAAGCAGGGACAGTGGCCAGTGGCAGAGTATACTGAAGAATTCTGAAACCTGGCATGATGTAAACTGACCAGAGGATATCCTGGTAAGCTGGTTGAAGGCTGGGCTGAGTGATGACCTCTACAATGCCTGCGTGGCCCAAGGTGCACTGAACCACCTACATGAGTGGTATCTCACTGCCAAAGAGGCTGAGATCGACATGGCCAGGAACCAGTACCGAGTGGGGTGAATGTGGAAGAAATCCCTACTCCAATGGAAGCAAGAACCTTTCAATCCACAAATGGCATCTTCTCCGAAACCCTCAGCCTATTTTAAGTGTGGAAAGGAGGGACATCTAGCTGCAGAATGCCATTCTCAAGCACCGGCTAGGAGACCAGAGTGCCCATTCGGAGGGAACCTACAAAACCTGGCCAGCGTGGGAAGGAGACGGCCCCGAGGAGCAGGGAGATCATAGAATCTCCACTCACTCCCCTCTTTGAGAAGGAAACCCATGAGGAGGAACCATACCCACTCAGAAGCGATCCAGAGGATGAACCACTGGCAAGCAAACCAATTAAACCACTTACCCTCCCCCTAAGACTGTTTATCCGTAACTAGGAAAGGAGGATAAAAATTTCTGCTTTAGTGGACTCAAGGGTGCACCCGCTGTTTGATCAGCCCAACCCTGGTAAGGAAGTTGAGGATTAATGTAAGGAAGCTGAAAAGCCCCATAGCTTTTTGCCAACTAGATGGGTCAATAGCAGGGGGAAGCCAGCTTCTTTTGCCACTGAGCCTCCACAGATAGGCATCAGAAGCCACGAAGAAATATTTACATTTATAGGGGCGCCTGGCATGGAATGGCCACTAGTTTTGGGCCTTGCATGGCTGAAAAAAATGAAACCCCAAAATTAATTGGAAACAAGGCACCAGAGAAGATCAGATGCATGTGACTTTTGCTGAGAATCCACACAAAGAAACTGAGGGGGCAGAGTATCAAGAAACAGCAATTGCTGCTTACACTATGCCAACCCAGGATATACCCAAAGAATACAAAGCCCTGGCTGCGGTTTTTAGCAAAACTGACGAGCTCCCCCCTCCACCACCCCACTGACTGTGCAATAGAAATCCTACCTGGTGCCAAACTCCCTAAACCCAAGATGTATAGCATGTCCCCAAGGGAGCTGGAAGAACTGAGAGCAGTCATAGGGATTTCATTGAGCCAGTCCGACCAAAAATCGCAGCCCCAGTGTTATTTAGAGAAAAAATATGGCTCTAAACATCTCTGTGTGGATTTTAGAAACTTAAACACGATCAGTGTGTAGAACATGTTTCCTTTCCCCCTTATGAAAGACATGCTAGCACACCTTGCTAAAGGGAAAAAAAATGTCAAAGTTGGATTTAAGGGAGGTTTACTATCGTATCAGAATTAAAGCAGGAGACTAATGGAAAATGGCATTTAACATCCCACTTGGATGCTACCAATTCAGAGTGCTCCTATTTGGGTTACAAGGGGCCCCTGCAGTGTTTATGCAATTAATAAACGAAGTGCTATATGAACATTTGTATAAGGGTGTTTTGGTATATTTAGATGACATTTTATTATATACCGAGACCAAAGCAGAACATGTAAAACTAGTCCAGGCTGTTCTGAACAAACTCTGCTCTGCCAAACTTTATGCTAAACTCTCTAAATGTGAATTCCACCAAAAAAAATTTGATTATTTAGGGTATTGTATTTTACAACAGGGCTTAGAAATGGATCCTTTAAAAGTGCAGGTGGTACTTGATTGGGAACCACCCAGAACACATAAACAGTTACAAAGCTTCCGGGGATTCACCAACTTTTACCGCCAGTTTATCCCCGCTTTCGCCCAGATTGCTCTCCCCATCACCAAGCTTTTAAAAATGAAGGGGGAGGGTAACCTGAAATCGAAGCAGGCCAAGTTATTCCTGATACACATTTATCGTATTCATGGAGCCCCGCAGAGAATCATCTCTGACAGAGGGGTCCAATTCACCTCAAAAGTTTGGAGGGTATTTTAACTTTACTTGGCACCATCCAAGGGTTGAGCTTGTCGCACCACGCCCAAACTAACAGGCAAACTGAAAATCTTAACTCGGTCCTAGAACAATATCTAAGATGTTTTATTAATTTTCAACAGGATAATTGGACTGAACTTCTACCTTTTACAGAAGTTGCATTCTATAACACTGTCCACTCAAGCCCTGGTTTCATCCCTTTTAGAGTAGCAACAGGCAGGATTTCAGCCCCATTTCTGAACTACCCACAGAAGAACCCACTATCCCCTCACTTAAGGAGTAGATAGACATGTTATGAAACACATGGCCAGTAGTTAGATTAGCTTTAGTGGAAGCTATCATGATAAAAGGTGAACAACACTTTGAAATTAAGGAAACCCTTGACTGTATGATCTACAGGGGAAAAATCCAATACTTAGTTGCTTGGAAACATCTACCTTCGGCCCAAAATGAACGGGTAGCTAAACACCAAGTTAGGGCCCCTACCTTACTAAAAAAAAATTACTCCCAATATCCTGACTAACCTTTTTAAAACACTATGATGGAATTTTTGTTTCTATCTTTTCACAGGTGGATCTCTCCTTTTTCTAAGGACAGCAGCATGTCAGATCTCTAAAAGTAATACTGCCATTCAATTGGGAGGAAGAGGGCCTTGGAGTGGATTTATTAGCATTGCCTGTGACAACTGATATTTTACAACTGGTTTCCTGGCACCAAAGGGGCCTGGAGAGCCCCTCACCTTTTGTGGGGAATGTTTATGATGGCCATGTGGAACGTTTCACTTTAATGTCTAACGGAAGATAGCCATGGGAATCTATGTTTATTCAGCTCTCAGGGCAGTTGATAAAGGAAACATCATCACACTTGTGTATTGGCTAAAATCTGCATTCT
The DNA here is from genome assembly GCF_051295495.1 of Thamnophis sirtalis. NCBI lineage: Eukaryota > Metazoa > Chordata > Lepidosauria > Squamata > Natricidae > Thamnophis > Thamnophis sirtalis. Next base: position 51,324,602 of record NW_028261384.1, read on the forward strand.
AACCAATGGGAGGGTCTCTACTGCTTTAATTCTACTTGCATTGCCTAAGGGGATTCAGATGTTGCCTTGAATTCAATGGCTGCCATTCTACTTAATAAAAGGTTCCTTTTGAAATACTCAGTTTCAAGAGTCTTCACTTTCTTAAGTTAGGAGAGGAGCCCTTATAGGGACCCACCTAGATTTACAGGTGAAACTCGAAAAATTAGAATATCGTGCAAAAGTTCATTTGTTTCAGTAATGCAGCTTAAAAGGTGAAACTAATATATGAGATAAGACTTATTCCATGCAAAACAAGATAATTCAAGCCATGATTTGTCATAATTGTGATGATTATGGCATACAGTCATGAAAACCCCAAATCCACCATCTCAGAATATTACATGCAATCAATAAAACAAGGATTGTACATAGCACAATATCGGACCTCTGAAAAGTATAAGTATGCATATGTACTCAGTACTTGGTTTGGGCCCCTTTTGCAGCAATTACTGCCTCAATGCGGCGTGGCATGGAAGCTATCAGCTTGTGGCACTGCTGAGGTGTTATAGAAGACCAGGAAGTTTCAATAGCGGCCTTCAGCTCTTCTGCATTGTTTGGTCTCATGTCTCTCATCTTTCTCTTTCTCTATGGGGTTCATTTCAGACAAGTTTGCTGGCCAATCAAGCATAGTAATCCCACAGTCAGTGAACCAGGTTTTGGTGCTTTTTACAGTGTGGGCAGCTGGAAAATGAAGTCAGCATCCCCATAAAGCTCGTCTACAAAAGGAAGCATGAAGTGCTTCAAAATCTCCTGGTAGATGGCTGTGTAGGCCCTGGTCTTAATGAAGCACAGTGGTCCAAAGTCCTGTTGCTCAGTGGTCCAAAGTCCTCTTTTCTGATGAGAGCAACTTTTGGCAAAAGCACCAAAAACTGGTTCAATGACCATAGGATTACTGTGCTTGATTGACCTCTCCATTCTTCCTCCATACTCTGGGTCCTTGGTTTCCAAATGAGATGCAAAAGTTGCTCTCATCAGAAAAGAGGACTTTGGACCACTGAGCAACAGGACTTTGGACCACTGTGCTTCATTAAGACCAGGGTCAACGCAATTATGGCCATTTGCAATGTCCCATGGTCACATGACAACAATTTATAAAGTTTTCGCTGAAAACCAGCACTTACTTCCAGTTTGAGGCAAAAACATCCCATTTGTTTAACAAGCACTGTAAAAAGGCTTGTAAAATTAGGTTGGTCACATGATAATCTACTTTAGGGCTGTCATAACTTACAACCATAAAAGGAAGATTACATTATGGTCATAAATTGAAGACTACCTGTACAAATACATTTCACATTGATCCGGTGGACTAAGTGTACACATTACATTAGTGAAAGTTGCTTGGCCATGCTGATGTCAGCTGTTCAGCAACAGCATCAAGTGGCCTCTTTCTAAGTCGCTCAGCAAGGGAAGAGCCTGTTCTGGAGCAGCAACAGCCACACTCAGCTGGGCTGCAAAGTGGTGCCAGGGATAAGCTGTTCAGCAGTGGTATCAGGGCAATGCTATCACCTTAGGAAATGCAATCAGGCTGAGTCTGGGGTGGCCAAAAGTAGTGGCAACAGCAGCGGACACACTTAGCTCAGCTGCTTGGCAGTGCTGAAGGTCAGCTATTCAATGGCAGCATCAAGCTGAAGCTACACCCCTGATGTTCAATGGCAATATCAAGCCGAAGCTGGCTCCCAAGAAAACTGAGGGAAACCAGGAACAGAAGGGAAACTAAACCCGGAGCAAGGATTGTGGAGGCAGGACAAGACTACGATAGCAACAGTGAGAATTGGGCTGTGTATCTGAGTGGAAGGTAGTATTGAGACTAGATCTAAGGCAATGGGGTTTGAGACAGTGGCTGAAGTAGCAAAACACATGGAGTCAAACCCTGTGGTTGAGCACAAGGCCAATGGCTATCAGGGTTGCATGCTGCAACATTCCACTCAGAGTAAGAATTGGGTACAAGGCAGTGGTGGGTTTTAAATTTTTTTTACTACCGGTTCTGTGGGTGTGGCTTGTTTTGTGGGTGTGGCTTGGTGGTCATATGACTGGGTGGGCTTGGTCAACTCAATGTCACTCACATCAAAGGGAGCCTCACCTGGGCCCTCCCCTCACAGCCATTCTTTGTCACACCCAGTATCAACATATCTATAGTTGTAAAAATGTTCACCTTTTTTCGATTTTATTATCTACATACTATAGATGTACTTTCATGGACCACTGAAAGGAGGAAATGGCTCATATGCTTTGCCCAAAAGTGTGATAGGCAACAGGCTTTTAAGAGCCGAGGTGGCGCAGTGGTTAAATGCAGCACTGCAGGCTACTTCAGCTGACTGCAGTTCGGCTGTTCAAATCCCACCAGGCTCAAGGTTGACTCAGCCTTCCATCCTTCCGAGGTGGGTAAAATGAGGACCCGGATTGTTGTTGGGGGCAATATGCTGACTCTGTAAACCGCTTAGAGAGGGCTGAAAGCCCTATGAAGCGGTATATAAGTCTAACTGCTATTTTAAGGGGTTGCCACAAAGAGGGGGGGGGCAATGTATTTTCTAAAGCAGCAGAAGGCAAAACAAGAAACTGAACAAAGAGAGAAGCAACCTAAAACTAAGGAGGAATTTCCTGACAGTAAGAGCAATTAACCAGTGGAACTGCTTATCTCCAGAAGTTCTGGGTGCTCCAACACTGGAGATGTTCAAGAAGAGACTGGACAGCCTCTCCCTCCCTCCCTCCCCCCTCTCTCTAACACAGACACAGAAGTTGAATTGGGTATCTCGCACCCTCCTTTCCTCCCTCCCTCCCTCCCTCCGTGTTTCTCTCTCTCTCTCTCTTTCTCTCTCTCTCTCTCTCTCTCTCTCTCTCAAACACACACAAACACACACACACAGAGAAGTTGGATTGGATGTATCTTCCACCCTTCTTTTCTCCCTCCCTCTGTCTCTCTCTCAAACACACACACACACACACATTCATGCACAGGATTGAATATCTCTCTCCTACCGCCCTTCCCCCCCCTCCTTCCCCCCCCCTCTCTCACACACACACAAAGTTGGATTGGATATCTCTCCCAATAGCTTGAAAGCAGCTCCTCCGCCACCCCCCATTCCCTGCTGCCTTCCCCAAACACTTCCCCCATTGCAAATTCAGTGTGCTATTCAGGTGGGAAATGCCATAAAACCCATGCACTCACCTCCTGCTGACAGGCTGGGGAGAGAGGAGAGGCAAAGAAGCGAGAGGGGAGCTGATCGGAACCCTCCAAAAGAAGAGGTGAGGGAAGTGTGTGTGCTACAGCATACCTCTTTGCCTGGCTTCCCTCTTTCTGGGATCTCCCCTGTGCTTGCTCTTGCTCCCACTCTCCAGCCTAACTTGATTGCAGGTGGAACCACATTGCTTTTTGCAAGCCTGCAGTCTGTGAAGCTGGGAGCCGGTGAGGGCTGGCTTTTTGTATAGCTTTAGCCAGCTGTCGGGGGGGGGGGGGAGGGGGAATGACTCCCTCCCCATGCCCCTGTCACTTGAAGTGTTGTCAAATGGACCGTAACAAATGTCAATAAGTAAGACAAAAAATCTGAATGGTGAATATGGCAGTACCTGGAGACAGCAAAAGAGAAGAGAAAAAAACTAGAGAAGATAACAAAATACAGAGGTCTGCAAATAGAAACAAAATGACTGTAGCAAAAGAAAGCAAATAGGCACCTTGGGTGCAATTGCAAAACAACTGGAGCACTACTTGAATACTATTGGTATTGACAAAATGACCATTGGACAATTCCAAAAGGCAGTTTTACTTGGAACAACCAATGGTGGTGATTTAATTGTGCATTGCTGCCACTAAATTCCATATGGAAATATCTGTAATCACTAGGGGTGGAGTATAATTCACAGTAATATCTTTTGTATCTTAGCATATGGCATACCATTTTACTAGTTGATAAACACATAGGCTGTGGAATGTGTTGTACCAAAGGGGGAAAAATACTGCATATAAAGTTTAAAACAAACTTTAAATGGCCACTTTTTAAAAAACTGTCTCAGTTAGAGGTGATCATAATAAAAGGCGGTATTTCTAACCTGTACTTTCCTGTTCTTCAAAGAGAAATAATTCCAACTAATATTTCTTGCTCTTCTCGGAAAATGCTCCATTAAGTCTTCAATGATCCATGTATCACATAATTCAGGGCCATTGTGTTTTTCAAGAAGTGAAGCAGCCTTACACTGTGTTCGCAATTGAATTACAGATCTGATTTTTTTTTAATGGCACTATGCAGAAGGATGGCAGAATCAATAGACCTAGAATTTTTTTTCTTATATAATTAGCAATCATTCTCAAAAACAGAAAATAAACTGTCATTCCAAAATATCATTGGACCTAATCATTTATTGCTTGATCTTCAAGAACTCTAGACAAAAAATATTTTTCTATCATAGCTTCATTCTATATTCCCTTTTTTATTGCAAAAACCTCCATATGTATGGCAAACTTTTGCCCACTTAATCATGGTTACTGAAAGAAACAATCAGCTGAGTACACATTGCTAAACGATAAATAATGGTTATATTCTATAATGTCTGGGGTCATTCAATGTGCTAGATAAAGTTATTACAACTGCAACTATGTCTGCACAAAATACAAAACTTTGGTTAATTAATCACAATCGCTGGATGCACAGGAAGCTAAATTTAACTACCACATTTTGTAATCAGAATCTACGAACTATGCACTTTTTTTCTACACACACATCCTCCTCCATATATAAAACAACTTAAATTATTGTTCTATGCAGACATAACATTCCTAAAAAAATAGTTGCTGGAATATTTTTATTTCCTTTTTATTTTTCCCTTTAGCCAGGAAATACTTCTATTTAAACTTCCTCATAATTCCTGAATCTTACTTATGTTCTCTCTAAGTGGTATATCTTTTGAACTTTCCTCCCTATTTCTGCTTATTCAACTTACACATCAAATACACATCTCACCATTAGAAAGTACAAAGTCTGAACCCTAGCCCTTTGCTGACTCTCCTCTCTCTATCCACTTACTTGGGTGTGTCATTGAATTTGCTAAATTGAGATGTTGCGCTAACACTTACTGTATTTTATTGCATTTGGCAGAGTTGGTATGTGAATCCAACCTCTGAATTAGAAACTTGGTTTTATCAGTGACCCAGATCTCCATGTATTTTTCAACAGAGCATGATTAGGATAAACCATACTTACCATAGAGTTTTAACGGAAGTAGTTCAATAGGACTTAGGATCCAATAAGTAAACATGCATAAACTGTAACTGCACTTGCTCAATTGATAATCAAAGACCTTCTCTTTTGGCAAAATTATTGTGACTTACAGAAGGAGATCAATGCAGAGGTACTTCTAGCACCTTCAATTGTTGTAAAACTTAAAAGCTAGTTTGTTTAACAGTACTTTAACGAAATTGCATAAACAGTGAATGTTTTTGGTGGTATCTAAAAGAGAATACGAAGAGAATTGCATCCACACCTATTCAGACATTGTACTGAATACAGTGCGGTTTATACTCAGATAAATTGAAACAATTGCAGGAAGTTAAATCCCCTGGACTTCTGGATTCGCCATGAATTGGATTGTATGTCTAGTCCATACTCAAGAGCAACAACCAACCCAGGCTGCAAGATGAAATATTCTGCAAATTCCAAAAAGTGCAGATGGAAAAGAAACAAGTGTCGGTTACTTATCGACGTCGACTACAATTCCCAGCAAGCCCCGGAGGAGGGAGTTTTTTGGCTGTTTGTGGAGGCGGGTTTGGAGGCGGGTTTGATTGCTTCGCCTATGTCAGTGCTTCATGGCCGCTGGAGGTTTCTTTGCCGCGGCCAATTGGGGGGATTCCTGAGCTCCTTTGCTCTGGGCTCTTTTTCGGCAGGAGCGCGCCCTCAGCGACTTCCAATGGCTGGAGCTTCGGCACCCTTGAAAGTGTGCATCGTGGGGTCGGGAAACTGGTGAGTGAGAAATGCCATTCGCCTCGGAGTTGGTAGGACGTCATCAGAGTTTGCACTTTGCTATGGCTGGTTTTTATGGGGAGAAATCCCCGCATATTTCATCCTTCCACGAAAACTGACAGCCTCCCTAAACTGGGCGTGGACAGATTTCCAACTAAACCCTCCTCGGGTGCTGCTTTGTCGGGCAGGTGGGACTTTTGCACTTCAGTCTTTTGCAGACGGCTTTATGGGTTGAAGGTTGCCCTTTCCCAGCTTAATTTGGAGATGTGGTTGTTCCAAGTCAGTCTCTTCGTTAGGAAAGGGGCGCTGAGCTCAATTCTCTAGTGATGGCGATGGCATTTCGCCTCCCAAGAGTTTAAACCTAATCCAGTTATCGACTATGACATTCTCTCTGTCCGATCCTCCACCTGGGCATGCTGGGTCCGGGAATGATTGTACATACTGATTGTACATAATGATTGTCTAACAGGGCCTGACCGGAGGGGGGGGGGGTTAAAAGCATTTCTCTTGCAGTGCAAAAAAGGGTTTCCTTGTTGTATGGCACAGTAATGTATTCATTGTAGTTACAGACCAATAACTCCAGAGGATACAGCCAATTACAGAATTGGAAGGGGCCTTTGGCTATAACACAGGCAAATCCCATTTTGATAACCATAAAAATGAACATAAAAAATTAACCTGTGTGCCCTATATAAATGTAAGTTATCATTTCCATCTGGAGCCCAATGTACTCATGTGGCACTGTGCTGAAATAATTCTTGGAAAATTTGCAATAGATTTTGGAAAAGATGCAAAAGTCAAAATTATTAGGAGTCTTGAACACTTTCCCTATAAATATTTTGATGTTTTAGCCTATAAAAATGTGATTATGGGAAAAATGCAATTGAGGTAGAAAAATCATGGGTGGCAACAAAAAAGAAAGGCTTCTCTCAAAACTTTAGGGCCCGAAGGCATCAAATGAAGCTGTTTGGAAAGGAAGCACTTCTTCAGGCAGGAATTCATTGCCACATAAGAGACATGATGATGGCAATAAACCTGGACAACTTTAAAAATGGATTGAATAACTTTGTGGAGTACAATTCTATCAAGGACTGTCACTTGTGCATACTCAGTTTAGTTTCCGGTGGAGCAACATCCCTTCAGATATCAGGAGCAATAAGCATTGGTGGAAGAGAGATGTGTCTGTGTTTCACAAGCATTGCAGAGACCTGCACTGGTTGGTCCCAGTAAGATACAGAGGATTTAGGCCTGGGACCAGTCTTTTCCTCACATATAAAAACTGTTCTTTTGTTCATCAAACTTCCTGTTAGAAATGAGGATGCTTGTTATCGAACACCACTTATCTTTTGGTGTTTTTCCCCAAAACTAAAAGCCTAATTGCTCCCTGTATCTCCTAAATCTGTAATATTTAAATTAACAGGATCAAACATTTGTTTCAAAAACCTTCAAAAGTTTTCCATTCTGCTTTTTCTCCAGCAACATTCTAAATGATGTTAAGAATACTTATTTTAGGAACAGTAAAACTTTCTATTCTTTCTTCCCCATTCTTTAAAGGAAGAGAAAAATATCTTAGCAGCTCATTCCATTCTCTTTTGTGTAGTTGGCGGAAGATAAGAATGGCCTGAACATACACAGGCATTTATATGGATAATACAGATAGATCTGAATTTCCATCGCTAAGCCATGCATTCATAAAGTACAACATCTTATAGTCCATTGAGCCACATAAATCAAGAAATATAATCCTAAAATATAAAGAGATGATTATTATTAATGCAGAATACAGAAAGCTCATACCAAATATGGTAGTTCTCTTGAAAGTATCAAAGGCAAGTTTAGTTGATTTAGAATCTGAACTATGAATTGTTTTGGAATACTTTTTGATCTAATTTTCCTTCAATCAGTCTTAATGAACCAACAAGTACTGAATATAGAAATAATAAGCCTAAAATTCTAAAAAAAATGATATCAATCAAAATATTTCTAGACAGTATTGGGGAAACTATAATCAGATTGATCATCTTGATAATCCCCATTTAGTTGTTTGGGTCTAATATATTTGATGAAATTGGAAAAATTGAGTAATTTTTAAAGTTAATTTTGTTGTCAGTTTATTTTCTATATATCACAAAAATTAAAAACAATTGTAACAGCCTAATGTTTTTGTTAAGGGCCTAATTGCCCTTTCAATATATGGAAATATATATTGTTTTCAAAGATGTATTGAACATCTTTTGTTCAGTAAAATGTTTGGGAAATTGTACCGATAGATCTCCACTTACGACTAGTTGTTTAGTGACTGTTCAAAGTTATTACTGATCTCCCCCTGGACTACTTATCATCCGGATTCAAAGTTAGCTCCCCTGCAGTCATGTGATCCAATTTAGGTTCTTGGCAAATGCCCCACATTTATAGCTGTTTCCATGTCCCATAATCTACTTTTGGTTTCCAGCAAAAATTACCCATTGTGGACAATGGATTGCCTTAATGACTGCAGCATTCACTTAACCAATGTGATGATTCACTTAACAACTGCTGCAGTCATAAAACCAGGCACAGTCAAGTGTGGACCCCCTTAAAATTCAGGGTCAGCAATCTTAGTCCTGTAATTCCAGGCTCAATTACAGTCATAAATCAAGGACTTTCTACTGTGTTCAGTGGAAATGAGAGAGAAATTAGGATTGCCTATGGTACTTTGGGAGATTAGTAAAAAGGGGTTTAGTTTACCTGCTTAAGCCTCCATTGGTTGAATATGTCAACACTTTTCTAAACATTTGATAACATAAGAGGCAGGTTCAGTCTTCCTAATGAATAAACATTCTGTCACCAGAGTAGACTGCCAGATGTTGAGCAAATCTAATATCCAATGCTAATCATTGGTGAAAGGAGTTCCAAAATGTACTTAAATTTATATTTTTGCATTTATTAGATTTTTCCCCATGGAAAAATTGATATTTAATTGTGTTGATTAATGTATTATCAGAAAGAGAAACACATAATATTTGAATAAATTGAGCAATTAATAGAAAGATTTTTTTGGTCTGTCTTTCTGACATTTCTATTCAAATGCTATTACAAAATATTTAAAACTTCACTATTGTCTTATTTGGGGACAAACTGAGGATGATAATGTAAACTGTTTAATATAATCAGTGGTTTGTTAGTTCTGACTTTGCTGCTTCAAAGACATAACATTATGTGAGTCCATTTACACATTTGAGGGCGGGGGGGGGGAGGAAGTATCTATATCAGTGTTTCTCAACCTTGGCAACTTGAAGATGTCCGGACTTCAACTCCCAGAATTCCCCAGCCAGCATTCGCTGGCTGGGGAATTCTGGGAGTTGAAGTCCGGACATCTTCAAGTTGCCAAGGTTGAGAAACACTGATCTATATGTTGCTATTTAGATCTTCCTGGAAGTAAAACTAGCAGAATACTTTCAACACTCAGGAAATGGAACAATCAGTTATTTTGCAATTCAGGTTCCCTTTGCTAGCTGTTAATTAGATCGTGGAATACAATAAATTACTTTACAAGGGAAGCACCAGTGTAGTGACTAAGAGACTAGGCTGGAAACCAGGAGACTGAGTTCTAATTCTGCCTAAGACACAAAGGCAGCTAAGTGATCTTAGGCCAGGGAAGGAGGCAATATTTCCAAGAAAATCAGAGACTAGACTAGGGAGTCACCAAGAGTCAACACTGGACAGAATTGTACTGTACTGCACAGAACAAAATAGGGGAGCTTTTTCTGCAAAAAGAGAGGTGAAAGAGTTGCAAATACTTGAAATCTAGGGCCCCTATATTGTGAGTGAGCCCATTTTTTATTATGTTGTGAGGTTTTTATTGTTCTTAGCTGCTATTTTATGCAGTCATATTGTTTATATTGTGAATTATTGGATATGCTTTTGTTAGCCATCCAGAATCATTATATGAGATGGATAACCACCAGGGGGCAGTATACACTCTTTCCTTCTGTTCAATTATGTTTGATTCTCAGAGACTGTCCCAACAAGTCCCTGAAGTTTTCTTGACTAGATTTTTCAGAATTAGTTTGAAACTCCTTTCTAGGCCTCAGAGATGGTGACTGGCCTAAAGTCACCCACTGTGCTCAAGATGGGACTGGAACTCATGGTTTCTCGATATCTAGCCTAATGTCTAAACCACTACACCAAACTGGCTGTAACATACATTCACTTTCATTCTATTTAAAACTTGTTGAAGTTAAATGGCCATTGATCTCACTGTGGTGCTGAAACACTCTATCAGGAATGGGACTGTGGCATTTGAGATGTCTATAAACAATGCATTAATTTTAAGAGCTTTCTTGGCCCTGGAGCTTAATGGTGTTATCCAGAGTTCAGTTCCCAACATAGAAATTATGTAAAACCTCATAAAATAAAAGTATGACATAAGATAATCTCTTTAAAAGGAAGATAGACAATGTACATCCTTATAAAGATAGACTCTACTATAAACCATGTGATTATTTGTAGATAGAAAACATGAAAAGGAGATGTGTGTCACAAGATTAAGGGGACGCGATGGCTCAATGGCTAAGATGCTGAGAAAGGATGGCAGATTGGCAGTTCGAATCCCTAGCACCGTGTAAGAGTGAGCTCCCATTACTTGTCCCAGCTTCTGCCAACCTAGCAGTTCAAAAGCATATAAAAATGCAAGTAGAAAAATAGGAACCACCTTTGGTGGGAAGGTAACAGCGCTCCGTGCACCTTCAGTGTTTATTCATGCTGGCCACATGACCACTTTTCTTCAGACAACACTGGCTCTTCGGTTTTGAAATGGAGATGAGCACCGCCCTCTAGAGTTGGGAACGACTGGTACATGTGTGTGAAGGGAACCTTTACCTTTTTATAACAAGATTAATGCATATTCAGCACAGCATAGGACATTTGCCTTGTGAATTTTTTGAATTTATATGTTGCTTCATAGCCTCAGAGAAATACTCTATGTGCTTAGCAAAGTAGTTTGAATCAGCACTACCACCAGGACATTTCTCTTTCAATGATAGCCCTACAATTGAAAATTATATGAATTAATTGGAGCTATTATCTGATAATTACATTTCTTTCTTCCTCATTCTTAAATTGCATATTTTATAGTTTGCATATTTTATAAAATGTATATTTTATAAAGCATATAATTATTATTTTTCAGGGGGTCTGCTGTGGCTAAAATAATAGGCAACAATGTAAAGACAATTCAGAAGTTTGCTTCTACGGTGAAAATGTGGGTTTTTGAAGAAACTATTAATGGGAGGAAACTTACAGATATCATAAATAATGATCATGAAAATGTGAAATATCTTCCTGGATATAAACTACCAGAAAATGTGGTAAATATTGGAACGGATATAAATCAATACACTTTCTCTTGATATCTTGTGACATACAATTTCTGAAAATAAGAAAAATTGAAAAATTTTGATCTTTCATGAATGTCTACCACCAAACCAATTATGGGGAAATTGGCTACCTATTCCCTCACTGAATTTCAGACTTGGCTTATGATTTTACCTCATGGGTATAAATTAGATATCATTCCAGAGATTAAAGAAAACAAAGCAGTTTCCATTGACATGTATATATGTTAAATTTCAAAAGAACAATTGCCATCTACCACAAAAAGTCAAACTTAAGGTTTCTTCCTCTGAAGAGATTTTTTAATAATTCAATTAGAATGTTGCGGTTATACTTTTAGTATAGCTTTTATTAAAATACTTTAAATCTATAATAAATACATTGAGGAAAAGATATAGTAAATGTCAAAGAGAAAAGAAAGGAAAAGAAAAAAGAGAAAAAAAAGAGAAAACAGAACAGAAAACATGAAAAATGTACAAAAGAAATAGTTTTGAAGCATCCTCTTTTTCCCCCGTGTCAGCTGCCTTTTTTAAAAATTTAATATAAATATCAAGGGCAACGTATTCAAAATCTATATAGGATTGAAACTCAAAAAATTAGAATATCATGCAAAAGTTCATTTATTTCAGTAATGCAACTTAAAAGGTGAAACTAATATATGAGATAAGACTCATTCCATGCAAAGCAAGATAGTTCAAGCCATGATTTGTCATAATTGTGATGATTATGGCTTACAGCTCATGAAAACCCCAAATCCACAATCTCAGAAGATTAGAATATCATGAAAAGTTGCAATATTCTAGGCTCAAAGTATCCCACTCTAATCATCTAATTAAGCCAAAGGAGTCTGGTTCAGTAGGAATCCCAATCATGGGAAAGACTGCTGACCTGACAGTTGTGCAGAAAACCATTGACACTCTCCATAAGGAGGGAAAGCCTCAAAAGGTAATTGCAAGAAAAGTTGGATGTTCCCAAAGTACTGTATCAAAGCACATTAATAGAAGGTTATGTGGAAGGAAAAAATTTGGAAGAAAAAGGTGCATAGCAGCAGGGACTACGGCGGCCTGGAAAGGATTGTCAGGAAAAAGCTATTCAAAAGTGTTGGGGACTTTCACAAGGAGTGGACTGAGGCTGGAATCAGTGCAAGAGCCACCACACACAGACGGATCCTGGACAAGGACTTCAAATGTCGTATTCCTTTTGTCAAGCCGCTCCTGAACAACAAACAACATCAGAAGCGTCATATCTGGGCTAAAGAAAAACAGACCTGGTCCATTGCTGAAAGCTACTATTGAAGCATCCTGGTCTTCCATAACACCTCAGCAGTGCCACAGGCTGATAGCTTCCATGCCATGCCTCATTGAGGCAGTAATTGCTTCAAAAGGGGCCCAAACCAAGTACTGAGTACATGTGCAAGCTTATACTTTTCAGAAGTCCGATATTATTCTATGTACAATCCTTGTTTTATTGATTGCATGTAATATTATAATTTTCTGAGATTGTGGATTTGGGGTTTTCATGAGCTGTAGCCATAATTATCACAATTATGACAAATCATGGCTTGAACTATTTTGCTTTGCATGGAATAAGTCTATCTCATATATTTCACTTTTAAGTTGCATTACTGAAATAAATGAACTTTTGTACGATATTCTAATTTTTTGAGTATCACCTGTAAATAGTATGTTGTCTAGTTAAAATTCTTTTCAGTAATATTCATCATAGTAATAATAATAATGTTCTCTCATAATGATAATTCTTTTCCTTCATAATGTTAATACATATTTATTATTAATACTAATCAAAATTAATAAGTTATAATAATCAACCCTATTAGTAAAATTAATTGTTTTCTTGTGATTTTAGAAGTTCTAAATTCTGTTTCTTTTATTTAATCATTGATAGAACAGATTGCATATCTCAAAATATTCAGTGTCTTCCTTTTCTTTAATTTCTTCTTCTTTTTTCTTTCCCAATTTTTTTTCCAGGTTGCAGTCCCAAATCTGACTGAAGCTGTGAAAGATGCAGACTTGTTGGTTTTTGTCATTCCCCATCAGTTCATTTATAAAATCTGTGATGCAATTACTGGGCATTTAACAAAGCAAGCTGTTGGTATAAGTCTTATTAAGGTACAGCAAATAAGATACAAATGTTTCTTTTTGTGTACAAAATAATACCCTAAATTATTTACTTATGTATTCAATTTCTGTAACTGCTCTTAACTGAATTATGGAGTGCAACTCAACTAAAGTCATTCTAGGCGACTTATTAAATAACAATTCAATAAAGGTGCAGATAAAAGAATTCTATAGAAATATAAACTAGGGAATCTTGGTGGGGAAATGTTAGGAGTAGCCTCAGGAATGCCCTTTGGCCATAATGATTCAGACTATGAGTTGAAGTCTCATTCACCCAGCCCACAGAAGCACCAAAGGGCAGCCCTTCCATGTTAAGAGTAGGAAGGTGGAAGGTAGAATATATTCAGGAGCAGCCAGATGCAGGGTAATAGACAAGGTGGGTTCCTACCAGTTCGCACCAATTTGGTAGAACCGGTTCGTCAAATCTACCAAACCGGTTAGAAGAGGTTCCACCAGTGGACCCGGAAAGCAGGCCACAACTACAGAAGAGGTTCAAAATTTTTTTGAAACCCACCACTGGTAATAGATCAATCCAACATATGCTCAGGAAAAGGCTGACATTCCTATAGTTATATTCCCACTTGTTTATAATTTATTTATTTAAAACATTGCTATAGTCACCCATCTTATATTCATCTCTGGGCGGCTCCTAATCACACCAAAACAACATTAAAAAAACCATACTATAATTACAATAACTAAATGCAATAAAAACAACAGAAGCCCTATTCTGTTGTGTGGTCATTGGTTATTGGAATTGCTGTCCTTGACAGCCAAACCTTAAATGCTTGGCTGTGAAATGTTCTATATTTTTACTGTACATTTAACTTTCCTTTTACTCAGATAATGAATTGTCCAATGCACTAGGGCTACTGATATGAACTCTGTTCCTTTTGGGCTTGGACTGTAAACATTTTCTGCTGAATTTACAACTTTAATGTTGCTTAGCTAACTGATTTCATCCCGAGGGATTCAAGACAAGACATATCTAAGTTTTATTTGAAATTGAAATTGAAATTGAAATTGGAATTGAAATTGAAATTGAAATTGAAATTGAAATTGAATTGAATTGAATTGATTGAAAAGTTTATTTATAGGCCGCCCTTTTCCCTGGGGGGACTCAGGGTGGCTTACAATTCATGGGGAGGGGAATACAAACAGTGACATAAAACAATACATAATTAAAAATAGAACACAACATTCATCATTCGGGTGGGGACGGATTACAATCTAACCCCAGGCCTGACGGGATAGCCAGATCTTAAGGGCTGTGCGGAAGGTCTGGAGGGTGGTGAGGGTACGGATCTCCACGGGGAGATCGTTCCAAAGGGTCGGAGCTACTACCGAGAAGGCTCTCCTCCGCGTAGTCGCCAGTCGACACTGACTAGCAGATGGGATTCGGAGGAGGCCTAATCTGTGTGATCTAATTGGTCGCGAGGAGGTGATTGGCAGGAGGCGGTCTCTCAAGTACCCAGATCCACTACCATGAAGGGCTTTATAGGTGGTAAGTAGCACCTTGAAGCGCACCCGGAGATCAACAGGTAGCCAGCGCAGCTCGCGGAGGATAGGTGTTATGTGGGTGAACCGAGGTGCACCCACAATCGCTCGCGCGGCCGCATTCTGGACTAGCTGAAGTCGCCGGATGCTCTTCAAGGGCAGCCCCATGTAGAGCACGTTGCAGTATTCCAGCCTTGAGGTCACAAGGGCACGAGTGACTGTTGTGAGAGCCTCCCGGTTCAGGTAGGGTCGCAACTGGTGCACCAGGCGAACCTGGGCAAATGCCCCCCTGGTCACAGCTGACAGGTGGTAATCAAAGGTCAGCTGTGGGTCCAGGAGAACTCCCAAGTTGCGAACCCTGTCTGAGGGGTATAGTGTTTGACCCCCCAGCCTGAGTGATGGAACACTTGCCAAATTATTGGGAGGGAAACACAACAGCCACTCGGTCTTATCCGGGTTGAGTACCAGTTTGTTAGCCCTCATCCAGTCCCCAACGGCTTCAAGGCCCCGGCTCATCACATCCACCGCTTCATTGAGTTGGCACGGGGCGGACAGATACAACTGGGTATCGTACGCGTATTGATGGTATCTTATCCCGTGCCTCCGAATGATCTCGCCCAGCGGTTTCATGTAGATGTTGAATAGTAGGGGGGATAAGACCGAACCCTGTGGCACCCCATATGTTAGGGGCCTAGGGGTCGATCTCTGCCCTCCAACTAACACCGACTGCGACCTGTCCGAGAGGTAGGAAGAGAACCACTGCAAGACAGTGCCTCCCACCCCCACCTCCCACAGTCGTCGCAGAAGGATACCATGGTCGATGGTATCGAAAGCCGCCGAGAGGTCAAGGAGAACCAGGATGGAGGCATGGCCTCCATCCCTGGCTCTCCAGAGGTCATCGGTCAATGCAACCAAAGCGGTTTCTGTGCTGTAACCAGGCCTGAAGCCGGACTGAAATGGGTCAAGGTAACTAGTTTCCTCCAAGGTCCGCTGAAGCTGGGAGGCCACCACCTTCTCAACAACCTTCCCCACAAAGGGGAGGTTGGAGACTGGACGGTAATTGTTGAGAACGGCTGGATCCAAGGATGGTTTCTTCAGGAGGGGTCTCACCACCGCCGCTTTAAGTGCGGAGGGGAAGAGTCCCTCCCGAAGAGAGGCGGTAACAACCACCTGGATCCAGCCCCGTGTCACCTCTCTGCTGTTGGCAACCAGCCAGGAGGGGCACGGGTCCAGTACACAAGTGGACTGGGCTTCGGTTTTGGAGCTACATGTAAAATCATCAACTACTTCTCCAATGTACAGTATATGTGGATTCCTTTTAATCTCATCACTGGATTCTAAACAATTTCTAAAGAAAAAAAATCATAGTTTTGCCAAGTCTCCCTCGAATCATGAGAATCTACTTCAGAAAGGAAAAATTGGCTCCCACCTGCTATCGTATTTCCCTGAAAATAAGACAGGGTCTTATTTTCTTTCGACCCTAGAAATAAGCATGTGACCATATTTTGGGGAAGGTCTTATATTGTGTTGCAATATTTTCAGGGAGGGCTTATTTCCGGGGAGGGCTTATTTTGGGGGGGGAAGGGTACAAGGCAGGTTGCACAAATTTCCTCTGATCAGATTCCTTTGATTCAACCTAAAGTGGAAGATGTGATAAATTATTGGTACAGCAAAGCAAGATCTAGATGTTAATTAAATTTAATTAACACTAAATATAGTCAGTTTGATTATTCTCAATCATATATTTAAGAATATTTTTATGCTAAAAGTTTACTAGTAGCTCCTTGAAGTTTCTAGAGCCATAACTTTCAGAAACCTTAAATGTTCCTCTATGCCCTGAATATTGTACACCTCTTTATTTCACTTATTCAATAGACTTGTTTAGATTTTGGTTTTTATTATATCATGGTGACAACTTTGCATTTATTTTAAAAATCATATTAATGGGTTTTGGGAAAGATCAGTATAAAACCTGGTTATAGTTTTCCAATCTCTATTTTTTAACTAAAATAAATAATGTGGAAAATATTTTTTCTTTCTATGTTTTGCTGCCTTTCACTAGACTTTAATATATGCCCTAACTGATAAATTAGATAGGCTCAGAAATAGCTATACTTTTGCCAGCCTTTCTAGTAAAATAATGCAATACGCTTCACCTTGTTTTTGAATAGTGATTTTAAAATGTTGAAAGGAAAACATGCTAAATGTTGATTTAGTACAGGACAGAAAGATATGTAAATCAGGATCTAAATTCTAAAGACTGTGCTTAAAATATATCATAAACTGAACATGTCTGATTGTAAGCAGACACTGCATCAACTGAACATGTCTGATTGTAAGCAGACACTGCATCAACTGAACATGTCTGATTGTAAGCAGACACTGCATCAATAAAGATTAAATAACTCTGTATGGCATGAAAATGCCATTGTAAAGACCATCCAAATCAACTGTAATCTCTGCCTTCCTATGTTTCTTGTAGGGTATAGATGAAAGCCCTGAAGGACTCAGACTCATCTCTGATGTAATCCGAGAAAAAATGGGGATAGATATCAGTGTGTTGATGGGAGCAAACATTGCCAATGAAGTAGCTGCGGAGAAATTCTGTGAAACCACAATAGGTAAATTTCAAAAAATAACATGATGCTTTTCAATAAATGCCTTCATTTCAGTTTTTCCCAATCCTCAGTATCTCCTGAATTTGTTCATATTTGATCTGTAATTCTATCCATGGATTAGTAGGTATCATTGAACCTAGTGATGCTGAAATTTATAATATGATATTGCATACAATCCTCTGTAACAAAAAAAAGTAGCAAACATTTCCTTCGTGAGGAAAGAAAGGATACCCATCTGTTATTCTCCTTTTAAAAAAAAAATCCTAAATTTTGAGCTGTGGTTTTAAAAATATCAGCAGAGTTGCTGTTCATAATATTTGGTGGATTAAGGAATATCTATAGCAACAATCATTGGCTTCAAAATGATAAATGCAGCCGGGTAATCAAAGCTCTGTTTCTTATAACTGACCATTGCATACAATATATATGTATAAAGAGAATCAGCGTTTTGATTGCCAAATCATGCCTCCCATTTTAAAGCCAATGATTATTGCTGCAGATGTCTCTTTCACTGCTCTTCCCTGCCACTGCAATAACCTTTTGTTCTCAATAAAGTTGCATTTTGTTTTTCATTTCAGTAACATTGTAAAGCTAGGGAAATGATTGAAGACTGGAAAAGGGCCCCTTGTCGGTTAACAAGAGTGCTGATTTACTACCAGCTTATCAAGTACTTAGGAGTCAAGGGCCAATCACCAGCCACCAACAACCAATCAACCAATAGGAAGGCACCACATAAATATGACTCACAGAATAGCCGAAAACACATATTCCAATAGAAAGCAGTTCCCTGAAGATGGGCATGTAGTCCAAAAGCTCGGCAGAGTAAATCTCTGTCCCAGTGACCAACCCAGATTGTGTCTTAAAACAGATTTCTTCAAGCAGAAGCCCTCCAAGTATTTTGCGAATTCTAGAATATTCAATTTCAGGATTGAAATCTTAGAAGTTGTTGGACCAAGGCATCCAGAGAATATCAGATTGAATTATATGAGGAATAGTGTAATCCAAAATATATCTACTTAAAAAGAAATTGTATAGAGGCTCAATGAGTCTAACTATCAGACAAGCAGTAGCAATACTATACAATAGCTTGACATATATCAAGGCCTTCCAAATTCTGCATGTGTTTTTTGTCTTATAGCTGAGAAATAATGTCTTATGTATTGCCATTGTATCTCAAGTTTGCCTGTTTTGTCAGTAGTATGATTCTTTGATAAGATAAATCAGGATGCTAGAGATATGCCTTGGCTGTTTCCGTATTAGCCAAAGGGTAAATTGGTTTTCTCTGTATTTTATTCACCATAATATGCAGATACAAAATAAAGAGGCCTTTATTAGTAAGAACCTACATCAGATGTAACTAACAAATAAAGTATGACTAGACAGCATAGAATTGAACATATATACAAGAATCATCAGGTGCTAATCTCTATACTGTATTTTTGGGATTATAAATCGCTCCTGACTATAAAATGTACCTAGCTTTTGGGGAGGAAAACAAAGGGGAAAAAATCTGCCTCTGCCTCCCAGCAGCCATCCAGTATTCATCTGACTTATTTGCAGTAGCCTGTTCGCCACTGCCCATTCGCCACCACCTGTTCACCACCACCACTGCCCGTTCACCAAAGCATGTTCACCACTGCCCATTTGCCACCCCTGTTAGCCATCCCCCATTCACCACTGTCTGTTCGCCACCCCCCATTGCTGCCGCCTGTTTGCGTGCACCTCCGCCAACCGCCACAGTCCATTCTAGAACAGCTGATTGGCGCCACACCAACCCGTCTGCAATATTGAGAGTATAATGCACAGACATTTCCACCCATTTTTGGGGGGAGGAAAAGTGCGTCATATACTCCAAAAAATGTGGTAGATTTTCCCCAAAGATGCTTTTCCAAAAGGCAACTGGACATTTTTGGTTTTTTTCCTTGAAAACATTCCATTTGTTATCCAAAAAACCTTTTCAGTTCTGACTCGTCTGAACCCCCTTGGATAAGAAGTGAAATATTTTCAAGGGAAAAACCAAGAAAGTCCAGTCCAGTTACTTTTTGGAAAAGCACCTTTGGAATAACCATGACCTGAATGATTGAGAATCTCCATAGACCTCTAGAGATTTCTTGGTTCATTTCTCATCTCTCAGTAGAATCCTATCTTAACCATTCTGGTATGAAATAACAATTGCTCTGGAATCAGGAAGGATTTTGAAATACAGCATGCTAAAGATTCAGTAGATTCATTTTTTATTGTGTTGTGCAAGTTTTCTTTTGTTACTTGCTTGGAAATGCTGAGATGATAACTAAATGATATTGGCACTTTTCCCCCCTTTCCTCTCCCTACTTCCCAACAAAAACAGGGTGCAAAATCTCGGAAAATGGCCTCCTTTTCAAAGAACTTCTACAGACCCCAAACTTCAGAATAACTGTTGTGGATGATGCTGATACAGTTGAGATTTGTGGTGCTCTTAAGGTACTTTTTATTTTATTTTTTTATTGGCATTTAAATAATAAATTGCCTACGACCAAAGACTAGAGAAACACTTGCTGAGGAGTTTGTTACCAGAACTGATTTTAGTGTTTGCTTCCTCTGCAATCTTCAGTAACACGTTGGTGCCAAAATTGCCTTATTGAATTAATGCAAAATTTCTCTCAGTACACAGGCACTTACATCTTCTTGTTTCAAAAGCATTTTGAAATAGGAGTTTTAGATTGTAATTGTTGGTTGGTTAAATGGTAAGCAACAAGAACTAGGGCAGCATTTCCCTTTCATGGATAAAGTTGAAATTGTACTGAATTCATGCAAGATTCACATAGAATTAAGACAGGTAGCCAAGATTTGTAAACATGGTGAATTAAGATTTTTTATATCTTGGTTTATAATCATCTCTGAATGGGTTTCTAGACAAGATACAAGGCACTGAAACTTATCATTCTTAAAATTTCAGCCAACATGGCCACTGGGATATAATTCACTACATAAAGATGATAGACAACTACGGCAGGTTGTGGCCCTATTTAAATGCATTTCCATCACAGCAGAGTGCTGGTAAAATGTAAAATTAATCTGGAAACTGGTAATTGTTTAAAGACTCTTCACTATTATCATACAAATCAAACTTACTTTCAGAAATCAGAATTTACTTTCTTCAAGATAATTTGGCTGCTTTACTACCAGGTAATGCTAGTGATTTATGCCTAAGGACATACATAAGGGACAGCTTGATTTAGAAATGTGCCTGCTCAGAAAAAAAAATGGAGTGGGCATCAGTTAAAGAGGATGATATGAACAAACGTAACAGGGTTCCTTTATGGCACAGGTGTCAAACTTGATTGCATCACATAACTTGTGATGTATCATGATTTTTTTTGCCTTTACGGACTTGGGGTGGGTGTGGCTTGGGCTTGATGCATCCAGCCCATGGGCCGCCAGTCTGACACCCCTACTTTAGGGAATGGTTTTGCCCAGCAGAGTATTAATGAAATATATCAATGATATTAATATCATTTTGTGCTTGTAACACGTTTTCAAAATTCCAAATTTGCTTGTTAGCACCCAGTCACCTTTTGTGACTTTCTGATAAACAAAGTCAATGGGGAAGTCACATTCTCTTAACAACCATTTTACTAACTTAACAATTGCAATGATTCATTTAACAACTGTGGCAAAAAAAAGTTCATTTAACAAATATCTTAACTTAGATATAGAAATTTTAGGTTCAGTTGGTTTTGGTTTTGGTTTTGGTTTTATTTGTATTTGTAGGCCGCCCTTTTCCCTGAGGGGACTCAGGGCGGCTCACAGAAAACCAAGGGAGGGGGGAATACAACATTGAGATTACAACACATAATAAAATAGCAAACAACATGCATACTACATTCGGGCGGGGTAACAGTCCTTATCCCCAGGCCTGACGGGCGAGCCAGTTCTTCAAGGCTATGCGGAAGGCCTGGACGGTGGAGAGAGTACGAATCTCTACGGGGAGCTCGTTCCAAAGGGTCGGGGCCAGTTGTGGTTGTAAGTTGACTTGTGTGTGTGTTTGTGTGTTGAGATGTATATATGTTTAAATTTATGTGGCATGCATGTAACTTGTAAGTGTAAATGAGTTCTTCCATCATCCTGCAGTCTCTTTTTCTTTTCCATGTCATTTATATAGAACATAGTGGCAGTGGGAGCTGGCTTCTGTGATGGTCTTCGCTGTGGAGATAATACCAAAGCAGCTGTCATAAGACTTGGATTAATGGAAATGATAGCTTTTGCCAAAATCTTCTGCAAGGGGCAGGTCTCAATTGCTACTTTCCTGGAGAGCTGTGGAGTTGCAGATTTAATCACAACTTGTTATGGTGGCCGAAATCGGAGAGTGGCTGAAGCGTTTGTTAAAACAGGAAAGGTATATTACTTTTAGTGTCAGGGATACTTTCTCTCAAACCAGGAAGGTAACATATTTGGAATGATTATTTTGTGACTGTGTTAGAGGATAATAAGGTACATTTTTGCACTTAGTTAGAACTTATATTATAGAAACATAAACCCAATAACTGCAAACTTACATTTTTAAAATTTATTTCTAAACAGTACTGAAATTACTGAGTGGCCAAAAGAGGCCAGGTCCTTTATTTTTATGATGAATTTCTTAGTAAATATTTTAAGAGGACTCTTAAATTGTGTTAAAACAAAAATAAGAAGAAAATAAATCCCACCCAAGGTTAGTGACCATCCTGAATCAGAATTTCTAAAAATGCTTCAGGCAATAACTACTTTATTAAGAGTAATAGTAGAGCTAAGTGAAGTCCTAACCACAATGCCAGTGTATTCACTGTGTTAATAGCAGATTCGCTGTTAATTGTAATAAGAGTAGGACTTGCTAATTCTTTGCCTTGGTAGATTGGTAAAGGACTAATCAACTAGGAAGTAGGATTTCTATCTGAAACTGTTAGCAAACAGTTGATATGAGGAGTACTAGTCATCTTACATTCTTATCTATATTAGTGAAACTTAGAAATACTTTTTTTAACATTCAGAGTATTAAAGAACTGGAGCAAGAGATGCTGAATGGGCAGAAACTTCAAGGACCACAGACTTCTGCAGAAGTGTATCACATTCTTCAGCAGAAAGGTTTGGTGGAAAAGTAAGTGAGCCACTAATCTACTGATTTCTTCCCCCTATTTTCAACCCCAAATACCTCCCAAATCTTCTATAAAAACATTTGGATCTTTTGAGATTGTATTAGAAAGTAAGGAATCTCTTCTACTCAGAGAGTCTGCTAAGACTGAGGTACTAATGATTACTGAGCTATATATTTAAATGATCTCCCAATAATAATATTAAAATACAAATAGTCTCATTCTGCTTGTTTTGACAAAAAATCAAACCATCATTTTATCTATCATGTTTCCTCAAAAATAAGACAGGGCCTTATTTTCTTTTGATCCCCGAAATAAGTACTAGGCCTTATTTTCAGGAAGGTCTTATTATTTTTGAGGTGCAGGAGGCAGTGAGCATGGCACCTCATGGCTGCTGCTGTGTTGCAATATTTGGGGGGGGGTTATTTGGGGGGAGGGCTTATTTCAGTGCATGCGCTCAAATGCCTGATTGGGCTTATTATCTGGGGAGGTCTTATTTTTGGGAAAACAGGGTAGTACCTTTAAAATTGTGTGCATGCTTAAAAATGTTTGCACAGCTGATTTCTTGAAAATTCAAAAATAGAATAGAATAAAAAGTGTTTATCTTAACATTCATCTGGCTTCCATGCTGAAGGGAGCACCAGAATCTGGTTCTCCCCATTCCCAACATATTGGCACTCAATGAATACATTTTAAACTTATCGGGTAATCTTTTCCCACAGTGAAGGAAAAAGAAGATACATTTATCCTCTAAATTTGGGGGGGAGGGGGGATTTTATTTTTTTATGCATTGTACTTTGTTAATTTAGGGGCCAGTCCATTTAAATATGTATAAATCTGTTGTGTCAACAGAAAAAGGAGATACAAATCAAATAAATAAATAAATGGTATCTCAGATTTACTTTGGTCATCAGAACATTAAAAAAGTTGAACACCAATAACTTGATTGACTTCCCTAGTAAGATGATTGCTTGTCTTATTTTTTAGGTTTCCACTATTTACTGCTGTTTATAAAATCTGCTATGAAGGAAAGCCTGTCCAAGAAATGATCTCCTGCCTCCAAAGCCATCCAGAGCATATATAAAGTATGCTTTGCCATTGTCACATTTCTTGCCTTTTCATACTCATTCATGAGTCCAAAGTAATGTCATTGGCTTGCCTACTCCATGAAGAAATTGCAGAAATATGTGTGTCTTTGGATTTCTCTTAATTATGTATTATACAGCTCCTAGAATACTAGTTGTTTTTAGTGGCTACGATTTAGTTGGCTTTCAAATATACTGTGCAGAACTAACACACTCCTCAAACTTCCTAATCCTTTTGCCCTATTTGAAACATTTGATGTTCTTTTCTAATGCTTCCTTTTCAAAGGGACCGTCTAGACTTCCCAATGATTCAAGGGGAAGATGCAATTAGGGCAAAAATAAGGTACTACAGTACTCTAAAAGCTTATTGGACTAAAGATCCTATCAGTGCCAGATGCAGTAATAGCATCAAGGAGAGCTTTACTTGTTGATTTCTGGAGACCTATAAATTGAGCACATCATATCAATTTCACCTAGAAACTGGTTCCTAAAGTATAGTAAGCTTCAAGACCCTGCATTCAGATTTTTTTTGAGTCAGATTTGCACATCTTGTATGGCATAGATTGCCATTTAATGAAAAGTACTTTGGTATCATTTAATTAGTGGGAAGTGGCATTAAGATTTTTAAATCTTAGATTTTAAAAATAATTTATTCTTAAAAGTAATTTGAAGAAATGAAGATTTTTCAAATGCGCTTTTAAAGTGACTGTGGCCTCTTTTTTAAAAAAAAATATTGGCTTGCCAATCCAGTAAGCGTATGGAAGTACATTTCCTAAGGACTCCCGCTCTATCAGGATATGACGGGAATTGTAGTCCTAAGTGATAAGGTTGCTGTTAAAGCAAAATTTGCCATCCAATATTTATCCCTTCTCTAATTCAGCTTTCTCCATTTTCTCTACCTAAGCTAAAAATTTAAGGGAACAAATCAAAGCTTTTTTTATCTAGCTTGATGCTTAACATCACATATTTTTAAACAATGCATAATCCTGTGGATTTATATATGCAGCTTCAAAGCTGCTCTTACCCTAGCTGAATATTAAGGTGATAATATAGGCACATACATGAAGATGAAGCATAGCTGTGTGGAAGTTTTTACATAATATGTGATAGTTCTTTCTGGTGGCATTTAACAAGTAATCTGCTGTCATACTCTGTGTCAAAACTGTTAAGATCAATTGAGGTTGGTGTAGAATTTCTATTTCCTCAGCATGTTGTTTGTCCATTTGTGGGATTAAATTCGAAAGAGCCAAAGAGTTCCAGCAAGTTTCTGATATGGGAGTGTACAGCTTTTTCACTGAACTAACAATGGCATGTGTGCTTTGTGTTTACACTACCCAGCAGTCCAGTACTTAAGACACAGAATTGACATACACCAGCCTTTAACAACCTGGAGAGTGACAGGTCAGTAAAAATCTGGAATGCGTGGTCTTCACACATTTTAATTCTACCCACTTGGGAAGGCTAGTGCAGATAACTTAAGATGATTATATCCAAAGTGAATATACTTGTGGTTCCCATTACTCTGCAAATGCTCATTACTACAAAACATTACTATTTTAGCTGTTTTTATTTTGGTGCCTTTTTTTGTTTCTGTTCCAACTATTATTTGAGTTGCCTTTGGAAATCCATTTAGCAGGAGGCCCACTTGTTAGTTAAGACTGTTTAGAATGGGAATAAGAAAAATGACAAAAATCATGTTGGTTAAATAAGTAATAGTCTGATTAACAAATTATGTAAAGCTATCCTCTCAATTGCTGCCTTTACATCTATGGAATTACTGTACCTGTCATTTGTGACCAATATGGGTAGTCTACTACTTCTGGAAGACATTTGATTGGGGGAAGCTGATCTAACGTATATGAAATTAATCGTGTGTGAATACTAGTTGTCTTGATTATTATTAAGCTAAAATTAATACCTTATCTTAGAATAATAGAATGAAAGGGTGGAAGGGATCTTGGAGGTCTTCTAGTCCAGCCTCCTGCCTTAGACAGATCTCCTTATCCCATCCCAGACAAATGGTTGTTCAATTTTTTAAAAAAATCTCCAGCAATGGAGCTCTTACAACTCCAGGAGGCAAGCTATTCCATTGATTAATCATTTTCACTGTCAGAAAATTCCTTAATCCCAAGTTGGAACTTCCTTTGAGGAGCTCCTACTCATTCTTTTGTGCTCTGCTCCCAGGTGTTATGAATAATAAATTGAAGCCCTCTTCCCTATGACAGTCCTTGAAGTATTGGAAGATTGCTATCATTCACTAGGCCAAATCATGCCTTATTCCCTTAGCCATTTATCACACTTTAGTTTCCAAACTCCTTATCATCTTTGTTGCTCTTCTTTACACTCTTTCTGTCTATTCTTTGAAAAGCAGAGTGGCAGAGTGGTTCCTCTCCAATTTATCCTTTTAATAACATTAGCTGAGGACAATGACCAGAAAGTTATTCAGTTTGCTAATAGATTGACTGGCAGGATTTGAATAAAAAATTCCATTCATAGCTTCAAATGTTCATTGTAATACTAAATTGGACTACATTTATTTTACATATACTCCCTGGCCTCAGAGCATTAATTTAGCATGGTTTATTCTCCTGTTGAGCTCGTTCATTTCCACAGTCACTTTTATTATGAATTGTCTGTTTTAAGTGGCCTGAATAAGATTATTGCATGATTTTTGAGATAGAAGAGGCTGACTGAGCACAATCATTTCACAGCTGGGATCACATTTAAAATTAGGAAATCAAGATTTTTTTAAAAAACTTTCTATACCATTGTTTTTCTTCCCTTACAGAAAATGTTAGAAATTTATTTTGAGATACAAACCTCTGAGTTTTCCATGGGTGGCAGTCACAATTGACTATATATGGCAAGCATTATTCTTGTCTCTTTTTCCTCTAATTTTTTTCTGTAACACAGGAAGTAGATTCTAGAATGGTAATTTGGTAGACTGGAGAACTCAGGATCCTGCAAATGTTGCAAGATCCCGCTTCTCATTAACTCCAATCAGGTGGTTAGTGATCAGAGGATTGAGAGCTGTAGTTCTGAAATGTCTGAAGGATACCGAATTTTCACTCTGAATGTAAAAGGAAAGTAGTTCCTTCTTGAAACACCCCAAATAATGCCCGGAATGTGACCCAAATCTTTCTCAATTTGGATGCTTCCACATGTGTTGAAACTGATTGTAGTCCCAACACATTTAGAAAGTTATCAGTTGGGTGTAGCTATTCTACCCCAATGAAAATCTGATAGACTTTTCTTTAAGCAGTTAAAGCAATTTTTCTGTTGCTGATGTTCATAACTTAGAATGACTTGAATACAACATGGTGATGAAAAAAATGTTTATATATTTGGAAAGGCACGATTGAGAAAAGGCTAATATCATAATAGAAAACACTCTCTTTATAGTATCAAAGCCTCCCAGCCCTAATATGAAGTGACTGCTTTTCTTTTAATATTGAATCTAAACTAATATTTCTTCTTTTAATTCTAACATTCAATATGTATAGTCATTTTGTATATGTATTTGTAATACGTAAAGGGTTCTGTAAACTGAATGTGATGAATTATGCATATTGTCAAATTGTTTAAAACTATTTACTCCTATTTTACTCCTTTTTCCCCACTTGATTTTTAAAATCATATAGAAGGGTTAGTAAAAGATTTATCTATGTCACTCATTGTTTTCAATAAAACATAATATTCTGTGTTTCTTACTTGTACATTCAGTGCTTAGGATTTGTTTCTCTCTCAATTGTATTTGCTACACTAATTTCTTCAGAAAGGGAACAGGAAATCAAAAGGTTAGAAACTGCTCATGCCTCTATGATTAATATAACAGCCACTTACAAACAGAAATTCAGGTAACACAGGAGTTGACCTAATAGTATTTAATAGTAGTATTTTTATTTGGTATGTACATATTTAATAAGTACAAAAAATATTTTCCCTACAACTTGTATCAATGCAACTTTTATTAATGACAGATAAAATGTGAAAAAGTAGAATAAGTTGGGGAAAAGATATAAGGACATCTGCACATTCGTGATCAAATGTAGCATATCAAAGTATATCTCCAAAACTACAACACAAAGTACACTTACTTTTGTAATGGTTCTTATTTCTGAGTAAACATACATAATGTAAGGAGTATATTCCAGTTACAGCACGGAAACCGCTTTGGTCGCATTGATCGATGATCTCTGGAGAGCCAGGGATGGAGGTCATGCCTCCATCCTGGTACTCCTTGACCTCTCTGCGGCTTTCGATACCATCGACCATGGTATCCTTCTGCGACGACTGCGGGAGGTGGGGGTGGGAGGCACTGTTTTACGGTGGTTCTCCTCTTACCTCTCGGACAGGTCAAAGTCGGTGTTGGTCGGAGGGCAGAGATCGACCCCTAGGCCCCTAACATATGGGGTGCTGCACGGTTCGGTCCTGTCCCCCCTCCTCTTTAATATCTACATGAAACCGCTGGGTGAGATCATTCAACGGCACGGGATAAAATACCACCAGTATGCGGAAGATACACAGCTGTATCTGTCCGCCCCGTGCCAACTCAATGAAGCGATTGACGTGATGTGCCAGGGCCTCGAGGCTGTTAGGGACTGGATGGGGGTTAACAAGCTTGTACTCAATCTAGATAAGACCGAGTGGCTGCTGTGCTTCCCTCCTACAAATTGGTCAAGTGTTCTATCTCTCAGGCTGGGGGATCAATCAGTACGCCCCTCAGACAGGGTCCGCAACTTGGGAGTCCTCCTGGACCCACAGCTGACTTTTGAACACCATTTGTCAGCTGTGACCAGGGGGGAATTTGCCTAGGTTCGCCTGGTGCACCAGTTGCGTCCCTACCTGAACCGGGAGGCTCTCACAACAGTCACTCGTGCCCTTGTGACCTCTAGACTGGATTACTGCAACGTGCTCTACATGGGGCAGCCCTTGAAGAGTATTCGGCGACTTCAGCTTGTCCAGAATGCAGCCGCGCGAGCGATCGTGGGTGCGCCTCGGTTCGCCCACGTAACACCTATCCTCCGCAAGCTGCACTGGCTGCCTGTTGATCTCCGGGTACGCTTCAAGGTGCTAGTTGTCACCTACAAAGCCCTTCATGGTATTGGATCTGGGTACTTGAGAGACCGCCTGCTGCCAATTACCTCCACTAGACCAATTAGATCCCACAGACTAGGCCTCCTCCGAATTCCATCAGCCAGCCAGTGTCGACTGGCGACTACCCGGAGGAGAGCCTTCTCTGTGGCTGCTCCGACCCTCTGGAACGAACTCTCCGTGGAGATTCGTACCCTCACCACCCTCCAGGCCTTCCGCATAGCCCTTAAAACCTGGCTGTTCCGACAGGCCTGGGGCTAAAGACTCGCTGCCCCACTTCGAATGGTATGATTGTTGTGCTTTTTAACTATGCATGGTTTCTATGTTTTTGTAACTCTGTTTGTATTTCCCCTCCCTTTTTGAGTTGTGAGCTGCCCTGAGTCCCTTCAGGGAAAAGGGCAGCATACAAATAAATTAAACCATAAACCATAAACTTTACTTACCTTTTATCATGAGAAAGTGTAGAAATTCAAAATTAGTAGCAGCTTTTTACAGGTAGTCCTCGATTTACAAACACAATCGAGCCCAATGTCTGTTGCTAAGCAAGGCAGAATTTAAGTGAGTTTTGCCCCTTTTATGACTTTTTGCCATAATTGTGAAGTGAATCACTTAAGCTGTTAAGTGAATCATGGTCGTTAAGCAAACCTGGCTTCCTCCATTGACTTTGCTTGTTAGAAGCCAGCTGGGAAGGTTACAAGTGATCACATGACCCTGAGACAGTGCAATTGTCATAAATAAATGCCAGTTGCCACGTGCCTGAATTTTGGTCATGTGACTATGAAGATGCTGCAATTATCGTAAGTGTGAAAAACGATTGTATGTTTCTTTTTTCAGTGCTGTTGAATGGTCACTAAAAATGGTTGTAGGTCAACGACTATATATATCACTTTCTAAATTGCATGTCTGCTTTTAATGCATTTGAGACTCCTAGAGATAGTAGATACTATCTATTTCCAATTAAACAAGTGACTGTATATATGCCTGCTATAAGTACCTTGAAGTAAAAAAGAGCTCCATACAAGAAGTAAAACATCCATGTGGGAAACAAGCTGCAAATCAGTCAGAGTATTGGAAAGGGCTATTTTTCATAAAAGGTATTTTTTAGGTATTTAGGTATTTATTGGGATTTATATGCCGCCCTTTTCCCTGAGGGGACTCAGGGCGGCTTACAACCACAAGGAAGGGGAGGTGCAAGGTCAAAACAAAACAATATGTGAACAACAGAAAAGTAATAAAAACCCAACTTTCATTCAACAGTCAAACACTCGGGCGGGTAATTAGGAGCCTATCCCCAGGCCTGCTGGGAGAGCCAGATCTTGAGGGCTGCGCGGAAGGTCTGGATAGTGGTGAGGGTGCGGATCTCCATGGGGAGCTCGTTCCACAGGGTCGGGGCAGCAACAGAAAAGGCTCTCCTCCGCGTGGTCGTCAGTCGGTATTGACTGGCGGATGGGATTCGGAGGAGGCCCAGTCTGTGCGATCTAATTGGTCGATTTAGGGAGGTAATCGGCAGAAGGCGGTCTCTCAAGTACCCAGATCCACTACCATGGAGTGCTTTAAAGATGGTCATCAGTATCCTGAAGCGCACCCGGAGACCAACAGGTAGCCAGTGCAGCTCGCGGAGGACAGGTGTAACGTGGGCGAACCGTGGTGCGCCCACTATCACTCGCGCGGCTGCATTTTGGACTAACTGTAGTCGCCGGATGCACTTCAGGGGCAACCCCATGTAGAGCCCATTGCAGTATTCCAGTCTAGAGATCACAAGGGCTCGAGTGACTGCTGTGAGAGCCCCCCGATCTAAGTAGGGCCGCAACTGGCGGACCAGGCGAACCTGGGCAAATGCCCCCCTGGTCACAGCCGACAGCTGGTGATCAAAAGGGAAATATGAACAATCGTATATGGACTGCTTTAAGCCAGGCTTTTGCCCAACACCTCACTGAATAAAGACAGTGGTGGGATTCATATAGTTTAACAAACGGTTCTTCCTAATGACCGGCTGGGGGTATGTGGCTAGGGGGGATGTCATCTGACTGAATGAGTGTGGTTAACAACATCATTTACGCAAGGCCCACTGCCACTGCCTTATTGCCTACCTGCCTGCAAACAATAAATGCTGCAGAGACAGGGCAATTTTCTATGTACAGTTCTGAGCCTCTTTCCCTCTGCCCTTGGGCTGATAAAATAAAAGCACATCTAAAGATCGTGATTGCCTGCCAAGCCTGCCTAGCGCATGCTGGCAAAAGGAGGCTGGGTGGGGAACCAAAGGGAAAACAGAAACCCCCCATTTTCTGCCTCCATTGGGTTGTCTGCGCTGTGCTGGATCTGGATGGGGAAGTGGGGTGAGAAGCAAAAAGCCTACTCAGCCCACACTCACCAGCACGACAGTGAATCTCTCTTCCACCTTGCTCGGTTTGGGCATTGGGAGCCTGAGGGGTAGATTGTGCACCCTGAGTTCTATCTGCTGAGAGTCCATGCTTCCTGCATTGCCCATGTTGATGGCCCTTCCTCAAAGAAGGGGAGTGGGAGAGATCAGTCCACCTCTGTGCCCAGGTTTCTCCTGCCAGATTTCAAATTCCAAATCATTGCTGTTCTTCCACCAAGCCCAGCTTTGGCTACAGCTGATTGTCCAGACCCCAGGGCCACCAGTGGCCTTGTTAAGGAGGACCGTTCCACCCCAGCCATGCGTTTTCCAGCCCGGGTTGCTAGAAGTGGAAAGCATGCTACAGCTAAGCTCCCAGGTTCCTTGCATGAGCAATGGAAGCCAAGTTGTTCCCTGCCTGTTCCGGTACTCCTTCCCCACCCATTCAGCCCACATTCTCCTCCCACTCCAAGCACAGGTTCCCCCAGCGCCCCATGCATGCAACCTCCCAAAATGAACGGTCACCAAGCCAGGCTTCGTAGAAGAGCTTTTTGCTTTTTCCCACCTACCCATCCTGATCCAGCGCAGAGCAGATAGCCCAATGGGAGCAGAAAATGGAGGATCTCTGTTGGCCCTTTTCTTTTTTCTCCCCAGCCTCCTTTTACCAGCATGCACCAGGCAGGCTCCACAGGAAGGCATGATCTTTAGATGGGCTTTTATTTTGTCAGCCCCAAGGAGGGGAAGGGGCTCGTATTGGTACATAGGAAATCACCCTATCTCTATAGCAGTCTGCCAATGGGCAGACAATGGGGAAGTTTGAGTTTGAGTTTAATGAAATTTGTATGCCGCCCACTCCCATTGGGGCTCTGGGCAGCTCACAAGCAAGATAAAAAAGCTTAATTAAAAATTATAAAATAAGAAATACAGTATTAAAATTGACACACCATACAACCAGTCCAGTGGGGCTGGATATAATCAACAGCCCCAGGCCTGCCGGAACAGCCAGGTCTTAATGGCTTTACAAAAGGCCAGGAGAGTGGTAAGGGTCTGGATTTCTACGGGTAGTTCGTTCCACAGGGCCGACAGGGCAGCAACAGAGAAGGCCCTCCCCCAAGGGGCCGCCAGCCAGCATTGTCCGGTCGACAGCACTCGGAGGAGGCCCAACCTGTGTGATCTTGTTGGCCGTTGGGAGGTATGTGGCAGGAGGCGGTCTCTCAGGTAGCCAGGTCCTAAACCATGTTGGGCTTTAAAAGTAACGACTAGCACCTTGAAGCGCGTCCAGAGACCAATGGGGGGGCCAGTGCAGCTCGCGGAGGATAGGTGTGACATGGGTGTACCTAGGTACACCCATTATCGCTCGTGCGGCTGCATTCTGGACCAGCTGCAGTCTTCAAACACTCTTCAGGGGCGGCCCCATGTAGAGCGCGTTACAGTAATCCAGTCTTGAGGTGACGAGGGCATGAGTGACCATTTGAAGTGCCTCCCGGTCCAGATAGGGCCGCAACTGGTGCACCAGGCGAACCTGGGCAAAAGCCCCCCTGGTCACAGCTGACAAATGGTGTTCTAACGTCAGCTGCGGGTCCAGGAGGACACCCAAATTGCGGGCCCTCTCTAAGGGGTGTATAATTTCACCCCCCAGGCTCAGAGATGGAATGTCTGGACTATCTTTGGGAGGCAACATCAATAGCCACTCGGTCTTGTCTGGATTGAGTGCAAGCTTGTTCGCTCCCATCCAGACCCTGACAGCCTCCAGACACTGGCACATCACTTCCACCGCTTCGCTGAGTTGGCACGGGCGGACAGATACAATTGAGTATCGTCCACATATTGGTGATATTTGATCCCGTGCCGGCATATGATCTCATCTAGCAGCTTCATGTAGATATTAAATAGGAGGGGGGACAGGACTGAACTCTGTGGCACCCCATATTTGAGGGGCCTAGGGGTCAATCTCTGCCCCCCAACCAACACCGACTGCGACCTGTCCGAGAGGTAGGAGGAGAACCACCTTAAGACGGTGCCTCCCACTCCCACCTCCCGCAACCGTCGCTTAAGGATACCATGGTCGATGGTATCGAAGGCCGCTGAGAAGTCAAGAAGCACTAGGCTAGAGGAACGTCCTCTATCCCTGGCCTGCCAGAAATCATCGATCAGCGCGACCAAAGCAGTTTTGGTGCTGTAACCAGGCCTGAAAACAGACTGAAAGGGATCCAGATAATCTGTTTCAGATCTGTGTCAGTGGTGGTGGCTGGCCAGTGTCTTGGGGTGGAGAGCAGGTCACTCCCCAAGTGACTGAATCGTGGCCAGCTGCACCAACAAAGGCCAGAAGTAGCTGCCCATTTCCTGCTGCAAAAATATTTTTAAAAACCCTGACTGTCAGGCAGTGAGACCCAGCAAGACATGAGGCACTGGAGAATCAGCCCTGGCTACTTGTCTCAGTCACAGTGCTTTCCGGGCACAGTTTAAAGTTACAGCTCCGAGCCCAAAGTGGTGGAAGGCAAGGGCTGCCTTGAGCGCAAATATACCGTGATGAAGGCAGAATGCTGTTGCGCAAAAGCTCAGAGGGCAGGGAGCTGGGCTGTGTGGGATGCAGCAGAGATCGGCGAAGGAAGGCACACCAGGCAGGCAAGGAGCTGGGCTGTGGGGCTATGTGGTTGAGGTAAGTGAACTAGAGAGCAGCAGCAGCTATGCCACAGGCGTGAATGGCTGGGACTCCTGGGATGGGAGGGCCAGCCAGTGGTAGGATTATCCAGTTCTCCAAACTTCACAAAAAGTTAACAACCAGTTCGCCTGAACCAGTGCAAACCAGCTGAATCCCACCTCTGAATATAGATCATTCTAATTACCAGCAATTAACATGCTTTTTCATATTTTGTTGCATAGTGCGACTGTCAGAGCCCATTGCTGGACAAATCACTGTTTTCCATACTGGAGTAGTGATGATAGCATTTTTCTTCCATTTTGTGTTCCATTTTAGATTTCCTACTAAGCTGTTGTTCTAGAATAAACATACTTTTAACCCAGATCTAAGTAAAATAGGTTTCTCCAATTTTATGTCTGTGAATTACAAGGGTCATAACTCAATGCATTTGGTGAGTATCTGATGGGGAGAGCTGATATAATATTTAAAAGAAGTGTAAATCAGATTGTTTTCCTAGTCACAAAACTGTGAAATAATAGCAAGTCTTATCATCCCAAGAGAATTTTGGTAGTCTATGCTTTTTAAAAGTTTTTTTTTTTTTGCAAAAATATTTGTGTGCTAAACTCTTACTGCAAGCACGAAACAATGGAGTACTAGAACTTAAAAATCTAATATTCCAATTGGACCTCAGTAAAAAAAAAATGGACATGATTCATGCTCTGTGGAGCTCAAAGCAGACATTCTACTTTGTTCTACTCTCAAAACCATCCGGCAAGTACAAGTCAGTTTAAGAATTAAGAATAAACAACCAACAGCTGCCAAATACAAGCCCTATGATAATAGTTCTTATCAAAAGCATATAGAAAAACACAAGTTAACACCATGAGATAAGACAGGTTGAACCATGGACCATATGCTTTTTTAGCTGTAGGTCCCCTGACTACTTGAATTCGGGATGAGCCATATTATATCAGCTATTAGCAACACATAATTTTTTGGGACAGCCCTAGAAAATAGCCTTAACTATTCAAAATTAGTCAAATATGTACAGTTCCACGTTTAATACACAGTAATTCAGGTTGTAGAAATCCCTAGTAATCTACACTATATTGATCAGAAAGTTACGTTATGTATATTTACTGTATCTACAGAAAGCCCTCAAGTTACAACAATTCATTTAGTGATCATTCTAAGTTACGGCACTGAAAAAAGTGACTTATGACTGTTTATCACACAATTGTTGCAATATCCCCAATGATCACATGATCAAAGTTTGAGCACTTGCCAAGTGGCGAGAATTTATGACTGTTGCATTGTCCCGGGATAATCTGCTCACCATTTGTAACCTTCTCAGCTGACTTCCAACAAAGCAAAATCAATATGGGAAACCAGTTTTGCTTAATCACTACATGATTCACTTAACAACTGCAGTCATTTGCTCAACAGCCGTGACAAAAAGATTGGGGCAGAACTCACTAAACAATTGCCTTCCATAGCAATGGAAATTTTGGGCTTAATTGTGGTTGTAAATTAAAGACTAGTTGCAGCTTTATATATTTTCAGATTAATTTAGGTCTTTCACCACAGCTTTAAAACAGAGAAGTAAAGCCAGCGAGTTCTTTTTGTTTTACAAGATGACATTTTTAATTTTAACTTTGAAATCCAAAGAGAATTTGCTTTGGGAAGTTTTGTTGTTGAATTGATAAAATAGATACATTAGAAAACTCCCTTTTCACGATCCCTTAATTTGGACAGAGTTGGGGCAAGTGGATGGATCTGAGCATTTACTGGAGAGATGCCTTTCCTGATGCCATGTTGAATTTGCAGAAGGTATTTTTTCTTTGTGCCCTAGGAGAGAAACATCTGCCGATATTTAGAATTGAATTCTCAACCTTCCTAATTAGAGGTGAGCACATTTACCACTAGGCTACCACGTCGCTCATAATAAAATAGATACATAAATGACTAAATAATATAAGCAGCAGCTAATTCAGTTTAACAATTACTTTCTTTTGTGCATTATAAAGGAATACTACTATAAAATATCTAATTTAAATTATATTTGCTGTGATATCAGTTTAAATTACTTAATATGAGAATGTTTCCTCCTCAAAGAACCATAAGCATTTCATTCCTTTAGACAGTAATGGAATTTAAGGCAGCTATTAATGAATGTTTTACAATATTCAACAATTTAAAGCAAGAATTGACACATTTGAAATTTTGAGAACATAAAGGGGCTCAACAAATCACAAAGACTCTTCTACCAGAATTGGTTAAATTGATTTCCTTTTAGTCATCCATGATGCTCTTTCCCACCCATGGTGTCTACAGGGTGCTCAAAGAAATAACAACGGCACCCGCAATGCATATAAAAAAGGGACAGAGCTTTAGTTGAGCAGTCACAGACTTCCTATTGACTTTTTTTTTACCCATGTTGCCACTCACGTTTAATTAGGGGAGAAGGATGGGATATACTTCAAATAAAGCACTGGGTTGCAGTTTCTCATTGCTGCTATTTTCCAAAAATACCTGATATGGTATAATGGTAAAGCAGTCCCTATGGATTTTTACTTCGCTAGTCACTGCTGACTATAGGAGGGGTGTTCACCTATTTCAAGGCCACTGAGTCAGCGCTGTCTGAAGACATTTCCATGGTCTTGTGGCCAGTGCAATCACAGAGCGCTGTTACCTTCCCAGCAAAGTAGTACCTATTTATCTACTTGCATTTGCATGCTTTTGAACTGCTAGGTTGGCAGGAGCAGGTGTTAGGATGTGAGCTCACTCCATTACATGGCGCTCAGGTCTTTAACTTGGGCAGCTAACTTTCCAGCCAGCAAGCCTAACGTATTAAGCACTGAGTCTCCATGCCTCCTGAAGAGGTGTGGGTGAAGCTTAAAACATTTTTGTAAATGAAGATACTAGAAGCTTATGCTTTGTTTTCTATTAGTTAAATAGTTTTTAAAATTAAGTTAGGTGAAGAAGAAGGCAAGAAATTGTCTTCAGACACATTAAGGCCAGGATGTGCTATTGTTCCTAATAACTAAATTGAATCCAGAGGAAAAAGATTTCCTTATCTGGATTTTATGAAGATTCTATCTTTCTTTCCACAATGCGGGAATCTTAAGAGTCTTTTCAGCATTCCTCATTCTTTACACATCAGAAGTAATTCTTTTCCTATATTGACTGACAGAAAGTAATGAAGATACTGGAATAAGCTGCAATGAAATACTCCAGTGCACCGTCAAAAGTCACATGTGTTTTTGACATGGTGATTTAGTTAGCTGCTATACGGCTCTTAACTTTCCATACTAAAGCTGTTGCTAAGTGCTTTGGGCCAATGTTAGCTTTGTTTAGAAAGTTTCCATTATATTGAAATCATTCTTCTTAGTGATAACATAATATTGGTTACTATTTGTTATTACTGCCTGATGTATACATATATTCAGTTGCCTGCAAATGTTTCAGTAACTGAGTCAAATTGTATGTTTCAAGGGTTCTCTTCATGACAGAAATTTTTGCTGACACAACTTCTGCCCAGGAAAGAGTTAAATATAACACATTTGGCAAAGATGCATGCAGACTTTTATTTTATTGCAGCTGTTCATAGAATGAGAATAAGAAAAGTCAACATAACAGATGTAAAAGTTTGGATATTTCCCGACGATTCAATACAATTTAAAAACAAAAACATCTCAGTTGTTAATAAGGCCCAAATAATAATGGTTGATTACTTTGCCAGGCAAAAGGAATTCTGACACTTCTCACCTATCAAATTGTGGTACTTCCGTAATTTTCCACATGTATTGGCTCCTCTTAGCAGCTGACTGTACATTTGAAAATGAATATTATTCATGATTATAAAGTAGGGGAGGCTATTATCACAGGTTGTCATCTATTATACTATTAAATATGGATGGTTTTATTATGTTTTCCGGGGAGAAGTGGCAGTCAGTGACAAAAGAAATTTTGTGGGTAAAAAGAATAAAGATTTAACCAAAATCAATTCACTCCAGTAACTAATATCCCAGAAA
The DNA here is from genome assembly GCF_051295495.1 of Thamnophis sirtalis. Taxonomy (NCBI): domain Eukaryota; kingdom Metazoa; phylum Chordata; class Lepidosauria; order Squamata; family Natricidae; genus Thamnophis; species Thamnophis sirtalis. Next base: position 51,362,533 of record NW_028261384.1, read on the forward strand.
AAAATAATACAATATAATAAGTGATTCTTAAGAGAATAGTTAAGGAACAAAGTTGCTATTCTGTAGGAGATATGTTGCTATTTATGTTGATGAAGGGGATGTTTTAGAACAGTGGTAGTCAACCTGGTCCCAACTGCCCACTAGTGGGCATTCCAGCTTTCATGGTTGGCGATAGGGGTTTGCTGCAACTCTGCTTTATAAATTTTATAAAGTTACTTCCCTACTTTGTAAATCACCATTACTGTGGAACCAGTGGGTGGTTAGGAAATTTTACTACTAACAGAGATACAAAAGTGGGCAGTAGGTATAAAAAGGTTGAAATTTTAGAATTTCATTAGCACAGTTCAGATCATGTTTTAGAGGCTGCAAAAGTAGTGCAGAGAGTCTGCATTAAGCTTATATTTATATTTCCATTAATTCCAAGAAAAATCAAGGAGGATTGAAAGTGATACATAAATGAATTTAAAACATCATGTTGGCAACCAAATAGAAACAGTTTAAGTGGCTTTCTATACAGGTAGTCCTCGAGGTATGATAGCTCATTTAATGACTGTTTAAAATTACAACAAGCCACCCGAAAGCTACACATGATCCATTTTAAAGTTATGATGTGTGCAATGTACCCGTAGTCATTTCTTCTTACAACCAACTGCATCTGCCCACTTATTTTCACTCCATCCTGCCCCACCAGGTTCCCACAGGCACTGGGCCTACTTTGCCACTCCACCGGATTCCACACACTCCTCCCCATCACCATTCACTCATTTACCTTTTGAAGGTATCCAGAGCTCAGAAGTCAGGATAGGGAAGGAAGACAGACCGCTCTGTTGCTGGACTTTTGTTGGGCCACATGACATGGGAGAATGAATTATGCTGGTTTTCCTTTTATCACTAATCTTATCTCCCTCGGTATTAGCTTTGCTAGCTTTACACTGCTAACATTTGGGAAGCGAATGCTGACAATGAGAAAAAAAGCTAGCACCAGCTTTAGCTCCCCAGCATTAGCAGTGCTAGCACAGATGTCCTATCCTCATTCCCTACCTAGACCTCCTGAACTCCGAGGAGCTTCAAAAAATAAGGGCACAATTGCGGCAGGATAGGATAGAGAGAGGCGTATAAGCCTATGGGCTGGGAAGCAAAGCATGGGATATCTCAGGGCACATGTATTTTTATGCCTGCATTAGGCTTCCCAGACACATTTCCCACTCCTGAGGCATTCCATGTTCCATTTAACAACTCCTGAATTCATTTAACAAATGCATTGGTGAAGCAGGGGTAGTGAGGTTGTTAATGAGGTGATTCACTTTAACTTCTGACAATCATGGTCAGGCTTCATTACTGTCATAATAACTCAAGTATTAAATGTAGGAGATGACTGGATAGAGCAGTGTTTCTCAACCTTGGCTACTTGAAGATGTCTGGACTTCAACTCCCAGAATTCCCCAGCCAGCATTTCTGACAGTTGAAGTCCAGACATCTTCAAGTTGCCAAGGTTGAGAAACACTGGGATAGAGCCTGAAGAAGGGCTCTCCTACCTTTTCCTGCAGTGGCAAGTTGTCCATGATGAGTCGGCTGGGACCAGCAGGGTGGAGTGGCAGCATGAGTTGTCTTAGGCCTTGTGGACCATATTCTTTTTTTTTTTATGTTTCAAAAGTTTTATTTTCTTTTAAAACAAACATTTCATCATTCCTCAATCAGTGAGACATGGGAGTACAATTTTTTTTGTGTGTGTCAAAATAGTTCTAGTTTACTACCAAATTCTTGTCTAGCCTAATGTATACCCCTCCCTCCCTCCTCCCTCCCCTCCTCCCCCCCCAACTTCCCAGAACCTGTACACGGTATTGATTTTTAACAAACACAGTCTAAAATCTGTTGAGAAAAAAGAAATAAAGAAATTAATGACATCTCTACATTGATCTTAGCTTCTTCTAGCTGAGCTAACTTTAAACAATTTAAATCATTTCTGATCTTAAGCATAGGCTAACTGGAATTTCTTGGTCCCGTATTTATTTTGTATATACTGTATATACTCGAGTATAAGCCTAGTTTTTCAGCCCACTTTTTGGGCTGAAAAAAGCCGCCTCGGCTTATACTCGAGTCAGTGAAAAATTTGCCCGAAATGGAGGAGAAAAAGGGGCGGGGCCATGCCGCTGGGTGACACTCGTGAATGGCCCAGTGCCCCTGTGAGTTTCCCCTCCCTCTGTGTCAGTTTGCCGCGCAGCGCGCACCGCACCATCCCCCCTCCTCACGTTCTAATGTAATGCAGGGCTGTCTTAAGATTCCCCTTCCTCCCCCTCCTGCCGCTCTGCAACGATGTCCCACCTCCTCCTTGTTATGGCAAGCAGCCACATAGCGATGTCCCACCTCCTCTGGTACAGTGATCCAATGATAGGAATCACTGTGCTGTGTGTCATAGGAGGCGGGACATCGCTCCCGCGGCTGCACGGGACATCATCATCACAGCGGGACATCAGCATCATGAGGTGAGTGAAGTATTTCATTGAATACACCGCTAGTTTACTGTTTTTCTTTGAAATAAATATTCAAAAACATTATTGGTATCTATTTTTATTTTTGAAATTTACCGGTAGCTGCTGCATTTCCCACCCTAGGCTTATACTCGAGTCAATAACTTTTCCATTTTTTTGTGGTAAAATTAGGTGCCTCGGCTTATATTCGGGTCGGCCTATACTCGAGTATATACGGTAGTCAATCCATTTTTTCCAGTCTCGTTTATATCTCTCATTTGAGTGATCTTTAAGATATACCAATATTTTAGCCATCTTGGCTAAGTTTGTAACTTTCAATGTCCATTCTTGAATTGTAGGCAAGTCTTCCTTCTTCCAGTATTGCGCCACCAACAGTCTTGCTGCCTTTATTAGGTGCAGAATCAAGTTAGTCTCTACCACTGTAAAGTCAATACTTATACCTAGTAAAAATAACTGAGGAGTAAACTTTATCCTTCTTGATAATCATATTCTTGATTATCAGTAAGATTTGTCTTGAATCAAATAGAAATGTTATGAAAATATAACAATTTCGATGTAAGTGATATTAGATTGTTAGCAGCTTGCTTGATATGATCCCTGGTGCTTCTCTGATCTTAACAGTATGTTTACCTATAAATAAAGTTATTTTCAGAAACTGACATTTCTCCGTGCAGCTGTTTGTCAAACACATTACCGTATAATAAATATTACAAATTCTTCTGATGTCTATTTGTAATGAAGAAAACTGGCTGATTCATATTTTTACAGCAGCTACTTACTGCTAGTATTTGTGTTATAGTAAGTAAGTATAATCTTTATTGTCCTTGTACTTAAATACAACGAAATTAGTTAAAATTGGTTGAAATTGGTTGAAAACCTTTATTGATACAGGGCCTATAAATATGGGTTTGTATGTCAGAGTTTCCAGGCTTGACAACCTTCAAAAATGTAGGACTGGAATTGTCATCCTTGCCAAATGTTTTTGTTTTATTTTTCAACATACATCATGAACACAGGTTAGAAAGGAGTATTACACATTTGGTAATGGAAAACAAAGCCATTGTGCATTTTGTTCATTTTTAATATATTTTTTTCAACTATGTTCTGCCCTATAGTCTTTAGAAAACCTTCTTAAATTGTAACCTCTGGTTTTATGTATACATTTGACAAAGTATTACAATAATACCATTTCCACTTACAAGTTGGATCAAATGTAGATATTGGAACATTGTGAGGGATATTTCAAATATTATGTACTTCACTTTCTCCAATGATAGAAAGTGCAGAAGACATAGCAATCTTCAGCATCAACATATTTCCAATTACCAATTCAATCCAGTGGTATAGTCTTCCTTGAATATTTCATAATAATACCTCTTTTACAAATTGTGAAACTGATTTTGATATTTTAAAATAATTCAATTTTAAATTGATTTTGTAATAAAGATTGATCTTCACTGATCAAGAAGATATAAAGGGAGTGAAAAGGACAATACCTGGGATTTTATGTTTAGATCCTCAAGAAAGGATCAAAAGCTATAATCTTGGACCATTGCAAGATTGTCAAGTTATAGTCATAAAAATGAACATTATTCTAATTTTTCAAAATGAATCTTACTAACCAAAGCTGTGCAGGATACTGGGCTTTAGTGTTCGTGCATGCTCATGTATATATCTTGGAGAACTAGAATCAAAGTACACATAATCCTAGAGTAAAGTCTAACAGTTAAAGTTAAAACTGGAAAAAACTGGAAAAAGGTGACAAACAGATTGTGGGTGCATACATAAATTCACTTAATTTAAAAATGCATTTTTACTATTTCTATAGGGCACAGACAATAAAAGGGGAGAAATTCCAAAACAGCAATCAGAAAATTAAAACATAGGAAAATAAAAATAATTGGCTGGGGTATACAATATATTTATATTTTCGCATGTCTTTTCAGTACACATCAGCATTTCAAGTAAAGTTGTTATATACAATGGCACCTCTGTACTGATCATTAACTGGTTCCAGGAGGCCTGACGAGTACCAAAAATGATGAGTACCAAATGAATTATTCCCATAAGGAATAATGTAGTGAGTCACAAGGTAGCCAACACAAACAATTTTAAGCTTGTGCAATGAGTACCAAACAAACAATGAGTACCTGGACAACATTTTCCCATCAATGTGCATTGAATACCAAATTCTATGTGTTTCAAAGCAGTTAAGTACTAAGGTACCACTGTATCAGTGGTGGGTTCCAGGTGGTACGGCCCGGTACGGGCATACTGGTGGCAGTTGGGAGCAGCAACCACTGTACTGGAATGGTGTTTCGGCCCAACCGCCAGCGTTCCTTACCTCTTTTTGAGGTAAACGGGATAATTGCACATGTGCACACAGCATTCTGCACCTGTGCAACCTCGCCGAGCAGCTGGGCATCGCAGGGCAGTTGTGTGTGCACAGCGCACATGCCTGTGGTGGACGACTGGCCCTGTCACAGCATACCGATTGCGACGGGATCAGAAAGCCATCACTGCACTGTATAATAATTCTGAAGGATTGATAATGAATGATTCTGTTTTAGTACAGATTAAAGGTACAAGTATTATCAGTTTTTGTATTCCTTCAGTTAAATTCTGTAGATTTACACAATCATTGTTCACACTTACTAGTTCCAGTTTTAACTTAACTTCCAGTTTTATCAAAAGATAGCATATTTGCTTGCTTTTAAAATGTTACCAGAGATTAGATCACCAGAAGTAAGCTTGAGGTTGTTGTTGTTTGCTCTGTATTATACCAGCCACTTTTAAATCTCTGCTAAAAGTACTTTCCTTGCTGTTTCATATTTGTCACATTTATAAATAGATACATCTATTTAATGGAAGATGCTGAGAATATATTAAAAATGTGATCAAAATTTCAACATAAAGATCTTATATGCTTTGTAAATATAGCAGATTGAGATTTAGTCTGTACTACTTCTCTTTCTCTCTCTCTTTTCAGGAAGATGCAAGTCTAGATGTATTTGCTTCTTGAAGCAGAGTCTGGTTTAAGATTTCTTCCAAAAGAACCAAGGTAGAAAGGGATAGAACAGGATAGGGGTGGAACCAAAATGGAATCTGGAAGAGCAGAATGAAGCCAGAACAAATCTTAGCCAGTTGCAAAATATAGTTTAGCAGATTCTAAAAATCACTAGTTTTTGTACATTATTGCCAGTTATTTTTTGGGGGGAGGAGAAGTGTTTCATAGCCATGTTAAGCAATTTATATTCACTTTTTTCTTTTAATCCATTTGGTAACAAAGCTTGTACGATTTTGCTAAAATTATATGATTGCTGGTAATAGTTGGCTGGCTTAGCTCTCTCTCCTTTTCATGGTCATGTAAAGGAATGATTTCCCCTTTCCAGAAACATCCAAGTCTAGGAGGCAGTGTTCATTTCCATTTCTTGGCCAGTGGAGCCAGTGTCACCCAAAGACATTTCCATGTCATGTGGCCAGAATGATTGTATACCAAAGCATATGGAATGGAGTTACCTTCCCACCAAAGTGGTACCTATTTATCTACTCACATTTACATGTTTTCGAACTGCAAAGTTGGCAAACTGGGGCAAGTAACAGCAGCTCGCCCCATCACATGGCACCTGGGTCTCAAATCCAGGTTGTCAGCTTTCCCACTGGCAATGTCAGTGTCTTTAACCACTAAGCCATCATGCCTCTCATGGTCATGTATAGCTTGGTAATCATCTGGGAAGAATATTAAAATGCTGCCAATAAGAGCTTTATTGGGATTAATTTTGAGTTATATCTGTCTTTTTTCATGACTATTATTTATATTGCAAACTAATAATATATAATTTTGCCTCTGTTGTTTTAGTGTTCTCTTCCTTCACTTTTGTCTTTTAGAAAATTTTATACTAATTTCTTAGTATTCTAGTCTACAGCCAGCAGGTTTCTTTTAATAACAGCTTCCAACTGGTTGTCTAGATGTAATGGAATACAATGCTCATCAATTGCTAACTAGAATGACAATAATTTATGATTTTATACATATGGATGGAATCAGGTTGGAAAAGGCCAACATATGTAACTCTACAATACTTAATATGGAATCATTTGTGCTGAATTTGGTTGTTTATTTGCAGACATTTCATTATCCAACTAACATCATCAATGTGAGTGGGTGTGGGGCTCGCTCTCTGTTTATATACATTAACTTGCCCTGCCAGTTTTGATGAGTTTAGTAGTTTCTTGTTTAGTGTACAGTATACAAGGAACATGAAATTGGAAAACTTCATGAGACAGTGGAGGAGAGGGTGGTGGAGAGGCTGCTGTCTATGGACCGTAAAGTTGCAAAGACTCAGACACAAATCAGTCACTGAACAACAACAAATATAGTTTCTTTCAATGTGTCTGTTAATGGCTGATTTGTCTGAATGCCAAGCTCCAGGAATATTCTGGTATTTTTGTACAGGATTATTATCAACATAATGTACTTGCATTAAAATATTTAAAATACATTCTGCAGGGAATACAACTAATTCCTATAAAAAGTTATGGAACTTGTACTTTTCAAACCAGGAATTTTTCATGTTCCTTCTCATCATACATACAGGTAAAACTTGAAAAATTAGAATATCATGCAAAAGTTCATTTATTTCAGTAATGCAACTTAAAAGGTGAAACTAATATATGAGATAGACTCATTACATGCAAAGCAAGATAGTTCAAACCGTGATTTGTCATAATTGTGATGATTATTTCTTACAGCTCATGAAAACCCCAAATCCACAATCTCAGAAGATTAGAATATCGTGAAAAGTTGCAATATTCTAGGCTCAAAGTGTCCCACTCTAATCATCAAATTAAGCCAAAGGAGTCTGGTTCAGTAGGAATCATAATCATGGGAAACCTGACCTGACAGTTGTGCAGAAAACCATTGACACTTTCCATAAGGAGGGAAAGCCTCAAAAGGTAATTGCAAAAGAACTTGGACGTTCCCAAAGTGCTGTATCAAAGCACATTAATAGAAAGTTATGTGGAAGGGAAAAATGTGGAAGAAAAAGGTGCATAAGCAGCAGGGATGACCGCAGCCTGGAGGGGATTGTCAGAAAAAGGCCATTCAAAAGTGTTGGGGACTTTTACAAGGAGTGGACTGAGGCTGGAGTCAGTGCATCAAGAGCCACCAGACACAGATGGTTCCTGGACATAGGTTTATAAGTTTATTGGACTTATATGCCACCCTTCTCCCAAAGGACTCGGGGCAGCGTACGACATAAAAACACATATTACAAAAGTTTAAAAAAAGATTAAATAGAATATCCAAAAAACCCAATAGACATTTACAATGAATTTAGAAATTAAATTATCAATTAAAATTAATAATTTATTTTATTCAGGCCAGGCCGGCTTGCTGGAAAAGCCAACGTTTTAGGGCACGCCGGAAGGACCAGAGGTCGGGAATTATGCAAAGCTCCGGGGGCAGCTCATTCCAAAGGGAAGGTGCTCCCACAGAGAAGGCTCTCCCCCTGGGGGTCGCCAGCTGACACTGCCTGGCTGATGGCACTCTGAGGAGGCCAACTCTGTGAGATCGTACTGGATGGTGGGAGGCTACCGGTGGCAGTAGGTGGTCTCACAAGTACCCTGGGCCTAAGCCATGGAGTACTTTAAACATCATAATTAACACCTTGAATCACACCCGGAAAAACAACCAGCAACTAGTGCAGGCTGCCTAGAAGGAGTGTAACATGGGAGCACCTAGGTACCCCCATGACAACCTGCGCAACTGCATTCTGGACCAACTGAAGCCTCCGGGTGATTTCAAGGGCAGTCCCATGTAGAGAGTGTTACAGTAGTCCAGGCAAGAAAGGTAAAAGCCCCCCCTGGTCATGGCCGTCAGGTGTTCTTCTAAACTAAGCCACTTATCCAGGAGGACTCCCAGATTGCGGGCCCTCTCTGAGGGGGCTAAAATTTCTCCCCCTATCATCAAAAATGGAACAAGATGCACAAATTGGGATGACGGAAACCACAGCCACTCCGTCTTGGAAGGATTGAGCTTGAGCCGTTCCTCCCCATCCAGATCCGCACAGCCTCCAGGCATCGGGACATCACGTCGAGGGCATCGTTTGGGTGGTTTGGGGTAGAGATGAAAAGTTGAGTATCATCAGCGTATTGATGATACTGTACCCCAAAATCACGGATGATCTCACCTAGCGTTTTCATGTATATGTTGAACAGGAGGGGTGAGAGAACCGACCCCTGGGGCACCCCACAAGTGAGGCGTCTTGGGGTCGATCTCTGCCCTCCAGTCAACACGAACTGTGATCGATCCGACAGGTAGGAGGAGAACCGCAAAACGGTGCCCCCCACTCCCAACCCCCCCAAGTTGTCACATTAGGATATCATGGTCGATGGTATTGAAAGCTGCCGAAAGGTCTAATAGGACCAAGACAGAGGAACAACCCCTGTCCTGGGCCCACCAGAAATCATCAACCAATGCAACCAATGCCGTCTCCGTGCTGTACCCAGGCCTGAAACCTGACTGAAATAGATCCAGATAGGCAGCTTTGTCCAGGTATTGGGGAAGCTGACGTGCCACCATGCTTTCAACAACCTTCGCTACAAGGTGAAGGTTGGAGACTGGACGATAGTTGGCTAAAGAGGCTGGGTCCAGGGAAGGCTTCTTAAGGAAGGGCCTCACCACTGCCTCCTTCAAGGTGGTGGGAAAGAACCCCTCTCTCAATGAAGCGTTGGTAATTGCCTGGAGCCAGCCTCGTGTCACCTCCCGGGAAGCCGAAACTAACCAAGAGGGACATGGATCCAACACACAAGTGGCAGCACTGAGTCTCCCCATAATCCTGTCCATGCCCTCGGGAGTCACAGGGTCAAACTCATCCCAGATATTTTTCACAAGATTCATCCCTGTTGATTCGTCAGAATCTACCAGGTCAGAGTCCAAGCCTGTCCGAAACTGAGCAATTTTATCCTGCAGATACTGAACAAATTCCTCAGCCCTACCCTGCAAGGGGTCTTCGCCAGTTCCTTGATTAAGTAAGGAGCGGATCACCCTAAACAGGGCAGCTGGGCAGTTATCTGTGGACGCGATAAGAGTGGGAAAATGTTGGAGATCCGGGGGGCGGAGCCTGTTGCCGAGGAGGGCTCAACCGAGCTCCTCTCAGAGATCTGGTCTGTATATCTAAATAAGATCATAGATATCACCCCTTTTTGGCTAAGAAAGGGGCAGGGAGTAGCTCTGTGTGCTAGGGTCTATTCGTAATCCACAGCCTTTCTCTTTTTTTTTGGCTGTGGATAGAGATTAGACCCAGCGTGAGCGGAGCTTTTATCTCCAGCCAGTTCTTCTCAGCTGCCTTTTTTTTGCAGCCCCAGACAGGCGAGCCCCCCCCCCCCCCAGGACAAAGCAAAGTTGTTTCAAGCCAGGATTAATACGGGCGGGTCCCACTCCTGTGAGATTTATGCTTTTATTACTATCTTAAATACCAGCACCATTTGTCTTAGAGGCTTCTTTGTTTAAACGGACTTCAAAATGGCGATTTCTCTCCGTTGGTGACTGATAGGGGATGTACTTAGCCGGTTTTACCTTCTTGCAGACCGCTCCTTAACAAAATAAACTCTTTTTTTTTTTTGGGAAACAGAGGGGAGCGAAAGCGCTGTTTATTTGTTTATTTATTATGGCACCCAGGTCAAAATTGAAGCGTCTCTCTACAAATGTGCCTAAAGAATCTAAAGAATTTATACTGGAATCGCAGCCTTTGTCTCCTACGCCCTCTACTGGAGAATTTTTAACACAGGAATCTTTCCTTCAAATGCTTAATGATTTTAAACAAGAAATCAAGGAATTTGTATTGGAGCTATATGATGATTTAAAGTCTAAAATTGACCAAATGAAGGCGAATACGTTTGCAGCCGTGTCTGCCCTGTCAGATTATTCTGCTGAAATAGAGAATAAATTGGAAAGCTTGGAGGAGGCTAATTTTAATTTGACTACTAATATTCAAATATTACAACAAAAAATTAGAGACACTGAAGAACAGCTCGTGATGATAAATTTTAATAGGAAGGCATTTGCAATAAGAGTCAGAGGACTCCGCGAAAAGGAGCGAGAGAATCTGAAACAGACCTTTGTTGAAGCCTTCAGCCATGCGGTGGGAAGCCCGGGGCTTAACTTTGATTGGCAGATTCGGAAAATCTATCGCCAGAACTCGTTGGTAGCGGAACAGCGACAGCTCCCGAGGGACATAATTATATATTTCTCCACAAAAGAATCCAGAAACGCGATTATGCAAAAGTTTCATAATAACAGTCTGCGAGTTGGTGACCAGGACTTGATTGTTTTCAAAGAAATACCTTTCCAGATGTTGAGAGCAAGAAGAGACTATGCTTTTTTAACTAAAGAGCTTAGAAATCAACAAATTCAATATAGATGGGAGGCCCCAGCCGGCATTACGGTCACATTTGAGAATCAAAGATTTCGTCTTAACTCTGTTTCGGAGGCTCGAGATTTCTATTACAAGACTTTGAAGGCGGGACTTCCTGATTCACTTGGAAAAGAGGAGAGACAAGCTGAAGGAGAAGGCAAGCGGCAGGCCGCGTGGCTGCAAGATGGAGGGGGTAGCCTTTCCTCCCTTGGAGAAGCAGAAAAGTGGAGATCGAGGATTTAGACATTTTAAAATATTTGCCAAAGTTGTGGACTGAATGGGGGTTTGCGACCTCTCTCCGGTAGAAAAAGCGGAACTTATTGGTGGGGTGATATTGATTGTATATATGTAAAATGAATGCGGAATGATTTATGTTGTTTAAATTCTGTTAGAAGGGATTACTTTAAAACAGAAGGTTAACTGACTCTTGTTGAAAGTATTATTTGAATATGTGGAATGATCCATGCTATTTAATTCTTATTAGAAGGGAAAGTTGGGTGAAATTACTTTGAGCTAGATCATAAACTAATGTCTGCATAAATTTGATAGTGGTAAATATCAGACAAGCAAGGGATGAAGGTAAAATGCATGCGGAATGATTTACGTTCTTTAAATCCTATTAGAAGAGAAAGCCGGTTGGGATCATCTTAAGATAGAATGTAAATTGATTTTTGTGTAAAGTAATACTTGATCCACGCTGCTTAAACTTTACTAAGAAGGGAAAGTTTGGTTAGATTATTTTGAATTACTGTTTGAAAATAAGGTTAAGAAAGATTATTTATGCTGTTTAAATTTTATTAGAAGGGAAAGTTTGATTATTCTTCTGTAAAGTAATATTTGAATATGTGGCATGATCCACGTTGCTTAAATTTTACCGGAAGGGATTATTTTTGAGCTAGACTGTATATTGATGCCTACACAAATTTGTATAAAAGTTTATCTGAATACAAGGTTAAGGAAGAGGAACGGGAGAGTCTACAGGAGGTTGGGGTAAATAACAAAGAAGTAAGAGACGAGAATAAAATATAGATAGAATGACCTACACTATTTAAGCATAGATAAAGATGGGGGGCTGAGCTCAACACAAAGAGTTCTTTTTCTTTTTTTTCCTTTTGCTTTTTTCTCTTTTCTTTTCTTTCTTTTTTCTTGTTTTTCTTTCCTTTAATATATTACTTTTATTTTTAATCCATACATACACAAGATACTTTAGACAGAAGGCAGTGCCAGGTGTGGGCCCTGGGAGGTCGGGAGGATTAGGGATGGGGATTTATGGGGGGTGGGTGGGTGGGTGCGTGTTAACATAGTCTCAATAAGAACAAGAATGTACTTATATACGGTTGTTGTTTTTTTCTTTTTTCTTTTCTTTCTTTATATTTTTTTTCCTTGGTTTATTTTACTTTTTATCAGATTAAACAACACTTGAATAAAGGCATACACCAAGGAGGGAGGTAGAGGGAAAGAAGAGGGAGGAGTAAGGGGAATGTAAGGAGGGCGTGTTGGGAGTAAGGGGAGAAGGAAGGTTTGAGGGGAAAGGGAAGTAGGAGGGGAGTGTTAGAGGGAGAAAGGAAAGTTGGAGGGGGTGGATGGGGTGTATGGAGGAAGTGTCAGCTGGGGTTGTGAATGATGAGTTGTGTTTTCTTTTTTATTTTTTTTATTTTTTTTTTATCTTTTTCTTTTCTTATAGCAAATACCCTGTATATAAGTGATTGCAAAATGGAATGTGAAAATGAATAAAATATATATATATATAAAAAAAGAGTGGGAAAATGTTGCCAGTTTGCCGCTTTTATCGCCAATAAGTAGGATTTAATATAAATTCTTACTAGTGTTCAGTTGGATTCGGACCGGCTGGCCCTCCAATCACTCTCTAGGTGTCTTTTCCAGCATTTCATCTCCCGGAGCTCCTGGGTAAACCAGGGAGCTACCCAGGAATGGCACTGGGTGAGAGGCCGCAAAGGCACAATGCGGTCCAAGGCCCCAGTGGCCACCCTATCCCAGGTTTCCGCTAGGGCTTCGGTTGAACTGTGAGCAAGGGATTCAGGAAAAGTCCCAAGCTCCATCAGAAACCTTTCCATCAGGTGCCTGGGGTGGAACGATGTAATCGGTTCTACCTCCCTACAGCAAGGGATGGCAGTATGGAAGTCAAGTCTAAGGAGGAAATGATACAACCATGACAAGGGTTGGATAGAAATATCCCCTAAAACTAGATCATTCATCCACTGTCCAGAGATGAAAATCAGGCTGAGTGCATGTCCCCCGTTATGAGTGGGATCTTGAATTAACTGAGTTAGGTCCATAGCCATCATGAAAGCCATGAACTCCCAAGCTGGCTCGGATATCTCACCAATGGAAGGCAGATTGAAATCCCCCAGGACCATGAACCTGGAGAAATCAACCACCAATTCAGCTAACACATTTAGCAGCTCCGCAGGGCCGATGAAACATAGCAGGGAGACAGGTATGTAACAAAAAGACCCACCTGGACTCCAAGGCCTCACTTCACAAAAGAGACTCACACCCACCTATCTGAGGTACAGTGATCTCCTGAGAGCCAAGACTTTCCCTAATAACTACTGCCACCACCATTCTGCCCCTGCCCTGGGCTCTCAGCTGCTGAAAGGCCCGGAAGCCTGGTGGGCATAATTCAATGAGGGGAACACACCCCTCATGGCCCAACCAGGTCTCCATAATGCACGCCAGGTCTGCTCTCCCCTCTTGTATGAGGTCGTAAATGAGAGAAGTCTTATGTACCACGGATCTGGCATTAAGCGATACCAGCCGGAGACACGGGTCCTGTAATCCCGAGCACCCAGGAGTGCAAGAGGGGCAATGAGGGTCAGAACACTCGATCGCTCTTAAACAGCAAACCTGCATCCCCCGGACATAATTTAGCCCTAGGCCCCCAACATATCTACCCCTCCAACATAAAGTAGAGATGGCAACCCCCGCCCCTCAATGGAATGGTCTAATGTCTCCCCCAGAATCCCAACCCTTTCCAGCACTCCTGACCCGCTCCCATTAGTTAGCTCTGGCCTGTGTCCTGGCAGATTCCCCCCCCCCCAAAGTCTGTCTGAGCTATCTGAATCAAACCCCACGCCCACCCCTTAAAATTTGATTTAAAAACCCCTGTGAAAAACCCCTAAGAAGCCTCTTCTTCGCATGCCACCTCTCGGGATCCCAAGTTCCATCATTAAGGAAGCATCTTGATAAGCAAGAAGGCCATGCCCGGAAAAGGGGGAGTTCCTGAAGGGCGTAAAGTTGTATTATATAGAGGAGAGTGTGGCATCTACCAAAATGGAGTGACATCACAGGGAAATGGAACGGGGAGATGACATATCCACTGGGAGGCAGCTGACAGTGTTCAAAGGTTAGCAGGAGGCTTATGTCCAACATAGACATGGTCGATGTTGAAGACAATATGTAAGGGTAACGGTCAGCTATCAAAATCGGAGCAGATGATAAATTGCCGGTTGGTGAAGTGGCCAATAATGGCGGTGGTGAGGACAGCAGTGGCAGCGTTGGCTGCTCCAACAACTGAGCTCCTCAATGTCAGCCACACTCATATCCATTGCCGGGGCTGCATTCCATTAACCCAGTCCATAGTGTCACAAGGGGAGGGGCCAAATGGCCAAATGGCCCAGTATGGTGGCCCAGGCAACATCAGTGATAGCGGGGGGCACAACACAAGAGCCCCCCTCCAACCACGCCCACACCAATTACTGAAGCCATCTTCCACTGGCATCAATGCCCATGCAAGCCGCCTCAGCCACTCCCCACTAATCCAGTCTATCACATAAGCAGCTGGGAGCAACCGGGATTATACCACAGTGTGGGCAGCGGCAGTGACGGCAGCAGAAACCCCAGTAGGGAGCCTCCCGTCACCGCCACCACTGCCAACCACACCCACGCCAGCAGTAGAAAAAGCTCTCCATTCTCCATTCACCACCAACCGCCCCATTTCACTCACAACGTTCTGGCTACAGGACAGGAAATTGCAGCTCAAGAGTACCCCCTGAGGTCCAAGGAAGTTCCCATAGCTGGACCTGAAACCGATGATGGGATAGGGTACCCCCTGCATACCCCGAGAAGGAAAATCATCTCCCCTAAGTTCTCCTCAAACGCGATAGGACACCATCTTGGGCATGCGCAGTCAGGATTGTCAATCATGGGCTTCAAATGTTGTATTCCTCTTGTCAAGCCGCTCCTGAACAACAAGCAACATCAAAAGCGTCTTATCTGAGCTAAAGAAAAACAGACCTGGTCTGTTGCTCAGTGGTCCAAAGTCCTCTTTTCTGATGAGAGCAACTTTTGCATCTCAGTTTGGAAACTAAGGACCCAGAGTATGGAGGAAGAATGGAGAGGCCCACACTGCAAGATGCTTGAAGTCCAGTGTGAAGTTTCCACAGTCTGTTGATTTGGGGAGCCATGTCATCTACTGATGTTGGTCCACTTTGCTTCATTAAGTCCAGGGTCAACACAGCCGTCTACCAGGAGATTTTGGAGCACTTCATGCTTCCTTCCACAGATGAGCTTTATGGGGATGCTTTCCAGCAGGACATGGCACCTGCCCACACTGCCAAAAGCACCAAAACCTTGTTCAATGACAGTGGGATTATTGTGCTTGATTGGCCAGCAAACTCGCCTGACTTGAACCCAGTGGTGAGTTTCAAAAATTGTTCGAACCTACTCTGTGGATTTGGCCTCCTTTGTGGGAGTGGCTTGCCACCCCATGTGACCGGATGGGAGTGGCTTGCCGCCCATGTGACTGGATATGAAGATGCCGACGACACTTGTCAGAACCACCTTAAATTACCTCACACACAGCACTGGCATGCATAAGAATATGATGTAAACTTGTTTTTTAAAAGGCATCTTTGGTTTGCGTTAAAACAACTTCAACACACGCAATGTTCTGATTGCACCACAAACGCAGTAGTCATCCTTACCTTTCACAGAGGCACTGAGTTTTATAAATATGAGCATGATAGTGTAGAATAATCCTATCCAAGGACCAATGGTGGGTTTCAAAAAATTTTGGAACCTCTTCTGTAGGTGTGGGCTGCTTTCCAGGTTCACTGGTGGAACCTCTTCTAACCGGTTCGGTAGATTTGACGAACCAGTTCTACCGAATAGGTGCGAACTGGTAGGAACCCACCTCTGCTTGAACCCCATAGAGAATCTATGGGGCATTGCCAAGAGAAAGATGAGAGACATGAGATCGAACAATGCAGAAGAGCTGAATGCCACTGTTGAAGCATCCTGGTCTTCCATAACACCTCAGCAGTGCCACAGGCTGATAGCTTCCATGCCACGTCATATTGAGGCAGTAATTGCTACAAAAGGGGCTCAAACCAAGTACTGAGTACATATGCATGCTTATATTTTTCAGAGGTCCAATATTGTTCTATGTACAATCCTTGTTTTATTGATTGCATGTAATATTCTAATTTTCTGAGATGGTGGATTTGGGGTTTTTATGAGCTGTAAGACATAATCATCACAATTATGACAAATCACGGCTTGAACTATCTTGCTTTGCATGTAATGAGTCTATCTCATATATTAGTTTCACCTTTTAAGTTGCATTACTGAAATAAATGAACTTTTGCATGATATT
Source organism: Thamnophis sirtalis (assembly GCF_051295495.1). Lineage (NCBI taxonomy): Eukaryota > Metazoa > Chordata > Lepidosauria > Squamata > Natricidae > Thamnophis > Thamnophis sirtalis. The sequence goes on from NW_028261384.1 coordinate 51,379,056, forward strand.
CTAATTTTTTTAGTTTCACCTGTATATAAAATCAGTGGTGTGCTATATGAAATACCTCTGCTGAATAAATGAATTCAGGATTATGGTATTGGAAGAAATATTAATCTGGGTTCAGTTCCAAGTGAAAAGACACTGGAAACCCGGAAGCTGTTTGGAAAGATGGTTTAATGGTGAATAGGACCACATGATTTGAGGTCCCGGGCAATCAAGCACATGGGTGAGAGAGAGAGAGATTTATACCCTATTTTGCGCCCCATCTTGGAGTTTCCTATTGCTGTGTAAGAAATCTACTCTGATTGGTTGTCAGACCAGGCTAACTTTATAGGTTGTTTTGAGTCCCAGGCTTGATTGAATCTTGCTCTAATGAAAGGGTTTTGGACAATTCCTATTATGGCTTAATGGCTTTGTCCTGGTTTGGATCTTGAGTGAGGGCTAATCCTATCACCTTAGAGCTGAAGGTCTTTTATAGATAACCTGGCCCAGCCTTTTGTCTTGTAGATAGATTGGCACCAGTGTTTCTGGGGCTATTAACAAAGGTGGCGGATGCTTTCCAAGAGCATGTTTCTCTTTTTCTCATCCAGGGGGGTATAATATTCAGCCTTTTTTATATTTCCTAGAATATTTCATTCTTCTAGGAGAGGGATGGGTGCTAACTTCCTATAACGACAATCACATTTTACAGGTTTATACATAGATCTATACATGTAGAACTCATTTTCCAATGATAGAGGTCTTACTGAAACAAGTATAGGTGAAGCATTGACTGACTTACTATAGCAGTGATGGCTAACCTTCTTGTCCTTGTGTGCCACAATCGGGTGTGTGACAGTGCATGCATGTGTGCCTACACCTGCAATGCAATCAGCCCCCACAACCCTGCACATGTGTGCATGACCCCCATGCTCCCCCTGCCTCCATGCATGCATGTGATCCCTGTGGCTGTTTAGGGCCTAGCAAATCTCCTTGAAGCCTCCTGGGACCAAAAATGGGCCGCAGAGAGGCACCACACACACACCTCACCCCATTTTGGGCCTAGCAGATCTCCCTGAAGCCTTCTGGGACAAAAATGGGGCATGGCGGGGAGTGCTGCACCCTCCTGTGCTCCCTCCCACCCCCACACATGCTCTAGCCTCCCAACATGACCAGGGACCACAAACAGAATGCCAAATCTGTACAGCGGCTTCTCTGCAGAGATTCCAGTGCACAGAGGTGCAAAGTACATGATCTCTGCTCTCTCTGCTTAATATAAAAATTAACCAAGCTTATTGCATCGTTGGTTCAGACACTTAGACCCATATGCAAATCTGGATCCCAACACTGAGGTGACATTTGGACTACAAGTATGACAGAAATAGCAATACCACTTCGCAGTGTTTTACAGCCCACTCTAAATGGTTTACAGAGTCAGCATATTGGCCCCAACAATCTGGATCCTCATTTTACTGATCTCAGAAGGATGGAAAGCTGAGTCAACCTTGAGCCTATGAGACTCGAACTGCCAAATCGCTGGGAGCCAGCAATCAATAGAAGTAGCCTGCAGTACTGTCTTCTAACCATTGTGCCACCACACCTCTTCTTCATGGATACAAACTAAAATTTGCAGAGTGTATGGAGGGCTGATTTAAAAAAAAAATCTGATGCTTTAGAAACAGCATAGTACATTAGACTATCAAAATGGGAATGACATGTTGTTTATCCCCTCATAATAAACTTTCCACATGCACAGGTTTTTTTTTTAATTAAGGCACCAGTCTAGGAAACAGGAGATTGCAAGTTCCAGTCACATTTTATGTGTGAAAAGCTGGTTGAGTGACTTTGGGTCAGTCACACTCTCTCAGTCCAATTCACCAGACATGGTTGTTGTGAGGAAAATAGAAGGAGTATTAGATATGTTATCTACCCTCAGTTGTTTATAAAAATAATATAGGTGGAATTTAAAAAATCTTTATTTCCCCCTTCCACTCAATAATTCCTAGCCAGCAGTGGGCAGGAAACTGCAAATCCTTGAAGGATTATAATATGTGCCTTTTAAATATTAGTCATGAGATAAGCAACAATGAACTGCAATTGCTGTGACGTAAACATTATAGGCTGGATTCAAGCCAAAATACAGTATGTTTGCTTGTCTGAACCAATGTTATCCATTCAATCTACTGTTGTTGGGCAAATTTAGCTTAGCTTATTGTAGGATTTTCATATGTAAAGATATTTGATTGAAAACCATCCAATGTGAAAATTGCTACATATTGCAAGTAAAGTTTATTTTTATTTAAACCCAACTCTTGCTGACTGCATGGCAGGATCATGTAGCTTCAGTGGGAAAAATTAAAGGGATAATTTGCTTTTTCATGAAAATATATATATATAACTTCCAAATATATAGCCATGGAAAAGTAGACTGTTCAAACAAAAAAGTATACATTGGTCATGTAACTCTGTTAAAGTCTACAGTTCTGTTGAATATCAGCCTGTTTTATTATCCATGTACTTAGGAGTGCCACATGATAAATTGGGAGTTGGCATTACATCAGGGGTAATGCATTAGTGTCCATTTTTTATGCTGAGTTTGATCAAGTATGTCTTTGCATTGACTGCTTGATTTGCCAAGCATATAGTACATGCCTGTATTCAAAAGACAATTAATCTGCTTCATTAACTGCTATTGAAATGTGCAACCTGCTTTACAAACTATTTAAAACTCAAAATGGCTCACAAAAATATTCAAACGTTATATTGAAAGTCCCGCTTAGGTTCTGAGGGGCGGTTGTTTTATTAACAAAGCAAAACCAAAAGTACTAAAAATTAAAATGTTTCCCTAGAAAATGAGGGAGCTTGTCTGTATCTGCAAGTGGTTTTGAATTTGTTATTCTCGTCGCTAACAATCATAATGAAGAACAGGAGAAGTAGAAGGTGAAGGAGTTACTGATAACGACAATTATGCATTTTCTGATGCAATCCTTCAAGGTCTCTTGTTCGACCCAACTATATCTCTATTAACCTCTTTCGGAACTGACTTCAGAGGCGCCTACCCAGATAAGTGTTCCCAGTCAAAAGTGAAGTCGGTCAAGATAACGTTTCTTGTTAGCTCGACAAAATTCCAAAACGACCCAATTTGGAGCAGGCAGCAATAGCGCTTGGAACTAGCGTAACCCTCTTTTCCTTTCCCCCGACCCCTCCCCAAACTGTACGGCCCCAGGTGACGGAGGCCTCTCCCCGCCCGCGTGCGTCCCCTTAGCTCTGCCCCCAGTCCCGCCGGCGGGGCTTTTCACAGGCGACTCTTTAAGGAGGCTGCGCCAAAACCTGCACCTTCTTAAGAGCCCTGGGCGTAATTTGCTTCTTCGGACGCCAACCTTCGGCCACAAATCCAGAGCCTTTGGGTTGAAGAGCCTGTCTTTGGCTGCGGCAGCTGGCGGTCAAGCTCCCGACGGTGTCTCTGCTGCCGCTGAAGATGGAACAGATGCCCCGCGAAAGCCATCAGGAGCGTGCTCCTTCGCACATGGTGACCACAACCAGCAGCTCCTTTGCAACGTCCAGATCCAGCACGCTCGCATACGACAAAGAATTTCTGAAGACGATTCCTGGAATCCTCATGATGGTTGAGATAGTAAGTCTAGCACTCCCAAGGGGCGGTCGTAAGCAATGCAAATGTACGTGGGGTAAAAGTAAGTCTCACAAAGTTGGCTTCTGGAGTATACCGTAAACATACACGCCAACAAAAGCCTGAATTCGCACGTTACCTCAAACTCATTTTGCCTTAGGAGGTTTGGGTACACAGTCCACGTGCTCAGCTTACTGGTCTAGCACTCCCAAGGGGCGGTCGTAAGCAATGCAAATGTACGTGGGGTAAAAGTAAGTCTCACAAACTTGGCTTCTGGAGTATACCGTAAACATACACGCCAACAAAAGCCTGAATTCGCACGTTACCTCAAACCTCATTTTGCCTTAGGAGGTTTGGGTACACAGTCCACGTGCTCAGCTTACTGGTCTAGCACTCCCAAGGGGCGGTCGTAAGCAATGCAAATGTACGTGGGGTAAAAGTAAGTCTCACAAACTTGGCTTCTGGAGTATACCGTAAACATAGACGCCAACAAAAGCCTGAATTCGCACGTTACCTCAAACCTCATTTTGCCTTAGGAGGTTTGGGTACACAGTCCACGTGCTCAGCTTACTGGTCAGTATGGCTTGCAATTCGGAAATCTGGTTATTTGTTTTAACCTTGTTAACACAGCTGCTAGGATTTGAGATTTCCACCTTACTCCTACCTTCACTCAAAGCAGACCACAAATACTTCCACCACCAAGATAGTCAGCAAAAAAGGGCATTTGGCTAAAACTCAGGAGAAAGCTTTAAATTTAGTCAGCTTTCTCCCTCTTCATCTAAAACCATTCAAGTTATGTCCTTTCGGTATTTTCATTTCTTTTCACATATCGTTTTTAAGTTTTTTACAGGCGAAGCCTCAAAATTCAGAAGAGTGTTTTAAACATTTAAGCAATTTAATAAGTCAATGTAATGTAATGATACTTTTCTGAAAAACTAGCTATAATTTAAAATTATGAAGGATCTTATTTATTTTGGCATGTGAAATAAGCCAATTTGGTCTAGTAGTTAAGGTGCTAGTCTGGGAGCACCTTACTTGCTAGGAAACCAGCTGGGTGACTTTGGACCAGTTTTGGCTGTCAGCCCTAGGACAAAGACAATAGTCAACCCCTTCAAAAATGTTGCCAAGAATTCTGCAGGAAGTTGTTCATGTAGTCATCAAGATTGACTTGGAGGCAATCCCTTCCCCCAATTTACAGTCAATTCACATTGTGAGTACCCTGAATTTGTGCAAAACTTTTAGATTATTTCAGATCTGTCAGGACTATTGATGGTGAAACCATTTTATACTGCCAAGCCTTGTGCAAATTATATAATCAAGTAACATGTAATTTATTGCTAAATCTTATAAAAAATACAATATTTCCCCCAGAAGAATAGCTTTATTTGTCAGTTACACCAGAGACAACAAAGAATATAGTTATGATGAGCAAATTAATGATTAATAAATTTATTCAAGCCCACTCATATAATTTATTTCCCTGAAATTTTGTAATAGCCAATAGTTTCCTATACATTTGCTTTATGGGCCATTATTGAAAAGCTAGAAGAGTTTTCCTGTCTTCCCATAAGATAAGATCTGTAGGCAGCTACTGTTAAATTTACTCCTTTTCTGAAGTGCTACATCTTTACTCTGAAGTGCTACATTTCTTAATTCTGCAGTTTAGTTCTATTCTATATGTCTAGTTGACACTCTTAGTTGTTGGTTTTCTCCACTTGTTGAGAACCATTCAGGTTCAGGACAGTTGAAAGTCTCTGCAAAGAATACATTCTGCTGGTTGAAGCATGTATAAACAGTGCTGGAATGAAAAAGTTGGAAAATTCCTTGGGTTTCACTTCAGCAGTTTTATTCAACAGAGAATATAGGATGATCAAGTGATTGCTATGGATATTGGATTAATAAAGACTGTTTCTGAAACTCAGCATCAGCTGAATCCTGTTGTTGTTCCTGGAGCAGAATGACACTAGGTACACAGGGCAGGTCTTATTCCTATAAACACTTCAGTATGCTAGTCATACATTATTCTGTTAACATAATGACCATGAAGAGATAAAATGGTGCTAAGGAGTGCAGACTTCAACCTAGAAAACCACTCAGGTAATGTGCATTGTAGAAGAATAGCTGGGAAGAGAAGAGAATGTGGAGATGTTTGGAGTAATTTAATATGAGAATTACAATAGAAAGGGATTGGGGGATTGTTGCACTTTAGCAAAGATTTATGTTATCTACTTACTGGTTTCATACAATATATTAAAAATAATGGTGGGCCTTTTAGCCAGAGCTACACTGTAGCCAGAGCTACATTTTTGAAATATTGGGCCCTCAATGTCAGGGAACATGATGCCAAGTGAGGCAGCTGCATCAACATGTAGATGGAGCTGAATTTTATGGCATTTTGTGCTGGGCTGATGGGTTTTTTGATCCCCTCCCAGCTGTGAAAGTCAATTTAAGAATTTAACTTTCTATGTTCTCTGGGTTAAAATGAGAGGAAAGAATAACATTTTTTTTGTCAGCAGCACTACTGAAATATAGTCCATTCAAGCAGGCTAAAGAAAGATAAATTGGACCTGCAAGGGGAGGAAATGGAATTATAAGATGAAACCATAGAACTCAGGTTATCCACCCCCGATTTAAAATTTTTTCTCCCATAGCCTTAGTATTTGCAACAGGCAACTTAATGACTAATGTAATTTAAAATAGTTATAACATTTAAAAGATCAGCAGATAACAATTGCCTTGTAGTGTGCTATATTTGCATTTATAATTAACAAATGTATTTGACTTTTTTATTTTTAAATATATATATATATTATTTTTAAAATGCATTACCAGTATAAAAATGCTGCACAATATATATTGGTGACTAAAATTGGCAGCAATAAAAATTGTCAAGATAAGATTCTCAAAATCAAATTTACGCTTACCCATGTTTTTGTCTGAAATTTAAATATTATTGCACGCTTTCTTATTACATTTCTGTATTACATAACAGAAGATACCCGCTTCTCTGGGTGGCTTCAAAATAGAATCCATAAACTTCATAAACATACAATAATAAATACAAATTAAGAAAAATTCAACAATAGGAAGAAAAACTAGCAATAAATGATACTAGGAGTGCATGGATTAAAAATATAGAAATTGTAAAAAAAAGAAGAAGAAGAAGAAGAAGAAGGATGAAATAATATCCAACTTTTAGCAAAGATAGGCTTCAAGTGAAAATCAGCCATTCATATAGAGCCCTGAGACATTGAGGTCAAATTTTGTCACTATAAATCAGGCATGGGGGACTATGGCCCTTTTATGACTTGACTTGGAAGCTGGCTCAAGAATTCTGCGAGTTGAAGTGCACATCAAAGGGACCATAGTTCCCCATCTCTGGTATAAATGGGAGGCAAGGCACTTTCTCTGAAACCAGCTCTACATTAATTCTCACTATCTGAATTTGATAAGGTCAAATGAAGTGAGATCTCCACAAGTGATCTGAACAGATGGGAAAAAATCATGTGGAAGCAGGTGATCTTTTTAAATAATCTTGAATACAAGGGTTTTTTCCTCTATATTAAGAAAATATACACAGGATAAATTCAGACATTAATTTTTTTTCACATAGTTAACTAATTATGCTACATTACACAATACATTGGTTTACAAAGAAATCAAGTCCAGTCTTTGAGTTGCATTGTAAACCTGGTGACTTTGTGGTTGTGTTTTCTTTTTTAGTTATAATGCAATGGTTTGTCATTGCATTGTTCCAAGACATTTTTTAAAACATAGTCTAACCTACTGCCCTGTGGGTATCTGATACTGTCCATCCAAATACTATTCAGGTTTAATCCAATTTATTTTATAGGTCCAGACAAGGTGAAGCATAGTATCATAATTTGATAAATCACAACTGGCTGGATTAACGCAGCACATTAAGACATAAATAATTGTTTATGAATAGTTAGAGTTCATAATATACTAATCCATCCCAACCCCATGACACTGTATACCTGGAAATGCATTCCGGTAAACAAAATATAGAAAACCTTTTTTATTTATCTCACTTTTTCTATTACTAAATTTATTTTAGTAAAAGAAATTTATTTAATTTATTTAATTTGCTGAACATATCTAATACTACAGGTAGTCTTCAACTTACAGCCACAATTGAGCCCAAAATTTCAGTTGTTAAGTAAAACGTTTTGGCCCTTTTTGACCTTTCTTGCCACAGTTGTTAAGTGAATCACTGTAGTTGGTAAGTTAGTAACACATTTGTTAAGCGAACCTGGCATCTCCATAGATTTGGCTTGTCAATCTATAAACTTGCAAACAGGTTGCAAAAGGTGTCTCATGACTGGGACACGGCAATGGTCATACATATGAACCAACTGCCAAGCATCTGAATTTTGATCACATGAGCATGGATATGCTATAATGGTTGTAAGTGTGAAAAATGACGATAAGTCACTTTATTCAGTGCTGTTACAACTTTGAACAGTCACTAAATGAACTGTTGTAAGTCAAGGTCTATCTATATTTCTTGTTTCTATTTTCCGCATAACCACCTGTAGGTGAGATTGACTAAGAGTGAGTGACTAGCCAAAATCACCCAGCTGGCTTTCATGGCTAAAGTGGTACTAGAACTCACGGTCTCTGGCTTTCTCCTGGTGCTTGAACCACCAGATCACTGACTCTTTGTTGTTCTGGAAATCTGAAGCTAGAAGTTGAGGTGAAATCATATCATAAATACAATCCAATTTGAACTTACTAAAGACATACAGAACCAGGTCATATACAGCACCATATCCCAATCTTATTTGTTTGAAGTTTATGTGTTAGCCCTCATGTAGTTTGTTAACTGTAGCTTATAGTTAATTCAGTTTATCTATCCAATCAATTGGAGCATATTCAGCAAAATAACTGAACCAATCTTGAGTTAATGTGTTATGTGAACTTAGTTGTTTGTTGATTGGGTTGTCTGAAGCAGTTTTATAATTTCATTTTATATTAAGAAACTGAATGATGGTGTCCTTTGGATAGTAAGACTGAAAATAAAACATTTGACTCATCCTTAGTAGAACAAAGACAGTTTTAAAGTTCAACCTTGTACTTATTTATTTAGAATTAACTAATAAATTTGCATTAATTTGCAATGAGTCCAAAGTGGTTGGATAATGAAAACTGTTCTTTTACAGAAGTTTAGTGTAGTCACACAATCAAGTTCCAACTGTACTGTTCCTGCTTCAGCTGCCTCTGGGGAAGAGGTTCGAGACATAGTCAATGAGTGGAGTTGTTCTCTCCTGAAACACTCATTAGCTGCCACACCCTTAGTGTAGTGTTTTGCCAAAGTTCCTGTAAGTGATTGTGGTTGTGTTTTCTTTTTTAGTTATAATGCAGTGGTTAGTCATTGCATTGTTCCAAGACATTTTTTTTAAACATAGTCTAACCTACTGCCCTGAGGGTATCTGATACTGTCCATCCAAATATTATTTAGGTTTAATCCAATTTATTTTACAGGTCCAGACAAGGTGAAGCATAGTATCATAATTTGATAAATCACAACTGGCTGGATTAACGCAGCACATTAAGACATAAATAATTGTTTATGAATAGTTAGAGTCCATAATTTACTAATCCATCCCAACCCCATGATACTGTATGCCATAAAGTTCAACCTTGTATTTATTTATTTAGAATTAACTAATAGATTTGCATTAATTTGCAATGAGTCCAAAGTGGTTGGATAATGAAAACTGTTCTTTTACAGAAGTTTAGTGTAGTCACACAATCAATTTCCAACTGTACTGTTCCTGCTTCAGCTGCCTCTGGGGAAGAGGTTCGAGACATAGTCAATGAGTGGGGTTGTTCTCGCCTGAAACACTCATTAGCTGCCACACCCTTAGTGTAGTGTTCTGCCAAAGTTCCTGTAAGTTATTGAAACTGAGAGATTATTGTTGTGCTGCTAATATAATCTTAACATCTAGTATGTACAATGGAAACATTATTTATTTATTTATTTAACCTTGCCTCCATTGTATTTTTATATGAAAAAACTCAAGGCAGCAAACATATAATAATACTCTTTCCTCTTATTTTCCTCACTACAACAACCCTGTGAGGTGGGGTCAGCTGAGAGAAAGTGACTACCCCAGCTAGCTTTCATACCTAAAGCAAGAATAAAACTCGCATTCTGTTGGCACCTTAAATTCTAAACCACACTGGGTCTCTTTTTAACTTGTAATATATTTGATGGTATTGGCATATTAACATATATTAAATATTTTTAATAACAATATACTCTTCTTGACCAATGGTGATCTAGCTATTTACATATAAAATAGAAATGTCATTTATCACGTTGATGATGAATTTTGTTTCGAAGGATTATAAAAATACCATTGTAATTTTTGGGTGGGTGAGTATGTGCATATCTTTCCCTAGTACCATTTGCTGTTAAGTAATTAATGATTACAAGAACCTAAACACTTTGTACCACTTGTTTTCCGTTGGGCACTTTGCCCTACCTTTATAAATTACTCTGGGTTGATGTAAAAACTATTTCATTAGTTTGTCAACATCTTGAGAATAAAAATATAATTTTTATTCAATTCATCCTTTTGTCATTGTTTGCAAGAATAACTAGAAACAAGAAGTCATCATAGATTTGGGGGAAATAGCTTCATATTGCAGGAAGAGCATTCTTATAAATGTTAACTCCTTTTATAGGGAGTTACCAAAGAATGTTGGTAAAAACTGGTAATGGCAATTTAGAATTATCTTTTGTATACATATTGTATGCTGCATTAAAGATAAATGTTTTTGGCTAGAATTCACTTTTCCTGTTATTTGAGAGTAAATCTTATGCAATATTATAGAACAGTGATGGCAAACCTTTTTTGACTGCCATGCCAAAAAGGTGGGGAGCACAGGGGGGGTTGTGTGTTGGTGTGCCACACCCATAATGCCAAACGTGTGCGCACACACACCGCACAGTGTGCGTGCATGCGTGCAATCAGCAACATCACCCCTGGCTTTTGCCGTATTTTTTTCACCTTCCCCAGGCTCCTGAGGCTTTCTAAGAGCCTGGGGAGGGCAAAAGCAGCCTCCCTGGCCCCCCTGGATGCCCTCCGGGGCCTTCAGGAAGCTTCCCTGAAGGCTCCGAAGGGCGAAAAATGGACCTATGGACAAACTGGAAGTCACTTCCGGTTTGCTCATATTTATTTTTTTTAAACACGGCTATTTGGTGATATTTTTTTTAAATTTTTTAAAACACGGCTATTTGGTGATTTTTATTTTATTTTTTTAAACACGGCTATTTGGTGATATATTTATTTATTTATTTTTTTAAACACGGCTATTTGGTGATATTACTTCCAGTTTGCTCATAGTGGTGGTTTTTGCCCTCCGGAGCCTTCAGGGAAGCCTCCTGAAGGCCCCTGAAGGCTCCGGATGTGGAAAATCGGCCCTACGGACAAACAAGAAGCCACCATTCTTGAATTTCCAGTTTGCCCATAAGGCCGGTTTTTCACGCTTTGGAGGTTTGAGCCTCGTGTGCCCCGACAAATGGCTCCGTGTGCCACCTGTGGTTCGCCATCACAGCTATAGAACATACCATATTTTTTGGAGTATAAGACACACCTTTTTCCCTCAAAAAGAGGAGGCTTCACTTCTACAGGGAGGGGAGGAGCCAGCATTCTTATCAATGGGAAGGACTGTTGCTTCTAACAATGAAGTATTCTCATTTTCCTGATCCAAAATTTCAGTCACAGTGATTCCATTCACAGTGAACTGAGCTGTATGTAAGATGGAGACAATGGCATGAATTAAATGCTACTGATACTGAAGTTCAAATGCGATATGTAGTGATACTTTTATCTGATTGAAGATTAGCAGAAAAACAAGAAAAACATAAACTCAATGCTTTAAGCAATTCTCTTTTGTCTTTAAAAAAATGTTTCCTTCATATAAAAGTATCAATTAAGCTCTGTGAGCTTAGAAAAGTTTACTAAGATTTTTTTTTAATTCTATTCCATTATATATTTGTTTCTCTTAGTACTGTATTTGTTTTATACAGTGCTTCCTGTCATTTGGGAGTGATGTTTGCTTTGTATTCTATATTTATTTTTCCTATGCATTGACTTTTAAAGAGTAATAATCCTGCATATTCCCCGCGCTCAGTGCTTCCAAGTTTTATATTAATGCAAATACTTATTACAGCTATTTCAATGTTTCTAGTTCACTGGACTTAGAGCAAAGTATGAACCCAGCTAATTGCATTTTATTCACTAAATTAGTACTAATAACATACAGCTTAGTGCAGGAATCAGCAATTTTTGATGATAGAGAAACATTTTGGTGAGAGGATTAATCAGGGCCCCAATGAATAGACCAGAGTTGGCAAACCTTTTTGGCCTCAAGTGCCAAAATGGGAATGCCCATGTGCATGTCAGAAACCAGAAGAGCAGCCGCCCAGCATGCACATCTTCTGGTTTCTGGCACGCACATGCACACTGGCCTACTGGTCTTCCAGTTTCTGGCATGCATCCATGCACAAAGACCAGATGGCAGGTGTGCATGCACACACCAGAAAATGGAAGCGTGTCAATGACCCCCCCCCAACCTGCCACCGAGAACAAGCCAGCACAGCCCCCCTCTTGCCACTTCTGTCAAGGGAGTGCAACCACTTCCTGGCCAATGCGCTTCTTACCCTAGTGCCGGACATACGTTCCTCCCACATGGACTTATCTCCTGTACAGCCCCGTTGCCCCTGAAGAGTAGCAGCAGCAGTAGGGCAATGGGCAAGAGCAACTGGCCAGCTCCCACCGCCGCTCCCCCATTGGAGAGCTGGGCCCTCAGTACCATCTCCATGCATGTGGAGCTTCACTCTCCTCTGGCCCTCCTGGGACAGCTTGCCTCCACGATGGTGGCTTCTCCAGCATCCCAGGCAGTAGTGGCAGTGCAAGAGCCACCCTTGCCCCAGCAGTGGCAGGAGAGTAGGCAGGGCAGCCAGCCAGCCAGGGGCGAAGGAGCAGTGATGGTTCTTGCACTGCTGTGTCCAGCTGGGATGCTGGAGGAGGAGGAGCCGCCAGAGGAGAGGGCAGCTTCTCATGCATGGAGACGCCACCGAGGGCCCAGCTCGCTGGTAGGGGAGTGGCTGTGGGGAGCCAGCCAGTCACTCCTGCCTCTTGTCCTGCCACTGTCACTCTGCTACTGCTCTTCTGGGGTGCCCAAGCTGGCCAGGCCCTCCAGACCATCGACAGACATTGGTGTTGATGGCTGGGGCCACACAAGAAGCCCACTCGGGTGGGGAGGTTGGAAAGCCCCAGGCCGTCCTGGTTGACAGCTCTAGTCCCCTAGAAAGCGACCACCCCTCAGTATTCCCTCTGCAGATCTTTGGGCATGCAAGCCATTGCCTGTTGCTCTTCCAGGTTCCAGCATGCCTGCCAGCTGGTCTTCACCTGCACATGCACGCCAGAAACCCAAAAAACAGATGGCACACTTGGTGGCTGCCCTTCTGGAGCTCACATGCACGTGAAGACCAGCTGGCTGGTGCTCCGGAACCCAGAAGATTAACGGGCGATGGCTCACGTGCCTGGAAAGATGGCTCGGCATGCCACTTCCAGAACACCATAGGTTCGCCATCATGGGAATAGACCAATTATGATATGTAAGTAGAGCTGAATTTCCTTGTTTTAACAGAGAATTTTGGTTAAAGTTAGGGCTATTCATTTTTTTAAAATGTCTTTAAGTCTTGAATGTTTAAAAATGGCAAGAAATTATGCAATGGGTAGTAGTGGAGGAGTAATTGCTTGTATCCTGGGCCTCAAAGTATTCATGTCTGATTAAATATAATATGTGAATCAGGACATGCCTTTCCCTGCTAATTCTAATTCACCTTGCAGGGTAAGCAAAAACTGTAACCGTGGTTTATTGTTGATATTGGCACAACTCACTGGGAAGTGAATTCATGTGTTACTTTAATGGTCACTGACATGGACACCTCACATAGCAAGTTTGTGAAAGATGTGTCTATATCAGGGGTGAAATTCAGCAGGTTCTGACAGGTTCTGGAGAACCGGTAGTGGAAATTTTGAGTAGTTCAGAGAACCAGCAAATACCACCTCTGGCTGGCCCCAGAGTGGGGAGGGAATGGAGATTTTGCAGTAACCTTTCCCTGCCATGCCCACCAAGCCACGCCCTCAGAACCAGTAGTAAAAAAATTGAATTTCACCACTTGTCTATATGTCATAAAGGCAGTTTTAATTTCAGTTGACTTTAGTAAACTGAAAACTTTAGTAAACTTTACCCCATAAAGGCTGAAAATTGAGCCCTAACCAGGAATATCCCAGACCCAGGAATGGAATCAGCTTCTGGGACTCTGCTTCCCACAATTCTGGGGAGAAACCCTGAAAATAATTCAGATGGATTCCAAGGAATTCGCAGAGAAGGCAGTGAAAATGGGATACTTAACATTTAAGTCATGATTAATATTGTAAAATTGCTTCGCACTTCAGTGCGATTAATGTTGTCATGCAAATGCATGTAAATAAGTGCACATAAAGTATCTCCAAGTGAGTATGCGTTGATTGCCATTTTAAATTGTTAATTCCATCATTAGTCTGGTAAAACCTAAGGATTTTATCAAGTGTCAGATAGTCTAACAAAGCACTGGTAGTTAGACACCTATGATACCATAGAGAAGAAAACAGAAGCAAATAAGCAGTTGTTCATGGTACATTTTAAACCAGTACTTGAATTTATTACTGTGTTTCCACTAAGCAGTCTGTGGAAAAAAACAGTATCATATCATGAAATAATTATCGATGATCCAACAACCACAAAATTTATTGCCATGTATGTTATATTGTTTTGTCACAACCAATTGTGTCACAACCATTTTTTAGGAAGTTTGGATATTTATATAAATTACTGATTGTGAAGCTTCTTTTCACCTATCTCTGTGTATGAGCCAGACATTTTTATTAAAGTTCATATTTAATGTTAAGCTATAGTGTGATTAATTCACCTTTAGATTAATATAAAATGTGAACAAATACCCTTATTTTCCTTTCTGGATTAATTGAATTACAATAAGACAAAAATCCAAACTAACTACATTAAACATAGCCAGTATGTTCAGAGATAATAGTACACTTGTAAATTCATCTCAATGAAGAAATTGGAAATATTAAGCAATGAAGCAATTAGAACAGAGTTTCCTGCATCTGTTGCAATTTCTATATATTCTATACATTCAAGAGAATTTTGGGATCTCCTTTAGGCAGCAAGAGTATGTATCTTATGATCCTGAAGCTTTAAATCTTTTGTTAGCCTGCATACTTTATAATCCCCCATAATTGGTGTTGCTAGGACTGATTGGAGTTATATGTCATGATCAATGATATCTGACTATTGAGAGATCAGCGAGGGTTGATTTGAATTCAGCACCTCCATTGCAGTTCTTCCACAAGTTTTCAACAACCATGACCAATCCTGTTCTGGACATTGCCAGCTCTGAAACAGTGGAAAGGGATCCAAATAATTTGCTTCATCTAGGGCTCTTTAAAGCTTCAGTACAAGTTTTTTAATAACCTTCCTTGAAAAGAATATATTAGAAACAGATCAGAAATTATCCCACAATGACTACTTAAGAAGGGGTTATGTTACTATTTCCTTAAGAACAAATGAGACCATCTTGTCTCTCTGGGAAGATTGCCACCATTTGGAGCCAACTACACATTCCCAACAAGTCTAAAATGCAGGTATATCCACTCACAGCTCCAAAGAGCCAGTGTACTTCAGACCCAACAACATCAAATTATTTCCAGATAATTAGATCATGCCTTAACTGCCACAGGATCTGCACAATCAGAGTGCCTATTCAAACTGTTTTAAATTAATAGATTTATTTTAAAAAATCATCACAGCTTGCAGGAGATCTTACAGCCCAGTCCACCCCAGTAAGGATCAAATCACGTTTTAAAAGGCCATTGAATGGCAGTCCACTGGTATCATAAAACTAGCAAAGTTTATATTCTTATTACTGCAGTTTGCAGTTTGTTTTCCTGCAGCATAGTTCTTGCTGCCTCATTGTGCTGCCCCCTCCCCAACATGTAAGTGTGGTTTTGAGGGTTTTTGAATGTTCCCCAACAATTCCCTTCAGCCAGCCTCAGAACTGTCCCAAATAAATCCAGCTACAAGCAATGGCCAATAAACAATGGAAAGTCGCTCCAACAAATAAGTCCACCAAAAAACTTAATCTATCAGGCCAAATTGAAATATACCCACAAGAACTCCCTTGGCAAGAGAAATTCAGAGTCTCCAAAGTCCAGCAGGAAACATGAGAAACAAAGACAGCCAGAAACTAAGCACGTTGTTCCCAGCAACTCCGCCTCCTGCCTCTTATGAAAAATAGCTTTCTGGTGCAGCCCATCAAGAAGAGTTAGGCCTTCTCCTGAGTAATTTTGCAGATCTCCATTGCTCTTGCGTTTGCCCTGCACTGCATGCTCTCGGATCCACAATGGAAGGCAGCTCCTCCTCCTCGTCATCACTGACCATCCGCCCTGCAACCTGTCCCCAGCAACTGTCCCCCTGTAAATGTCTTTCGGCTGGCCATTCAGTCATTAATTAACCCAGTTCTAGATGTGCCAGGAATGACCTCATTCTCCCTTGAGCCGACCTCTGAGGAAGAATCTGAGGATTGTCCAAGGGAGACATCACACTCTTCTACCATTTCATTTCCCAGATCCCCTCTAAAAACCTGGGATTCTCCAGGATCCACTGAGACAAACCATGCAAGCACAATCAAGACTGTCACCAACCTTTTGTCTTAATCTCTGAAAGGTGTTAAAATGTCTGAGATAATAACAGCCATTTCTCTTAGTTCTCAGCTGTGCCATTCAAAGCCAAAGAGAGCATATTCCTGAAAGGCTCCTGAGTTCCCTCTCTGTGCTGCACACAGGCTTCAATAATACAAGCCCTCCAAAATATACTCTTGCATGAGAAGAGTCTTATTACAAGTGGAGTGGAACAGAATGACCAGGAGAAATCATTGCTGTCCTTCTCTGCCTCTCACACAAGTAATAAAACTGTTTCCTTTAGCCCTCTACTTCTACTCATCTAGCTCCACAATCAAAAGCCCTTGACTTCCAAAATTCAGTTCTCTGGCAAACACAGCATTGATAAGCATAAAAGGTTCACAAAAACCCTAGTAGGTCAGCTAAGACATTGATGTTACATCACCTTGTGGTCCTAATTGTCAGTGAAGGAGAAATGATGACAGCCACTTAAGATCATAAGCCCTGCAGAAGCCATGGGACTTTTACTAGCATTAATATTAGTCATTGTATTGATCCCATTCCTACACCTCACCTGATGAAACACCCAGGAAATACTGATCTATGTACAAGTGCTATTATCTCATCACAATGATGTAGTTTCTTTGAATATAGCCAAATTTTGTTACTATATGCAAAATTACACAGTCTCAACTACTCATTGACAATCTACCACTAATCATAATATATTATCTTGTTTGTTTTTAATTTTGTAATTATTTTGTGCTTTTATTTGTAATTATGAAATCTGATCCCACTACTGCTATTACCTGCTCGCATCATCCAGATATCACCAGTGAATGCAAAATATTTGGGGTGGTTGCCACCAATGTTATCAAACAGCAGGCAGGAGGAACAAACTCCAAGGAATCACTTGTCCCCTCCTCAGAGCAAATTTATATTTATCGACAAAGAAAGGTATGGAAGCAGTATGGTCCATCCCATATATGGGTAGACTAGGTTGCCCTGATAGAAAAACACTCCACAGAGCAAGTTCACATTTTTGCTGCCCCCATTGCTAACAGCAAGCCAGGTGTCTCCCTTTGCATTCTTCTCAGCTGATTACTGGCATTCAGAAACAAATGCAGACCATTCTTCAGTTGATCTTCAGATGTTTAGACCAAATTCAAGCATCCTTGTGTCCAGCACCTCTGGCTCTTTGCTACTGTCTGCTCCCCTTCCAATGGTCTCATCCAAGAAGTAGCCCATTACTACTACCGCATCAAAGTACCAGTCCCTGTAGCTCTTGGATGCCAAAATCAGAATCCTTAGCACAGAATATAGACAGAATCTTCCATTTGCACAAACTGAACACCACCTCCAACAACCTCTATGATTCAGCAATACTGTCCTCTTATTGCAACTCTGAGCCAGTGACGTGCAGTCACCAGAGGCAGGGGAGGCAGGGCCTCACCAGTCTCCTGAGGAAAAGGAAACTATTTTTAAAATAATTAAAAAGGCCAAGGTAGTTGCTCCCAGACTCTTAAGTCACAGTGACTCTGAATCTGCTTAGTGCAGTTAGTAGGAGGAGGCTAGAGAACTATGGGCCTCCTTTGCATAAGGAATTTTTCGCCTTTTAAGAGTTAACCAAAGGTTAAAAAGCAAAAAAATCCGTATGCAAATGAGGCATGTGATTCTCCCGCCTCCTCCTGCAGAGGGCACCTTGTTTAGAGCCTATTTTAAAACACTTAAGCAGAGTCATCCACGTGGTGACTCTAGCAGCAACTAGGCTAGCCTGCCTGGCTCTGGCTAGACCAAATCTAGCATTTTTGACGCAGCTGGAAGGTATGTGGGCCAGAGGGAGGGGACAGGGGGGAGAAATTCAATTTATTTGTAATGTAAGTAATTGTAATTTGTTTTTATTATATGTATGTACGTGTGTGTGTGGTTTTTTTTTTACCCACCTCTGCTGGCCCGCGGGCAAGCACATCTATTTTTATTTTTATTTTATTTTTATTTTTTTTAAAGCCATGCCGCCTCGGCGCACCATAGAGAGAAACATGTCCTGGTTTGTGGCTGAGCAGCATGCACTTTAAAGTGCAAGCGTGCTCCCGGCCACAAACCAAGACATGTTTCACTGAATGGCGACTGAGCCCTGCCGGTACTCTAAAGTGCCGGCATGCCTTCCGGGCCGGCCGGCCATTCATACAACCAGGGTTTTCAATGGGGCTGAGGGGGATTGCACAACTAGCAATCCTAAGCAAGCCAGCCTATGGGTCATTTCTCTCTCTATAGCAACCCCACAGCTGCAGAGAGAATAAGCAAACACAGTGGCGGGGCAGAAAGGCGACTGCGGCCAAGGCGTGCGATTTATTCATCTGGCACATGCGGAGGGGCCCAGGCCAGATCAGCTGTATTTGTTTAATGAAAGGGGCAAAGAGAAAGGAGGTAAGCAGGTGAGTTGTGCCAGAGAGCGAGAGAAATTGGGGGCGGAGAAAGACTTAAATGCCGCACGCCAGAAAAGAAAGCTGCAGGTGTCTGCAAGGTGGAGACCACTGACTGCCCTGGAGCCACGAAACCCAGAATTAGCAAGGAAGGGTGCATTGAAAAAGCCGGGGCGAGGCCGCTTTGCCACAGCAGAGGCGCACATGGTGGCTGCTCCAGAGGGAAAGTGGTGTGGGAAGAACCTGAGGAAGGCCCTCGGTGGCCGACAGGCCCTTTGCTTCCCACCCTCAGGCGCAGCTAAAGGCCGGAGGCAGCGGTAGTTCTCTTATTTCTTCCCTCCCACTTTTTCTGGGACGCGAGTGAGCCCTCGGACCCCAGTTCCTCTCCCCAAGAGTTTTCCACATTTGAAGCCCTCCAGTTCTCTTGCGCTGGTTTGGGACTGGCGTCAGAGGCAGGTCTCCTTAATACGAGAGCAAAAAGAAGGCCAATGCTATTCTCGGCTCCTCCCCTTGAAGAGGCTCCCATTTCCCCTGTTGGATTAGAATAACCATATTGGAGTCTTGGTATGATATTTTTCATTAGCGCTTTTTGCATCAAACCTTAGTCCTGAGCCTACTCAGTTGAATGGAAAATGAAGCCTCCAGTCACCACTCTTGTCAAAGTTTTTAAAAAGGGGAAATTGGGTTAGATTTGTTGAGAGGTTGATCATAAATGGTTGGGTGGAAGTGTTGCCCTAATTTTTTTGGGGGGTGTGTCTTAATTTCAGTGTCATCTTCCTTTGTGTGTGTGTGTGTGTGTGTGTGTGTGTGTGTGTGTGTGTGTGTGTGACATCAGTGCCTCACCAGCCATAAACCTCACCGCACGTCACTGCTCTGAGCTATGACAAAAAGTCTCTGTGATGCTTGTCAGGGCTATTGAGTTAATGCAAAAGTCTGCTTTAAAGTACAATTTTAATGAGAGAAGAATAGAAATTCTTTTCAACTTTCATTTTGTTTCATTTTGAGGATTTGCACAAGTCCTCTTATTTGAAATGATTTATTATGTGAATTTCTGCCTCAAATTCCAATATGGTATTTGCCCAGTTTTCACACTGTAGAAAGAAGAGAGCACTGTCATATCACTGCTTTTGGAAAAGGCATACATCTATCAAAATAATTTAGATAGAAAAATATTACCAAGGAAAAATATAGGGAGTACAAAATACATCTGATAGATGCACTTTTTGTTCTTGTTTTTTGCTTTTGTTTAACCCAAGATCTATACTCTTTTAATATATTATCACCATAAAGATCATGCTTTCTAAAAAGTTGTATCTTTCTGAAGTTGTAACAAAAGAATAGTCAATAATTTCCACATTTATAAAGGAATTGTCCTGCATTCAAATATAATAACAAATACAAAATTATCTTTATTTTATGATTTATGGTAGTCCAAGATATATCTATATATTTTAAGTTTCTTTCCTCAAAACAAAAAATTTACTGATAAAAAGTAACTGTTCTAATGAATCACTCTGTCTTATTAAAATTTTATATGAAATAAGAACAGATCTTTATACTGGTTTTAGTAAAAGTCAGTTTTAATCATATATTTTAAATGACAAATTATTTGATAATATCAATAATGTGTTAACATTTATATTCTTTATTTTGAAATAAGGAACACTTGATTAATTATTACAATTTGAAGATTTCTTTCCAGAGTCTAGTTATATTAAAAGTGTACAGATACATTGTGCTAATGTAATTTCTTGCCCCTTTGTCCTGAAGAAGCAGGCTTTAGGGACAAATATTTGCAGAGCAAGATGAACCTTTAGAAGGTCAAAAGTCTGCTTAGAAAGTGCCATTGTTGAGGCCAATTTAAAAACTTTTCATAGCACTCAGTTGATGAATGAGGTTGAATTTTTTCAGTTAGTTACATTTTGTCATTTACATTTTCCTTAGAAGACTGAATTTTAAACCCATACAATTGATTTTAATATGTGGCATTTTTTTCCTGATCAAGTATTTCAAGCAAGAGATGTTGCTAAAGGGCTTTCACAATATATTGGAAAGTTATACCATATTTTTGGAGTATAAAATGCACCTCTTTTCCTCAAAAAAGAGGCTGAAAATCTGCTGTATTTTACACTGAATACAACATTTTTTGCTTCCCCCAACCCCGCCCCTTCACCAAAATGGCCGTGCATGGCTTTAGGAGGTTTCCAGAGAGCTCCTGGGGGCTGGAGAGGGCAGAAATGAACAAAAGACTGGCTGTTTTTTGCTCAAATTTGCCCCCCCCCCTTCGGCCCTAGAAACACTCTATAAGCTTCCTAAAGGTTATCCATGTCCTCTTTTTTTGACAAAAAATGGGCCTGTTTTCACGAAGAACGGCCCATTTTTTTCTCAACCCCCCCATTCTCCCCCAAGAGCACTCTGTAAGCCTCCTAAGAGCTATTCATGTCCTTTTTTTTTTTTTTTTTGAAAAAAAAACAGGTCATTTTTGGATGGTTTGCAGAGTGCAAACCTTTTTAATTTGCCTCTTCAAAACCTTGGTGCATCTTTTACTCCGGTGCATTTTATACTCTGAAAAATATGGGAATTCTTACTTCAATTGTCAGATTGAGAAGATTTCCTATCCTTCATCTGGGGCATAAAGGGAAGAATAAATGTATCAAAATTCTCAAAATCTAGGTAAACAAGATATAGCCTAAACTCTTTCCATAAAATATAAAACTCAAATGGATGTTCAATATATCAGGTTTATGCATAGATTTTTAGATGTTACAGAAACCAATTTCTGTAGTTACTATTGAGCAGTTTCCTTTATTGCTCTCCACCTATAGACATAAGAGACGTGGTGACTCAGTGGTTTAATGACACTGGAGATGGTCTTTGCTGCAACTTTTTGAATTCCAGCACAGAGTGGCAGGCTGTTTTGTCACCCACTAGCAGTTTGAAAGCATGTTCTATTCAAGTACATAAATAGGTACCACTTTGGTGGGGTGATGAGCTGGTGCTTCATGCAGGAATCAGATTCCTGCTGGTTCTGAAACTTCCTGGTTGCAAATCCCATTCGCAAGGTAGTTTTTGTGGAAGGAAGGGGCCTGGCTGCTGCTTTCTGGTGCAAAGCTAGCTCTCCCCCCTTTGATACACCTTGGGAAGTGAATGAGCATGTATTACAAAAGAGCTAGTAAATTGGCAGCCAAGCTACTACTTTGATTAACATTGTACTCTCCTGGCTAATTTAAACAATGCCATACAATAATAACAACAACAACATCAACATATAGACAGAATCTTGCCAGACTGTTTGCATAAACTGCCTCTTTGTCCTCTGAAAAGCAGTCCTTCATCCTGGGAATCCAGACTACATTCCACCACAATAACAGATCATTAAAAGGTAAAGGTTCCCCCCACACATATGTGCTAGTCGTTCCCAATTCTAGGGGGCAGTGCTTATCTCCATTTCAAAGCCGAAGAGCCAGCACTGTCTGCAGTCATCTCCATGGTCATGTGGTCAGCATGACTAAACACCAAAGGTTCACAGAACGTGTTACCTTCCCACCAAAGGTGATCCCTATTTTTCTATTTGCATTTTTACATGCTTTCAAACTGCTAGGTTGGCAGAAGCTGAGACAAGTAAAGGAAACTCACTCCATTACGCGGTACTAGAGATTCAAACCGCCAAATTGTCGACCTTTCTGATCGACAAGCTCAGCATCAACCACTGAACTAACAGATCATTACGGTTATGCAAATTATTCAGGCATAATTGCCATTTCAGGTGTTCTAAACTTGCACCAAAGTCTGCTTCCAAAAGTTTTATTCTGAGGCAATAATAGAGCCTGCTTAAGCTAGTGTTGATTTGGTTGACTACAGATGATGTGATAATCCAGGTGGGGCTGCTTTTCTCTGAGCTAAAAAGAAAAAAGAAAAAGGAGAATTCCATTTAGGAAGCAAAAAAAGGGGGGGGGAGGAAATCTCTGAAATACTCTAGTGATTTGTTTTCTGATTTCTGCTGGATTTGAGAAGCTATGAATGAAAAAAAATTGTTTGTTACTATAGAATTCCTTTCTTTTCTGTTCACCAGACCTCCTTAAGCTATAGTGTCCACTTTCTGAATATTTCTAAATGGGATGTGATTGAAAGGAAATATTCTTGTTGGGCAATATTAGAAGAGCCACACGCTGCCAAGCAGCACTTAAGAACCATAGTCTAAAATTGGCTAATGTTGCATTGATGGACTATTGCCAATTAATACAAATGAAGAACTACATTCAAACATGCATGATATAAAAATGTAGATGACTTTATTGCTTCAATAGGGAAAAATTCAAAATGCAAAGGTCAGATAAGGTAATCACTTAAAGACCAATGAAATGTAACACAATTCTGAGCAAGCTTCTGGTTCACAAGAATTTCTCTTTATGGTAAAGTTTAAACAAAATATGGAGAAAGAAAGGGATTTAACCTCTAAATATGTCATCTGTAGTACCCTTACAGTAGAAGGCAGGAGTAGTGCAGGCTCAATGGGATCAGTTGTTGCTAAGTGCTAATTTTAAATTGTGCTAATTAGATGAAGTGATAGAAAGTGTAATTCAGATCTGTTTCCACTTGAATGGCTATGACAGAAATAAAAGTCAGGAAAATTGCTATCAAGGGCTAACAATTTTAAAAAGCATTAATTTGGTCTTGAGAACTTCAGGTAGGGTTAGTAATTTTATAATGTTGCCTGACTGATTTAGAAGGTTTTATATAAGCATTAAGGTACCAATTTTGGTCACTAATACATTGGGCCTGTCAACTCTATGGTTATATGTGGGTGGGGGTGGAGATACAAAAGGATACTGGACAGAGATGGGTTCCTACCAGTTTGAACCGGTTCAGCTGAGTAGGTAGTAACTTGGCCTGCCACACCCCCGCACTGGTTCTCACAGCGGTGCCATAGGCGCAACCATGTTGTTGGTTTTTTTTTTAGTACTGCGCATGCACGCGTGCAGTGCATCCCTGAGCAGCAGCCGGAACCCACCCCTGATACTGGATGAGTTTTTAGTTATTCTGCCTACTTTATACCATATAAAGACATATAGTTTGAGGTTCATGGACAAACCCTCATCACAAAGAACTACAGTTCTGATCTTTGTTAGGAGTCCGATGTAAGCATTTGAAGTTTCTGTCAATGTGAATTAATAATACTTAAATTCTGGAATGATAAAGATGAGCTTAGATATTTAGATAATGTACATTATGTTTAATAATATGTATTTGACTACTTTTCTAGAGTTTTTTTTAATGCCAGATGCGGTCTGGGATGAATAGTCAATATAATTGACTAAATGCCTTGTTTATGCTGCGTTTATTTCTTTTTCCTATTGGATAAACTTCCTACAATGGCAACTAGAAATGTGTTTTAATATAACAGAGTATTAGTTCTCATTTTAGAGAAATGATGGAACATTTTTTAAAATTTTTGTACCACATTCTATTGTTAATTTATGACATGCACTTTTATAGATGTATAGTATTGAATATTCTATTTTAATACCATATTGGCTTTTATTCTTGCTAACAAAATTGTGTATTAAATGTACTACTGAAATGTTTTCTTGTATGATCAGTGAAATAGTCAGATGTGAGTATATGGACTTTGGAGATTGCCCATCCAGCTATATTCTAAAAGCAGACTGAAATTCTAGAATGTTCATTTTCATAAGCTAACTAAACAATTTGACCCATCTATTCTAGTACCATTTAAATCAGTTTTGATGTCAACTTATTGACATCAATAATTATCTTAATATTGCATAAATAAAATGATCATAATTATTAGATTTATAATAATTGGACTAATATAGCCTTGGCCTGATTTGGCATTGCTGTTCTCATGAGAACTTGAACTTGGATGTCTTTGGTCCAGTAGAAAACTTAAATAACTAAACTCAACTGCCTTTTAGTTGTTTACATGCATGTTATCAAAGCTGACTAAAACAGGAAGGCCCCAATGGCTGTTTCTTTTCATGCCTGCTGTCAATTGTATCATTGTTTACTATAGTTATTTCCTGTCTTTTCTCTTGAAAGCTTAAGGAGCAACACCTGAGAATCTCCTCTATTTTAATGCCTACAGTAACTATGAAGTGGGTGAATTTAGTTTTAAAAGAGTAATCTACCCAAATACATGTAATGAATTCTGTGGACATGACCAGCTTTTCAACTTTCTTCTTGGTATCTGTTAGAGATGGAAGTTACAATAATTGCAGTCTAAAAGAGCTTGATGTCAACAAGTTGAAGATATTTTAGTGGCCCAAGTAGGCTAACAGAAGATGTATTGGACATTTTATGCATCTTCTCAACACCAATTTTGCCATTAGCTGGTTCACACATCAAGCCCTTTTTTTTGTTTTAACTAAGAGTTATGGAATAGTGACTGGGTTGACCCATTATGCTAAATTATAAGATAGTGTGAAACAAATCAGTTTGATTGGAAATGCCTGAATATATGAGAAGAATGCAGTTGTGATTTATTAACCATGCACTGTCCAAATATATGTTGTTATTCTTAAAATACTCTGTCTTTTGACATAACTGGGCACTCCCTTAGACTCAATATTTTTTTTTCATTTCAGTTCATGAATATATGGACTTAATTTTGCAATATATTTTAAAACTTTGAATGCTGATATGCTGCTAATTGTCAAGGAAGAATTTTCCATGTTTTATGTTGTTTTGCTTTTATTATGTGAAAATTCTCTACAGTAATTGATAAGCATCCATGAAGGGTCCATTCCTCTAGTCAAAATCATATTATTGCATAAAAGTAGGAACATGGGAAATAACATTCCAAATTATTTTTAAACTGCTATTTCCCATAGGAAAACAGGATATGCCTTTTCTGTTGTCCAATCTTGATCTTTCTTTGAGACAGTAAAATTTTATTATAAAATTTTATTATATTATAATAGGGGCCATTGCAATTTTCATTTGTTATTTGCATTAGGGAGACAGTTTCCTATATTTTAAAAAAAGATTCACAGAACAATACTGCTGCTATCTATAAATAGAGGGAGTACAACCATAACAGGAAGATGGAGATTTTAAAACAACAAAGAAGAAGAAGAAGCTATATACAGCATTGTTCTTTTGAAGCAATTAGAAATTCTTTAAACAAACTGGCTTATGTAAATAAGAGTTTTGGTCAAGATGTCATAGCCATTGTTTAGTGTTCTTTAATCATGACAGCAACAACAAGGATTATTCAGGCATTGCATTGACTAAGCAAATAACATGCCATTAGAAGTTTAATTGGAGATATTGCAGTATTTATTCTTAACTTAAAATATTTTCACTAACGGGCTAATTTTCCACCTGAAAATTGCATTGAACTTTCTATTTCAAGGGAAATATTTATGAAGTTGCTTTATGATAGAGGAGCTTTTCCCATCTGCACATGTGTCATGGTACAATTGGTAAAATTTGCAACCCAATTTTCTGCCTTTTTAAGGCTTAAAATACAAAAGCTATCCTGTAAGCTATTAAATATGATTAGCACAGATTTTAAAAATGAAACATTCAGTTCTTCTCAAAACTTGGAAAAAGAAATGTATCTGTGTGAAAGACCTGTCCATTGTGCATTATAACCTGCCTACTGCAGCTCTAAAATCTTCCAAATTATCTACCTAGGTTTATCCAAAGCCCATATTTTAAATATTTTTCAATGACCCCCAACTTAGAATAAAAAAAGAAGTAAAATTCAGATGCCCACAATAAACCTCTTGATCCAGAACCTTTTCATCCACGCTGCTGGAATCTAAACCAGAGCAAAGGGGAGAGAATGCTGAATTGGTTTGAATGCTGAAGAAGTGCCTTAGGAGTAATTGTTTGTCAGCAGCAAGTTAATTATACAACTGTTAAGCTCAGAGGGTGCTTGGCTATCTAGAGCTTAAGTAGGCACATGACTCAGTGAGCAAACAGAATGTATAGTTTCCCACAAAACTGCTGTGTTCTTATAAACTTATGGGAGTTAGCTAAACTCTTACATTTTTAAGAGTCTACTGACTGTACTTTAATTTGGCAATATAGTGCTGGCCTCAACTGGCCAAGACCTGACTTACACTTTTGCTTATTTCTTTTGTTGTAGCCCAATTGCTGTTCTTTGAATTTAGGTCTGTCTGATTGCCCCCAATACATGGTGGAGCTACCCAGCCTGAAATATCTTCAACATGTTGGGAGAGGCTCCAAGGTTGTTCAGACTCCAGAATTCCATGTGGATTGTTTCCAGTATGCACCAGATCCATCTTGCCTGGGAGATCTTAGGTGTCTTACACTTTGGGCAAGTAGTTGGGAATGGGTTTCATATTAGACATATTTGGTGCCCACCAGCAGAAAGTCTGCATAGCACACCCAAAGGCTACAGGATGGTCAATTCTGGCAAATTCTAAGGAGTTTTCTGCACCATTTTCCAAAGCTACCTAGCTTTATTTTCTGCCAATGATTCTTAAGGCTTCTTATTTCTTCTACATAATAATTCAAAACCACATTAGTATGGTTCAATGCTATTTCTTTGTGAATTCTAGGCAATAACCTCTTTACATGCATCCTTTTCTTTCTTACTATGTCAGAGAAGATTACAATAAGAAACTAAACAGATCCCACAAACTATCAAAGAAACCATGTGCTTCAACACAAAGAACAATTGGGTTATTATGAGACAAGCTTATATAATTGTGGTAGGTAGTTCTTCAACATACCTACCAAGCAGTGGCTAAGAATGAAAGGATTGTTCTATTGTGTGTCCTAGATACCTGTGGTATTAGAGCCGAATATATTTCCTACGTTAGCTGGGCCTGTGAATCTTAAATCAATTTGCAAGAGACATTTAAACTCTGTGGAAATCTGTTCACTGTATTACCTACTTATTCACAGCTATGGATTGGACATAATTTATCCGAGAATATCCAGTCTGACCTTTTAAATTCTAATCAAGAAATGTGTAATGTTATTTTGAAGTTTGTCAGGCTCAGTAAAATGTAGTCCTTCATTTTCCTGAGCAAGCTGAAAATGTCAACTATCTCTTACTCCATTATATCTCAACATTGACCAAAATAAATGAACAGTGCCTCAGACCACATACCATGCCTAAAGTGATATTATCTGGGTGTTTTTCTTAGGAGGGGAAAACACATTTTTGTCACTGATGAGAATCAGACAGGAGAACTGAAACCTTAATACTACTCAGTCCCTCCTATCCTTTAGCATAGCAAAACATACTGTGGTATTTTAATATATTAATACATTTAATATGCCCTTTGTGATTGCACCTAGTTTCATTTCATGCATAGAGAATATCAATTAATTAAGCTAATAAAAAGTTATATAAAACATTAATAACAAAATTATTTTATTCTGGCAATTTTAACTTTTTATGTCTATAGCCTTTCCTGAAGATGAGAGATTAAATAACTAGGATATGTGGACATGTGCTGTTAAATAAAAAAGAAATAGTTTATTATTAGCAGGGTGGATCTGCTTTCCTGACTTCCACTTAGAACTTCCAAATGATAATGTTGCAGAGAACCAGAATTATAACCATGGATGAATTAATAAATCTAGCAATTCAGAAAAAAATGCAGATAAACATACTGAGCGCAATCACTAAACTGACTGAGCTCAGTGATGTAAAATGGAGAGAGACAATTGTAGTTATGTGTGCTTGGGACTATACTTCAAACTGTGCATTGTTATGGATTAAGTAGAAAACTAAAAATTATTTTATGTCCAATATTATTTATCATTTTCAACATAAAATCATGCAGAAATACTTAAAATATTAAATAACTTAATTGCTGTTATTTACAGCACAGAAATTAAAATATTAACCCAATTTCATCAAAGGATATTTTAGAAATTACTGTAGTGACACAAAACAAATATCTCTGTGGATCAGTGGTGATCTCCAGTGGCTGCAATTGCTATTTGGTATGAATTTGTAGTCAAGCTGTAGTCTACCCAAATCCAATTCTGCTTAGCGTTCTCATGATCAGCTAAGATCACTATAGGATGTATCTTATTTGATAGAGGATGAGATTTTATTTTAATGGAGCAGGGAGAAGAAAAAAGAAAAATCAAACCTGAAAATTTGTATTCTGGAATCAGATTTTATTAAAGTTTTTTTAAACAATTCTTAGATATTTTACTTATACATACCATAATAATATCTTTCTCCATATATTTGTATGCTTTCAATAATAATATATTATTTTTCTTATATTTGTAGGTATTAGGCTTCCTAGTGTGGATGTTGATTGCTGGAACTGACTATTTCCTGTATCCTGTCTTTGGATGGATAATGTTTGTGGCTGTGTTTTACTGGGTTCTTACACTCTTTTTTTTGATCATTTTTTTGACAATGACTTATACGAGGATACCTCAAGTGCCATGGACCATAGTCGTGAGTACACATTCATATTTTTTACAGGAAACTCAAATATACTGTATACTACAGAAAAGAGGGCCCTGTGACCTTCATACAGACCTATAGCAGCCTTTTGACATTTCCCAGAACAAGTGCATTGGATGAGGCCATAATAATTGGCTTGGCATTGTTAGATTAAGAAGATGGATGCAGAAACTAATACAGTTCCCTTAAGTAAATGCACAATACATTTTAAGTGGAGCTGTATTTCCCAGGGAGAATCCCAAGCATCTTTTATTGGCTTGACCAACTTATGTCAAAAGTTCTGCTGGCATAGCATCATTTTATGAAACACTCCATACCACCTGAGCCAAGTTTTTTTTAAATCAGCATACTAGTTTGACAAGGGGGGGATTAGTTAAATGGAGATAAACCTTTCCCTTGTATTAGCCACCAAAAGAATATCTGCAAGAAGCTTGACTTCCTCTCCCTTTTCTGCTAAATTACTCTGTAATTTCCTTGGCACTAGAGGGTTGAAAGGCAGCATACTTGAATTTGATACAGTTTTGCATGCCAAATGTTACTCACTCAAAATCACCGTCAAGGCACTGGCTGAAGCAGGATATATACACAGAAAAATTGAGATTTTGCATACCTGCATACTGGACCCGTGTCCCTCCTGGCTGGTTGCCAACAGCAGTGAGGTGACACGAGGCTGGATCCAGGCGGTTGTTACCGCTTCTCTTCGGGAGGGGTACTTTCCCACCGCGCTTAAGACAGCGGTGGTAAGACCCCTCCTGAAGAAGCCGTCTCTGGATCCAGCTGTTCTTAATAACTATCGTCCAGTCTCCAACCTCCCCTTTGTAGGGAAGGTTGTTGAGAAGGTGGTGGCTCTCCAGCTTCAGCGTACCTTGGAGGAAGCTAACTATCTTGACCCCTTCCAGTCTGGCTTCAGACCCGGTTACAGCACAGAAACCGCTTTGGTCGCATTGACTGATGATCTCTGGAGAGCTGGGGACGGAGGCCATGCTTCCATCCTAGTTCTCCTGGACCTCTCAGCGGCTTTCGATACCATCGACCATGGTATCCTTCTGCGACGACTGCGGGAGATAGGGGTGGGCGGCACTGTCTTGCAGTGGTTCTCCTCCTATCTCTCGGACAGGTCGCAGTCGGTGTTAGTGGGGGGGCAGAGATCGTCCACATATATCTTCTGCCTCATTCAGTTTGACTTATCTTGGCCATTGTTATCTTCATCCTTGCCAGAAATCTTTAATTCATGGGTGTCAAACTCCATGGTGGTGTCATGTGATGTATTGTGACTTTTTTACCTTTCATTAAAACAGAGGTGGGAGTGGCCAGTGTGTGACGCATCTGGCCTGCTGGCCCAGAGTTTGACAGTCTTGCTTTAATTGTTTTTCTTAGTCAGCTCTTGACTCAATTATATCAGGGTTACCATTTGACTGTTCCGCTGCAATCACCAGTGTCTTAGGACATCCTGGTATCACATGAAGCTGTGTACACAACAGTGGTGGGTTGCAGGCGGTATGTCCTGGTACGGGCATACCGATGCCTGCTGGGAGCACCGGGTACTGTTCCGGTACGGTGCTCCAGAGGGCCCACTCTCCCACCCGAGCTTCTTACCTGTGAGCTCTTCAGTGCTTCCGCACATGAGTACAGAGCGTATGGCGCCTGCGCGACATTTTACCAAGCAGCTGGAGCATTGCAGAGGCATCACAGAGGTACTGCGCAGTGTATGTGGGAGACGCTGGGCCCCGTTGCACCATACCGGTTGCACTGGGATCTGGAACCTACCACTGGTACACAATAATGTGAAGGGTACAGCTTGTACAGTAAATCTTTTGTAAGAGAAAGGTTTTCCTCTTCTTTTACATAAGTAGGTTGGAAGCTTTTCTCACCAGCAAATCTACTTTGAGAAATTATGTTCCTTCAAGTTCAGACAAATATTTAGCCACAGTGGCTTTCTCATTTGGACAGTGAAGAGGTTGGGGAGGAACATGGGCCAGTCCTGTAATTTGGGGAAAGCTCTGATGAGGGCTCTGTCTTGGAGGCAAAATTGAAATTGAAATTTAATGAATTTATATGCTGCCCAATCCCAAAGGACTCCGTCCGGCTTACAAAATACAATTCTAAAAAAGATAAAAATTAAAAATAGGGAGGAGAGACAGATTAAAAAAGAAACATGTCATGCACTTAATCTAGGCGGGGCTGGACCTCATTCATGAGGTCAACAGCCCCAGGCCTGCCGGAATAGCCAGGTTTTAGTAGCCTTTCGGAAGGCCGAGAGTGGGAAGGGTCCGGATCTCTGGGGGTAGATCGTTCCATATGGTCGGAGCAGCTACAGAGAAGGCTCTCCCCCGAGAAGTCTCCAGATGGCATTGTCCAGTCGACGGCACCCAGCGAAGGCCCATCCTGTGAGATCTTATCGGCCGTTGGGAGATATGTGGCAGAAGACAATCTCGCAGATATCTGGGTCCTAGGCCATGTAGGGCTTTAAAGGTGATAACCAGCACCTTGAAGCGTGTTCGGAGACCGATGGGGAGCCAGTGCAGCTCGCGGAGGATAGGTGTAACATGGGTGTATCTGGGTATACCCGATATCGCTCTCGCGGCTGCATTCTGGACCAGTTGTAGTCTCCGAACACTTTTAAGGGGCAGCCCCATGTAGAGCACGTTACAGTAGTCAAGTCTTGAGGTGACAAGGGCGTGAGTGACCATTTGAAGTGCCTCCCGGTCCAGATAGGGCCGCAACTGGTGCACCAGGCGAACCTGGGCAAAAGCCCCCCTGGTCACAGCTGACAAATGATGTTCTAGTGTCAGCTGCGAGTCCAGGAGGACACCCAAGTTGCAGACCCTCTCTGAGGGGTGTAAGATTTCACCTCCCAGGCTTAGAGAATATCTGGACTGTCCTTGGGGGGGCAACATCCATAGCCACTCGGTCTTGTCAGGATTGAGTGCAAGCTTGTTCACTCCCATCCAAGCCCTGATAGCTTCCAGGCACTGGCACATCACTTCCACCGCTACACTGAGAGAGGGGGCCAGAGCCATAAGCCAGATATCAGCTGCCTTCAGAGTCAGATATCAGTGAGGCAGATGAACAGCTGGAGCCTGTTACCATGTACGCATGCACAGAGTTGCCAGATGAAGGAAACAGCTTAAAAACGGGTCAACTTGGGAGTAAAGCCATTTCCTCCCAGAGGAAATAAAAGAGGAACAAAAGGGGAGTGGAGTTTGCAGGAGACAATTAGTTCACTTAATTGGCTCTGAGATTCCAAGTTTTTCAGATATTGGCGTGGCAGCTTTCCAAGCCAGACAAGGTCTGTGATTGTAAATCCTCCCTTGAAAGACTTTGCTGTATGTGAATGTGCAGAATTCATAGTAAATTAATAAAAAGGTTTTTGTCAAGACCAGGAGTTTGCTTCATGCTCTTGGGAAGCCTAGGTCAGAATACAGCCAGACTGTCTGAAACTAGGAAATGATACAATTGTGCATAGAATGATGTTTGCAGGGGGGGGGGATAAATGCTGATCTTTTTATTTCTTAAATCCTGTAGGGTCTGTATTTTAATGGGAGTGCCCTTCTCTTGTACTTAATTGCTGCTATTTCAGAGGCAAATGCAGTCACCAAAGAACTTGACCACCACAATTACAATAGTTGGGCAGCATCTTCGGTAAGATCACATTTAAATTTAATATCAGCAGTGAGGGAATAATGTGTTTTTGCTTTGGTTCATTTACCTCCAAAATATAAGATAATTAATAATAATTAGACATTCTTAAAATTGTTCTTAACTTTTGTTTAAAATATTACTTATTATCTCCATAGAGAGCCAGCTTAGTGTTAAAGCATCAGGTTAGAAACCAGGAAATAGTTATAGTTCTGCCTTAGTGACTGGTCAATAATTCTCATGGCCCTAGAAAGGAAACCACCTCCAAAATATCTGGCCAATAAAACTGCAGTAATAGTCTAGGCAGTTGCCAAGAGTCAAAAACTGACTCAAAAGCATTTTAAAAATTGCCTTCACTTAAGCAAACAGCCTACAGCCCTGTGATTTTTAGCTAGTCTCCTATTCAAGTATGGATCGTGCCTGAGTTTGTAATCTTAGCATTATCAACCTAGGTTAGGTATATGCTAAGATATAAAGTGGCTGATTTGATCTTGCCCAGCAAATATTATGATTTATGGTAGAATATTAACTAAGCCACTATGGCTTGTGCAACAAATTGTGATATAGAATGATGGAAGAAAACAAGTGTGATCTTACTTTCCTCCCCTTATCTTTGCCTGGAGCCAAATATTAAGATGTTAGTTTTACACAATTATGTCCCTGTGGCAGATATGTATGCACAAGTCATTACTGTTTTCAATAAGTTATGCTCGAGAATAATAAAAATGTTGTCATCTCATTGATGTATTTCGTTTTCCAACTCCCATTCATCTCTTTCTTTTATTCCAAGGCAGAAAATGTTCTTACTTATATTGTTATTTCTCCCAAAGTAACTTCCAAAACTAAAACTGCCTAGAAAGGCCAAATTCTTATGTTGAAGTTATACATGAAATTTAGCATTTGGAAAATGCTTCAATCACATGGCAATTAGGCAGCTTTGGAAAGCAAATAAAATCCATTGTTTTCTTCTTGAGAAAAAAACATTGTTTTAGCCTTTCATGGTATAAATATATGGCTGAGAGTGTGTGGAAAACTCTTGGTAAAATTTAAGAATCTATGTATAATGGAAGAATGATAAACACTGTAGATGACATTTATTTGCTGAGAATATTGGTTCCCTAATCTATGTTAGATACAAGACAATTTAATAAACATTTATTTCCTTTTCCCATGCAAATGAAATCAGCATTTGTAGTGCTATTAAGCAACGCTTTGGTGCACTTTTATGGAATAAAGCACCATGGAAACAAACTTGTCAAATACATACAAAACAGTAAAGAAGCAATATTATTTAACTAATTATCCTCCACTTAACAGCAATAAAAAATGTCACTTGTTTTCACTAATGTCACCATGAAATTGCTTCTTGCAAGGATTATCCTAATATTATGAATATATTAAAGTCCAATATTTCTTCCACATAATTTAGTGTCCTGCTAGGAATGAAAACAATGTGATTTTAAATTTATTTTTGTACTATCTCCTCTATTATATTTTGAATATAAAAAAATTTGAATATTAAAAATTTTGAATATTAAAAAAATTGACTGAAGATTTTTACTGTTTCCTAATCATTTTGTTTCTCTCCCCTCCCCCTTTCCCCCATGTAGTTCTTTGCCTTCGTTGTTGCTTCCTGCTATGGTGGAAATACCTACTTTAGTTTTCTATCTTGGAGATCACAGACCTTGCAATAAGTATTATCTTCTAATAAAACAGCGCAGTGTGTAAATGTATATAATTTTGATGAAAATATTTACGTAATATGGTTTTCACTCAAAAGTAAAAACAAATATTTTTTTTTACAAATTATGGAAAGGATAGTTCACCTGACAGAAAAGGTTTTACACACTGTTCTCTTATTTACGTCATTTGAATTAATCGTGACATAGGTCAGTTACCACAAACAGGAAGCAGAAGGAAGAATTGATGATATAGGAGGGAAGAGAAGAAAGCAATGGAAGCGGTTCAATGTTGTTTGCACTGGGGGCACTTCCATACACTATTGTGCTCCTTTGAAAGCTGCTCCAGATCTCAGGATTCTTGTCAGTAGTGTTACAGAGCATTGTACAATCAGAGGCACTATCTGATGGAATTGATTTAAAATCTGAAAACGTTTGTAACATGAAAAGCATGTATTCTCAGATAAAATACTGTAACTAGAACATGTTACTCTTTGTATCAATTCATATTATTTCCTTGTATATTGTTGTTGTAACAAAATCTGTGGACTTCACAGTTGTTTTCTTCATAAATGTTTTTGTTTAAGCATGCACTTATTTATTAGAAAAATCTATTATTTTGTAGAACCATCTATTTTTTGCAAATGTGTGTAACCTTTCAAGGCTGTAGATCTATTACAGTTATAGATGGGAATGGTTAATAATTCATTTGGGTACATACATTTAGGGAAGCAACTGAATAAAAATGCATTACTATAATAATCTTGCACAAGTCTGTAGTATGATTGCTCTTAAAATACTGTGTTCCATTCTAATAACTGGACCTCACTTTAGATCTGGAAAAGATACAGAAAAAAAGAATTAAAATGATCAGGGACATGAATAATTTCATTTAAAAATGTTTTTTAATCATTTTTCTTAAATGATAAGAATGTGGTACATGATTCAATACTGAAAAAGCAGGTAATAATTTTTCTGTTTCCTACAATGCTAGAACTGAAGAGTCATTATTTTATGACTCTGAATGGTATAAGATTTGGGGCTGATAAATAGGAGACACTGTTCCAAAGAGCATAGAGCTTAACTCTGGAATAGTCCTGAAGGATGTGAAGATGAAGACCTTAAACCACTGTATAAGGAATGAAACAAATTCAAAAAGGACTGAGGTGCCCATTAGCCCAGGTGCTGCTGGCAGCATTCCTCGGAAAACTAGTTGCTGAGAAATATCAGTGAAAAAATTAATAAACCACTATAATTTGTGGTTTCTTTAATCAGAACTCTATACTTTAGATTTAATATTGGTTACAACATTAGTGAAAAGATGGCTCCATTTTGAGATCCACCTATGTAGTGCAGTGATTTTAAAATGCCTGGAAGATCAGGACCACTACCAACCCTAGCTGATTTTGGTTCATCTCTTAGGGTTACTGTTATGGAAAAACGTGTAAATTGAACTTGTGTGGGGAAGTTTTGATATGAACAAAAACATGAATAGTGTAAAAAGTTTTAAAATGCCATTGTGCATGCCCACTTCCCAAGGTTCTTTACCATGTTGTATAAAAATTATTTGCTGCTGAACTACCTTCCCTTAAAAGC
The DNA here is from genome assembly GCF_051295495.1 of Thamnophis sirtalis. Taxonomy (NCBI): domain Eukaryota; kingdom Metazoa; phylum Chordata; class Lepidosauria; order Squamata; family Natricidae; genus Thamnophis; species Thamnophis sirtalis. The sequence continues at coordinate 51,415,211 of NW_028261384.1, forward strand.
AGAAATCTTATATATATAGGCTTAAGTTCTTGGAGCTTTTTACATGCAATCATCTTAAGATAGAGAAACAAATATCTACATTCTCTGAGGAACTGAACAAACACAATTCCACATCAGTGGAACACAATTTGACCACTTAACATTGTCAAAAGTCAGCATTAATATTCCAAAGTTACTGCAACAGAAGCTATGACTAGGGGAAGGGGGAACAAAAAAATTATAATCTTAGAGAAAGTTTTGAATATGAGTGTTTGCTTTCAGCAATAACAACAGTTTTCAAAAAATAATAATGATGTACTCATCCATATTAAGCACAAAATGGTCACTTTTCTTACATATTTCTGGCATATTTATTTAATATAGAATGCTTATAATTTGCCAGTTTAGTGTAATGATTAAGGAGTTCCGCTGGAAACCAGGAGACTGAGTTCTAGTCCCAGTTTATGCATGAAAACCAGCTGGGTGATTTTGGGTCAGTTAATCTCCCTCATCCCAACCCATGTCACAGGGTTATTGATATGGGGTAAATGGCAAGAGGAAAGAAGCATTATATATTTACCCCCCTCATGTTACAAGTAAAATAAAAAGTGGTCAATTAAAAAATCTTTAAAAATAGAAAAATCTTGTCAATCTTTTGATTGATGAATAGCACAACACAAGCACATACACACAAACACATAGAGGTAATCAATCCATAATTGCAGATTACAAAAACAAATTCCTACAATGTGCTTTAATGTTGCATTGGGTAGATTTTACTTGCTCCTGAAAATGCAATAAAAACTATTCATAGGTTGGGGAACATCATGCTATCCCATTGTTGATGTCCAGTATACCTCTCATGGGGGAATCTTTAACAAATCCTTTCTGGATGTCTGAAATTGGATGAGAAGATTTCATTTCGGCAAGCTGTAGCTGTTGATTCCTGTTGTATCCAGAGTTCTATAGATCTCTGATTAACCTGACTTCATGTCTCAAATAGCCAGCAGGCCAGTTCATCCAGATTACGTAAAGTCTATGATGTACATGAAAAATTTAATTCTCACAGTTTAAGATCAACAGGCTATATTTTTTAAGTAGGGCCAGTTTCACAACCAGGACTTACCCCAGAATACTACATTGAGTATTTTGTGGGATACTTAATTTATAACCTATATAAACTTTACCATACCTGTGGTTAAGTTTTTTATAATGGAAATGTTCTTTAATTTTATGAACATTAAAGTAGTAGAATAATTGGATAACCTCACTGAAGCATCATAATTTTTAAAATGAAGGACTAATGCAGTACCATCTGAAAACCTAGTGTAAAAAGAAACTAACCAATTTTCTCATTGGTTTTGTCATCTTCAAACAAATTCAGAATCCCATGAATTTGGAATTTCTTCCCTATTTTTCCCCTAAGAATTTCAGTGTTAGTGTGACAATTATGACAACATACAATTAAATACTTCACAATTTAGCCTGAAGCTGGATTAGTCAGATTCTAAAATTTAACCCAGCCATTGACATTTTTATATATAAAAATGCAGAGTGCATCACATATATTATCTCTAAGCAACTTGAAGGAACAATTGGATTAAAATATATGTGAAATTAATTACATTAAATTGTCTACAAGTAGCAAAATCATTTAGGCTAAAGTAAGCTCATATGAGTTATAGTCAACAGATGATAGTATCTAGCTAACTATGTCTGAATAGAGAATCCAACCAAGATATTTCTGATTATTAGATAATAGAACACGAGACTGTCAGAGAATGCCAAGGTTTCTGGCTGTGGGAAATTGAAAAATATTTTGGAAGGTGATTGTGGCAAATTTTACAGAATATATATGGTATTTCTGAGAAAACTGCATTGGTGTGTCCATAAAGTCACCAGTAGTCAAGCTTGATTGAGTCAAGCATGTCATGCAGAATGCTCTCAAATCAGAGTTAATTACCAGTTAGCAATTCTTTTATTTAATCCTTATAGTTGGGGTAAGGCTCTATAATTTTGGGACACCTTGAGAAATTCATTTCCTGAATTCTCACTTTTAGTTTTAGCTATGTTGGCATTCTGAAGCTTCTTTCAGATGCCAATACAATGTGGTGAATCTCAGTAAGAGAGCATTGCCATTGGATATGGAGTCCTGTGACAGTAAAATGGGTGGGTGAATAAATTTAATAAATAAATAATCCATGCAGTTGACCATACATGTTCATTGCCCTACCTTTCTGCAGACTAGCCACTTCCAAAAGTATGACTGCTATTCCCAGAGTTGGCTGCCATTATGTTCTTTATAACTGGAAAATCCAGAGCTGGATAAGGTCTAATTCACAGTCTATGGGATCAGGCCAAGGATCTGCTTCAACATCGGGTCCTAATTATATAATAAATCTACTTTTAATTTATACTGACTTTTCTTTTAAAATAAAGTGTACTGTTTGAAGTCACTTCTAGATTTCTTGGTATTTGCTTTTGATTTCTATTTGTACTTATATTAAGAACTTCTATAAGGTATTTAGGAGAAAGTTCCTTTTTAACATCTGCATTATGATTAACTTTTATATGAGCTATTCTGGTTTATTTGTCTCAACAGGCTTAAAGATACTCTAATCAGTCTTAAACTTGCAGATTGCCTATAAAAACTTGCAACTCTAACCAGCTGTTTCTTTTGCTCTTCCATTGTTTTGCTTTCTATGATTGAATGAATTGATGAATTCTAAAAATACCTTTTAATATCTTATTTGCCTAATGATGTAGCTCTTGTTTTTATTTTCCCCATTATACTCTAAGATGACCATTTTGCAAAATAATTACCCATCCTCTTTCGAAAAACTTTCGCAGCAGCAGCTCCGAAGCATTTCACCACTTCTTCCCTCGCCACCAATTTAATAGACTTCCTGTTTATCATATATGTGTGCAGAGAGAGGAGGGAGCCCTTTTCTTCCATCTGCCACCTCCTTCCTGTTTTACCTTCTCTCCCTCTTCGCGCGTCGAGCACCGACGCAGCACTGGGTTAAGCGCTCCAGGAGCCCGCTCCCCGACATGATTCCCTTCCCCCAAACCAGTATCTCCCCCCTACCACTTTACTCCCATGGCTTTAGTGGGGCGCTTGGCCGGCTCTTAACTGTACAACAGGCATCCTAGCCAGAGAACTGCTGGGCCCCGCCCCGCACTGTCCCGCCTCTGGTGTTAAGTGTCGCAATAGGGTTTTTTGGGGGGAGGGGGGAGAAATTGAACCCGTTCGTTCTGGAAGGTGTTGGATATATCACGGCATGCGGGTCATCCGTACCGATGCCAGCAGTGGGGGCACTCGCAGCTCTTCTGCTCCGCCGCCACTTTCCTACGGGCCAGACACCGGACTACTCGACAGAGGCTACGCGGGCTCTTGCTCTGCCATGCTGAAAGTGGCCCAAATGGTAAGGATCAGAAGGGACAGGGAGTCCCAGGGAAGCGGGGGGGGAGGGAACGAATGTTTCGCCAAACTGCGGGAGTAACTGCGCTTTCTGACCATTTCAAGTTTTGCTAGGATTTGTTTGCCTGTCGGGTGTTTCCTAGGAAAGGCAGCAAGATTTTGCACCTCCCAGCCAACAACAGCTGGCGCTGCAGGCTGCGTTCATCGGAGTGGCCAACGCCCTGCACGTGTTACCTACCCCAGTTCCCGCCAGGAATTGATTGACGACAAAGAGAGAAACTGAGGCGAAGAGCTGCTCCGAGAGAGCGCCCCGGTTGGGCGATCTGGAAACGATCCCTTGCAGCCGGCGCGCCTTTCCGACTCTTCTGAGGGGAACAGTGGTGCTGTTTCCTGCAGGTTGTGGGCAGAGTCAAGTTCTGTTTTAATAGATTAACAGAGTTGAGTCTCTCTAGGCTGCCCAGAACAGTGTGCCTGATTTAGTTTATACGCTTGAGAAGAGGACCGCATAAAAATTTTAAAACAAAGCTAATTGAGACTTTGAATAAAAAACTAAAAAAAATCGCAGCACTGCGAGGCAGAATACCCTAGTTCGTTAGTACTCTTTCTATTATTGCAGTCCTTTGAATAAGTAATCTCAGTTATTCTTTGTAGCCTGCATACATTTATTTAGTTGACCAATTCAACTTGAGAACTACATTTAAAGACTTGTCTTTCGGGAGTTGAAAATATAATCTCTAGGCTTGAATTAGAAATGCAAACAATTTTGGACAGGTAACTAACCACACAAATTGCAGAATAGGGACTGTTTCAACAGGTGTTCAGCCATCTCTGCTTGATTATTCTTATTTACTACTGTGGATCTTTCATAAAAAGAGCCTTTCATTAACACTTCATTCACTTGCTTGGAGAAAGGGGCCTGTTAAATACTTTCATGCTGCAGCAGAGGCTGTTCCCACTTCTCTCTGGGAAAAGACGGGATCTGCACACCTAGTGGTTAACCAGTATTAACCACTGGCCTTGAACCCATTTCTCCAGTGTATTCTGGAATGTTGGACTATGAATTGTGTCTTCCCTACTAGCCAGCATGGCAGTCTTTGGAATAATAGAAATATGGAGAAATTAGAGAAAATTATTCTAGATCTAGACACTGAACAGTTCATATGTTGTTCATAAATTGTTCATACATAAATGGCTCATACATATATGGACTGTTTAATTATGGTTTATTGAATAAACTTATGCAATATTTCAAGCAGAACCAAATAAATCACACTATAATTTAAATCTGGGGCAGGAAGGAAACTCCAGGGCCACATGTGCCTCTTCACTGCAAGCCAGATAATCTCTTCTGTTCACGACTGCTGAAAATTGATGTCAGTTTCCTACTATTTTGTGATACAGAACTCAGCCTAGAGTTTAATCTATTTTTTAATTGATTAAACATTTAAGAAAGAAATCCTACTTGAAGAAATACTGTAGTAGACAATGGATTAATCTGTCAACAAAATGAATGGACGATAGAGTGTAAGGGGAACAGACGTTAAAGTAAGGATGAGTTTATATCAGACAAGAGATACGCAAACTACACTTTTTGCTTTTCAGGGAATCCCTAAAATATGTACAGGTAGTCCAATTTCTGTTGTTAACTGAAACATTTGTTAAGTGAGTCTTGTTGATTTTATGACCTTTCTTGTCACTGTTGTTAAGTAAATCACTGCAGTTAATAAGTTAGTAAGACAGTTATTAAGTGAATCTGGCCTCCCCATTGACTTTGCTTGTGAGAAGATCCCAAAAGAGGATCACATGACCCCTGGGACACAGCCATAAGTCCCATGCTGACAACTGGAAGTCTTTCTTTTCAAAATTGTTAACTCTGAACATTTTATTATTCTTGTAATGTAGTCTTTCATGCATTCTTCACAGAAATGTTTTGTTTTGTTCTGCTATTTGTCTTACAGTTATTGTTGCTGGTCGGATTCATTTGTGTCAGATCTTCACAGTGGACAGATCACAATGCATACAGCTACTTTGAATTTGTCTGCATATATGACTTAATTATGATCTTCATCTTTTACATTATCTACATCTTTAGAGCCTATCAAAAGTTGACTTGCATCAGCTGGCCACTTGCGGTAAGTTCCTATCTTTGTCAACTTCCAGAAAGGTTACTACTTAAATGGTTTTGTTAGAATTGTAACTGCACATCATCAATTCCTATGTAGCATTTTTATTCCATTTACTTATTATTTAGAACTGCAGTTTCTGATGATACATGTTTTCCTAGATCTTAAGAAAATATTAACAGAGAAACAAGAACTACTGAATGTCTTCTTTCCCTTATAAAGTTAAAATGACCAATTTTTAATCAATCTGTTTGGGAAGATCTGGTTAAACACTTCTGCAACCTGAATTTTTAGCAAGGTATTGGGAATAGATGTATACACTTTACTACTCATAATTTGCTCTGATTTAGTTATCATTCTTGCAGATTATTGACCATAATTGCTTAGATGTGTAATGGTCCCCGTATTTCCTCATTTTAGTTTATTTTTTTCTACTGCTACCTCTATATAGCATCCATTAGGCAAACAAGCCCACCTACCAGTGACAAGAAACATACTCATCAAATAAAGGGGCACTGTATCTTACTTACAGCATATAGAATATCCCAGCCTTACCCCCAGACATCTCTAGATTGAAAAACTTGAAAGGCATCTGACTATGGGGTCTTGAGGCGGTCATGGACTGGATGAGGGTTAACAAGCTTGTGCTCAACCCAGAAAAGACCGAGTGGCTGTTGTGTTTCCCTCCCAAAGATTTGGCCAATATTCCAACACTCAGGCTGGGGGGTCAAATTTTACACCCCTCAGAGAGGGTCCGCAACTTGGGAGTCCTCCTGGACCCACAGCTGTCATTTGACCACCACTTAACGGCTGTGACCAGGGGGGCATTTGCCCAGGTTCGCCTGGTGCGCCAGTTGCGGCCCTACCTGAATCGGGAGGCCCTCACAACAGTCACTCGGGCCCTTGTGACCTCTAGGCTGGAATACTGCAATGTGCTCTACATGGGGCTGCCCTTGAGGAGCATCCGGCGACTTCAGCTAGTGCAGAACGCAGCCGCGCGAGTGATTGCGGGTGCACCTCGATTCACCCGCATAACACCTATCCTCCGCGAGCTGCGCTGGCTGCCTGTCGATCTCCGGATGCGCTTCAAGGTGCTATTAATCACCCATAAAGCCCTACATGGCAGTGGATCTGGATACTTGAGAGACCGCCTTCTGCCAATTACCTCCCTACGACCTATAAGATCTCATAGATTAGGCCTCCTCCGCATTCCATCGGCCAGCCAGTGTCGGCTGGCAACTACAAGGAGGAGGGCCTTCTCAGCAGTAGCCCCGACCCTTTGGAACGAGCTCCCCGTGGAGATTCGTACCCTCTCCACCGTCCGGGCCTTCCGCATAGCCTTGAAGAACTGGCTCGCCCGTCAGGCCTGGGGATAAGGATCGCTACCCCGCCCGAATGATGAATGTATGTTGCTTATTATTTTATTATATGTTGTTATCTTAATGTTGTATTCCCCCCTTCCCTGGTTTTCTGTGAGCCGCCCTGAGTCCCCTCAGGGAAAAGGGCGGCCTACAAATGCTAATAAACCACTAAACCACTAAACCACTATGACTATTAAAGAATGAGGTTAAGTTCTTAGCCAGCCACCCTCAGGGAAAGCAAGATTCTTCCAGAGTATCTTATCCAAGATCTACTGAAAGAGGATAGGAGAGAAATCTCAACACCTGGATTGTTCCACTTCTCTCCCCCCAACCATTCCATTTATTTTCAAGGTTCCTAAAGCATAAACTTACATAGCTGAAAGTTTCTTATGCATGGCTCCTGTGTGAATTATTGAGGAGGCTGGTGTCTTAACTGATATGGGAGGAATATCCTACTTGTCTGAAAGTGAATGTCTATCTTCTTATAAAAATACCATTCTACTCCATCACTGTCAATAGGCTAAGCCAGGTACAACAAGTATAAGGCAACTTCATATTTTCAGAAAGGTCTACCATGCTGAATACATAACTTTTCATTTATATACTACTAAAACTCTCATATCCATACCTTTAGATGAAACATTCTGAACTAATTGAGTAATTACAGAATGCCTCCAAAATCTGGAATTCATGACTCCTGTGGAATTGAAATTTGGCAAATTTTGTAGAACATTTTACAACATAACAGTATCATAAAACAGTTTATGATATAATATAAAAGCTCATAAAACATTTCTTCTCATCAGCTCCTGATGTTTGCTATACAGTTCAACATGGACTATTTCCAAGGTGGTTAGAGAGTGTCAATGAAGCAATGAACGTGGGTTTGGGCAAACTTTGGGAGACAGTGAATGACAGGGAATCCTGGCATCTTCTTCAGAAAGAAGAGGGGATCAACGTATTTTCCAAAGCACCAAAAGGCAAGACAACAAACAATGGATGGAAACTAATCAACGAGAGAAGCAACTTGGAATTAAGGAGAAATCTGACAGTGAGAACAATTAACCAATAAATTTCCGAATATTTCCTTGAATCTTTAAAAAAAAAAAACCTTTTACAGTACATTAGAAGCCATGCCATTTTTGAAGTCATTGAAAAATCTGGTAAGGAAATATCTCTGCAAAGATGAACAAAGGGGTCATGGGTTGTCTGGTGATCTCATAGAGCAGTCATTGGCAAACGATTGATAGAAACTGTCCAAAGAGAGAAAATTGATACATGCTTCCATAATCATTTTTAAACAAGACAGTGGAGTAACAACCATATCCATTTTATTAGAATGGTATTTTTCCCTTCTATCTTTCATTCAGGAAAGGTTATCTAGAGGAAAATGAATAAATACTGAACAATAAAATGTGAATACATCAATATGATAATAAAGAGATGAATGGGCGGAGAGCAAGAGGGGGAGGCAGAATTTGCCACCAATCCAGCAGCAAGCTCCAGCACAGAACTCCCCCATTTGATTCCTTGGACAATTAGCAGAGCCAGATCTTCAGGCTCCTGCAGAAGAATAGAGGATGGGTCAGATATTACCTTAGAGCAGTGTTTCTCAACCTTGGCAATTTGAAGATGTCTGGACTTCAACTCCCAGAATTCCCCAGCCAGCGAACACTGGCTGGGGAATTCTGGGAGTTGAGGTCCAGACATCTTCAAGTTTCCAAGGTTGAGAAACACTACCTTAGAGAGATGGGTTTCCAAAGGGTGAGCACTGCAGCAGAGATGGTGCAGTGTCTGCCCTTCTGGATTCTGATAGTCAAAGTTCTTTGATCAACAGTATCCAAAATAGAATGTCTCTGCCAGCATAAGTAGAACAGGCTTGCCTTAGTTGGATGAGACAGTTCATCAGGGAGTCTGGATCTATGCCATTAAGGATAATCAATACCTTGAACAGTACTCAGAAGCAGACCATTAGCCAATGTAGTTTGGGGAGCAGAGGTATAATATGGATCATCTTAGGATTCCTAAAAACTGGTCTTGCTGCCCCATTTTGCACCAACTAAAGCTTCCAAATAGATTTAAAGGGTAGCACCATGTAGAGTGCATTGCAGTAGTCAGGCTGAGAGATGACTAGGATTTGAATAACTGAGCACAGGGATTCATGATCCAGGAAAGTTTGCAACTGGTGCACAAACTGGAGCTGTACAAAAGGTCTCTTAGACAGGCTTACTACCTGTTCTTTGAGCAGGAAATGTAAATCCTGGAGGACCCCTAAGTTGTAAACTGAGTCTGAATAGATAGTGCAACCCCATCCAGAACTAAGGATGACAAAAACATGGATCCTGAAGGTCACTTCAGGCACTATGAGAGGGGCAGGAACAGCATAATCCGAGTCACCAGGTGTAGAGATGGAGAGCTGGGTATCATCAGCATGTAGATGCTATCTCAGCCCATGGTGACAGATGATATCATCCAATAGCTTCATGCATAGATGTTAAACAGGAGAGGAGAGAGTACTGAACCTTCGGGGCACAGCAAGTGAGCAGTTGGGTGCTGGATTTCTCAATCCTACCTACATCAATTGGGACTAACCTTGGAGAAAGGAGTTGAGCCAGCACAAAAGTACTACCCAGCCCCAGCTTATGTGGATGTCCCAAAAGAATATCATGGTTGATATCAAATGCCACTTAAGAGTTCAAGTAAAGCAAGAATGGTTACAATACTCCCATCCCACCCCCGCCAGAGATTGTCCATGACTGTGGCCAAAACTGTCTCTGTGTCAGAGCCAAGCCTGACTGAAGGGAGTCCAGGAAATTTGTTTCATCCAGGACCCCCCAGTGATGTCAAGCAACCACCTTTTCCACCACCTTCCCCCCAAAAAAGAATATGGGAAATAAAAATTATTCAAGCAGATGAGTTCAACTGAAGGTTTTTTTAAAGGAAGGGAAAAACCAGGGCATCCAAAATGTCCTGAGAATGTTTGTTCTTGCAGTGAGGAATTTGCACTGCATGAACCCATCTGCTGTTCACCGTCCTGCATGCTTTCACCAACCAGGAGGACAAGAGTCTAATTGACAGGTGGTTGCACTGAGAGTACAGAGGATCACATGGAGAATGATTGCAGTAATTGGGTATGTCTAGTTTAATGAAAAGAAACATTAAGAGTAATATAACAGCAGTGTTCCAACACCTAAGGCGCTGCCACAAAGATGATAGAGGTCAATCTATTTTACAAAGCACCAGGAGGCAAGACGAGAAACAATGGATGGAAACTAATCAAGAAAAGAACCAACCTAGAACTAGGGAGAAATTTCCTGATAATGAGAACAATTAATCAGTGGAATTATTTGCCTCCAGAAGATATGGGTGCTCCAAAATCAAGGTTTTTAAGAACAGATTGGACAACCATTTATTTGAAATGGTTTAGGCAGGGGTGTCAAACTCAAAGCCTGAGGGCTGGATCTGGCCTGTGGGATACTTAGATCTGGCCTACAGGGCCACCCTGGAAACAGTAAAGAACTAGCCTGTGGAGCTTCTGCCAGCAAAAACAGGCTCCTGAGCTCCATTTTCAACTGCTACAGCCTCCTGCAACCCTCTGCCAGCATAAAAGGAATTCGGGAGGGCTGTGCACTGCCCTCCTGAGCTTAGTTTTCACTGGCAGAGAGTTGCAGGAGGCTGTGGCAGCCAAAAAGGGAACTCGGGAGCCTGTTTTCACTGGCAGCACTCAGGCCACTCCAGGTGCCCCTGACAAGTGATGTTGAGCTGGCCACACCCATCCTGATCACGCCCACCCTGACCCCCAGAGGTCAAACAGCCCTGATGTGGCCCTCAATGAAATCGAGTTTCACTCCTGGTATAGGGTCTCCTGCTTGAGCAGGGGTTTGAACTAGAAGATCTCCAAGGTCCCTTCCAGCTTTCTTATTCTGTTACATAAAGTCATTAGCTACACCTGGGGCTTCAATCACACTGAAATGTTCCTTTGATAAGCCTCTGATGTAAAGTACAGAATCTTGGTAGCTTTTCTTCTAAACTATATTGTCTTTGTTTCATTTTAGGAGTTTCTTCATTACCTAATAGGTACTATTCTGCTTCTTATTGCATCCATTGTGGCAGTTGCAAAAAGCTCCAATTCAGCAGGCCTGGTAGCTGGAGCGGTAAGGCTGTTTGCCATTTTTTGTTATATATAAGCAACTTTATTTATTAGATCTTAAAATATATGTCAAGTTTTTCCCCATAATAAACACACTTAAAGAAAGGAGAGTCCATATAAACATATTGATTGTGGATTGGGTGTGTTTGATCTTAAAAAATACTGGCAAAGATATTTAACATTGTTTTTCCCCACTATTGCTCTAATCCTCCATTATCAAAATCTACACTCTGCACACAATTATTAGGCAAGTTGTATTTTTGAGCATTAATTTTATTATTAAATAACTACAATGCTCTCAGTCAATCCAAAATGTTAAAAACCTCAAACCTGAATATTTAACAAAATAAAAGTGAGGTTTTGGCTTTCTTAGGAGAATATTAATGGGTGCACAGTTATTGGGCAACTATTTGTGTAAAGAATTGTGCAACTAGAAAAAAAATCCCATCACACACATTTATTTGCATCTGTTAAATAAAGAATAATAAACTCAAAATGTACAAATAAACATTTCTGACATTTTTTAAAAAATCAGTGACCAATATAGACCAATTTCATAGACAAAAGCCAGGAAAAGCTCTAGGCCTAGACAAGATAACTCCTTTTTGCTTAAAAGTCTGTGCTGACCAATTGGCCCCCATCTTCACCTGAATCTTCAATAAATCACTAAAGATGTGCTATGTTCTTTCTTGCTTCAAATCCCACTGCCGAAGAAGCCCACTGTCAAGGAGCTGAATGACTACAGAACAGTTACTCTAACATCTGTGGTTATGAAAACCTTTGAAAGGCTAGTGCTGTCTCACTTGAAAACCATCACGGATCCACTGTTAAACCCCCTGCAATTTGCATACCAAGCAAATAGATTGACAGATGATGCTGTTAATATGGCTCTGCACTACATCCTACAACATCTTGAATCTCTAAAGACCTATGCAAGGGTCCTCTTTGTAGACTTTAGTTCAGCATTCAATACCATCATTCCAGACATTCTTCTAACTAAGCTAAACCAGCTAGGGATACCTGAACACACTTGTAAGTGGATCATAACCTTCCTCACAGACAAGTAGCAGCAGGTGAAGCTAAGCAGAATCATATCACTACATCTCAAACAATCCATCTGTTAAACTACTGAAGTTCGCAGATGATACAACAGTGATTGATCTCATTCGAGACAATGATGAATCCACATACAGATGGGAGGTAGAACAACTAGCCTGGTGGTGCGACTGAAACAATCTGGAACTGAACACACTCAAAACCGTAGAAATGGTGGTAGACTTTAGAAGAAATCTCCCATACTACCACCACTCACAATACTAGACAACACAATATGAACAGTAGACACCTTCAAATTTCTAGGTTCTACCATATCTCAAGACCTAAAATGGAACACCTAACATCAAAAATGTCATCAAAAAAGCACAACAAAGAATGTTCTTTAGCGCCAGCTCAGAAAGCTTTTGCCCAAGGAGCTGCTGATTCAGTTCTACAGAGGAATTATTGAGTCTGTCATCTGCACCTCTATAACTCTCTGGTTTGGGTCTGCAAAGAGACAGACACAGACTTCAGAGGATAATTTACAACTTTTTGCTCTAGTTGCAGGGTTCTCATACCCTCAATTTCTCAATCTCATCACAGATAATAGAAACAGATTAAGAGAAAGATGTCTTTTCCCATCCCTTTCGATCACTGTATTTTCATTACAATTATACTGAAAATGCATTCTGCTGTGGTTTACATGGAAGAAAAAAGAAAATCTTTCTTGGAAAGGTGATAGTGGACAAAGCTCACTCTTTCCAATTACTACTGTATCTAAAATCATTTGTTACAAATTGCAAATAGTAATTTGCAAGCAGATTTCTGCTGGTTGGAATAATAGAGAGTGGGAGGACAAAAATGTATGCATTTGACAGTACTTGAAGTAAATGTCTATTTCCGTGTTTATTACTAACCTCTGGACACAATTGATACATTCTTTGAAATGTTAAAGGCTGTTTAATATTATTTAGAATCTATGGAAATTTAATGTAAAATATTTTATGTATGGCTGCTTTGCTGATACTTTTTTTATATATTTTTTTTAAAAATAGATCTTCGGATTCTTAACTACATTTATGTGCCTCCTAAGTATATCGCTCTCTTACAAAATCTCTTGTAACACTCAGTCAGCAGGTAAGATCCTAATTCATCAGTTTGACCAATCAGCTCTATGTTTTTCCTTTTTCCTTGCACTATTTAGTCCATAGACAAATCCATTACGTTATTTTTTCAGACTCTATAATCTATTTATGTTTATTATTTAATCTGGGGAATGATGGGGAATTGATAGTGATCTGTTCCACTTATTTGTCTTAGAGAGAGAGCAAATGAAAGGGACCTATTCTTCACTCAAGCAGCTTAGAGCAACATGCACAGTATTTTCCCTAAAACAATTTTATCCCTAAAACAATCTAATGGGAAATATTGAGCAAAAAGACAATGACATCCTTTTTCCTCACTACAGTTGTAGGAAGAATCTTGTGTCCAACTGTGTGATGAAGTCATATTCAGATCTGAATTTTTTATTATGTATTTACAGCCAACCAATCCCTTCCATCTTGATTATGTGTGATATGAATCTGGGCTTCTTAAATTCTGTCTTGGGTCCTAATCATTATTCCAGTTTTGCTCTTGAAATAATATTCAATGAAGGAAGAAATACTTTGGGAATTTTACACATATTGTCATTGCTGATTTGGCTTGCGTAGAGAATAGCAGAAATTAGAGTTTTCTTTCTTGGTTATACTATAGTCTGGTCCTAAGAAATTTGTTCTTATTTCCTTCTGCTCTGTGCAGAATTCTGCAGCTTACTTGTATATACAAAATTTATGAAACAAGACTAAAATAGGCATTCCATGTTTGATGGCTGAAGAATTCAAGAAGTAGCCCTATTGCCAAGTAATTTATACTTCATTTGTTGGTTGTTCAAAACATTTGCAGTTTCTTCACTGATCTCCTTTAGTTTAAGATTTTCTTGACTGATCAAGATAAACTCCTATCCCAAATTTCCCATCTCACATACCGTATAGGCAGTTGATTTTTATTATTTGCAATATTTCAATAAGTAATTGTTTTATTTTATCAATTAAAGTATGTTTATTTGTCAGTTGCTATGAGCCAGGACAAGTAGTCTAAAATATTTATTTAAAAATTAATTTACAACTTACTGGGTAATCTTGATTTTTTCAAAGCATTGAGAACTTTAAGATTACTTCTCGTAATAATAGAGAAAAGGCACCAATATGCTTTTCTAGTTAAATACGGTAAATACTTAAGATACAGCAGATTTCTTTCATGTGTTTATGGGCTCATCACTCTCCATATTTTAATGCAGGCAACAATCATATTTGGCTGATTATTTTGCCCCCCACCCCGGATTTGATGGAAGGCACTCTGTGCTACTCTAAAGTTTTGCTATTTGAGATATTTTGCAAACTTAAATTTAATGAGACCATTAAAATTGCAGTAAGTTGATTTTGTCTTTTCTCTTCTCCCCTATTTTTTAGATGCTACCGTGTAAATCTTTTGCTACTTCAAAATGTGTACACCTCTTGAGGGAAGAGCTTAGAAAAACATGCAAGATGGAATGGTGTACTAAGATGACTCTGAAAAGCATTCTTACTGGGCCTAGAGTGCCATCTTGTGGCACTTTTGAGCTACTTCTGCGGCTACTGTACAGCAGCCTGTTTCATCCGGTCAAATTTTTGGATCCTGGGAGACAAGAATGGCTGCAGTAAAAGATCCTTTGGGAAGGAAAGAGTCCGTATTTTAAAACAAAGAGAAATTATCCTCTTTTAATTCCAGCTGCCAATACTTCACAGATTGAAGACCAATCTTTATGACCTAGACCACTAAGGAGAATCCAAATTAAAATTCCATTAAAATGGAAAATATATTCTGCATCAACCCAGCTACGACTGGCAAAAATTGGAAATATTCATCATGAACCAACAACCGTTGCATCTCAGAAATCACCTTCTTACCTCTCTGCATTTCCTGCCTTCGGGTTCTAGCTCTTAAAATAGGCATCTTGTTTAACCTGTGTGAATATGAGGCTGCCTTAATAGGATGGTTTAAGATGGTTCCACCCCAATTTTTGGATTGTGCTCCCTTTAATTAGTATGAATTTCTTTTGGGGGACAAAATTTTAAATGGATTTGTTCAATGATACAGTTTAAATTTTATATTCTTTTGATTTCTTTTTGTTAGTTTTTATTTCTCTTGCCATGTATTTTTATTATATTTTTATATATTATAACTGTATACCTATCAATATAAGATCCATTAAGAATGAAGAATGTTTACTAAAAATCCACTGCATTTTGTTGTTCCTTTCTCATGTTGTGATACGCTACAATTAATTTACACTTATTAGTAATTTACATGGAAAATACAATTCACCAGGGACGTGCAGTCAGGGGAGGCAGAGCCTCACCACTGCCATCATGAAAAGAAAAAAAATGTAAAAATGCCTCCTCCTGTAGATGGCTTTTTTAAACAGTTAAGCAGAGTCATCCATGGTGACTTTGGCAGCAACTAGCCCAGTCTGACTTCAGCTCTTGTCTTTTTCCTTTACGTTTTTTTTTTCTTTTCATGATGGCAGGCAAAAGCAGAGTTGAAATCCTCTCTGAAACAGCTGGAAAAGGTCCGTGTGGGTCGGAGGGAGGGGGAGGAATTCAAACTTCATCCTCCTGGTGCAACTTTGTGTGTGTGTTTGTGTGTGTGTGTGTTTATTTGTTTGTTTGTTTGAGAGAGTTTGTTTGAAGAGAGGGAAGGGGGTAGGAGAGGCAGGGAGGGCAGCTTGCCTTACCCGGCTGGAGGGGAGTCACCTCCGGCTTCAGTCCAGCCAGCGGCACTTGCAGCCCCCTCCCAGGCTCGGCGCCGCGAGGCTGGCCAGGTTGCCCAGGCGGCGGCAGAGGTTCTCTTTGTTCTTTCAGGTGGGGGAAGGGGGGGAGAGGCTTCCTCCGCTCCATCCGCACCCCTCACCGAACAAGCGCGCCCCGGATGCCGCGCAGCTCTGGCATGCGCTTTAGTCAGTGAAGCACTTTCTTTCACCAGCCTGAGCCTAAAGCGCTTTCCTTCGCTCACCTGTGCCCATGAAAGATACTTTCTTTCACCTGTGTCCGTGGCAGCTTGCCAGCAAAGGCAGGCAAAAGTCACTTTCTTTCACCTGCCTGTGCCTGCGGCAGCCCGTCAACACAGGCAAGCAAAAGAGACTTTCTTTCGCCCATCTGTGCTTGCGGCAGAGCTCAGGCGGGCTGCCACAAGCACAGGCAGGCGAAAGAAAGTGCTTTAGTCAGTGGGGTGTCGGGGGAGAGGACTGCCTCACCAGCCATAAACCTCACCGCACGTCACTGCAATTCACTGTAAGGATCCACAGAAGGAGTATCAAATTATCTACAATGGGTGAAATACAAATTCTCTGCAAAATACAGTTTTACCAAGGATTTTTTTAAATAATGGTAACAGTTTCCCCTCTGCAGTCATATCCAATTGTAGTGGGTGGTGTTCATCATTTCTTAGAGAAGGGAGCCAGGATAGTTTGAAGATGCTTCCATGGTCATATGGATGCTATGACTGTATGCTGAAACACACAGAATGCAGTTAACTTCCCGCTGAAGGGCTACTGATTTATCTACTCATATTTGCAAGCTTTTGAAGTGCTGGATGTACAGGAGCTGGGGCAAATATTAGGAGCTACCCCCTGAAACAGTGCTGCTAGACTATTACATGAGCGCATGAATGACTATCCTTGGCATTAAAATGTATAAATAAATCTATTTTCTTTTTCTAATGATGAAATACATTAGCTATAGAATAGCACAATATAAAGGAAAGAATGGATAAATGAAAGTCTACAATATGATGGGAGCATTTTTTTTCAGTAGATATTAACTCCACAAAATAAAGAGAGCAATTTCATGAAAAAAGAGCCGTACATAAAACAACTCCTGTCCCAGAGAACAGAAGCAATGTTCCACCGTTCCTTCCACTAAAAAGGGCCTGCCCAGCCTCAAGGCTTGGGGGAAGAGTCATTTAAAGAATGATTAAAGGCAGGCAAGGTGGGACCCATAGGAATATCCAGGGGATGATGTTCCAAAGTTGGGAGCAGCACAACAGCATCCTTGTGGCAAGTCTAGTCCAAACCCAAGGAACTGCAGTGCATCCAAAGCTATATTATATCTTGCCTCAATAGTCTCAGGCTGAGGAAAGGCATCAAAACTAGCCTGCACCAGTGCAGCCAATTCCCTATTTCCACTCAATATACTTGGCATTTTTACTTTGAATGGCTTGACTTCTGTAGAGTAAAAATCCCAATTCATATTTTTATTAATGCAATTAAAAAATTACTGCTTAGTTGAAAGCCATTTAAAGTTTAGACCTGCCGAGCAAGCAGGGTTCAAAAGGAAACTTGAAATGGATGGATATCCTTTTCAAATTAGTTCCAAGATACCTAAGCTCAAAACTTATATGTTAATAATGTGATAAACCAAAGCTCAGGAATATAGATTAGTAATGTTACATCCTGAGGAGAAATTCACTCAGTATTAAATACATAGCAGTTACATCAAGCAGAACAGCAAAGTAATTATTTTCAGGGTGAATCTGGCCTATGCAAGCAACTAACAAATAAAAGCAATATTTTAAAAATGCTAGTGTTTCTTCTGCTTATGAAACAATGAATTGTCTTGAAGCAGATAAATGTTACATGTCGACATTTGTTGCTCTTTGGGTTTTGTCAATTTCACAATTGAGGCTTATTGGCAATGACAGACAAAATAAAAAGGTTTAAATTGCTTAGAACCACTTGCACCTCATACAAAGCCAGTGAAGGAACTTGCCGAATCCCCAGAAAAAAAAGCACAGCTCTGGACGATAGATGGCAGCAAAACACTAGGTGGTTCAGATCCTGGAAAACTGAGTCAATAAGAGAGAATAGCAAACTGTAACATCTGGGCAGGCAAAGATGAATGTATTTCTTGGAGGATGGAAGAAACCAGCAGCTAAGCATGTTACGTTATCCTAATTCAATTGGATATTATTTAAGGTATCCCAAAGTGGGTGGAAATCCATATAGTTTCTGCCAAACAAATTGAGCAGCCTTCTACTGGAGAGCTTGGAGTCCAATTTTTACAAGCTGAATAAATTTTCACCAACCAATCAGCATGGCCTATGGCAGTGTTGGCAAACCTTTTTGGCACCAAGTGCCAAAAGTTGAGTGCGTGCATGTGGGAGCGCTGGAAACCAGAAGAGCAGCCGCTTGGTGTACATGCGTGTACCAGGAAGATGATCTTTCAGTTTCCGGCATGCATGCCACCTGGTCTGGTTTCTGGCACGCATGCGTGTGCAAAGCCCAGCTGGCCAGTGCGCATGCATGTGCTGGAAACAGAAAGCAACCACCGGGTGCGTATGTGCATGCCAGGAACATGATTTTCTAGTTTCCGGTGTGCACATGCATGCTGCTCAGTTGGTTTTCATGCGTGCATGCTCACCAGAAACTGGAGGAGCAGATGGCTGGTGCACATGCTGGAAACTGAAATGCATGCTCACTGGGCGGTTGCTCTTCCGGTTTCCGGTGCTCCTGCACACGTGAAGACCAGCTGGCCGGTGCGCAAACCACAGAAGAGAAATGGCCGATGGCTCACATGCCCAGAGAGATGAGGTTTGCCATCATGGGCTTATAGTGAACATTCTGGAAATTGTACCTCAGCAATTTCAGCTGGTTGCAGCTCGGACATATCTATCTTAGAGCTTATTTGATTCCTGACATTCTCTGTTCACTTTTAAAAGCAATGAAGTAGAAGAGCTAAGCATCCTTGAAGAGTTTGTGCAGAACAGTTACTGATCTACACCTTTGCTTGTTCTTGAATGCATTTAGGAGGCATCATTTGGTATTTATCGTAGACGCTCCCCCAGATTTTTAGAATTGTATTTCCCAAGATTCCCATGATCTTCCAGCAATTCTCAGAGCATCATTGATCTGAAAATTCCATCTAGAATGACTACAAAATATAATTTTGTTTAAATGTTTTAAAAAATATCATAAAAGAGCTGCATAAATCAGTTAAAATTAAATGGAACAGTATAAATGTTACTAGGTTTTTAAAGGTCACAATTCTGTTTGCATGTGTTAATTGTGTTGGAAAAAATACAAGATCCTAACAGGTAACATACTGCACTTTAATTGTCTACTTATGGCAACAGCATACAGTATATTGTCTTATAAACAACTCTGAGTCATTTTTAAGAACTTTTATCAAATTAAAATAGTTTTTAATTACGGTAACTCTATTGATTCCAGTTCGAATTAATATCATTATTGTGACTGGTTGTTTGAAGTGTAGTTTGGTCTAGTGCAGTGTTTCTCAACCTTGGCAACTTGAAGATGTCTGGACTTCAACTCCCAGAATTCCCCAGCTAGCATTCGCTAGCTGGGGAATTCTGGGACTTGAAGTCCTGACATCTTCAAGTTGCCAAGGTTGAGAAACACTGGTCTAGTGGTTAAAACTACAAACCAGGCAATGAATTCTATTCCTCCCTTAAGGCATGGAAGCAGCTATTGTCTTTGAGCCAGTCACTCTTAGTCCATGACAGCAGACTTTGGCAACAAGCCAATAAGTCAATTCCTGCTACCATCAAATATTTGATTAAAAAAAAAAAAATGCCCAGTGCGTTTAAGAAAAAATGCTAAGGGAAAAAAAACGTGGCTAATTGTTTATTCTCAATATTTTTAAGCAGTTCTTCCTGTAGGCTGGAATGAACCAATGTAGAAAGAAGCATGCGTGTTTCAGTTTTGGCACTTGGTGCCGAAAAGGTTTGCCATCACTGCTCTATGATATTCCAAATTTTCCATTGCAGAATTATTTTTAAACTTGAAAATGAGGTAAAAACAAAGAATATTGGAGTGATCATGGATGTATATGCTGAACTCTGCAATGTATCTTTTCCTCCACAGTTTAAACCAGGTGTTCCTAAAGCTTTTGCCATCAGATTTTTTTCTAGTGCAATCTTAATATACATAGTACGCACAAAATTCCAAACAACAAAATGAACACAAGTGAACAATGAAGACAAATCAATGAAATTTTCATAAAGGTGGATTTATTATAACAATGTTTAATACAATTAAAAGTTTCTTCACACCATCACTGGATTCTGTCTGCACTTCCCCAGAGGAGAAAGATTTCTCAGTTTCAATATTAAATCCATAAATATTTAATTGCAGAAATAGCAATAGCACTTAGTCTTATATACCGCTTTACAGTGCTTTACAGCTCTCTAAGCGATTTACAGTGTCAGGATATTGCCCCCAACAATCTGGGTCCTAATTTTACCCACATAGGAAGGACGGAAGGCTGAGTCAACCTTCAGCTGGTAAGAATCTAACTGCCAAACTGCTGGCAGCCCATAGTCAGCAGAAGTAGCCTTCAGTACTGCGTTTTAACAACCACACTACCACGGCTCAAATAAAAGTTGTTGTAGAATAATGAAATATGTATTAAAATGTATCATCATAAAAATGAAAAAACTAAAAAAGTACAATATTGGATTCATTTATGGATAAGTATTTGATTCCAAACACATATATTGAACCGATAGAATTAACATATAATCTGAAAGCCCATACTACAGTCACTCAAGGTCTAATGATTCTTGTGCACAACATGTATATCTAAAAAAGCCATCAATGGGCCTCTGTATGTCGTGCCACCAAATACAGCTGGCATGCCACCAAATATGGCTCTGTGTGCCACCTGTGGCACGTGTGCCATAGGTTCGCCATCACGGTTCTAGACAGACTCAAGTTCAGTTCCCAGCTGAGTTATGGACTGCGAGCCAGAAATCATTGTCCTTTCTACAATACTTATCCCATATCTTTTTGGATGACAAAAGGAACAAGGAAAATAACCAAATATATTTAAAAACATTCCACCAAATCAGCAAGAATGCATTGTGTATGTTTTAAGAAGTGAATAAAAATAACTGTATTGATCAATGATGAACAAAAACCTATAACTCTATTTTTCCCAACTTTAACATTTTAATATGTTGTTTGTGATGTTACAGTTCTGCAGTTATTGTTTTTATTGCATATTTTTAAAATCTTAAATTCTATCCTGCAATGCATTATGGTTATATAAAAAGTGGGTTAAAATTATAAGCATACTGAAAAGCAGCTAAAAGCACAAACAGATAGATATAATGCATGCATGAATTAGAATGCTATAGGAATAGTTTTAAAAAATCTATCATAAATTATAAAACTATTTTGCAAAGAAGTAAAAGAAGACATAATTATAAAATAAGGTGGAAGAAAATGAAATAAATGAGTAAAATTGTCAATTTATGTCCTTTATTTTGAGCCAAATTGCATAACAACAGTGTTGTTTTTTCCATCTGCTTCCTACTAATGCAAACCCTGAAACAAAATTTGGCAACTTTAAAAGTGACACCATTATTATGGTTTGTAAAAAGAAATAAAAGTTAGAACGATAGGAGTGCAACAACAAATAAGACACAATTTTAATGTTTCCTAACAAAAGCTTTCTAGATATTTGGTACCTCCAAAGAGGGCTAGGACACTGTACAGTATTAGTATATGTTAAGGTCTTCCAATATTTTATAATAGGAAGATTATAGATAACCAGGACATTATGGTTATATGGGTTCCTTCTCTCCAAAAACAAGGGGAGCTGCAAGAATTATATCTTTGAAATCAATAACCATTATTTACTTCTGACAATTTCTTTTAGCTTTGGTAAAATCCCAAAGAGCAGGGCTGATCAATATGTTCCAATTTTAGATGGAACTGCCTCCAAATGTTAGAAATCCTTGAAGTTATTAGAGCTTATTAATAAAGTTGCTTAAAATGTTTCTTGCATTATGATGAAATTAAGAAAATTATAATTGTGACAAACATCTATGGCACAGCAAATTCTGTTTGCTCTAGAGATCTTGCCTAAATTATAGTCCTAAACTTATTTCAAACCAATTTTTAACTATTTTGGAAATAAAATGATAGGCTTTCTGACAATATACAATAAATCATCTAGTAGTGCAAAGCTGAAAGTGTTAACTCAGGATTAAGACCTACCAGATTCCTGCAGATCCAATGCATCTTTGTTCTTTGGAACAAATGTTCTTCAAATTGTTGAAATCCAAATTCTTATATATACAATCTCTAGAATTCCCAGCCAGTACTAACACCGGAATATAACTGAAATTTAATATGAGGTTGAAAGTCTGCTAATTACACATCTGCACAAATATACCTTATGATAAACTCCTTCCAGAAGGCCACATTTTACATATAGATTTACAATTTTTTCAGATTGGTGACATTACTTGTAACGTTGGCAATTTCCATCAAATTTTCCATTAAATACTTTAATCCTATGATACATATTGTATCTCCTGCTTTGCTATGTAATTAGTAAGTCTGTTCATTTGGAAGATTATCAGCCTTTTGAATAGTAGCTGTTGGAGGAAATAGGAAACCACTATTTTATGAATGCATCTATTTTTAATAAAATATAATAAAATAGATTATTTTAAAAATAAAGAAAAATCAAATAAATGAAATACCCTTTTGGGAGTGTTAGAAGGTAAGTATTCATTGGAACAAAGTCTCATACCTAACAAGTGAATATTATTTATTATAATGTATTGTTATACAAGCATAGTGCAAAATGTATTTATAATAAATCGATCACAGGGTGTTTATATTTATTTATCTATATATGAAATGACCAAGCACTTGATGGAGCAGTGGTTACAGGCAAACCCTGTCCACAACCTGGAGTTTGATCCTGATGGGGCTCAAATTTGACTCAGTCTTCCATCCTTCTAAGGTCAGTAATATGAGGACCAAGATTGTTGGGGGCAATATGCTGACTCTGTAAACTGCCCAGGGAGTGCTGTAAAACACTAAGAAAATCCAGCTATAATAACAGGATTTTTAACCAAACTTTTTTCTCCCTTTTTATGTTAATTTGGATACCCATCTTTTTTCTTTATAAAGTTTCAGTTTGCTTGCAAATTATGCTTACATAATACTTGCTTGACAGGTGTGAAGCTTAAATACATAGGAGGTTCCTGGCCAATCAAATCATTAACAAGCTGTATATAATTTTTGAGTTTTTGAGTTTGTTGCCCCCGTCTCGAATGGTATGACTGTTGTGAGTTTTAAATTATATATTGTTATGTTGTTGTTTTTAAATCTTTTGTCTGTATCCCCCTCCCTGGTTCGAGTTGTGAGTCGCCCTGAGTCCCCTTCGGGGGGAAAGGGCGGCATAGAAATTTAATAAACTGAACTGAACTGAACTGAGTTTAGGTAATTTAATAGTTTAGTATAAGTTATTAAACCTTGTAATGAAGGGATAGGTCATTTTGTTATTTCCTTTATTATATTATTTTTTATTTGCTTTTCCATTTTCCTTTTCTGTGGTAGTTTTTTTCTTTCTGATCATTTATTTCATAATCTGTAGTTTTTATTTTTTCACTGATAATGTCTAATAAAATTAATATCAAAAAGTGTTTAAAGATATTTGAAGCTGAAATAATATTTATCTTTGAAATACTCTTGGGCTCCAATTTGATCCTCTTCTATAATTATGCAATGTAGCATCTGGAAAGCACATCTTTCCCAGAGATAGACATGTTGACTTTCCCTTCATATCTGTAGGGTTTTTTTTTAGTATGTATAAATAAAACCGTTAGTCCCATTACCAGTTTTCCGGAATCCTAATCTGGCATCCAGTTCTACAGCATATAACCGGGATGGTGAACCTATGGCATGCGTGGCACAGGTGGCACACGGAGCCATTTGTTAGGGCACATGAGGCGTTGCCCTGTCAGCTGGCCAGCGCACATACGCTTGCTGGCCAACTGACTTCAGATTTTTTTTGAGGCCATTTTTCGCCCTCCCCAAGCTTCTGAAGCCACCAGAGAGCCTCGGGTGGGGGGGAGAGGAGGCTGTTTTTGCTCTCTCCAGGCTCCTATAAAGCCACTGGAGTTAAAGCATGGAAAAAATGGGGGGGGGAGCACTGGTCATGCACACATGTGCGCTGGGGTTGTGCATTGCATTATGGGTGTGGCATGCCCGTGCATGACCCCCATGTGCTCCCCCCGCTTTTGGCATGTGAGCCAAAAAAGGTTCGCCATCACTGGCCTATAATATAATTTCATCCAAGTTAAACTAACTTGTAAATCACCAGGAGGACCTTTGTTGTCTGCTTTGAATAGCATTTGGCTTACTGACAATATGCGACAGCACTTGGCCAGTTAACTATTTTTTTAAAAAAAAATATTTTTTATTATTTACATATGAGTATATCGAACACAGTGTGACTGTCCTGGTATTTCATCTGCCTTAGAAACCAAAGTGAAAGACAAATAACATATATACTCCTTACACAATGCTAGTCTTATATAATTATTTTTGATCAACGTATTCATTCTGATACATATATAATATCTCATTTCAGGTCTGCTTAGCCTAATTTTTTCATGTTCCGACTCCAACCTCATGTTTCCAGCCATTGATAAAATCTATTCCATGTGTTATAATATTCTGTCTCTCCTTTGTTTTTTAATTCTAATGTTAGCCTGCAATTTCTTTGCATGTTAATATCTTCCTTATTATCTCCTTTTCTGAAAGGGTATTTTCACTTTTCTATTGCTGTGTACACACTATTCTCGCTGTTATTAGGATATGAAGCATTAGCTAACTTGGCCAGTGTACTATTAATCAATAAAGTTAGCACCATAAAATTGAATAAACAATTTTATACATTTTGCATTGCGTATTACTTATGCAGCCACAAAAAAAGAGATCTTATATTCAGTTAAGTCACCTGGTGCTTAGATTTTTGATCTACAGAAATTTTTTGACCTGCATAAAAATATTAACTGTGATTTTTGCCATTCAAAATCAAAAGGCTAACTATATTGAGTGGAGGTAAGCCAATGAGTTGACTCTGCTGGTGCAGATTATCACTTTTTAAAAGCCTGACTCTTTCCCCAAGCCATGAAGTGGCTAGGTCCTTTTAAGTTGGAAGAAAGGGTGGAAGGTTGCTTCTGTTCCCTCAGACAGTAGTTGTTTTATGTATGCTTTTTTTTTCATGTATTGTTCTCTAAATCAGTGTTTCTCAACCTTGGCAACTTGAAGATGTCCGGATTTCAACTCCCAGAATTCCCCAGCCAGCATTCGCTGGCTGGGGAATTCTGAGAGTTGAAGTCCGGACATCTTCAAGTTGCCAAGGTTGAGAAACACTGCTCTAAATTTTGTGGATACCTACCTACCTGAAAAATTGCTCCCAGTATATTGCGAGCTGTAATGTTCCAAATCTTCCCTATATATTGTGCTGTTTTATTCCAAACTAAAGCATTTCTTCATTAGTATTCATTAGGAAAAAGAAAATAAATAAATGTATCTACACATCCTAATGCCAAGGATAATCATTCATGCATTCATATAATAGTACAGCATCACTTGTAAACGTGTATTTTGCTGAAGAGTTACCATTTTTAGAATAGGTGTACTAGAAATTTATCTAAGCATTATGAGTATATTTATAAATGCATAGTAGACTCAAATCAATTAATGTAGCTGCTTTTTTATTCTTCCCATTAATATATATTGGATTCTTATTTCACCCAGTGTAGATAATTTGATGCTGCTTCTGTGGATCCTTACAGAAAATTGTATTTTCCATGTAAATTAGTAATAAGTGTAAATTCATTGTAGTGTATCACAACATGAAAAAGGAACAGCAAAATGCAGTGGATTTTTAGTAAACATTCTTCATTCTTAATGTATCTTATATTGATAGGTATACAGTTATAAAACATAAAAATATAATAAAAATACATGGCAAGAGAAATAAAAACTAAGCAAAAGAAATCAAAAGAATATAAAATTTAAACTGTATCATTGAACAAATCAATTTAAAATTTTGTCCCCAAAAAGAAATTCATACTAATTAAAGGGAGCACAATCCAAAAATTGAGGTGGAACCATCTTAAACCATCCTATTAAGGCAGCCTCATATTCACACAGGTTAAACGAGATGCCTATTTTAAGAGCTAGAACCCGAAGGCAGGAAATGCAGAGAGGTAAGAAGGTGATTTCTGAGATGCAACGGTTGTTGGTTCATGATGAATGTTTCCAATTTTTGCCTGTCGTAGCTGGGTTGATGCAGAATATATTTTCCATTTTAATGGAATTTTAATTTGGATTCTCCTTAGTAGTCTAGGTCATAAAGATTGGTCTTCAATCTGTGAAGTATTGGCAGCTGGAATTAAAAGAGGATAATTTCTCTTTGTTTAAAATACAGATTCTTTCCTTCCCAAAGGATCTTTTACTGCAGCCATTCTTGTCTCCCAGGATCCAAAAATTTGACCGGATGAAACAGGCTGCTGTACAGTAGCCACAGAAGTAGCTCAAAAGTGCCACAAGATGGCACTCTAGGCCCAGTAAGAATGCTTTTCAGAGTCATCTCAGTACACCATTCCATCTTGCATGTTTTTCTAAGCTCTTCCCTCCAGAGGTGTGCACATTTTGAAGTAGCAAAAGATTTACACGGTAGCATCTAAAAAATAGGGGAGAAGAGAAAAGACTAAAATCAACTTACTGCAATTTTAATGGTCTCATTAAATTTAAGTTTGCAAAATATCTCAAATAGCCAAAGTTTAGAGTAGCACAGAGTGCCTTCCTTCAAATCCGGGGTGGGGCAGAATAATCAGCCAAATATGATTGTTGCCTGCATTAAAATATGGACATGTGATAAAAATGTGACAAAATGCACCTGAAATGGTTAAATTTTTTTTTTAGAGTACTTGTCCTGGATTAAAGCAACTGATATGTAAACATACTTTAATTGACTCATTTATATTATTTTTCTAAGGGCAAATAAATAAAACTCACTGAAATATGGAAAACATTTCCCAACTTTACATGCCAGATGGGAAATTTGGGATATGACTTTATCCTGGATGGTCAAGAAATTATTAAACTGAAGGAGATCAGTGAAGAAACTGCAATTGTTTTGAATAACCAATAAATAAAGTATAAATTATATGGCAATATGGCTACTTCTTGAATTTTACAGCCATCAAACATAGAATGCCTATTTCGATCTTATTTCATAAATTTTGTATATACAAGTAAGCTGCAGAAGTAAATAAAATCCAATTTCAGATTCCAGATTTCAGGTATCACTGGTAGACTAAAGGTATAACCTAGATGGAAAAAAATCCATATTTCTGGTTATTCTCTACACAGGCTAAATCAACTATGATGATGTGTGTAAAATTTAAAAAAATCTTCTTTCATTAAATATTATTTTAAGAGCAAAGCTGCAATATGATTAGGATCCTAAACCACAACCCAGATATAAATCTCACAGAGTGATGATGGAGGTAGTTGGGTGACTTTATATCTAGCACTGCCTTTTAGCATGATTTCTCCCATCAGGCTGTTGTAGGGGTAACAGTGACAGGACAAATATTATTTATGCTCCTATGACTTCCTAACTGATCAAATGAAGAAATCTTTTGCTGCACATACCTTTACTGATGATCAGTATTTCTTCCCATATGCATATCCCCTTCAGATACTAATATGTTTGAGTGCCTGAAAAGGACAAGCTAGCATATTTTGAAAGTTTATATTCTCATTTTCACTTTGATTCAAATAATGCCCACTGAAAGGAAAAAGTAATGGCTGTAGTTTGCTAATAACAGAAGGAACACATGAAGTTCAGCAAATAAATTTATAATTCAGTCATTAAAGCTCTGGGTCAAATTTTGACATAAACTTGAACTCTCAATAAATGTGCAATTTCTTTCTTGAAACCCGGGATCTAAAACAAAGTACTTCTTTAAAAGAGTATGCCTTCTAAGATAAGAAAGAAGAATTTGTTTCATAGAATTGAATCACCCAATACATAATTGAGTGCTTGATCATCTTTATTCTTTACCAACAGGTCTGTATGAAGATTCTTAGTCATCCAGGTCATGGTTGTCACAAAGAGAGGACCACTGGTTTGAAAGAGGAGTTAAAGAGGCCATCTATGTCAACATTGAACAACCTTCTCAAAACAGAGGGGTGGGGGATAGGGCATCATCTATCTCTAATCTACAACACATCCTTTCAACAGTTCCAAAAAGGTTCCACACCAATTTGTACCACTCAGGTGACCCTGATGACATAGATAAATCTCTAGGTGACTCTAGGTAACACACTAAAAGAATGCAAATGCCCAGCTATCTGCAAAAAGTACAAATCCTTCCATTCCTCAGTCAGAGCTGAAGAAGCTTCTTAGATGAAAAACTAAATGTCTTCAAAAGAAAAAGCAGAAAGTCCAATTACCTCTTGAAAAAGCCCCTTTGGGATTACCAACAGGTGCTATGCTTCCTAGCCTTTGTTTCTGCAGTGGTGCAGTCTGGACTTTGAATTTGCCAGGTGCAGTGCCTTTATTTTAAGTATCTCAATCCTGATTGTGTACTGCACTGCTCTTTATGAAAAACCTGAAAAGTGAAAGTGGCACATTTGATAAAGAGGCGTCTTTTCATTTTTGTAAGAAAATAAACTGCAGGCATGAAATTTGGACTGGTCAACAAAAGACAATTTTCAGAACTCTATTTCTGACACCTATCTTTCTTTCCATTTCTTTTCTATAACTGTATGGTATTAAGACTAAATTTCCAGAAGACTAGCCAGTTCATTTTATTTTGATTACTGAGACCTCCAAAAAGTTATAGAAATGACTCAATATTCCTATTAAAACTTTGTAATCCATTGCAAAATTTCAAGTGACCTTACAACCCATTTGAGGCAGTTGTTTTCCTTCAATGCAGCTTCCACCCAAGGATGCTTCGTAACACTGGCTCACTTGTTGTGTCTTCTCCCTTTCAGCAGTCGTCACGTTATCTTCCTTTGATGGCTGTGTCCTTCTTCTTGCTTTTTAAACATTTTCTTCCAATGAAGTTTCATAAAGAAAATATTTATGATGTATTATTATTATATGAATTTAGATATTCTGAAATTATACAGTATATGAACAAGAAATTAAGCAAGTAGAAAACTGAAATAAAATACAATAATTGAGATTCAAAAAGATCAAATCTCTTGAACTATGGTCAGTATGTAGTAAAAAAAAAATCATTGAGATTTACAGTTTAAACCAGCTAATTATTTAATGGCTGAATATCTTTTTGATTTCATGGGTTGCTTTCTAGCTGTTTCTGTTCAAATAATTGCTTCATAATTATTTGGCCAGAATCCATAAGAAATGTTGTAGTTATATAAGGACTGGTTGCTTAGTGGCCACTTAAAATTGTGACAGACTCAGACAAGCTACTTTCATACTTGTTTCAAAATGGACACTCGAGTGTCCTTATTTTCATTTGCCTTTACCATTGACTGCAGAATGCTGCAGCATGTCACATCCCCGTCCCTCTACCTATCCTGTCACACCTATTCCTCACAGACCTTGAAATTTCCCCACATGCAATTTAAACCCATTGCATACCACCACCTATTGCACATTGCCCAGAGGCTACCATATGAGGACAAATCCTACATTGCAAAGATGACATGGAAGTAGAATCAGGCAGATTTCTAACATAATCTACCTGATTCCTGCATAGTTTGCCCCTGTGATTACGTAGGACAAACAGGGAGGAAGCTAACCATCAGATTACACGTGAGCAGTCAGACGAGGGGACCAAACTCATTGGTAGTCTCACATTATAATGAACAAGGACAAACATTCAATTTTTCACCTAGTAAGAATTTGATCCAACAAGTACAAAATTAGCCAAGGCAATAGCAATAGCAATAGCAGTTAGATTTATATACCACTTCATAGGGCTTTCAGCCCTCTCTAAGTGGTTTACAGAGTCAGCATATTGCCCCCAACAATCCGGGTCCTCATTTTACCCACCTCGGAAGGATGGAAGGCTGAGTCAACCTTGAGCCGGTCAGATTTGAACAGCCGAACTGCAGAACTGCAGTCAGCTGAAGTAGCCTGCAGTGCTGCACTCTAACCACTGCGCCACCTCAGCTCAATGACTGAAGCCTGGTAAATGGACCTCTTGTCAGTCTACAGGAGAGCTGATTTACCACCAGAAGTCAAGGACTTGGCAGCCATCGATTTAATAGCTGGCCATCAATACCCCAACAACAAGCACCACATAAATACTATGCATAGAATAACCCAAACCGCACATTCTGGTAGAGAGAGGATCCCTGAGGATGGGTTAGGATTAGAGTTGAATTCAAAAAATAGCTTTATTGCCAAGCAATTTGTGTTTAATTTATTGCTTCTCAAATCAGGAATTGAAGTAAGAGAAAGACCTGCAACTTGTCTTTCTTTCCTACTTCAATAAGAATCATGGCAATCTGTCAAAGAGCTGGTTAATAGGTAAAAAAATCTGCAATGGGTTCAGGAAGATGGGTTCCTGAGTACACACCAGTTATAGAATGCTAATAAAGAAATTAAAATTAATTTGAATTTACAATTGCAACATTTTCAATTAGTGTCCTGTCACTCACTGCAGAAAAAGAAATGCAGTTAGTAGAAAGATTAACCCTACTGCTAATAGAACTAAGAAATCCCGAATGTGAAGTAAAATATCGAAAATTTTATCCTTCATTTCTGGCACATTAATTGTTCAAATAACATTGTTATAATCTAAATTAATCAGCAATATACACTTATTGTAGATTGGAAAGTCAAAAAAATAAATCTAATCATTTGCCTCAATTGAAATCTTTATTGTGTCTTTTAAGGTAAAAGATCCATATTTATGATCAGAATTTCTAATTTTTCCTTCCCTCTCACCCACTTTCTATTCTGTATCTTTTTCCTTGGCACATGAGATAAACTGAGCATAGTGGCAAAGGAATACATTCCCCACAAGCAAAAAAATAAAATAAAATAAACTTGCTATCTGTAAGGCTAGCCTTGGTGCTGTAAAGTTATCAAAAGAATGGAGGGAAGAGTGGATGTTTGAAATCAACAGGGTCACCCAAACT
Source organism: Thamnophis sirtalis (assembly GCF_051295495.1). Lineage (NCBI taxonomy): Eukaryota > Metazoa > Chordata > Lepidosauria > Squamata > Natricidae > Thamnophis > Thamnophis sirtalis. The sequence continues at coordinate 51,446,328 of NW_028261384.1, forward strand.
CTTCCCTCCTGACTATTCCAAATGTCATGGCTCTAGGTTTTCTTTTTCTACAAAAATGAAAAGATGCCGCTTTCCCTTTTGCACAAAGAACATTACAGTACCCAAACAGAATGGGAATGTTTAAAATAAAGGCACAACACCTGGCAAATTCAAAGTCCAGGACAGGAGCTGCACCTTTTCACCCCTTCTTCAGAAATAAAGGCTAGGAAGGACAGGATCTGTTGGTAAAGAATAAAGATGATCAAGCACTCATTCATTTATTGGAGGATTCAAATCTATGTAACAAATCTTTCCTTCTTAGCTTTAGAAAACATGGTCTTTTAAAGGAGTACATTGTTTTAGATCCTGGGCTTCAAAATCGGAATTTGCACATACTGCTAGTCCTTGACAGGTGACTACAATTGAGCCCAAAATTTCCATTGCCAAGAAAGACAGTTGTTAAGGGAGTTTTGCCCTAACAGTTGTTTCTTTCTTGCCACAGTTCTTGCATCAGGTGTACTAGGATTCAGAGTGTGCCAATTTGAAGCCTGATGTTCAAGCAGTAGAAAAAAGCGTTCTGTTTTTTTTTAATAGATAGACCATAAAATTAGCAAAACAATATTTTGAAACATAAATATATTTCTTTATGAAATTTCATTGGAAGAAAATGTGTAAAAAGCAAAAACATTACAGGAAGATAAAATGACAACTACTGAGAGTATCAAGATACAACAAGCGGGCCAGTGTTACAAAGCATCCTTAGCGGGAAGCTGTAATCAAGGAAATCAACTGCCTCAAATGGAGTTAAAAATCAAGGTTTTGCAATGTGTCACAAAGTTTTAGTAGCAAAACTGTCTTTTCCATAAACTTTCATAGGTCTGGGTAATTAAAGTTCAAACTTGAAGCAACTGTCCATTAATATCCTACGTAAAAGATACACATACCGATACATGCAAATAAAGAGCAGAAAATGGATATGAATTTACAATTGTAGCCATTTACAATTAGTGTCTTATCATTAGTTGCAGAAAAAAATGTGAATATGGTAGAAAGATTAACATGACTGTTAAAACAACTAAAACTAACAAATGAAATAAAATATCAAATGTGTCACCTTTCATCCTTCATATCTAGCATTTTAATTATTCATATAATATTTTTATAATCTAAGTCAGGGGTATCAAACTCAAGGCTTATGATGTGGATGGATCTAGACCATATGGCTGTCCTGGAAACTGCAGGGTGCTGGCCTCCATTGCTTCAGTCCAGTCCATGCCATCCTGGCGGGCAAGTGTGCTCCCTGTTCTCTGCCTCACCTCACATTATCCTGTGGGATGAGCCTCCAGCCCACTTCACCACCCACCAGAGATCCCAGGATTCCCTCCCCAACCCCGCCAGGCCCATACAGGAATCACCCATGTGAGCAGCGTTAAATTGGCCATACCACCGGGCCACACGCAGTTGGCCATGACCATCCCGGCCATGCCCCCTCCTCTTCCTTTCCGGCCCCCGGGGAACAAACACAATACTGATCTGGCCCTCAATTAAATCAATTTTGATACTTCTGATCTAAGTTAACCACCAACATCTAGATGTTATATGTTGGAAAGTAAAAATACAGATGTAATTATTTGACACAGCTCAATGTCATTATTCTAAGTACATTCTAAACACTAACTTTTAAAGTAAAAAAAATCATTTAGATGGTCAGAATGTCTAATTTTTCCTTCCCTCTCACCCACTTTCTATACTGTATCTTTTTCCTTGGCACATGAGATAAACTGAGCATAGTGGCAAAGGAATACATTCCCCAGCAAAAAATAAAATAAAATAAACTTGCTATCTGTAAGGCTAGCCTTGGTGCTGTAAAGTTATCAAAAGAATGGAGGGAAGAGTGGTTGTTTCAAATCAACAGGGTCACCCAAACTCTTCCCTCCTGACTATTCCAAATGTCATGGCTCTAGGTTTTCTTTTTCTACAAAAATGAAAAGATGCCGCTTTCCCTTTTGCAGTTTTTCACAAGGAGCATTACAGTACCCAAACAGAATGGGAATGTTTAAAATAAAGGCACAACACCTGGCAAATTCAAAGTCCAGGACAGGAGCTGCACCTTTTCATCCCTTCTTCAGAAATAAAGGTTAGGAAGGACAGGATCTGTTGGTAAAGAATAAAGATGATCAAGCACTCATTCATTTATTGGAGGATTCAAATCTATGCAACAAATCTTTCCTTCTTAGCTTTAGAAAACATGGTCTTTTAAAGGAGTACATTGTTTTAAATCCTGGGCTTCAAGATAGGAATTTGCACATACTGGTAGTCCTTGACTTGTGACTACAATTGAGCTCAAAATTTCCATTGCTAAGTAAAACAGTTGGTAAGTGAATTTTGCCTCACTTCACCATAATTGTTTTTTCTTGCAATAGTTGTTAAATGAATCAATGCAGTTGTTAAGTTGGTAACATAACATGGTTTATAAGTGAATCTTCCCCATTGACTTTGCTGGTGGCAAAAGTTGGTCACATGACCCCAGAACCGTCCTAATAGAGGCCAGTTACCTAGTATCCAAATTTTGATCACATGACTATCAGGATACTGCAACAGACACAAACATAAGAAATGGTCAAAAGTTATTTTCTTCAGTGTCATTGTAATGTTGAACACCAAATGAATGCTATAAGTTAAGGACTATCTGCATTTACTGAGAGTTTACGATTATGTCAGAATTCGAACTCAATGTTTGAATGAATGAAGTATAAATATATCTACTCAACTTCTTTTACTATGCAAATAAATACTGTTTATTAAAATATACCTGCACAGCAAAAATATATTTTATTGTCAGTTAGGCAGCTAGAAAGGCATAAACAATATTTATCCCTTCAATTTTACAACAGCTTGAGAAAAGAGACTGGGCTAAAAGGCAGTGGCAGATGTAAAGTCACCCATCCACGTTAATCATCACTGTGTGAGATGTGAATCCGGGCTTTTTAGACTGTAGTTTAGGATTATAACAATATTCCAGCTTTATTCTTAAAACAATATTTAATGAAGGAAGAAATACTTTGGAAATTTTAAGACACACAAACAAATTAGTTTTTGAAGGGGATATGAGATACAGGAAGAAATCCTGCTCATCAAAATAGGCCTATACAGCAAAAGATTTCTTCATTTGATCAGTTAGGAAGTCATAAAAAATATTGGTCCTTTCAGTGTTATACCTATAACAGCCTGACGGGATAGGTTGGGCTGAAAGGATGTAGTAAAGTCACCCAGTCACTTCCTTCATCACTGTGTGAGATGTGAATCTGGGCTTTTTAGATTGTGGCTTAGAAACCTAACCATATTCCAGCTTTGCTCTTAAAATGACATTTAATGAAGGAAGAAACACTTTAGGAATTTTATACAAGTCATCATAACTGATTTAGCCTAGGTAGAAACTATCCAGAAAAATGAAGGCCCTTTATTCAATATATACCTGAAGTATGAAAGTAACACTGGAACCTGTTCTATCACTAAGAACTTCAATTTTATTTCCTTTTGCTCTGTGCAGGATTCTTCAGCCTTCTTCTATATACAAAGTTTATGAAACAAGACTGAAGTAGGCATTGTATATTTGATGGCTGCACAATTCAAGAAGTAGCTTTATTGCCAAGCAATTTGTGTTTCCTTTGTTGCTTTCTCAAATCAGGAATTGAAGCAAGGGAAAGATATGTAACCTCTCTTTCTTTTCTGCTTCAATAACCATCCTGGCAAATGGTTGTTAGGTAGAAAAATCTGAAATGGTTCAGGAAGATGGTTTCCTGAGATGATTGATCCCATTCACCATCCACCCAATAAGAGCTCCAGCATGGAACAAATGCTGCAGGGGCTTTGCTGCACTCACCACCCTCCAGACCTTCCGCACAGCCCTTAAGATCTGGCTATCCCGCCAGGCCTGGGGTTAAAGATTGGGATCCGTCCCCATCTGAATGATGAATGAATGTTGCTTCTATTTTTAATTGTGTATTGTCTGTATATGTCATTACGTGTATCCCCTCCCTATAGGTTGTAAGCCGCCCTGAGTCCCCTCAGGGAAAAGGGCGGCCTATAAATAAAAGCAATCTAAAATCTAAATCTAAATCTCAGTTGACCATACAAAGGGCCAGAGCAGGTAGCAAGTGGCTTGTGAGATGGCCATGGTGTCAAAATGCTGTAATATGGATTATTTGCACGAATGTATATGTTTGTGCCTTCAAAATTTTTTTGACTCCTAGCAGCTATGTTTACTAAACCTTGCAGGTGTTTTAGCAAGGTTCCAGAAGTAGGGGCTGTCATTGCCTGCTTCCTAGGCTGAGATTAACTGGCCCAAGGTCACACAGCTGCCTTTGTGCACAGGTGTGCTAGGACTCACAGTGCCTTTATTTCTAGTCTGATGCTAAAGCAGTAGAAAAAAATGGGTATTAGAAATTTTTTTTAATGGTTTCGATTTCACCTTTTAAATTTATAGGGCAAAATAAATTTGAAGAATAGTATTCTGAAGCATGACCATTTTTTCTTTTTAAAACATAATTAGAAGAAAATGTGTAAAAGGCAGGAAGAAGGACACGGCCGTCAAAGGAAGATAAGATGGCGACTGCTGTAAGGGAGAAGACACAACAAGTGAGCCAGTGTTATGAAGCATCCTTGGGTGGAAGCTGCATTGAATGAAAACAACTGCCTCAAATGGGTTGTTAAGTAAGGTACTTGAGATTTTGCAATGGATCCTATTGTTTTAATAGCAATATTGAGTTTTTTCATAACTTTTTGCAAGTCTGGATGATTAAGGTACAAAATTTGAATCAATTGTCCATAAAGAGATTCTACTTAAAAGTAAACTGGTGTGCATACCAGTTATAGAATGCAAATAAAGAAACTAAAAATAATTTGAATTTACAACTGCAACATTTTCAATTAGTGTCCTGTCACTCACTGCAGAAAAAGAAATGCAGTTAGTAGAAAGATTAACCCTACTACTAATACAACTAAGAAATCCCACATGTGAAGTAAAATATCAAACATTTCATCCTTCATTTCTGGCACATTAATTATTCAAATAACAATGTTATAATGTAAATTAATCATTAATATACACTTATTGTAGATTGGAAAATCAAAATACAAATCTAATCATTTGCCTCACCTGAAGTCTTTATTCTAAGTGGTTTTTAAGGTAAAAGATCCATATAAATGATCAGAATGTCTAATTTTTCCTTCCCTCTCACCCACTTTCTATTCTGTATCTTTTTCCTTGGCACATGAGATAAACTGAGCATAGTGGCAAAGGAATACATTCCCCACAAGCAAAAAAATAAAATAAAATAAACTTGCTATCTGTAAGGCTAGCCTTGGTGCTGTAAAGTTATCAAAAGAATGGAGGGAAGAGTGGTTGTTTGAAATCAACAGGGTCACCCAAACTCTTCCCTCCTGACTATTCCAAATGTCATGGCTCTAGGTTTTCTTTTTCTACAAAAATGAAAAGATGCCGCTTTCCCTTTTGCAGTTTTTCACAAGGAGCATTACAGTACCCAATCAGAATGGGAATGTTTAAAATAAAGGCACAACACCTGGCAAATTCAAAGTCCAGGACAGGAGCTGCACCTTTTCGCCCCTTCTTCAGAAATAAAGGTTAGGAAGGACAGGATCTGTTGGTAAAGAATAAAGATGATCAAGCACTCATTCATTTATTCAACAGTGAATCTATTTTTCCCATTGATTCTGATAGTCAGAATGTTGCAAAGGTTGTAAATCGAACGCAGGAGTGCATCTATCTTAAATAGAGGCCAGCTGCCATGTGCCCAAAGTTTGATAACATGACTTTTGGATGCTGCAATGGTCGTAAGTGTGAAAATCATTTTCTTTAGTGCCATTGTTTTATTTTTATTTATTTTTATTTATTTTATTTATTTGTCAACATGTACAAGGAAACAAGTATGAAAACACATTAAGAATGACACAAATAAATAGATATAAATAAACAAAACATAGCCATAAACACAGAAAAAGAGTATATATAAATGGGACCGTAGGACAGGGATGGTAGGCACGGTGGTGCGTTTATGCACACCCCCTCAGGGAGATCTTAAGAAATGTGTAAGGTCCACGGTAGACTACTTAAGGTAAAAGGTATGAGGGTTAGAGGAACTAACAACAGGATCAATACAATACAATACAATACAATAGCAGAGTTGGAAGGGACCTTGGAGGTCTTCTAGTCCAACCCCCTGCCTAAGCAGGAAACCCTATACCATTTCAGACAAATGGCTATCCAACATCTTCTTAAAGACTTGGGGCATTCACAACTTCTGGAGGCAAGTTGTTCCACTGATTAATTGTTCTGTCAGGAAATTTCTCCTCAGTTCTAAGTTGCTTCTCTCCTTCATTAGTTTCCACCCATTTCTTCTTGTTCTGCCCTCAGGTGCCCTGGAGAATAGTTTCACTTCCTCTTCTTTGTGGCAACCCCTGAGATATTGGAACACTGGATCAGGTAGCTGAAATCTGGGCTTTTTAGATTGTGGCTTAGAATCCTAACCATATTCCAGCTTTGCTCTTAAAATGACATTTAATGAAGGAAGAAACACCTTAGGAATTTTATACAAGTCATCATAACTGATTTAGCCTAGGTAGAAACTATCCAGAAAGATGAGGGTTTTTAAATTAATTTATACCTGGAGTTTAACAGTAATACTGGAAACTGTTCTGACCCTAAGAAATTGAGTTTTATGTGGATTCTTTGTGTTTTCGTGTCTGTGGGTTTTCCTATTTGTGTTTGACCCCTACGTGGACAAGTTAATGCAGGTGTTTTAGCAAGGTTGTGAAAGAGGGTTGCCATTGCCTGCTTCCTAGGTTGAGAGTAACTGGCCCAAGGCCAAAATTTACAAAACAAGACTGAGGTAGGCACTATGTTGGTGGCTGCAGAATTCAAGGAGTACCTTTATTCCCAAGCAATTTTTTACTTCATTTGTTGGTTGTTCAAAACAATTGCAGTTTTTTCAGTGATCTCTTTTAGGAAAAGATTTTCTTGAGTGACCAAGATAAACTCATACCCCAAATTCCCCATCACACATGTAGATAGCTGGTTTTCCTTTTTGCATATTTCAGTAAGTGATTATTTATTTGCTCTTACAAAAATAATATAAAAGAGTCAATTAAAATATGTTTACTCACTGTTGTTTTCAGCACCAGTAGTCTAAAAAGATTGATTTTTAAAAATGAATTATTAAAAAATGATTTACACCTGGTTAATCTTGATTTCTAATAACTTCTTAAAATACTTTAAAACCTATTATTTGTCTTCTCATAATATTAGACAAAATGCCCCAGCATGCTGTTTATTGTTTATTAAATTTATAGGCCGCCCAATCCCGGCGGCTTACAGAAACAAAAATTAAGAAAGATTAAAAATAGATAAAACACGACAAATTTAAAAAAAGACACAACATGCACCCAATCTAAGCGTGGCTGGACCTCAATCCAGAGGTCAACAGCCCCAGGCCTGCTGGAATAGCCAAGTTTTAATAGCTTTTTGGAAGGCCATGAGAGTGGGTAGGGTCCGGATCTCTTGGGGTAGCTCATTCCATAGAGCCGGAGCAGCAACAGAGAAGGCCCTACTCCGAGGCGTCGCCAGCCAGCATTGTCCAGCTGATGGCACCTGGAAAAGGCCCATCCTGTGCAATCTTATCGGTCTTAGGGAGGTGTGCGGCAGAGACGGTCTCGTAGATATCCGGGTCCTAGGCCATGTAGGGCTTTAAAGGTGATAACCAGCACCTTGAATCGTGCTCAGAGACCAATAGGAAGCCACTGCAGTTCGCGGAGGATAGGTGTAGTGTGGGTGTACCTAGGTACACCCAGTATCGCTCGTGCTGCTGCATTCTGGACTAATTGTAGTCTCCGAACACTTTTCAGGGGCAGCCCCATGTAGAGTGCATTACAGTAATCCAGTCTTGAGGTGACAAGGGCGTGAGTGACTGTTTGCACTGCCTCCCAGTCCAAATAGGGCCGCAACTGGTGCACCAGGCGAACCTGGGCAAAGGGCCCCTGGTCACAGATGATAGATGATGTTCCAACGTCAGCTGCGGATCCAGGAGGAAACCCAAGTTGCGGACCCTCTCTGAGGGGAGCAAATTTTCTCCTCCCAGGCTTAGGGATGGTCTAGTTGGACTGTCCTTAGGAGGCAACATCCACAGCTACTCGGTCTTGTCAGGATTGAGTGCAAGTTTGTTCACTCCCATCCAGACCCTAACAGCTTCCAGGCACTGGCACATCACTTCCACCGCTACGCTGAGTTGGCACGGGGCGGACAAATACAACTGTGTATCGTCCGCATATTTGTGGTATTTGATCCCGTGCCAGCGAATGATCTCACTCAGTGGCTTCATGTAGATATTAAATAGGAGGGGGGACAGGACTGACCCCTGCGGCACCCCATAATTAAGGGGCCTAGGAGTCGACCTCTGCCATCGCTCCCATGGCCTTGTCCACTTCATCAGGGGTGACAAGCTGGAACTCATTCCAGGAAATCTGAGCAAGACCCTCCCCCGGCATCTCCGCTGGTTCTGTCCAAGTGGAGTCAAGGTCTGTCCGAATCTGAGTGATTTTGTCCGATAGAAACTGGGCAAACTCCTTAGCCGTCCCTGTAAGGCATCCCCCGCTTCCCCCCCTTTCAGGAGGGAATGGGTTATCCTAAACAGGGCGGCTGGGCGAGATTCTGCGGATGCAATAAGAGCGGAAAAATGTACACTAAATAAGTCCTAGTAAAGACTCTTAGTAGTGTTCGATCGGATTCAGAGTTGCTAGCCCTCCAGCGCCGCTCTAGGCATCTCTTTTGGCACTTCATCTCCCGGAGTTCCTCGGTGAACCAAGGTGCCCTCCTGGATCCACTGCCGCAGAGAGGCCGCAAAGGCGCAATCCAGTCTAGCACCTCAGTCGCCGCTGTATTCCAGGCGGCGACCAAGGACTCCGTCGGATTGTGGGCAAGAGAGTCAGGTATCTCCCCAAGCTCCTTCTGAAATCCCAGAGGGTCCATCAGGTGCCTGGGGCAGAACCACTTAATCGGTTCCACCTCCCTGCAGTGGGGGAGTAGCTTTGCTAGTTAAATACAGTAAACATTTCAGGTGCAGCACATCTGTGTTTTTATCGGTACATCACTCTCCTGATTTTAATACAGACAAAATTCATATTTGGTTGATTATCCACCACCCCAAGGGTTTGATGGGAGGCATCTATGCTACCTCTGAAGTTTTGCTATTTGAGATATTTTGGAAGCCTTAAATTTAATGAGACATTTATCATTAAAACTGCAGTAAGATGATCGTAGTCTTTCCTTTTCTTATCTATTTTAGATGCTACTATGTGAGTCTTTTGCTACTTTAAAATGTGCACAGCTGTTGAGAGAAGAGCTAACAAAAACATGCAAGGTGGAACTATATCCGGGGAAGTCATTGCTTAATAACTGGTCACATAGCAAGTGTTCTAAGTTCAGATAGATCCTGGAACAGTTATTTATGACCAGTGCCCTCCTCCACTATCTACCCCCATCCCTAAAAAGTATGTAGAGATTCTCACTCATCCAGGTCATGGTTGTCCCAAATGTGTTTTTTTCAGGAGGCAACTGGACTTTCTGGTTTTTTCTTTGAAGATGTTTTGCTTCTCATTCAAGAAGGTTTTTCAGCTCTGACCAGCTGTCTGCAAGGAATATAAATCCTTCCATTCCATCACTATCATGTCAAAACTGAAGAAACTTCTTGGATGAGAAGTGAAACATCATCAAAGAAAAAAACAGAAAGTCCAGTTACCTCCTGAAAAATATTTGGGTACCCCCATCCCTCTTCACCAGATCCCTGCAGACTTGTGCCTGCTTTCCACTCTGCCAGACTCCACACCTATGTCCTTACTTACCTTTTGAAGATCTGCAGAACTCCATGGCTTGGGTTAGGGAAGTGAATTGTCACTTGAAAAATGGCTTCTGCCTTCCGAATTGCATGACATGGCTATACAACAAAGTAATCCATTCTACTTTCTCAAGGCATTCTGTGCAGCACTGTGATATGCTCCTGAGCTCTAGAAATCTTCAAAAAATATATGTGTGATGGGGGTTGGGAAGGAGGCTTAAACCCTGCAGGAACTTGCTGGGGGCAAAAGGACCTGCAGGAACCCTTGCAGTGGGGTCGATGGGTGGGTAGAAAGTCGGCCCAAGGGCAGTGAAGATCTCAAGGTATAGGAAGTCTCAAGAGATGGGAGAGGTCTTGTGAGGCCTCTGACAGGCAGGTATGCCTGGGCCTGTGCTAGGCTGTCCAGGTTCTTCCTATTCTTGAGATATCCCATACAAAGCTTAATGACCCAAAAGATCATTTAACAACTGCATCAAACAGAGCAGAGTGTGTAGGTCATCAACCAAGACCATCTTGCTTAATGGACATACCATTTGCGACCATAATTGGCAGGCTTCTTTGTTTAAGTTTAGACTATCTGGTAAGATAGGGTCCTTCTTTTAAAGATAGATTATTCTCTTTTAATTATAAATGCCAACTGTTTAACAACTACATCAGGCAGTGGGTGGGGTCATTAAGCAAAATTGTCTCATTTAACTGCCATCACGTGATTGCAATGGGCAGACTCAATTTTGGCCATAAGTTGAGGACTATCAGTGGTGAGAAAAAGTTCTTCTTTTAAACAAAGAGGAATATTATCTTTTAAGATTTATAATAAAATATAATCCAATATTCCTTGGATTATACTCTCAAGAAATATTGGATTACATCTTATTTTTTAAATAAGCATTTAAGAAAAATTATATGTTATTGATCATATTGAGTACTTCAGAGAAATATTGGATTATATCTTATTGTTGAAATAAGCATTTAAGAGAATCTAAATTAAGATTCCAAATGGAACATATATCTGCATCAAACTAGCTATGACTGGCAAATGTTGCAAACATTCACCATAAACCAACAATTGTTGCATTTGAGAAATCTTTTTCTTACCTTTTTGTATTTTCTGCCTCTGCCATTCGTAAAATGGACATCTTATTTAAGTTATTGTGACTATAACAGTGCTTTTTATGCTTAATAATACTGTTTAATACGGTTGCATCCCAATTTTTGGATTGTGCTGTCCATAGTTAGTATGAATTTCTTTTTTGGTATGAAACCATGCAATTTAAACAAATTTTGATTTGTTTGATTAGTTTTCATTTCTCTTATCATTATTATACTTTTATAACTATATACCTATTGATGTAAGATCCATTGAGAATGAAGAATATTTATCTTAGGATTCCTTTTTCATTTTGATTTCATTTCATGAATGTTGCCATTTTTCAATAGATATTAGCTCCACAAAATAAAGAGAGCAATTTCATGAAAAAAGAACCGTACATAAAACAACTTCTGTCCCAGAGAACAAAAGCAACCTTGCACCCTTCCTTCCACTTAAAAGGGCCTGCCCAGCCTCAAGGCTTGGGGGAAGAGTCATTTAAAGAATGATTCAGCAGGTTCTGACCAGTTCTGGAGAACCGGTAGCAGAAATTTTGAGTAGTTCAGAGAACCGGAAAATATCATCTCTAATTAGTCCTACTGCATCTATTCTCTGCCTCCCGAGTCTCAGCTGATCAGGAGGAAATGGAGATTTTACAGTATCCTTCCCCTGCCACACCCACCAAGGCACACCACACCCAGCAATCCATGCCCACAGAGCCGGTAATAAACTTTTTTGAATCCCACCACTGACAACACCATCCCTGTGGCCAATCTAGCCCAAAGCCAAGGAGTGCAGTGCATCCAAAGCTATAGTATACATCTCCTAAATAGTCTCAGGCTGAGGAAAAGCATCAAAACTAGCCTGCACCAGTGCAGCCAATTCCCTATTTCTACTCAATATACTTATGATTTGATTTTGAATGGCTTGACTTTTGTATAGCAAACATCTTAATTAAGAATTTATGTGGATCAAAACATTTCTAGTATTCTAAGTACCAGAGGTCTTAATTGAATATAAGATCTGGTTTTTTTTCTGCCTGCAAAAGTAATGATAATCTAAAGTATCTAAAATTGATTATCCAGTTTTATGCTGCTAACTGTATTGGTGTAGTTAACTGGCCAAGTGCTATTACATATTGCCAGTAGGCCATATTCCATGCAAAGCAGATTAGATAGGTATGCTTTTAGATAGCTATCTAAAAGCAAATATAACTTTGATGAAGCTCATATAATGTCATGTCATATTAATGCAGGATTCAGGATAGTTTTAACAGCTTAAATTGTGATTAATGGAAGTTGAAGGTTGTCAAGAACTGGATCCCTAGTGATTAGCATTCCAAAAAACTGATAAGAGAACCAAAAATTTAGATGTATACAGTAAAAAAAACCTATAAGTGTGAAAAAGTCCATCTATTAGAAAGGTAAAGTGAACATAGTTTCTGGAATGCTGAACAGGACATACCCTGCAATTTTTGATGCAGCTTCCATTTGTATTATAGAAACCTTAATTTTCAAAATATTGACAATAAAACCCTATGACTTTTTTTAAAAGTTTAAGATGACTGATTTGATTTAAGAAGGAATAACAAAATGTTAAGTGGGAAAATGTGGAAATATCTACAGGTATACACAGTAAGATTAATTAAAAGAATAAAAATCTAAATTTGAATATGAATGACCACATCAAACTGTTTAATGCTCCATTCTCTCTATTTATTCTGAAAAATAATGCATGAGGATTTAACAATCTCAGATAAAATTGTTATCCTCAAAGAAATGCTGCCTGTTTATTACTCATATATATATGAAAAATAAAACAAGTGCAAACATTAAGAAATTAAGAAATGATATAATATATGAATAGAATATAGTATATAGTTTGTTGAATAAGAATTGTAGATTAAAAAGTAGAAAGTTGAAATAAAATTCAATAATCTAGATACAAGTAGTCCTCAATTTACAACCTCAATTGAGCCCAAAATTTCCATTGTTAAGCAAGACAGTTGTTAAGTGAGCCTTGCCCCATTTTGATCTTTTTGTCACAGTTGTTAAGTGAAATATTGTAGTTAAGTTAATAACACCATTGTTGAGTGAATCTGGTTTCCCCATTGACTTTGCTTGTTGGAAGATAGCAAAAGGGAATCACGCACAAGCATCACAAATACTTTTTTTCAATGGTGTTGTAACTTTGAATGGTTATTAAACAAATGGTTATACATTGAGGACTGCATTTATACCTTAAAGGATAGTATCTCTTCAGCTATGATCAGCATGCATTGAAAAAACATTGTGGTTTACAGTTTAGACTCGGTGATTATTTAACATCCGCATGCCAAGCTGTTCACGATCGCGACGATCACGACGATCACGACGATCACGACGATTGAGGCGAAGAGTTGGGATGCTCTCTAGCAGTTTCTCCTCCACAATACGTTTCATGATGATTTGTGCAGCATCCACAATAAACAATGTACTTGCGCAGAAACCAAAGGTCTGTTGAATGAAAAAAAAACACAGTCACCTATGCGTCATCCCCTTATATTGGCTTGCACTTACATAGAAACAACCCATACATGCATACATGTTTGAAACAGAAAAATCCTGAAATGTTTGTCATTAATAAAATAATTTTGAACCATGGATGGCAGGCAATTTAAAGAAGGAGATAAAAAGTCTCTGAAGAGTTTCAATCATCCAGGTTATGGTTGTCTCAAAGTTGCTTTTCACAAAGGCAACTGAACTCATTTGGGTTTTATATTATATGGGGCAAGTTTACATTTTAAATCAGGTGAAGATTTTTTTTTTATAGTGTCAATTTTATACAAAGTAAGATATGTTCACGTTAATTTAAATGTTAGGTTCTCTCTTAGTGTGTGCAATAGCATTATAGACCGGCAACTTGTCCTTCCTTTCTTTAAAAAGAATCCTGGCAATCCTAGCAATCTGTCAAATATGAACTCACAATTGCAGTATTTTCAATCAGTTGCTTCTCAGCGGTTACAGTAAATATAATTGAAGCCAGGAAGAACAGGAATCCTACTATTGCAGCAACAAAGAAATCCTACAAAAGAAGAAAAAGTAAAAGTATCATACATGTCATTTTTATCCTTCATTTCTATCACATTAATTACAAGTAGTTCTCAACTGACTACAGTCCGCTAAGTGACCATTTAGTTAAGATGAGAAAAGTCAGTTATGACTGTTTTTCACACTTACAACCATTGCAGTATCCTCATGGTCACATAGTCAAAATTCAGATGCTTGGCAACTGACTCATATGTATGATGGTATTGTTTCCTGTGGGTCATGTGATCACTTTTTGTGCCTTTCTGACTAGCAAAATCAATGGGGAAGCCAGATTCATTTAACTGAGTTATTAATTTAACAATTGCAGTGATTCACTTAACAACTGTGGCAAGACAGGTCGGAAAATAGAACAAAATTAACTTAACAAATGTCTTATTTAGTAACACAAATTTTTGGCTCAGTTGTGGTCGTACATTGAGGAGTACCTATATCAAATAACATTTTTATAATCTGAATTAATCTTCAACATATATTGCTGGTCGGAAAGTTAAAATAATGATATTTGTCTTAGCTCAAAATCACATCTCACCCATTTTTTACTGAGTAACTTTTTAAATGGCATGTGAAATAAGTTGAATATAGAGACAAAGCAACAATTCCGCACAAGCAAAATAAAATAATCTTCTGTAGGTTGAGCCTTGGTGCTACATAGTTATGAAAGAAATGGAAGGAAAGACAGTTTATGAAATCTTTAAAATGGAGTCACCAAAACTCTTCTTTGTTGACCATATTAAATTTTGTGCTTCCAGGTTTTTTTTTCAAAAATGAAAAGATCCCTCTTTACCACACAAGTCACTCTCTCTTCTCCAGCCTTTTGATAAACAGCAGTACAGTATAAAACCAGGATTAAGATGCTTAAAATAAAGGCACTGCAGCTGGCAAACTCAAAGATGTAAAGTCCAGGACAGGAGTCAGTTCTCTTCACAGCTTCTTCAGCCATAAAGGCTAGGAAGGATACCATCTGTTGATAAAGAATAAAGATGATTAAGCAAGCAATCATTTATTGGATGATTCAATTCTATGTAACAAACCTTTCTTTCTTATCTTAAAAGACACATTCTTTTAAATAAATGCCTTGTTTTAGATCTCAGGCTTCAAGAAAGGAATCTGCATTTATTGAGAATACAAGATTATGTCAAAATTTGAACAAAGCTTGAATGACTGAGTTATCTACTAAATTATATTTATCTCTTCTATTAATATCAAACTACAGCCATTATCTTTTTCTTTTAATGTGCATTATTTGAATCAAATAGAAAGATAAATGCGTCTTACCTATTTTTGCTTATCTATTTTATTCACACAAACAAATATTTGAAAGTGATATGATATGGGAAGAAATACTGCTCAGCAAAAAAACACAGCACAGCAAATGATATCTTTACTTAATCCATTTATTATTGATAATCAATCACTGAAGCCACTCTATGTAACATGCAGGGTAATAACCAGTTAAAAGTAAAGCAAAATCTGCACAATAATAATTATAAATATAAAAATTATTATTAGAGAACGAATGCAACCTAACATTCACCAACTGTGGATGACAGAGTCAGCACGATATACTACTTAACAGGACTCTGCAATGCTTTGGTTTATTTCAGAAATGGAGCTGCTGTTGTAGGTATGACATAGTATTTAGCTACTACTCTTTAAAACAGTTGTGTCTTTACAAAGTCTGCACAGCTG
Source organism: Thamnophis sirtalis (assembly GCF_051295495.1). Taxonomy (NCBI): domain Eukaryota; kingdom Metazoa; phylum Chordata; class Lepidosauria; order Squamata; family Natricidae; genus Thamnophis; species Thamnophis sirtalis. The sequence goes on from NW_028261384.1 coordinate 51,462,077, forward strand.
GTTTAAGAAATAGCAGGCAGCTGCTGTGAACACACCTTTCTGCATTCTGAAACACTTTTCCTGTGTATTGCAGAGATCTATGGTTTATATTACTGGTGAAAAGCTGACATTGTACCGAATGCCTATGAAATTTATAGAATGTGTGACTTTTTAGGCAAAGGGTGAAATGTCTGTGTTATTTTAACATGCTATATACTTTCCCTAGGCATTGAATAGAATACTTAGGTATTATGCAGAGTGATAAATACTATTTAGGCCAAGTATGAAAAGAGAGTCATGAAAAGGGTTTGGGTTATCCCTAATCCTTTATTGAAAAGATGTATATGAAAATGAAAGAAGAAATGCAAAATAAAGTACAGGACTTTCCTACCAGAAAAAAAACAAGAGAAAAAGTCTAGTATTGTTATACTTATTGCAACAAGGAGGATTAGAACGGCATTTTAGCAGGAGTATTTATATTTTGCTGGTTTATTTTTGGTATTGCACAGAATGTCTAGGATATGTGTGAAATGTTAAAATCAAATTACTTTGACCTCCCATTGTTGGCATTCTATAGATTTTCTAGGCATTCTACAAAATGCCTAATTTCCCTCATTTATTACATAATGACCAATTCAATAGCCAAGACATTTGTCACTTCTCCAGATCTCCAAATTTAAAGTATTTAAAGATTATAGCATTATCCTAAAGAGACTTGGGTGTGAGATAATAAAACTCTTAAAAGATCTGATTATTTCATGAAAATAATGTGTGGATAAATTAAGTTATTAAGTGCAATTGTAAGATGAATTCTGAAAAGACTGTCAAAATTTGATTAAGAATGTCAAAAATAGGAATGAGAAAACCAAATTTCAAATCTCCACTTAGCTATGAAACTTGTATGGATTTAGACCATACATGTCTGGTCTAAAGTTATAGTTACTTAGACTCTGGGGGAAAATATTTGCTAGCTGCTTAACACAAAATACTATGGGTTGAAGCAAACAAGAGATAAAATACCAGACTATCATATTATAAAGTTTTATAAAATATGGGGAAAGTTGTAGCAAAATATTATAGAATTAATTTTCTAGATGGGCTTAATCAAGTAAGTGTAAAGCAGGCTTCAATTATTTTTCCTTTAACACTTCCTTTCCAAAGAGGAATTCATAATTATCCCATAATCAATTTCCTGACTGGAAAACTTAACACATTTGAGTGACATCCTGGTAATGTGCTTCTTCATTTGTTAGCACTATTTTGGTATTGAAATGCTTTTAAACTAATGTCTTTCTCACCATACTTTAAAGGCTCTCATATCAAAGTTAAAGAAATAATTATGGAGCCATAAACTACAAAAAGCAAATAGAGGGACAGTATGTTAGAAAAACGGTACCTGATACAATAATGTAATGAAAAAGAAATACTGCCAATAAATGGATTGGTCAGTAGTTCACCAGAAAGCAGTGGAATCAAGTGGGAACTTGAATCTAGATCACCCGGTTTCCCCCCCAACCTTTAACCACGAGGGTAGTGAAAGTAGTCGAACAATTCCTTTATTTCCATGCAAAAACTGCTCGAATCGAGAAGCTGTCCTCTCTAAATTTTAGCGAGCCGCTTGTAATACGGACAAAGATTAGAATTAATCTACCGTCTAAGCGCAGCTTCTCAGAATGATGTGAAAACAACCCCAAATAAGCCGCACGAACAGCGGCTTCAGACCCGTAAGACAAGCGACTGCAAAAATGGCCCAGAAAATAAGTCACTTTCTCAGAAAAAAAGCTATCCAGAAGCTGACCGAGTTTGCAATTTTGCAATTTTGCAAGAGTTTGCAATTTTACGTGTTTATTGCGTTCGATGAGGTGCCAACAGGGTAGTTCCCCCTTCTCTCCCGGACCCTCCGTGTAAACATCGGTAGTGAGACAGTGGGCTTCACTAGAATTAGAGACGGTTTAAAAGACACAAAAGGGCCAGTTTGGTCTAGTAGTTAAAGCACCGGGCTAGAACTGAAGATCGTGAGTTTAGTGCCTAGTCAGCTGAGGGACTTTTGGATCAGCCACTCTCTCAACCCAACCCATCTCATAGGGTTGTTGTGGGTAAAGTAGGAGGAGGAAGGTGGGTTACATGCGTTCACCGCTTTGAGATATTTGTAAAAATATTAAAAGCAGAATGCAAATAAGTAACAAATGTAAAATAAATAAAATTTCGAACTCTTCTACGCCTAAGAACTGCTGAAAACGAATACAAGATAAACGCAAAGAATGGAAGACGGCGCCGAAGTCGGCTGTGCCACCTGCTTGCTTCCTTCCTCTCCTACCTATTCATAAAACCCAACTTACCAGTTGCGCAAACTTGAGGGATAGTCGCCAGTTGCTCAAGTTCTTGAGGGTGCAGCCCTTCAAGAAACGCCACTTGTTCGGTTCGGTTATTGCGCCGGGTTGCTCGAAAAACGGCACTCCGTTCTCCATGGCCACGAAGTAATAGAACGGTCAGACGAAAGCAAGTTCTGTAAGAAAATAGAAAGAAAAGGAGTCGCGGTTTCAGCCCAGAGGACCCCAACTGCCCTTTGGCTGCCCCGAACCTAGAGGAGGAGGAAGAGAAAGCGGAGTGGATTGCACCTCTGTCTCCAAACTGAGCGAATAGCCCTGAATTTCTCCGCGCGTATGATAAAAAAGCACCGCATTTTTTCCCCCAGCCAATCAAAGCAGCAGGGAGGTCCCAGAAAGTTTGGCTCAGGACCAAATGCTCCCCGCAAAGTTTACAGCGTTGAAGCATCAGTTTGGGAAAGGGGTTATGCCCAGAGAAAGAGGATGAACTGTGTCCCTCTCCTCCTCCCTCCTATTTTGCAAATTTCTGGATTTTTAATTATCTTCCCTGTTGAATAGCCCTTGAAACTGAAGGCACACAACTATTAACAGTTTTTTTTAACTAGGGCAAAGGATATTTTGTACAAGTCTAAAGGGGTATAAACACTCTCATTGTAGACATTAATATAGATGAATTAATACACAAGAATTTAAAAGGCTAACAAAAGCAGCAATTCTTTATTGTGGTCATACAAAATTGCACCTTATAGTGGCTTTCCATTTTCCATCCCCTTTTCAGCATTTGAAATATTCATATATGATTGGCAAGTTTACATTTGAATTACAACCTTGGAAAAATGCAAAAAATAATCATGCTCTTTGCTTTAAACAGCTTTTAAGGGGCAGCTCATTTACATGAGTATAATATTCACTATGAAAATGACTAGAAAAGATATATTATCAAGGTACACTTGGTTTAACAAGAATCAGTAGTACTACTTAACATTGAAAAAATCAGAATAAAAGATGCAATTAACTAATGTAGAATTATTTCCAATCAAGAACATGTTTGTATTATTCATGCATCACTATAGTTCCATTGTTCTTTATTTAAAATATGACACTTCATATTTCCATTTTAGTTTTATTTCTAAGCTATCCTTTCTACATTGTATAATTATATCACATCCCTGCTGCTTCATTTTTTAAGCAGAAATGGAAGTGTAGCAAACATCTCTAATTAGCAAAAGTATACAGATAGTAAACAATTCTTGTATACATATTAGTATCTGACAAACAACTCCCATAATAACTTTGAAAGATTACAGATTCAATTTAATTTGTCATATTAATCTTTAAAACTGTATTTTTCATGAATTCCTTACAGCACTGAGAATGAGTTGAACAGAGCTTTATTTGTTGGTCTTTCAGAAAGTACTACAGTGACTTAACTACACAGTTTTATTCAAAGCATACTCCATTGAACTGCAGTGTAATTCATTGTAAAGCAAATATATATGTAGAACATAGTATTATTTAGCATCTTTGAAGCTAAAGAAAGGTATTCTACAATGGTTTCATCATTAATATTCCATACAAAGCAGTGGGAATTTGCTATTTAAATGTTGTTTTAATACATATTGTGCTAAATCAGGATTTTAAAATAATGGTTTATTGAATTATCTGTAATTAGTTTATATATTCTTAAGTTTCAATGTCTCTGTTCATACCTTGTACTAAGCTAAAAATAAACTTTATACAATATGTGAATCTAAACAATTAATATGATTTTGTTCCATGCTGCAGTAGATTGTAATCTGAACTACACTTGTCTATTTAACATGAGGTACAGATTGTATTTATATGAAAAAAATGGCAATAGTTTTCTGGTGGCAAATTGGGGTCAGTCTTACAGTGCTTACAGACTTAATAGCTAGATGGGTAATTCCTCTGTAAAGCATATACAAGGCTATGTGTGAAGATAAGTTATTAAACTTTATGTATTACTGCCCTCTAGTGGTGCTTACTTTGGAAGATTGCAGGGAAGCTCCAGAGTGCTTACAACTTTTCAGGAATAGATGTAACACCAGTAACTAATTAATGAATGCATTAATCACTTTCAATTATTTTTTTTTCATACAGTTGCATTTGATTTTTGGAGATTGCTTGCACAGGTCCCTGCAGTTTTTCTTGGCAAGATTTTTTCATAAGTGGTTTGCCATTGCCTTTTCCAAGGGCAGAAAGGAAGTGATTGGCCCAAGATCATCCAGCTGGCTTTGTACCCAAGACAGGACCAGAATTCACAGTCTCCCAATTTTTACATCAAATTGGCTCTAAATGTCTGTTTACTTGTTTTTTAAAGAAAATCCCTTATATTTGGGAATTGTTACTTTTTAAAAATGAAATTGTTAATTAAAGTTCAAAATGTGCTTTTAAGCTCCAATAAATAATAATCTGCAACAATTAAAATGAAAAATGCTGATCCAGATAGTCATTTGTGCCACTTACCAAGTCTCACCTTTTAATTCTGCATATTTGTTTGTTTTGGGAACTTTTACTTGATGTAACTGCACCACGAAGTAAAAGCTGCCAAATATTATTCTAATATTTTTTAGAATAATAACCTAAGGCCACTTAAGTTACCTCAGAAAGGTTACTTCTGCTCTTAAATCTCACAGGAAGCTTTGATTATCAGACATAAACCACGTGTCAAATTGAAAGGAATAGAGAATGACATTTGCAGTAGTAGCTATACAAATAACACATTTCCCCAAAGGGCAAGCAGAACACATAAATGTCCATGTAGTTGGTTTCAAGCAAATACAGTGCATTCAGAAAGTATTCAGGCCTCCTTCATTTTTGTCACTTTGTTATGCTGCAGCCTGATTCTACAGTTGTTGAAAGTCATATTTTAATTTAATTTACACTCAGTACCCCACAATGACAAAGTGAAGACATTTTAGAAATGTCTGTAAACTTATTAAAAAGAAAAAAAAAACCCTGAAATATCACATTGACATAAGTATTCAGATCCTTCACTCAGTACTTCGTTGAAGCACCTTTGGCATCAATTACAATTTTGAGTCTTTTTGGGTGAGACATGACACACCTGGATTGGGGGATTTTCTGCCATTCTTCCTTGTAAATTCTCTAATGCTCAGTTAGATTGGATAGCGACAGCCGATGGATAGTCATTTCCAGGTCTCTCCAGAGATGTTCAGTAAAGTTCAAGCCAGGGCTCTGGCTGGACCACTCTAGCACATTCTTGTCCCTAAGCTACTCCTGTGCTGTCTTGATTGTGTGCTTAGGATTGTTGTCATGTTGGAAAGTGAACCTTTGACCCAGTCTGAGATCCCGAGCATTGTGGAACAGGTTTTCATTAAGGATATCCCTGTACTTTGCTCCATTTAAGTTTTCTCTTAGGCCTCACCAGTCTCCCAATCCCTGCTGCTGAAAAACACTCTCACAGCATAATGCTGCCACCACCATGCTTGGGATGATATTAGGCATGTGATGAGCAGTGCTTGTTTCTCCAGATGTTTAGAATTGAGGCCAAACAGTTCAATCTTGGTTTTATCAGACCAGAGAACAGTCTGAGAATCTTTCAGTTGCTTTTTTTGCAGTGTCCAATTGGGTTTTCATGTTTTTTGCAGAGGAGAGGCTTCCATCTAACCCACTGGTTTCCCAACGTGAGGCCCATGCCCCACAGGGGGACAATTTGATTTTTAATGTGGGCAATTTAAACCTTGCTTAAACCAAATTGTCTTTTAGGCTTCCTCCATGTGAGTAGAGTTCACTTTTTGAATAAAGTAAGAATTATATGTCATGGGCAGGGGCATCAGGATTTTATAGATCCTTAGGTCGGCCATGGCAAAAAAAAAAGGTTGGGAACCACTGATCTAGTCACTCTGCCCTAAAGCCCAGATCAGTGGAGGGCTGCAATGATGGTTCTCCTTCTGTAACTGTTCCATCTTAACACAGGATCCCTAGAGCTCAGTCAGAGTGACTATCAGGTTCTTGGCCACCTATCTTACTAAGGCCCTTCTCCTCAATTGCTTCATTTGACTGGGTGTCCAACTTTTGGAAGAGTCCTGGTTGTGCCAAACCTCTTCCATTTGAGAATTATGGAGGCCACTGTGGTCTTAGGAACCCTCAATGCAGCATAAATTTTATTGTAGCCTTCCCCAGATCTGTGACTTGTAATAATCCTGTCTCTGAGCTCTGCAGGCAGTTCCTTTGACCTCATGGCTTTTGCTCTGGTACAGTGCGCATTGCCAGTTGTGAGGCCTTCTAGAGAGGCGTGCTCCTTTCCAAATCATTACCATCAATTTAATTTACCACAGGTAGACATTCAAGGTATAGAAATATGTCAGTAAAAATCAAGAGAAATGGAAGGCACTTGAGATAAATTTCATGTATTGTTACAAAAGGTCTGAATACTTATGACAATGTGATATTTCATTTTTTTCTTTTTAATAAATTTACAGACATTTCTAAAATTTTGTCTTCACTTTGTCATTATGGGGTAGTAAGTGTAGATTAATGAGAAAAAATAAATTTCAACATCTGTAGAATCAGGCTGGAGCATAACAAAATTGAAAAGTGAAGGGGATCTGAATACTTTATGAATGCACTGTATATAAAAATTAAGCCACTTCATTTTAATGTTATCTACTTTTATTTTCATTTTTTTAATAGGCTGCTTCTTAATCAAGGCCTTTCCCTCGTGAGGTTTCATTGACGCGACTTCTGATCTGTCTTTGCCTTTTTAGATATTTTCCTATTAAAATTTATTTAATTAAATAGCATGGAAAATATATCTGCTGGTACTTTTTTATGACTTTTGTTAGTTAAGTGAATCACTGTAGTTGTTAAATAAATCTGACTTCCCTATTGACTCTATCAGGTCACAAAAAAGTGATCACATGACCTTGGGACAATGCAATCTTCCTGAATGCCAGTTGCCAAGTGTCCAAATTTTGATCATGTGACAATGGGGATGCTGCAATGGTCATGTCATATTCCTTTTTTCAGTGCTGTTGTAATTTTGAATGGTCACTAAACTCAAGGACTACCTGCACACAAATTCTGTTTATCCCATTGTGTAGTGCTTGGGACTTGAATTGCCCACTTTCTAGTCGACAACCCCAGAATCTTAGCCACCAAGTCCTTTCTTTTCTATAAACTTTGTTATAAATTAAAACAAATAATAAAGTTAAACACAAATAATTCAACTTTTAATATATAAATGCCTGGAGATATATTTCTTACCTCATCAGACTATAAACTCATGTACATCTTAAACGCACTCCAAATGTTTATATTGTATTTATTCCATTCAAAGGTTTAATTTATTTAATGTATTTCATTATTTAACTGAAGAAAACTTCTCTAAAGAATCTTCTGCAAATATGTTCCTTGTTGGAGTAAGTCTTCTTTTAGCTGTTAGATCTTAATGATGTAAAACAATTGTAGTTTAAGTTTACTTCATCAATTTTTAAAAAATAAAAGTCAAAAAAGCTTACATTGACAAATGATTTTTTAAAAGTGTTCTTAGAAATGTAAAGAAAACCCCTTCAAATTGATTACATTTTCAAAAAAATGTTGTCTAAGAATTTAATATATTTAAGAGACCTTAATGTTATTTGAAAATTTTAAAATAGTGCTTTCATTTTTATTACAATGCTATGTGAAGATCTGTATTTTTCTTCCCTTGCTGTCATACTGGCCAATGATCCGAGTTGCACAATCATGTAATTATTTAAGCATGCTTTGAATTTGTTAAACATAAACCATAAATACTGTATTGCATATTACTTGTAAAAGGCAGAAGAATTTCATAAGACATTGTTTGAGGAAGGAGGAATCCAAAGGAGATGCTTAAAAGCTTATGAATGAACATATAGCAGTGTTGGCGAACCTTTTTGGCATTAAGCACCAAAAGGGGAGTGCGCACATGCGTGCAGGGAAGCACCCGAAACCGTAAAAACAGCTCCCCCGCGTGCACACACAGGAGTGCTGGGAACCAAAAGAGCAGTTTCCTGGCATGCATGTGCACACTAGGAAGCTGACCCGATTTCCAGCATGTGCATGTGAATCAGTCACCTGGTCTTCTGATTTCTGGCATACATGCATGAGCAAAGACCAGCTGGTCAGTGGGTGTATGCGCACCAGGGAGCTGCTCTTCCAGTTTCCAGTGCTCCCACGTGGATGAAGACCAGCTGGCCAGCGTGCATGTGCATGCCAGAACCCGGAAGAGCAATGGGCAATGGCTGGCATGCCCAGAGAAATGGCTCTGCGTGCCACTTCTGGCACACGTGCCATAGGCTCGCCATCACTGACATATAGTATTCAGAGAACTTCTATACTGTACAAGACCACCAAAAGCTAATAAACAGTCTAGAAGACAACATTAGAATTTAATTTATTACACTAAAGAGGGGTTTGGTCAGTTTGCTTAGTGGTTAAGGCACCAGGCTAGAAAGCAGGAGATTGTGAGTTCAAGTCTTGTCTTAGCCATGAAAGCTAGGTAGATAACTTTGGGCCAGTCACTCTCTCTCAGCCCAATCCACTTAACAAGGTGGTTGTTGTGGGGAAAATAGGAGATGGAAGGTATTGGATATGTTTGTTGCTTTGAATTATTTGTAAATATAATAAAGATGGGATACAAACAGATAGATAGATGTGACTTTCCCAAAATCAAAGAAATAGGCACTACAAAAACATGCTGAAATGTGTATGGAAGATTTTAAAGGAGATTTCTACCTAAACAATAAAAATGAATATTAAGGCATTAAATGTGGAACAAATCTCAGGATTTTATTTTTGTTAATTTGAGAATAATGTTCACATGTACTTTTTATTTATTTTCAAAATTTAGAATCCCAAAGTTCCCATGCCAATAATTTGAAATGAATCTTCAATACTGCAGTACTTAATTCAAACAGTGTAATGCAGTTGGATTTCAAATGAGATCAGCATAATCTGAAGTCATATTCCAAAAGTGTTAACATTTGAGTTAGTTTATTGATAGTGTGCTAAAGAACAATAGTTGATGAACCTTTCTCCAACAAAATTAGATCCTTCCCCAAGAGGATTTGTAAAACTGAGTTAAGTTAAAACGAGAGTTCAATATAAATTAAAATTGTGCCTGTGTTTTTTGCATATCATTTTGCCAACTCTTCAAGCAGCTTTATGATTTCAAATGATTAAGTGGACACCTTCAAATTTAGAAAATGGCACTGACTTTAAGGAATAAGCAATTTGAATGTCACACTGACTTGTGAATAGTAGTATTACATTGTGTAATGATTTTATCTATGCAAATTCCCATTTACAATGTTCAGCAATACAACAGATATTATCTGTTTGTCCTTTTCTGAAAGTATTTCAGTTTTCCAGTTCCAGACATTGGATGAAGAAGCAGGATCAATTAAATAATCCCATAAAAATGAATAAATGGCTATATTTGACTTCAAGATGCCCCACCTTCTGTGGGGGGCGTAGATGTGGTTGGAGAAACCAAATCTGGTTTTTGTGAGATTCTATCCAATTCAGCTTGAACATCAGTCAAAACAGGCTTTTGCCCTATAAAAAAAGAAGCAATAATTTTAAAAATAATTTTCCATTCAAGCATTTTATGTGAAGTATGTTTTTATTACAGAATTTGATATTACTGCTGCTACATATTTTTAACTAATACTAAAATGCATTTCACATATTTTTTTCAGTTTGAAAATACATGCTGTGGACTTACTTTCATAAACATAATCTTGCAACAACAATTTTTTTATCTGGTTTCTTTGAGGTTCATTAGGTTCCCCCCCCCCTCTAACTTTCTTTGGTGAAACAAATTGCTTTCCCAAAGTTTTGTTCTGATAGCCATATTCTATTGAACAATTTATCTTACTATATTCTTAAAAACCAATTTCATCTCTAAGATACTATCTGCAATCTTTTATAAAGGTAAAAATTGTGATGAGAATATTTGAAGTATACAATCTTGTAGTATGAGATGATTTTTAATCTTTCATTTCCAATTATGAAATGGGAAATTAACAAGGAAGAATTGGTAAAGTCTTACGACAAGTCTGAGAAGGAAAGATATTCCATAAAAACTGTAAAAAAATAGTATCAAAAATAGCATGTCTATACTGGTGACAATAATTTCCTATACTAACTTTCTATCAATGTATCTTCAAAATACTATAAGAAAACATACATATACTTATTCTAAGCTTTACCTGCCTGTAAAGTTGAACAATACCTCACTCATTCCCATTAACACACAAAAAAACAATAAGAGACACAAATATCTGCATAAGCTGTAGAAATAATCATTGCAGAGTATGGAAAAATATTTATCAATCAATAAAGATACTGGAGTATTAGCAATAGTATCTTTACTGTTACAAAGATAATACATTATCTGTCTTGATGTCAGTTTGCCATGCCATAGTGCAGGGATGTCAAACTTGCATCATCATGGCGTTGTCACATGACATACCATGACTTCCCCCCCCTTCGCTAAACTGGGTGTGGGCATAGCCAGCTTATGACGCATCTGGACCACAAGTCATAAGTTTGACAGCCCTGCTATAGTGTATCTCTGTCATAATTGTATCTAAACAGTATTTATAATATGACTTGGAGAAAACAGAAAGAATAGGAAATTAGTGTGTGCCTGTCCTTTGGAACATATTGTCTCTGTGACTGAGGTCGACTCCAATCCTCCTGACCTTTCATAAGAGCCTAAAGACCTGGCTTTTTGCAAGTTAGCTTGGGGCTCCAATGCGAGAATCTTACAATGGAGAGGGGTGATAGATTAATAATAGATCCCATCTGTTCCCCATCCTACTTATGCCTTCCCCATTTTTAATTGGGGTACAGTGTTTGGATCTTTTACAGTCTTATATTTATCTCTTTTAGTTTTTGTACAAGTAGTTGTCGACTTACAACAGTTTGTTTAGTGATTGTTCAAAATTACAACGGGACTGAAAAAAGTGACATTACCGTTGTTCACACTAATGAGCGTTGCAGCATCCTCATGGTCATGTGATCAAAATTCAGATGCTTGGCAACTGACTCATATTTATGATGCTTGCAATGTCCCAGGGTTATGTGACCACTTTTTGGAATTTTTTCAAAAGCAAAATCAATAGGGAAACCAGATTTACTTAACAACTGAGTTACTAATTTAACAACTACAATTATTAATTTAAGAACTGTGGCAAGAAAGATGATAAGATGGGACAAAACTCACTTAATAAATGTCTTAGCAAGAGAAATTTGGGGTGCAATTGCAATTGTAAGTCAAGGATACATATATAGTTTTTATCTTTTTAAGATCATAAGCAACCCAGAGTTACTTTGTGGTAAGACGGCGCCTAATAAATTTTGCAAATCAACCAACCAACCAATCTTTTTTGTTTTGCCAAAACCACGTGCAATAAATGTTTTCCATAAAACATGTTTAAAACTTTAATAAATTCAAAAGTTATAGGCAAAAAGAGTCAGAGTTAAAGCTCTAGAAGGATTTATAAGTTTGTACATTCGATTATTTGTAACAATGAGGAAATCAGCCAAAATACAAATCGCTAAACTTAAATGTTAAATCATTATATGTTTTTATGCTGTATTTATAGTAGTTGATTGAGCATTTAATATGACTTTAGATAATCTAAATTCAATTCAGCTAAAATTCTTACCTGACTTCTTTGCAGATGGTGGCAGGTTACCATTGCTACCACTTGCAGTGCCTCCTATTCCTCCTGGACTACCAATGTTACTGGGTCCACCGGGTGCTCCAGTTTTCTTACTCAGCAAACTGTTGAAGAAATTTGCCAATACTCCCTCACTTGTGGCTCCAGCTGAAAAATTTCCATGACACAGTGATAATATATTGTAGCTTAATTTGAAATGTTTAAGCATATTAAAATGTTGTTATACAATAGATGCAAATATAACTAAATAAATGTCAATTATATATAAAGGCTTGCCTCATCAACTGAGTATTAAATCAAAATCCCAAACCATTACAATAAATTAATAATATCTTCAGTGTTTTACCTTTCATACTAGGATCTATTTTTTTAGATCCAGCAGGGATGGATGTAACACTGGTAACATTGGAGGTTACAGATCTGTTTTGTGTCCTGGGTGATCCTCCAGGGACCCTTTGTGAGGTGTCCTACACAGAACATGAACCTAATGTAAATCTCTTATCTCATGGACATAAGACCATCTGGAAAATGTTAAAATGTTTAAAATATTCTACTTAGATCAGCTATCTATAGGGGAAAAAAGCCCTCTTAAGACTATAGTTTTGAATCCGTTTATCTATAAAGGATTAGAATAAATGGCATTTCATTTCAGGTTAGCAACTTGAAAGAATGAAAATAATCAATTCCTTCCTTTTTCCTATAAAATAAGTTTTCTAAAATAACTTTTTTATCAGACGTGTTAACAAAAATTAGGAAAAGGGGGACACTGTATGCAAATACAAAAAAGAAAATGAGATTGTAATTTAAGGCATATAGATTGATAGAATGAACAAGAATAGACTGATGAACATACTTCAACAGATTAGGAAAACCTTTTAATATAATACTTATATTAAACATGAGGTTTATTATAAACTTCTTTGCCGATCTTGACCAAATAAAAAATTGAGTGATTGATTGAATATTAACTTCCACCATTAACACCTGAATAATATTCGCAACATTGGCAAAACTTTGTGAAACATCTCAATTTGTCCTATATCTCATGTCCTCAAAATCTAAAAAATTAGAGTTAATTTTCTCATAAGTGATGTTCTGGGGAAATATTTTTTAGAATAAAAAGTGATTCAGAATGATATAGTAAACCAGAGGATAAATGAAGACATAGAGGCCTTTTAAAATAAAATTAATCTACCACATTTAATAATACCCCAAAATAACTATTATTTCCTCCACTATCTGAGGTAGAGATTAAACCAGTAATTTAAAAAATGGCAAAAGGTAAAACACCAGGATTAGATGGCTTCCCATTGAGTGCTATAAAGCCTTTATCTTTTGGTACCAAAACTTTGTCAAGTTTGAAGAGAGATCTGGTAAGGAAAGTTTAGAAACGACTTTTAATCAAGCTTAGTTATATTAAAAGCAAGTAAAGATATTTATCATCCAATTTCATTGATTAATGTTGATACAAAGAGTTAAAAAATGAAATGAACAAAAGATAGGACATACAGTTTGGCAGAACAATGCTTTACATTTACTCATAAGTCCCACTGAATTGAAAAAAAAATGTTAGGTATGTTGTTACAGAATACATATAGTCTAAAATAAGCAAAAGGTTGAAGATGCAGAAACAGTGAAATATTATTAGAAATGTATCACTACCACATTAGAACAAAACATCTGTAAATTATTAATACCAGAAAGTTATTTTTTTTTTTACTAACCACTGGCCGTCCAGTTGTAGAAGGTGGCTGTTTGGCTAATAGAGTCTAAAAAACACAATCAAACATGCAACAACATAAGAATTTCATAAACATTAAATATACATTAAAGTTAATTCAAATTAAAATACATTTTAATGACTATGAAAAGTACAGATTAATACCTGTTGCTTCATAAGAAATACTTGATCATCTTCTGCTACTATTTCCTTTTCATGTACAAACTGTAACAATAAAAACTTATTAAAATGAAGCTAGCAAAATATGAGACACAAAAATTTCAGAAAGCCATCCTCCCAGCATTATTGTGACCTTTGTAATTTTTAAATAGCCTAGGCCTAATTTAACCATTTAAATCTTTTTAAAGAATCTCTTATCTTGTTGTTACTTATCATAAAATATTTATAACTCTGGGATGAATTTCTCAAGGCAGTGGTTTTGCAAGTTCTAATTGCTAAGAATCTTAGCAAGGTCTCATGTAAATTTACAAATAACCAACACATCACTGGGTATCTTGTATAAAATAAGAACTTTCATATTCATCGGTAGTTTAACACTGGACAGAAATGAGAGAACCTCTTCACTACATGCTATGTTAAAGATTCTTAAAAGATTATGAGTGGCTGGGCTATTAGAAGGAAAATGTACCTAACATACAAGAAAGCTCTGTAAGACTGCATTATTAATTTTTCTGTTTAAGTACTATTATAAAAATAATAAAAGTGGTATTAAAATCTAATAAATAAATAAATAAATAAATAAATAAATAAATAAATAAATAAATAATAGTATTGGAGTTAAGCACTAAGCTAATTACTATAAACATTCAAGAATAACATCTAAGAAGACTTCCATACTTCTGTTGCACTAATGCAAAAATACAGCTCTCTGCCTTTTCTTAGCAGTCCAAGTGCTTTTTGTATCGTTATTTATAATGTTACTTTTTTGAATATCAGTTTTAGTTGATATGGTTCAAGGATCCTATATCGTCTTGATTACAGCAGAAAAACAATATATTCTTATAATATAAATCAAGAATACTATTTGATTTATGTATTTATTACAACTTTTGTAAAGCCAGAATCTAAAACCAACTCTGGGTAACATACAACCAATATTATTTGACAAGCTTCATTTCTTTGGCACACAGAAATTCATTCATTTATCTGAAATGACATTTACATTAACAATGTAGGATTTTGTTAAGAAAAATGATTTTTTTCTTAAAATTTATTGTTGAAAAACAGTTATAAATAATGCTGTCTTCTTAGTTTTTTGATCCAGGTAAAGCAACAATTAATTATGCTCTTGAACTCACATGCAGCATCCTGAAAATGTTTATTTTTATTTATTTATAAAGATATGTGCTAAGTTATGATAGCTTTTGTATTTTAAGCATGATATCAAGGCAACCAACAGATATCATGTTAACAACAGGAGAAATAACTATTTAAAAACAAATTTATAATATATCCTAAATTAAAAAATGAGAAAATCCCTCTGAAACAATCTTATAAGTAAAATTTATGACAACATTTTATAATATCAATTTTATACCCTACTGAAAATATAGTTACAAATGATATTCCCAATCCTACTTTTGATACCACAGCTATGAACTGATTGAATGATTGATGGATAGATTGATTTCATGTATTTCTATCCTCTTGCAATTCAAAAAGATTTCTCTAGCTTACATAGAATAATTAATATAGTTAAGATACCCACAGTACAATCTAAGAACTCAACATTCGTAAGTAAAAATAACAATAAACAACATAAGCCAAAAACAGAATATCAAGAAAGTAAAATATACAAAAATAAAAATGGAAAAGGTTCTCTAAAACAGCTCAGTTTTCAGCAACTTTTTTCAAAAAGACCAGTAAAGAGGAAACCAGACTAACCTGGAAATTAAAATTTAGCTTTATTAAATCATAATTATTTCTTTATTAAATCATAATTATTTCTTCTATGATTCAGATTACAACCAAGAAATCTCAGTTTTATTTTAAATAGCAGGTCATACATTATTATTTAACATTTTCTAAGATTGCAAATAAACCAATGTACTACACAATATACAATATAGTAATTTGACTTTAATTATGTAAAGAATTACCTTTCTGACAGGTGGCTTTATTACAATATCTTCAAAGTTGTCAGTGACTTTTAAAATCTGAAAGTTCTCATGTAATATTCCTATCTTTTTTTCATTGTCCCACCCTGTAGGACTGAAAGCAAAATTCTATCACACCACAGATTTCAATTGTTCACTTCTCATTCTCTTCCATACAAAAATACCTATTATTTTCATATTAAATTTATGGAGTCTCTTTTGAAATTTAAAATAAAAAATTAACAGTAAAAATTCACACACAAATGCATAAAGAGAGAATTTATTTATTACTATTTTGAATATACTTTCCCCTCTTAGAAAAAATAGAGCAATGAAATACTTCATTTAGAAGCCTTTAAAAATGTATAGGACAAAAATGGGAGGTTTCAGTGTGACAAGAAAAGTGTTCTTTTGTCTTAAAGTTCTCCACCCAGTGAATCTAATTTTTTTTCCAATTTCAGCAATTGGAAATCTAAATAGAAAACTCATCGAAAAAACAGAAAATAAACAACAATATTTTAAAGAACTAATTGTACAGAAATCCAATTACTAAATAACTTACATAAATACTGCATCTTTTTCCACAACAATAGGAGGTATGTTGAAAGGAAATCCATACAATTTCTGGACAATATATTTATAAACTAAATCAATATTCTTATTCTCTTTTACTGAAGTGTAAATAAGTGCTGCACCATCTGAATTATTTGTTAAAGAAAATCTTACATTTTCATTTTTGCAAATCTACATACTTTGAAAATATTACCTTCTTAAAGATAAACCAATATCCACCAAGTTTAAAAATCTATAGTTTCATAATTGTACCAAATCTAACAATTTAATATTTTGTTTTAAAAAGTTTTATCATATACCATATATTTTAGAGTATAAGACACACCAAGGCTTTGAAGAGGCAAATAAAAAAAAAGTTTTTGCACTCTGCAAACCTCCGCAAAGTGGCCCGTTTTTTGTGAAAATGGGCTTATTTCCCCCCCCAAAAAATAGCCTTTAGGAGGCTTGTAGAGTACTTGGGGGGGTGGCAAAAATGAGCAAAAAAAATAGGACATGGCCCATTTTTTGCTCATTTCTGTCCTCCCCAGCCCCCAGGAGCTCTCTGAAAGCCTCCATAAGGCTATGCACGGCCATTTTGGTGAAGGGGACAGGGTTTCTGGAGGGAAACCTACTGCCGCCTACTGCCAATTACCTCCACTAGACCGATAAGATCGCATAGATTAGGCCTCCTCCGAATTCCATCAGCCAGCCAGTGTAGACTGGCAACTACCCGGAGGAGAGCCTTCTCGGTGGCTGCTCCGAACCTCTGGAACGAACTCCCCGTGGAGATTCGGACCCTCACCACCTTCCAGTCCTTCCGTGCCGCCCTTAAAATCTGGCTGTCTCGGCTGGCCTGGGGTTAACGATTCTAACCCCGCTCGAATTGTATGACTGTTGTGTTCTTAAATGACGTAGTGTCTCCATGTTGTAAATTGTTTGTCCTCCCCCCCCCCATTTTTGAACTGTGAGCCGCCCTGAGTCCCCCCAGGGAAAAGGGCGGCATACAAATAAAGTGAAAATAAAAAAAAATGAAAAATGGAAAAAATGCTGTATTCAGTAAGATGCACACAGATTTTCAGCCTCCTTTTTGAGGGAAAAAGGTGAGTCTTATACTCCGAAAAATACAATAGATAGTATTATATGTTTTTATCATATGGATAGTATGAGTGCCCCATATAATGTCTGTTTGGAATTATGGCATGAAATTATGGTGAAAAAGTAATTTTGAGACCACTTTTTGCATTTACAATCTTCTCAGATTTTTAAAGCAAAAGAAAGCTGAAGTAGGATGATAATTTATTTTAGTGATCACTTACTTAACGCCTAAGTTGCTGATTCCAATTGTGGACACTAACTAAGTATTGCCAGTTTTTACCTGTACATTAATGTGTACAGTATACCAATAAAACAAGAAAAATCCATCTGGCCACTCATATAGACCTTTTATTCCTTCTTTTATGACATAGGCAATTAAATATTTTAATTAATAGTTCCCCGTTTTTCTTACACAAGACTTGATAGTGTTTAACTTTAGAATGAACATAAATAAGACCAACTTCAAATGATTATTCAACAATTTTTCTGTATAAGATGATTAAAAGATAACTCCTGGTTTGATTGTTTGGAAAGGAAGTAAGAACAAAGGCTATATAAAGGTGAAACATTTACTGACATTTCAGTCTATAAAATCAAGATAGAATAATCTTATCACCTTAATCTTTTTTTATTTCAGTAGAGTTTGAGAGAATGACCTCTACAATAATCTAAATTGAAAGTTAATGCTAGGTATATCTCATAAAGGATACACTGTAAACAAAATCGTCGGATATATGACTGAATAAAGTCAAAGTGTTCGTCTCTGTAATCGTGTTCTTTTTCCAGAAGGTTAATGGCATCACACTAGAAATAAGTAAAATAATTATTGTTGGGGTTAGTAATTAGTTGTTGGGGTTGAGGTTAATGTAGAATATTGGGGTAGGGGTGTAAATAGTTATAAATAGTTGAACTAATATAGATAGCTGAGGTTAATGTAGAATTTTATTTTTACTTGCATATCTTGGAACTTCCAATGTATAAAATAGTATACAATATTTACATTAACATACTGGATTTCTATTGTTTCCAAAATCATAATTAGCATCAATCTAAAATAATTCGATGCCTCCATGCAAACACATATAATCTTTACATTTACCAGTTTACAATATATTGAGAGTAAAAAAGATAGGAAATGACTAAAAAAAAAGCAATATATTAGTTTCTCTTAAAGAGTGTTAATGAACCAATTAATTTAAAGGTTTCATTAAATTATTTGAAGACATATAGCTTTAATTAAAATGGAACAAACCTTTGTACAAACTACTACAACAGGAATGCCTAAGTTACACGTTAGTGTATCTGCACCCAGAGGTAAAATAACACTATCATCTTTGTCTTCTTGTGATGAAGTATTTCTCCTTTGTGGAGAAGCTGGAAAATCTTCTGGTTCTGTATATTCTTGGAAATCTCTAATGACTGGGGGAAAAAAGAAAATAAAAATAAATGAAAAATAAATTATTTTCTCCCTAAACTTTGCATTTTTATCACAAATATTACAGTTAGTCCTTCACTTATTACTATTCACCTAACAATAGTTCAAATAACAATGGCCCAGGAAGGGGTGTTGTACAGCCTGTAAATATCACATCTCTATCAATATCTGAATGTTTGACAACCTGTTCATATTCACGAGAGGTTGCCATGTAATCATTACTTGCAATCCTCTCTGCTCAATTCTCCAGAATATCAATGAGGAAGCTGGCAGGGAAGATTGCAAGCTGATGCATCTTCCAAGAGGATTCCCTCTGTCTTCTGGGCTGGCTGAAAGAGTTGCCTGGTAAAGGATTTCAATTTTGTGCCTAATGGGTTTTCAGCAATCCAAGCAGCTATGGAGCTGAAAACCTTTGACAGGGAATCCTTTTACTCTGTGGCCTGACTGAAAAAAGCTGCTTGCAAGGATTTCAGCTCTGGACTTGCATGAATTGCTGAAATCCAAGCAGGTAGGGAAATAAATTCCTTTGACAGGCAATTCTTTCAGCCAGTCCACAGACAAGAGGAGTCAAAATCCCTGGCTAGAGTGGTAGCAGAATAAGGTAAGAGCATGGTGTGCCTCAGAGGGCTGGGGAAGGCCTCAAGAGAAACAATGCAGCAGGGATGGGTTCCGGCAGTCACTACTGCCGCTCGCTCGTGGCCATGCCAAGATTTTTGTCTCAATTGAGGCTGTAAGTCAAGGGCTGTATATACTTTTCAATTATGTTTGCCTTTTTCCAGAGAATGTTGTTATTCATTCCATTTTTTTTAAAGAAAACTAATTAATAGGTATCAGAGAAATATTATATAGCAATAACACTTAGACTTATATATCTAACTCACTGTGTTTTATACCATTCTTTAAGCAGTTTACAGAGTCTAATAACAATCTGGGCCCTCCTTTGAAAGGAAGGATGGAAGGCTGAGTTGACCTTGAGCTGGTCAGAATCAAACTCCTGGCAGTGAGCAGTAAGTTAGCATTCTAATCACTGTGCCACCACGGCTCATATATATAACCAGGTTTTTAAGCACAAGTTGCAATCTATAAAAAAATTCTGAGTACTGCATAATAAAACAACTTGAAATAGATAATAAAGGCAAATATAAACACAAGCTTTTTTTTTAAAGAGGACAATTAAAAAATCATTGCAATAATTCTTTGCTTACACCTTACAAAATATCAATTCTGAGGATTTTTCAGTGCAGAAGGTCATCTAGTTTACATTCACAATGTTTCAGTGAGACATTGCACCTAAGAAAGTTAGTCTCAGAAATGCTGCAGGAAGTCAGTATAATTATTTCATTAAAATGTTTATGTATAATAGATATTTAAAAAACCTTTAGTACTGAAATGAGCTTTCTTATATTGTCACAACCTAAAAATAGTTAGACTTCAACTACAGTGTATCTTTCATAGTATTATCTTGGATCATCTTTAAATTGTTACACAAATAAAATTAAGTTAGATTTTTCTTAGGGTGCTTCCTGAGAGCTTATTTAAATGTGTATTATTTTAATTTTTTTAAGGATTACAAAATTTTATATTTAGGATAAGACCTAGAGTGTAAATATACTCTCTCTTTCCCCAGCTTTTTTTTTCTGTCCTAGGTACAGGGCTAATGTGATGAATGAGGAAATTAAGGAATTAATGGATGTGATAACTGCTGGTCAAGATATAATTCAGGGGCTGCAACATTCATTCATATGATTGGATATGTCTTACTATTGCTCTATTTCAATTGAAATTTCAATTACTCTTATTAGCTTGTCTTTTGGCTTTGGTTAGTACTGGGATTTATAAAATGACACAAAACATGACATTTGAAGTATCTACTGTAGAAGGTTTTTGAAGAATGGGATCAGAAATTAGTAACTACAATGTCAGCAATGATGTCTGTTTCTATGGAGAGATTAATGAAGGATTTGAAACAAATTTTGCCTAGTGTAGAAATATTAGAATCATAAATATTGAATAATAAAAAAGAGAACTAAAGTAAAACACAAATGACAAGCCAAGAAAATGACCGTTGGTTTATCTGAATGGTCGTTCTCTAGGTGCTGCAGGAGTGTCCAAGCATCTGATAACTTCAGCTTGCTGCCCAAGGACTGAGTTCAAAGTTTGCGTAGCCACGCTTCCTGCTCCCTTTAGAGGCTCAGTTTTTTAAAAAAAGTATGAGACCTAGAAGGATGCTGTAAGGAGTAAGATCTATGCCATGAAGGTGATAATTCACGCACCGGTAGGTGACCCCAGGGCGGGGTTGGACACTCCCGCAGCGCCTAGAGAACGACCATTCAGGTAAGCCAACAGTCATTCTCCTAGGCGCTGCTTGGAGTGTCCAAGCATGGGACATCCCCAAGCTATGTAGTTCCAGGGTGGGAAGGAGGAATGTCCTGGTTAGCAGGAGCCGCGAGGACTCGCTGTAAAACTCTCCTTCCAAATACAGCCTCTACAGAGGCAAAAGAGTCCAGTCTGTAATTCCGAATGAACGGTGATGGCGGACCAGGTAGCCACCCTGCAGATCTCCTCAATAGGTGCTTGAGTGGCCCAGGCGGCCGTAGTTGTGGCGCTCCTTGTGGAGTGTGTTGTTATACAGGGAGGAACAGGTCTGGATTGTTGCTCGTAAGCCAGCTTGATGCAAGCGCGCAGCCAACATCTTATGGTGGAAGATGATACCTTCCTGCCCATGGAGGTGGGCTGGAATGATATGAAGAATGATTCTGATTTGTGAAAGGAAGCTGTCGTCTCTTTGTATACCCACACAGGGTGGCGCACATCCTATTTGTGCCAGATGCGCTCCCTGGGATGATTGGGGTGTGGGCAAAAATTGGGGAAGATGACCTCTTGCGTTCTGTAGAATAAGCTGTTAAGTTTTGGTAGAAATGCTGGATCCAATTGTAGAATTACTCTGTCCGAATGTATAATACAAAGGTCCTCCCTAACGGAGAGTGCTGCTAGCTCCGAAATTCTGTGCGCTGAAGTGATGGCTACGAGAAAGGTGGTTTTTAACAACAAATGTCGTAGGCTAAAAGAGCGAATTGGTTCAAATGGCGCTGGATGTTAAGGCCTGCTGAGTGGTTGAGAATCGTCTCTGGGCAAGATGGTAGCTCGGGCTGCCGTCTGTCTCCAAAGGGTGTTGGGGGCGAGACCCTTGTCCAACCCCTTCTGGAGGAAGTCTAGAATTTGTGGAATTGTCACTGTTGTGGCATCGATGTGATGGGACTGACACCAAGAGGAGAAGATAGCCCAAGTTGTGTCATAGATCCACACGGTAGAATGTCATCTGGATGCCTGGATGCCCTTGTCAGAGAAGCTGTCCCACCTCAGGAGGTCCCCCTCAAGCGCCAAATGGCTAATTGAAGCCCTTGAGGATCCAGGTCTGGGATGGCCCATTGGCTGAGGGAGATTTGCTCCTGAGGTATGTGCCAATGCTTGGTTACTGACAGGCTGACAAGGTCGGCGAACCAGGACCTCCTTCGCCAGTGTGGGGTGACTAGCAGTACTTCGGCGCCCTCCAGCAAGATCTTCCTGACACCTGAGGTATCAGTGGGAGGGGCGGAAACACATATAACAGGTCGGGAGCCAGCAGCATAGAAGAGCGTCCATCCCTTCCACACCGGAGCATTGGAATCTTGAAAAGAACCAGGGGAGGTGTGTGTTCTTGGGACTGGTGAACAGGTTTACCGTTGGAAGTCCGAACCTCTGGGTCAGTTGGTGAAACAGAGACGGATGAAGCTGCTACTCTGAATTGCTGATTGTCGTTCTGCTGAGCCAGTCCGCTGTCATGTTCTCCTCCCCCAAAATGTGGTCCGTCTTTATGGACTGGAGGTGGTGCTCTGCCCACTGCCCCAGGGCTTCTGCCTCCGGCATCAGGGCCTTCAATCGAGTTCCGCCCTGGTGATTGACGTCGGCCTTGGCGACGATATTGTTCGTCAGTAGGAGGACGTAAGAGCCTTAGATGAACTGCTGGAAGTGGTGCAGGGCTAGTCTGGCGGCCCTGAGCTCCAGCCAATTTATGTTGTGGGCGAACTCCACCAGAGATCATCTGCCCTGCGTCATGTGCGTCTGCAGGTGGGCACCCCAACCGTAAAAGCTGGCATCTGTTGTTATGACCAGACGCTCTGGTTCCTTGAAGAGGGACCCCTTCTTCAGCGGCGCTGTCTGCCACCATCTGAACGACCGGAGCACCCTTGGAGGAACGCTTACCACCCTTTTGGAGTTGCTGGGCTTGCGTCGCTGAATCGGAAGCAGGAACTACTAAAGCTCCTGTGCATGCAGTTGTGCCCAGGGATCCACTGTGACACACAAGATCAACTTCCTCAGCAGCACTGTGGCCAGATGCAAACTATGTTGTTTGAGCATGTGGATGGTGACGCTGAGATCCCAACACGCCTGTTCTCTGGATTATGACATCAGCAAGATGTCGTCCAGATAACAAATGAGTCTCATAGACGAGATCGAAGACATGCAGTGACAGTGGCCAAAAGCTTGATAATGTCCGGGGGCCGATGAAAGGCCAAAGGGTAGAGCCTTGTACTGGAAATGCTGGACTGCAATTGGAACTTCAAAAACCTGCGATGTGCTGGATGAATGGGAACATGCAGGTACGCATCCTTCAGGTCGATTGACGTCAGGAAGTCACCCTGCCTGATGCAACCCAAGATGGTCTGGAGTGATTGCATCTTGAAGCGCTTGTACGCTAGATGGATGTTGAATTTCTTGAGGTCCAGTATGGCTCTCACCCCTCCCAAGACATTGGGAACGAGGAAGCGGATCGAGTAAAATCCTTTGCCCTCCTGGCCCCATGGTACCTGTTTGATGGTCGCTATGTCCAGCAAATGCCTGATCTCTGCCTGCATCAGTTGTCGTTTGTGGGCAGATTTCAGAAGGGGACAGCGGATGAATGTCCGCGGAGGTAAGGAGAGAAAGTCCAGGGTAAGTCCGTGACGGATCATGTTCAAGATCCAACTGCTGCGTTTGTTGGAGGAAGGACCTGTCTGATCACTGACTTCAGCCACACTATTGCTGGCCATGGTCCACTCCAAGCTGTAACACAGGCAAGTTGAATAATTAAGCCTTGGAAGTGCCTGGGATATAAGTGATGAACCCCTTATGCAGTCACAGTTCTGAGGGAAGGGCCAGACAGGGAGCAACAGCAGTGCAAGATTTGGCGCCAAATTGGAAAGTCCCAGAGCGCCCGCAGATCCGCGCTATAATAAAACAGGGAATGGCCAGAGCAAAGCCAAACTCCCTGTGGCCGCCTTCAATAGTCTTCCTGGGGAGGGGGGGACCTGCCTGGAGCCCCAGAACAAGATTCCAATGTTAAATGCCCTCCCAGTGGCGATCTGCTTTGAAAACCAGGCTGCGGCATTTTAAACAGCTGGGAAATGAAGCGTGCCACTTTTTTTCCTTTCAAAATGGCCACCACAAGCTTTGGAGCGGCACTGGGAAACTGTCGGCAATCTGGATAGCTCAGTAGAGTCTCTGGGGCTAGAAACAGTCCTCTGACAGCGTCTGGGGGCTCTCTAACCTTCCTACCTGCCCCCTGAGCTCGCCAGCGGCCGCTGACAAGCCTCCTGGTGGTGCCTCGACCGTGTGGTCACAGAAGGCAGCCTCGCTCCAAGCTGCCTGTTCCACACGTCAGGAAGGCTGTATGAGAAAGTTTTCACTTGCAGGGAAAAATAATAAAACCCTAATGCTTCTTAAACTATCCACTGACAACAAAAATAAAAAACTAGGCTACACTAGACTGTTTCAAGAGTCCAACTTGCTGTCCAAGAACTGGATCTCCCCAACTGCGTCCTTTTAGGGTGACTGAGTTTTTTAAACTGAGCCTCTAAAGGAAGCAGGTGGCGTGGCTAAACAAACTCAGTCCTTGGGCAGCAAGCTGAAGTTAACCCATGCTTGAACACTCCAAGCAGCACCTTGGAAAATGACTGGACAGATTTTCTATTGGTACAAAAGAAATTGTAACTCCCCCAAATTGGGTTAAAGTTTAGAAAATTAAAATGGAAATACAAATGATGAACTAAGAGAATTACCTGGATAATGACTTTTTATTGGATTTATAAAAAAGGTTTGCTAAAGCCTCGAGGAAGCCTTTGGGATGGTAAAAAGAAAAAGAAAATCAAATCCTACAAAATATCTGAATGAATTAAATTAAACTGAAGAAATATATAGTTGGTTTGTTTGACCATGGTTAAAATAAGACATATTACTATAAAGCTCTAGTAACCCTTTTTGTTGACAGCAGATCTGAAAAGTTGAGGATATATAGATTTGCATATAAATCCAGTATGGGTTAGAAAAAGAGATATTTGTTTATAACTTGATAGATGAAGAGTTCCTAAATTTGTTTATACAGGTAGTCCTCGATTTATGCCTGATTATTTAGTGACTATTCAAAGTTACAACAGATCACTTCAAAAGTACTGATTTTAAAATTACAATGGCTGTAATACAATCCCCATTATCACGACAGCAATTTGGATACATGGCAATTTGCTCATGTTTACGGTGCTTTATGGTGTAGACTGTGATCTTTAACATTCTTTGATAGTTTCCAGTTTTTGGTTTCTGGCAAAAATGCCCAGTGGGTAAAATGGATTTGTTTAACAACCATGGTGTTCACTTAATGATTGCATTATTTTCTTAACAACTGTGCAAAAATGCTAAAAAAATGAGTCTAGTCATGTGATGTCTCAACTTATGACCACAACAATTTACAACTTAACTCCAAGCTCAATTATGGTAATAAATTGAGGACTACCTGCATTGGGGATGAAGATCAGAAATCACATCTTTAGGAAAGAAGGAAGAAAGGAAGGAAGGAAGGAGGGAGGGAGGGAGGGAGGGAAGGAAGGAAGGAAGGAAGAAAGAATGAAAGAAAGAATGAAAGAAAGAAAGAAAGAAAGAAAGAAAGAAAGAAAGAAAGAAAGAAATTACGAGGGAGAGAAGAAAGTGGGAGTTTTGGAAAATAACTAAATTGGGGATCCAATTCTTCCAAAAAATGATAAGCACTACAAATTTAACAAAAATTGGCACAGGGAGGAAGCCAGCATCCCAGCCGTCTCTAGCGGCTGCCAGCCCTTCAAACCAAAGATTTTCGGAGGATATGTTACAGAGAGAAAGATCCAATTCAACTAAGAAGCTTCAGATGATATTACAGACTATGCAGGAATTAAAAATCACAAAGAACTAAAAAAGGATATTAGAGAAATAAGAAATAATACCGGAGAACTAAAGGAGAGGATGCAGAAGATGGATGATAAATTTGAGAAGTTCCAGGAACAGATCAATAAACACGAACAAAGAATAAATGTAATAGAAGGAAGGTTGGAGAATGAGAGGGGAAAAATGGAGCAGCTGAGTTCTAGGCTGATCCAGACAAACAAAGAACTTGAGTTAACGGTCCTCACATTAGAATCGGAGAAAGCAGCCCAATTTCTACGGTTTCAGAATGTAAGTAAGAAAAAGGTGAGGATTTACCAGACACGATGGCAGACTTTATGGCAAAGGCTTTGGGAATAGGAAAGGATGAGATGGCAAGTGAGATCAATGAGACATAGAATCCAGACAAACTACATAAAAAGAACAATCTACCGAGAGAAGTCCATGTAAAGTTTGTTAAAAAATCAATACGTGATGAAGTGTTGAATATAACAAGAGATGATCCGATAATACACAATCCTAAAACAGGTACAAAGGAGAATCAGATAACTAAGAAGGCCCTATCAATTTTTAACATCTGTCCTGAATAAACATGAAATTAACTTCAGATGGCTGATGCCAGTTTTTGTGAAAAACGGGGCTGTTTTCACTAGTTTTTGCCCTATATACAGAAGCCAAAGGCCTCCCAAACTCTCTGTAGGTCCATTTTTGTGAAAAACCGGATGCACAGGGGAGGATTTTGGGAGGCCACAAAAGCTATAATCAGTGTATAAGACGCACCCAGATTTTCACCCTCTTTTTTGGGGCGGGAAGGTGAGTCTTATACGCCAAAAAATACAGTAATTCCAAAAGTTATCTACTATCCTATATCTCATAGATTAGGAATAACCTGCACATTCAAGTCCAAAATAACTCTCTAGGACTATCAGGTCAAGCTTCTATCACTCAACCAGCATCACTAATAATTTATATGCTAAACGTATGAAGAGCACCAATTTGATTTGCAGCACATCAAAGCTGATTTAGTAAAAAAGATACTACAACATCTTCTTTATATAAGAAGTTCTTATTTATATTAAAAGTAGGATTTAGTGGATATAATGGAAAGGTCACATCTCTGAGTAACAATGGAGTTCATCAATTATGGAGCAGGCTGTTAATATCAGAAGTATATTTTGATAATGTTTATTTTCAGATATTTTGAACCAATTGCATTTCCAAAATGACAATTTTTAGAAGATACAGGTGAATATATATGTGTGTGTTTGTGTGTGTATGTATGTATGTATTTAAAGATTTTTTTTTAAAAAAAATTCAATTAACTAGTATATTTTGAAGAGATATACTGATTCTATAGCTTTATAATGAAAACTATTTCAAGCATATTAAATTGAATTGTTTATATGCTAAACGTACTATTTCTAGTAATAATAATCTCATACATAATGGCCTGGTAGCATTTTCAATTGCAGTGAAAATATAAATATATTAATAAGGTCAATATAAAATATTAAAAATAATTATTTTTAATTAAAATATAAGATTTATATTGCCTCTTAGGATAAGGTCTCTTCCAATTAGTTTTTGGCATAAAAATGGATGCAAGATCTAAAGTCATCATTAGAGTTATAATAGCTAATATCTTCCAAATGGAAAAAGATGCCTTTATAATTAAGATAAAGCTATAGATAATTTTCCACATGTATTAAATAAATGTTTCTATAATACTTACCTTTTTGCTCCATTTCTTTCATTTCTTCAGGAGGAATTTTTAATTTGTCAATATGATCTTTTACAACGCTTGCCCACTTTTGTAATGAATCTAAAGCAGTCCACGGTTTAGACATATCTACTACCAGCATAATTAAAGTATCCTTTAGAGAGGTGGCTTCTGTTGCAAATTTGAGCAGGTCTTTATGATACAGATCACCATCTAAAATCCATATATTGCATCTTGTCTGATCTAGAAACAAAGCAAAAGTTGAATAGCGCATTAATATAAATGAAAAAAATAAATCATAGATCTATATAACACAATTATGATTACACTGAATTTTAATAGCAAATATCTAAAAAGTTTCTTATGAAAGAAAACATGGTAGCACCTTTCATTAAAAATAAGTTCTGAATTCTTATCTGATCAAATATATATTTAAGTAGCTGAAACTAAAAACTTCCTTATGATTCACAACAAAATAGTTTTTGTTTTGTTAGCTGAAGTATACAAATCTGCAAATTGTCAGGTGACTTTTGACAATGGTCATGTTTTAAGAGAAACAACAGACAAAGCAGGAAAAAAACAAAATAAAAGCAAGTAAGAAATATTGGAATTGAGGGAATGATACTCTTTAATGTAATGCTCATTATAAAAGCTAAACAGTTGGGAAAATGATTAGAAATGATGGGAAAATGATACAGAGAGACGCTATAGAAGTGCTTTTGAGAGTAGAAAAAATAGCAAGTAGCAGTCATTAAAGATAATGAACATTTCTTATCTTATATAGTTACTCTCAATCAGTCATCGTGTTTTCTATAGTGTAAACCATTCTTTCAAAATTCACTTTTTTTCTTGCCTACCAACTCCCATAGATAGTCCCTGACATTTATGGCTGGGTAGCCTGGTGGGGGGAGAACTGGCTAATACAAGTTGAGCTCCAAGCGTGCACGCAGACTGGTCTGCTGCTCGCCAAATTGATCCGCTTGTGTCTGTGTGCCAGCCATGTGGCTCGGTTCCAAACAGGTCACAGCCTGGTAGTAGACTGTGGCCTGGGGACCCCTGTACTAAGGGATATTTTATTTGGTAGTTGTTGATTAATGAAGATGACACACATTTTAAAATACTGAAATGTGCCCCAAGTAACAATATAACATATTCATGTCTCAAATGTACTTACCATCTCTATCTTCATCATGAACAGTTAGGTACAGATATTCCATTCCTCTTCCTTTCTTGTATTCCTCAATTCCCTGAAGTTTTCCAATTAAGCTAGTTTTACCTGCTCCATCTTCACCTACATTTAAAAAACAAAAATTGAGCATTTATTAACAGGCCCCTGAGGAAGGTGACCAATATGCTACTGGGGAAGAGCAGAGGGCTAGTACTAGTAGTGTCATAAAGAGTGAAGCGGCTGGGCCAAAGCTGAAAGGACGCTCAGCTGTAGATGTATCCAGTTGTGAAAGGAAAGTCTGATGCTGTAAAGATCTATACTCCATAGGAACCCGCAAATGTAAGATCCATGAATCAAGGCAAGCTGGAGATGGTCAAACAAAAGATGACAAGACTGAACATCAACATCTTAGGAATCAGCGATCAGATATACTACTGCAGGCAAGAATCCCTTAGAAGAAATGGAATAGCCTTCATAGTCAATAAAAGAGTAGGAAAAGCAATACTGGGATACAATCCCCTGAATGACAGAATGATCTCAGTTTGAATCCAAGGCAAACCATTCAACATCACAGTAGTCCAAGTCTATGCCCCAACCTCTGGTGCTGAAGAGAATGAAATTGACTGGTTCTATGAAGCCCTACAGCACTTTATAGAATTAACACCCAAAAGTGATGTCCTTATCATCATGGGGGATTGGAAAGCTAAAGTAGGAAGCCAAAAGTTAACCAGAATAAAAGGCAAGTTTGGCCTTGGAATACAAAATGGAGCAGGGCACAGGCTGATAGAATTTTGTCTAGAGAATATGGTCATAGCAAACACTCTTTTCCAAGAGACGACTCTACACATGGACATCACCAGATGATCAACACAGAAATCAGATTGACTATGTGCTCTGCAGCCAAAGATGGAGACCCTCTATACAGTCAGTAAAACCAAGACCAGAAGCTGTCTGTGGCTCAGATCACGAGCTTCTTGTTGCAAAATTTAGGCTTAAATTGAAGAAAAGCACTAGGCCACTCAGGTATGAACTAAATCATATCCCTGGTGAATATACAGTAGAGGTGACAAATAGATTTAAGGAATTAGATCTGATAGACAGAGTGCCTAAAGAACTATGGACAGAGGTTTGCAACATTGTACAAGAGGTAGCAACTAAAACCATCCCAAAGAAAAAAAAATGCAAGAAAGCAAAATGGCTGTCTGAGGAAGCTTTGTAAATAGCTTGAGGAAAGAAGGTAAGCGAAAGGCAAGGGAGAAAGAGAAAGTCACACCAAATTGAATCCAGAATTCCAGAGAATAATTAAAAGAGATAAGAATGCCTTCTTAAATGAACAGTGGAACAAAATAGAAGAAAATAAGAGATCTTATACCAGATATCTCTTCAAAAAACCTGGAGATATGAAGGGAATGTTTCATGCAAAGATGAGCATGATAAAGGACCAAAATGGCAGGGACCTAACAGAGGGAGAAGAGATTAAGAAGAGATGGCAAAATTACATAGAAGAACTATACAAAAATGAGCTTAATGTCCCTGACAATCACAATGAGGTGGTCACTGACCTAGAGCCAGACATCCAAGAAGGAGAAGTCAAATGGGCTTTTGGAAATCTGAGCAACAACAAAGCTAGTGGAGGTGACAGTATTCCAGCTGAGCTATTCAAAATCTTAAAAGATGGCGCAGTAAAAGTGCTACATCCAATTTGCCAGCAAATTTGGAAAACTCAACAATGGCCATAGGATTGGAAAAGATCAGTTTACATTCCAATTACAGAACGACAATTCCAAAGAATGTTCAAACTGCTGTACCATTGCACTCATTTCACATGCTAATAAAGTTATGCTCAAAATCCCACAAACTAGGCTCCAGTAGTATGTGGATTGAGAACTACCAGAGGTACAGGCAGGAATTTGAAGAGGCAGAAGAACTAGAGATCAAATTGCCAACATGGAGAAAGCTAGGGAGTTCCAGAAAAACATCTACTTCTGCTTCATTGACTATGCTAAAGCCTTTGATTTTGTGGATCACAACAAATTATGGCAAATTCTTAAAGAGATGGGAGCACCAGATCATCTTATTTGTCTCTTGAGAAACCTATATGAGGGTCAAGAAGCAACAGTGAGAACTGAACACAAAACCACTGATTGGTTCAAAATTGGGAAAGGAATTCGGCAAGGACTGTCGCCCTGCCTATTTAACTTATATGCACAGCACATCATGAGAAAGGTGGAGCTAGATGAATCAAAATTTGGAATTAAGATTGCTGGGAGAAATATAAAAAACCTCAGATATGCAGATGATATCATTCTAATGGCAGAAAGTGAAGAGCCTCTTGATGTAGGTGAAGGAGAGTCAAAAAGTTGGCTTGAAACTCAACATTAAGAAAACTAGAATTATGGCATCCAGCGATCTCAATTCCTTCCAAACAGATGGGAAAGAAATGGAGGTTGTGAAAGATTTTATTTTCCTGGGCTCCAAGATCACCGCAGATGGGGATTACAGCCAAGAAATTAAAAGACCCTTGCTCCTGAGAAGAAAGGTATGGCAAACTAAAAAACAGCATATTAAAAAACAGAGACATCACCCTGCCAACAAAAGTGTGAATAGTCAAAGCTATGGTTTTCCCAGTTGCAGTGTATGGCTGTGAAGTTTGGATCATAAGAAAGGCTGAGCACCAAAGAATTGAAGTTTTTGAACTACGGTGCTGGAGAAGACTCCTGCAAGTCCCTTGGACTGCAAGATGATCAAACTGGTCATCCTAGAGGAAATAAACCCTGACTGCTTTTTGGAAGGCCAGATCCTGAAAATGAAACTCAAGTACTTTGGGCACCTAATGAGAAGGAAGGAGTCACTGGACAAGAGCCTGATGCTGAGAAAGATTGAAGACAGAAGAAGAAGGGGACGACAGATAATGAGATGGCTGAATGGAGTCACGGAAGCAGTGGCCATGAGCTTAAATGGACTCCAGAGGATGGTAGAGGACAGGAAGGAACGTTGTCCATGGGGTCGCGATGGGTTGGACACGACTTCGCAACTAACAACAATAATAACATTAACAGGTCTAACACATATTTTGCAAGAATTTACCGAAGCATAGCAGCCTTTTACAGCAAAATAAAGAGCTTTTTATGTTAGATATTAACAATGATCAAATACATTTTATATAAATTAGTATATGCATTGGCCACACCCAGTTTAGCGAAGTGGAAAAAAGTCCCGATACATCACATGACACCACCATGATGATGTGAGTTTGACACCCCTGTTCCAGATATACAAGATATTTTTTTTTTCGGTTCTCTTTCTGGCATTCTCTAAAAGTCCTCCCCAGACAGTCGACTGACATTCCAGAGCAGCAGTCAATAAGGTACAAATGAATGTCTTAGAGAATAGGAAATTAATGTACAATATAAGGATTTGTACATTTCTCAGAATGTCAAGTAAGACTATCTAACACAGAGATAAAGTATCAAATATAAAGAGGTGATAATGATTTTGAACTAATTTTTGTCAAGTAATTTACTCCTGCATGGCATAGTCATTTACTTGATAAATATTTATAATTTATCTTTTAGAGTACAATTCATAAAATAAGCCTATGGGATAGAATATGAAACAATTAAAATCAAATTTGCATTAGCCAAAAATAGCATAGTTAAATATTGATTTAAAACAAACTAACAATGTAACAATATATATCAACAGTATATGTCACTTCTGTAAAAAGTGTACACTTCTGCAGATATAGGTGTAAAAAACTTCTATATTTATAGGAGTTTTTGTAAAATTCAGCAAAATTATTAAAATATTATCTAGGACAGTGGTCCCCAACTTTGCTATTTGGCTGCCTGGATGGGGGAAGGAATGAACTGGGCCACGCAAGCATAGGCCGGGGTACAAACATATAGCTCCACAAACGTAAAAGAGAAGCCTTTGAGGGGCAGTCTCGACTCCTTCAGGCTTCTCCATGCCAAAACCTTTTGCAAAAGGACAGAAGGCCTGAAGCTGAATGAAATTACTCCCCCAAAGTCGTTTGTCCATTTCCAAAGCTTTTAGCATGGAAAGTGAAGTCTTTGTGGGCATAATCTCTTGCTCCTTCATACTCAAGAGGCTCCCCAACGCTCCAAAAGCGGATCAGCAGCCTTGGTGAGTCAACAAAGCTGACAGGGTGCACTTGACCCACTCAGTATCTGCTCTGCTTTTGGAGCATTGGGAGCATGCAGCTTGGCAGCCCGGTTGGCGGTGGGAGTGGGAAAAGTGGGCCATGCAAGCGGCAGGACAGCATGTACACACATGCAGCTACACTCATGCAAGAAAGAAGCATGATTAGGGCTGCAGGCACTGGCTGCTTGGATGAGTGGGGCTGCGAGTGGCCTGGTTGCAAAGGCCACGGCCCAGTTATAGGCCAGAGGCCACAGACTGGGGAACCCTGCTTTAGTACTTTGCATTACAGATAGTCCTTGATTTATAACCATTCATTTACTGTGTAAAGTTAGAACAGCACTGAAAAAGTGATTTGTGACTGATTTTCATGTTTATGACCATTGCAGCATCCCCATGGTCATATGATTAAAGTTTGGGCACTTAGCCATTGGCATGTATTTATAACAGTTGCTCTGTCTTGTAGTCATGTGATCAACATTTGTAACCTTCCCTGCCAATGTCCAATAAGCAAGGTCAATAGGTGAAGATTCACCTATTCACCTCACCATCGCCAGATTCACTCACAACCATTCACTTAAGTGCAGTGATTTGTTTATGATAAAAAAGTGGTGAAAATGCAACAAAACTCACTTAACAATTGCCTGCTTAGCAACTGAAATTTTGGGCTCAGTTGTGGTGGTGAGGAATACCTGCACTTTCTTCCTTTCACTGAGGGAGGACAATTGGCTCAAAGTCACCCAACTGGCTTTATGCCTTAGACAGGAGTATAACTCATATTCTCCTGATTTCTAAAGTATCACACCAGCCTGACCTCTATAACATTCCTACCTCCTTATAAGTTAGTTCAAAATTGCTACCTTCCCTATTTCTGGAAAACTGTAGCACATTATGATATCAGCTTCTTACAATCTGTCATATAAGCACAGACTGAATCATTAATTTGATTTCTGTTCATCTAAAGATGGGTATATATACATATATTAATGAAGCCTATAATCCAAAATTTCAGAACTATATTAAAAACTTTTATTTCCAACAGCCAGGACTAGCATCCATTTATTATAGAAGAAACAGCATCTTAAGTCCAATTTGATGTAGCCTCTGAAGTGCGATTCAGGTCTCCCAGAATATTGATATTTGACATCATGTAACTGTCAAACTGTATTTTTTTTATCACATTAAAAACTACAAGTTTGACAGCAACATTTGGAAGAGTTATGAGAGTTATTAAAGTTCAATTAATAAATTAAGCCTGGAATATTTTTGTCATAGTTTGCTGCATAGTCAGATGTTTAGCCAGATTTTACATTTTTATCTACCGTTCGAATCCTTCCCAAGGACTTCAGATAGGCAGATGTTGTTGTTCAATAATGTCAAAGGTACTGTTCTAGGATCTAAGCTGTTCCAAGTAAAGTTGTGTTTTGCAATTGATGGTGGTTTTTGTCAGGGTCAGTGTTATTGCTGTTATTAATATTTTAATGACACTAAGGTTGTGGAAAATTGAATAAGCCTTACAGTCACTGCTAATGATGATTAAGTGACATTTGAGAAGAGAGATATTCCTTCCAAAATGGGGAAATTATATAATCACATATCTGATCCCAATATCATAGATGGCCTTTAGCCATCTGAAACAAAAAGTGATATCCTTATGTTGCAAGGTACGTAATAGTCATAGATATTTAACAAGTAATAATGTACCACAAAACTATTCATGGAAAGATTAGCAATAGTGATCAGAGATAAGACGATCATTGTTGTATAAGAACAGTAAAAAAGAGGAAGTACTGATGGAAACATATTGGAGTTATAAAGAGTACTGAGAATTATAAATAATGTTGCTCGTGATGGAAAACTTGAATTAATTTGACAAATTAAAAGAACTTCATTGTTACAAAGTTATGGAAAACTAGCGCACAGTATGTTGCTACTTTTATTTTTATAAATAATTCAATATGATGAGGTACTTTTTATCCACCTATTTTCCCCTCAATAACAACCCTGTGAGGTGAGCTGCGTTGAGAGAGAGGGACTGGTCCAAAGTTACCCATCCAGTTTTTATGCTTAAGGTAGGATTAGAATTCTAGTTTCCCAGTTTTTGGTGCCTTAATCACTAAAGTTCTTATTCTTGGGAAAATAAACCTAGTAGTCTAAAAAGCATAACTTCCATTCATATGCTAAAGTAGTTTACCTATCATGCCTCAAAAACATGTTCTGTGTAATACAGCACTGGAGGCAAAATTATAGATTCTTGAAATTTTGGATTAAAACCAAATACATTATTTTAATGTTACTATTTCATTAAACAATACAGATATATTTTAATATTATCCAACTTTCATGTCCAGTAGATGGCTATAGAATGTATTGGTGAACTTCAAAAGCTAAGCAAGATCAGACCTGACCAGTACAGACAGTACCTTAACTTCAATGGTGGGTTGCAGATGGTAAGCCCTGGCACGGGCATACCAGAGCCTGCCCGGAGCACCGGGTACCATTCCAATATGGTGCTCCGGAGGGGCCTCCACCCTCCTTACCTGTCTTTTAATCCTTCGGCACTTTGTGGCGTGTACAGCGCCTGCGCGATGCTCCGCCGAGTAGCTGGAGTGTCGGGGAGGCTCGCAGAGGCGTCACTAAATGGTAAGATGCATGTGCGCGCGTTATGAGCACTTTCATGTGGAGGACATTGAGCCCAGAACCCACCATTGGCTTAACTTCCATGACTTCTGTAACTGATCCTGGAATTTATGGCCCTAAGCTGGTCATTAGGTGATCATTATGTGCCCGATTTTATGACTTTTGTGGCAGTTGTGAGGCAAATAGTTGTAAAACAAGCACTTTGATGGTTAAGAGAACAAGCAATGGGTGTTTGCTGGAAACCAGAACTAATCCTGGTTTCTGGCAAAAAACTGTAATAAATAGCAGGACTCTGCAAATGACTATAAGGGCAGGCCAGTTGCCAAGCATCCAAAATGTTGTCACAGGCAGAGTAATGCCAATTACCTCCTCGAGACCCATTAGATCTCATAGATTAGGCCTCCTCCTAGTGCCATCTGCCAGCCAGTGCCGGCTGGCCACTACGCAGAGGAGAGCCTTTTCAGTAGCAGCTCTGACCCTTTGGAACGATCTCCCCGTGGAGATTCGTACCCTCACCACCCTCCAGACCTTCCGCACAGCCCTCAAGATCTGGCTATCCCGTCAGGCCTGGGGGTAAAGATTATAATTCGCCCCCACCCGAATGCTGAATGAATGTTGCTTATTTTTTAATTACATGTTATGTTATATGTCATTGTATGTATCCCCTCCCATATAAGTTGTTAGCCACCCTGAGTCCCCTCAGGGAAAAGGGCGGCCTATAAATAAACTTATTCTATTCTATTCTATCTTTGAGAGAACTTTGAATGCAAGTTGTAAATAGTTCTGGTAAGGTCCATTATAACTCTGAATATTTGTCACGCAACCTATCATAAGTTGAGAATTACCTTTTATATACAACCATATATTCTGAATGCTAGTTTGGGAAATAATTATTTTTAAAAAGTCACTTCCATATGGTTGTCAAATCAATTTGAAGAATATTTTTCAGTGTATAAGATGCACTCCCCCACACCCAAAGTGGATAGGAATGTCTGTGGAGCAGGCTGAAAATGGGTTGAACGGAGGCCAAAAACAAGACGTGCGGAAGCCGGAAATGGGGTGCGTGGAGGCAGTGATAGGCAGCGGCGATGGCTGGCAGCGATCCCCTCAGCCTGGAACAGCTGGTCGGTAGTATTCCAGGAGACAGATCCAACCACCAATCAGCTGCTCATGCTAAATCAGGCTGTGTTGAAGCTGATCAGGCT
This sequence comes from Thamnophis sirtalis, assembly GCF_051295495.1. NCBI lineage: Eukaryota > Metazoa > Chordata > Lepidosauria > Squamata > Natricidae > Thamnophis > Thamnophis sirtalis. The sequence goes on from NW_028261384.1 coordinate 51,499,103, forward strand.
GTTTGATGTTTGCTGCAAAGAGGCAAATTTCTGGAGGCAGAGACAGATTTCCCCCCCCTTGTTTTCCTCCCCCAAAGCTAAGTGTGTCTTATGTGTGAAAAATACAGAAGCCCAAGTGATGTGTCATACATCTTTACAGTAGATATTTTTATCTATCATTTCTACAACTTAAATTAACTAACCTATACACTATTTAAAGTAGCTATTTGAAAGCTAACCCAGAAGGGGCTTACACATTCTTGATACCCAAGTTTGTATTTCAAGAAACAGGTTTACTGCATGAAAATAGAAAACTTCCATCAGTAAATAACACTAAATGCTCTAAGACTTTATGAGGCTCCCCATGCCCCAGGACATGGTTTGAATAAATTTTGACAACTTCAAATATCAGATGACAGCATTAAAGCATATGCCTATGTATTAAAGCATAATGCTGATAAATCATTCATCAAACATATTTGACAGGTTTTAGATAAGTATTCAAAGGGTTTTCGCTCAGCTTTCTAATCAAGACATATATGAAGTCCACAAAAAAAGTGTTAACAGCTTATTTCATATATACTATTGGTTAAGGAAGAAAAACATTCTCCAGTGATGCATTTGCGTTTAACACAAGAAAATCTACTATTATCTTGTGAGGGGAGGAGGATGAGGACGAGACCTCTCCCTTCGACACAAGCGGCGCTCTAAAAGAAGCGTGAAGCGGTCCAGCCCCCTGATGAATAAGGAAAGAGAATAATCAAAGGGAAGAATAAGCAGGAAATAGAAAAAAAGGGACCACTCACCCAACAGCACGACGTTTTTCCCAGAAGGCAGTTTAGATCGGGAACGAGTGGACACTTCGCTGAGAATGCAGGACCTGCCGCGAAACAAGAAAAGGCGTGAGGTTGGGCAAAGCCCGGGAAGAAAAGGATCCACTCCTGTCACGGCGCGACAGCAGTGCTGGGAGAAGGATGCGGGAGGAAAGACAGATCTTTCCTGGGGCAGAGCACAAAGGATCGGGCGACGGTAACATGGCGGAGGAATCTCCCGGCGAGGCCCCCAGCCCCCCAAAAAAGGAATCAATGGGGATGAGCGACGCGGGGGCAGTTGCTGGGCGATTGAGAAGAGAGGAGCGATCTGGAGCCGGCGAGGAAGAGGGGGACGGGTTCAATTACCAAAGATTCTGTCCATCGTCCTCGTCCACCCCGGCGCGCGAGTTTGCACCGCTGCTGTTAGTTGTGCCGAGGGCGGCGGCGGGAGCTCCGTAGCCCGAGCTCATCCCTGCCGAAGAAGAGGAACGAAAGGAGCCGGCTCGCCCTCCCACCACCGCCGCCATTTTCGCTGCGCGCACGCACACTCACAACACCAGCGCGGAGGAGGAGACACGCCTGGATCCCCCTCCTGCCGCTCTATGGGAATAGCCCTTTCTGCCAGCGCCCTCGTCGCCTTTTCTTCAATGGAGAGGTAGCGAGCCACCAGAGCGAGCGGAAACAACAGTATCAGCAGCGTGGCCAAGAACCCGGATGTTGGGGGCCGAGGCGAGAGGAGAGGCGCTTGCATGCGGTCCCTTCTTGGACGCCTCCTCAATTCTCGCTGTGGCCTCGGTTTGTCCGCTTTCTCTGGTTTTTATCTTTCCCTCTCTATCCTCTTTTCACGGGCCGTAGGTATTATACATCGATGTCGAAAAGCAAAAGGGAAAAGGTCGTTTAACACGTCACTTGCAAATGCTCTATTACGGTGATAATCTCTCACCTCACCCACAGCTACTCATTAGCAGCCACGCCCATGGCAGGTCACCCGAGCCAACTCAAGTCAGTTTATTAATATGGCAAATACATGGACTTACAATAGTTCGAATGTTAATGTCCAGTCCACCTATCCATTCAAGGACAAGGTGGTCTATTTTGAAAAAATCAGACATTGGGCCAGTGTAGGCTCTTGATGGACATTTGGACACAATATGGTGGATATTTTATCTAGAAGCACCACAGTCACGGGTAGAGACAAGACCCCACTTAAACAATGAGTCCTGCCAGACACCATGTTGGGTATAAATCAAGTCAGTAAAGGCAGAGAAGACAAAAAGCATTTTTCAACTACATAGTTGCAAGCAAAATTATTTGATAACCAATGACATTCTTCAAAGAGAAACCTGTTCAGGTCATAACTGTCAGTTGCAGCATCTGGCCTTAAAAAAGGAACTATGTTACACCTGACACATGCTGTAAAACATTTAATAGGTTTATTAAGACAATACAGATTTTATGAGCTGAAGTAAAAAATTCTTTCAACTTGATCTCTGCTCCTAGCAGAGATCAATTTGGCAGCAATGACTTGCCTTACTAGAATGCAATAAGTATACAGTACACAATACAAATGGAGTAGGGATTAAATTCATGTCTTTGTATGGAATTCACTGCAAGCAGACCATTTCCCGAAAATGTCTTTGAAATGGGAAATTTATTTAGGTTAGATAAGAATAAATGGTAGACAAAAGTTTTCTGTATATAATCTCTGGGTTGAAGCTGGGCTTAAATTCAGGAAGATCTTTCAGTATAAATGCATATTTTTTTCTTTTTAAAGTGTTATACATTCACTACTTCTTTAGTGAAAGACTAAATTGTAACTTTGAGCAACTCCACTTCTCAATAGACATAAAAAACATTGAAAAATATTTATCTGGGAATATCTCTCATATAGAACCATTCCTTTGGTCTGATATCTGATATATAGGTAGTCCTCAATGTACAACCATTCATTTAGTGAGCATTCACAATTACAACTGAAGAAGTGACATGGCTGTTTTTCCCACTAAATGACCATTACAGCATCCCCATAGTCATATCAAATTTTGGATGCTTGGCCACTGGTCCATATTTATGGCTGTTGCAGTGTCTCGGGGTCATGTGATCATTTTTTTGAGATCATATGAGCAAAATGGGAAAGCCAGATTCACTTTACAACTGTGTTACTAACTTAGCAGCTGCAGTGATTTACTAACAATTAGCTTAAAATAGGGCAAAAATCACTTAACAATTGTCTTGCTGTGTTGGCATAGTGGTTAGAATGCAGTACTGCAAGGCTATTTCTGCCTGCCTGCAATGTGGCAGTTCAAATCTCACCAGGCTCAAGGTTGATTCAGCCTTCCATCCTTCCAAGCAATGTTCCCTCTATTTTTTTTTTTCAGTGTGTGTGGAAAAGTATAGTGTTTGAGTGGCACATTTTCATGCCTGAGCACCTGAATTTTTTTCACAGATGTTTCACAGAGCAATTGATTTATAGGATCCAAATTGAAATGGAGAAAAATGGTTTTGTCTGTGTGTGAGTGAGTGAGTGTGTGTGTGTGTGTGTGTGTGTTTTTGAGTGAGCGAAGGATCCGGTAAAGGAACTGCACCTATTTAGAAAAGGTAAACTATTGCAAACATGATCAGTTGAAGATAAGTATGGGGACAGGTTGGGCGGTAGAGAGAAAGTGATAAAAGAGTGGGAAAGAAGGAGAGACAAAGAGAAAGGGTGAAAGACAAAGAGACAAAGAGGAGAGAGAAGGGAGAAGGAGAGAAAGTGACAGAAGAATGGAAAAGGAGAAAGAGAAGAGAGACAAAGAGAAAGAGGATGAGAGAGACAGAAAGAGACAAAGAGGAGAGAGAAGGGAGAAAGTGAAGGAAGTATGGAAAAGAAGGAGAAAGAGAAGAGAGACAAAGAGAAAGAGGATGAGAGAGACTAGAGAAGAGAGGAAGAGGAAGAGAATATCTCATTTCAATCCTGAAGTGCAAATATTCTCTTTGATTGGTAATTTTATTTGTCCATTTAATATCCAATACTCTCATTTCTCCTTAAGTTCATCAAGAATTCCCTTCTTTTTATTGAATTTATCACAATACCTTGAGAACAACTTTTTCAGCATAGCTTTACAGCTATTTAAAATATATAGTAATTTAGGTCAGGTTTTCAGAACATTAGTCTATTTATAAGTCACTAAGTGCAAAGAAACAGAATTCAGAAAGTTGGCTTCCCTTTTTGTAATTGCCTATTGTCTGCATACGCCCAATTTCCGCTACCGGTATGGACGTACCAGTGTGGACCAGTAGGAACCCACCACTGGCGCATGGGCAGGGTTTTGGAAGGCCAAAAATGGCTGTATTCAGTGTATAAGACGCACCCAGATTTTCACCCTCTTTTTGGAGTGAAAAAGGTGTGTCTTATACTCCCAAAAATATGGTAGTTTCATAGTGGAGCACAGGTATTCAGCTAGTATGTTCATTGATGGTGAATGTTTTTCTTACTGCCTGCACCTGTGCCCACTCAATCTCCCTGCCCACCTACGCATATGTGCGCACCCCTCCACTATAGAGATAGAGGAAAGGTTACAAAGGGGGGCATGTGCAGCACACTGCCATTACTCAGTAACTGTTTACCTCAGATGTCTATGAGCTCACCTAATTAGCACCGCTAATCAGGAACCATCTAGATATGGTTCAGGAACCATATCAGTATCAGGAACCATCTAGATATGTATCAGGAACCATCTAGATATGTGAGACTCTACCCTGGCTGGGATGTTCTTAGAGATTGACAAGGAGAATATGCCAATAACAATGCTGTTGCTATATATCCTATTTGCTGCTTCTTAAAACTGTATACAAAATCTCAAAGGAAAGGGGTGATTTATTACCTCGTTCCACAGCTGTATAACTGGCCAGTAGAGTTTTATTAATTGCTTGAAGATAAAACTTGGAATGGCCTCAAAACCAAATCTTAATTTGAAGATGCCCCCCTCGGCCCCCAGAAGTGCTGGCACATCGCCCATACCTGGCACAAAGTTGCAGCCTCCGCTCTCTACACCCTCTACTGGTGATCTACTAAAAAAATAATTTTTTCTGAAGGAACTGAATGAGGCTTTTAACACTCAGACAATTAAGGTGGAAGACAAACTTAAAGATATTAAAGAGGAGATAAAAGAACTTAAAGAGGAGTTGTCTGATAAAATTGATACCTGGGTCTCTAAAATCAGAGATGATATGCTGGGGATTGTAAATGTACTGACAGAACATGTTTCCGGAATTGAAGATAGTCTATATGATCTTAATGAAGCCAATATTAATTTGACATCAAAAACAGAGGTGGTGCAACAAAAAGTTGAAAATGCTGAAAAAGAAATTATTATGATACAGTACAGGCAAATGGAGCTGGCATTAAGGGGGTTGCGTGAAGATAAGCAGGAAAACCTGAAACAGATTTTTTCAGAAGCCTTTGATAGTCTGTTGGGAAGACCGGGAGCTAATTTTGACTGGCAAATTGATAAAGTTTATCGCGTTAATTCTTGGCTGGCAAAGCAGAAGCAGCTCCCTCGAGACATTGTTATATATTTTACCACAAAAGAGCTCAGAAATACGATATTACAAGAGTCTTATAAAACTAAGCTCCAAATTGGGGGTCAGGATTTGACTGTTTTGAAAGAGATACCACCTCAAATGTTAAGAGCCAGGAAAAATTATGCTTTTTTAGTTGAAGAGCTTAGAAATCATCAGATACAGTACAGATGGGACACACCATTTGGCATTATACTCACATTTGATAGGCAAAGATACCGTCTCAACTCAGTATGGAAAACTCGAGATTTTTACCACAATATTTTGATGGCTGGACATCCTGCACCATCTGGACCCAGAGAAAGACCACAATAAGGACAAGATAGACAGCAAACCACACAACTACCAGACAAGATGGATCATCTCTCTCTCCTAGAAGCGCAAGGAGCTATGGAACAAAGACCAAGCTGTATGATTACCAGACGAATAGAGCAACAAGCCAAAACGCAACAACTCCAACAATCACCTGCTATCGGTCAAGAATCTACAGTAACCTGTCCAGAAGCAGTGGGAAGAGCCAGGCCAAAGGTTAAACAGGCTATGTAGGAGGCTCTAAAAAAGCTTCAGGAAACCAAAGATGACAATTAAGATTCTAACATGGAATGTCAATGGATTGAACTCTCCACAGAAGAGAAAGAAAATATCTCACTATCTTAAACAGTTTAAGAATGATATAATTTGTCTGCAAGAAACTCATATTAAATCAACTGATCAAAAATATTTGATTAACCCAAGACTTGGTCAACATTTTGTAGCTTCTGCTATGGAAAAGAAAAATGGTATAGTTATATACTTAAGAAAAGATATGAAAGCTGAATTAATTGAAGCAAATCCCCATGGAAGATACATTGTGTTAGATTTGATCTTAGAAGGGAAAAAGACATTGATTTTGGGAATTTATGCTCCTAATCAACAACAAGATGGATTCTATAGAAATCTTCATGTTAAATTAGTACAGTGGGATTATAGGTCTTGCATACTATTGGGTGACTGGAATGGTGTTATAGATACTACGAGAGATAAGAAAGTTTCTCGCCCAAACACTCAGATGCGAGCAAAGTTACCTAAATCCTTTTTCGGTATGATGGATGACTGTGAACTGAGAGATATCTGGCGAGAAAGAAATGCAGAAGAATATGACTTTACCTTCTTTTCTGATAGGCATCAATCCTTTTCTAGGATTGATTTTATATTAATCACTAATGATTTGCTTTCCAGGGTGAAGAAGACAAAGATCGCGGCTAGAGTTTTTTCGGATCATAACCCAGTTTGGATGGAGTTGGGGGTGGTGGTACAGGCAAGAAGGTCTTGGAGATTGAATGAAAACTTATTTAGAAATGAAAAGTATATCAATAATTGTAAAAAATTGCTAACAGAATACTTTGTTTTTAATATGAATAAGGGTACACCTATGGAATTCGTATGGGATGCAAGCAAAGCATATATGAGAGGAGTGTTGATAAATATAAATAAACCACATAGACATAAACAAAGGGTAAAATGAACAGAATTGGAAGATGAAATTAGGAGGAAAGAGCTGGAATTAACTTTGAACCCAGGGGATACAAAGGTTAAGGAAGCAATTACTATATTAAAAGCTCAATTTAATATGCTGATTTCTGATCAGGTAGCTACTAGTTTGTCATACGCAAAACACAATACTTTCTGCAATGCAAATAAACCTGGCAGATGGTTATCTTATCAGATTAGGAAAAAACGGAATTCTCGAAACATATCTAAATTGATTTACAGAGGGAAGGAGGTGTTCCAACAGGATGAGATTCAAAAGGCATTCCGGGAATTTTTTACAGAGTTGTATAAGGGGGATAAAATTAACGGTCTAGATATAGAGAGATATTTAGATAAAGAGAAAATACCTTTAGTTAAAGAAGAGCACAGGCAAAAATTGAATCAACCAATAACCTCGGGGGAAATTTTACAGGTAATTAAGCAATTAAAGGCAGGGAAGGCACCAGGCACAGATGGCTTGACAGCGGCTTACTATAAAAATCTACAGTTAGAAATGGTAGAACCTCTTGGAGAATTATTTAATAAGATTCAAACGGAAGGTAAGGTGCCTCCATCTTGGAAGACAGCTTTTATATCTCTAATACCCAAAGAAGATCAAGATATTACTCAACCAAAAAACTATAGATCTATCTCATTACTTAATGTAGATTATAAAATCTTTACTAAAATACTAGCAAACAGGTTAATGTTGGTTATTCAACAATTGATAGACACTGACCAAACAGGTTTTATTCAAGGGAGACAAATGAAAAGTAATGTAAGATTAATTATTAATGCATTAGAATATTTGGTAAAGAACAATCAAATTCCTGCTGTGTTCATATTTCTGGATGCTGAGAAAGCCTTTGATCGAGTTAATTGGTAATTCCTGTTGAAGACATTGCAAAAAATGCAAATAGGAGAAAGTTTTTTACAATTAATCAAAGCAATATATCAACAGCAAACGGCTCAAATCATAGTCAATGGAAGTTTAACAGACTCTTTTCAAATTGGAAAAGGTACAACAAGACAGGGCTGTCCCTTGTCCCCACTATTGTTTATTATAACTTTGGAAGTATTGTTGAATAAAATATGGGGCTTGGATGGTCTAAAAGGAATTAAGATTAGGCAGCAAGAATACAGAGTGCGTGCTTTTGCGGATGATCTGGTTATAATATTGGATCAACCGCAGGAATCTAGTATGATCCTAATGAATACGGTTAATCAACATGGTCAAGTGTCTGGTTTTAAAATAAATTTAGGGAAAACAAAAATATTAGCCATAAATATGAATACTAAACAAAAGGAAGAACTAGGAGTCAAAAAGGTCAAATATTTCGGAGTTAATATCTTAATCTCAAATGGGAAATTATATAAGTATAATTATGAACCACTCTGGCATAGTATACAGATAGAGATGAAAAAATGGGATAAGTTGCACTTATCTTTGTTGGGAAGAATAGCGGCGGTGAAAATGAATATCTTACCAAAATTTTTATTTCTTTTCCAAATGTTACCTATACTTAAAAAAGATGCGAATCTTTTAGAATGGCAGAAGGGTATCAATAAATTTGTATGGGCAGGAAAGAAGCCGAGAGTAAAGCTGAAAATAATGCAAGATGTACGTGAGAGGGGAGGTTTGAAACTACCCAATCTAAAACTATATTATGATGCAGTGGTATTATCCATAATCAGTGATTGGATCGATTTAACCAATGATAGGATACTGAATATTGAGGGACATGACTTGGTATATGGTTGGCATGCTTACCTGTTATTTAACAAAAAAATGGACAAAAATTGTAAAAGTCATATTTTAAGAAATGCTTTATTGCGGGTCTGGAAAAAATATCAACATAAATTAAATGACAAGATACCCATGTGGGCAATTCCTAGACATGCAATTGAAAATATGAATATAGCACAAAAACAGGATAGAATTACTTACAGACAGCTTCTCACCCTGGAAAGGGGGGGTACTACAACTAAAATCCTTAGAGGTATTAAAAGAGGAGAAGGCAGTTCAAACATGGTTCCAGTATGGGCAATTACAGGCCAGGTGGAAAATAGATCAAAAAATTGGTTTTATCCAAGGTCAGGATAATCTATTTAAACAAGAGATCAAAGCTTAATACATATAAAGAGGATATATAATGTATTAATACAGATGGATTCAGAAACAGAAATAGTTAAAGACTGCATGATAAAGTGGGCTCAAAATATTGAAGAACCAATAATGTTGGATACGTGGGAAAGAATTTTGGTAAGAAATTTAAAATTCACACAAGGCCAAAACCTGAGAGAAAATTTCTACAAGATGTTCTATAGATGCCATTTAGATCCTAAAAAATTGGCCTCGATGTATTCAAATTTACAACCCAAATGTTGGAGATGTGGTTCTCTTGATGCTACATATTTTCATATATGGTGGACTTGCCAAAAGGTTACGGCATTTTGGATAAAAATATGGTGGATTATACAAAATATTCTTTAAAAAAGGATAAAATTTACTCCTCAGTTATTTTTGTTAGGTATCATTACTGATTGTACAGTGGTAGAGGTTAATCTGATTTTGCATTTAATAACGGCAGCAAGACTGTTGGTGGCGCAATACTGGAAGAAGGAAGATTTGCCTACAATCCAAGAATGGACACTGAAAGTCACAAATTTAGCTGAGATGGCGAAAATATCTGCATGTCTTAAAGACCATTCAAATGAGAGATACAAACGAGACTGGAAAAAATGAATCGATTATATACAAAATAAATATGGAACTAAGAAATTCCAGATAGCCTATGCTTAAGACTAGGAATGATTTGAACTGTTTAAAGTTAATTTAGCAAGGAGGAGCTAAGTTCAATGTAAAGAGGTTATTAATTTCTTACTTTTATTTTTTATCACTATATCTTAGACTGTGGTTGTTAAATATCTATACCATGTACGGGTTCTGGGAAGTCGGGGGGGGTGTAGGTTGTGGGGGCTCGGGGGGGGAGGGTGGGTGGGGGAACTATTCCAGTTTTGATTTTAAAGTAGTATGATTGCACATGTATATTGTCTTCTCTTACAACATGATATTGTCTATGTAATAATATACATGTGATTATATGTTATGGAAATGAAAATAAAATATTCTTAAACATAAAAAAAATAAGAAAAAAAACTGTATAAAAAATAATGTACTCTGCGGAAGCAGACAGACATTTTGGATACCTTGCTATGACTGGTTTCTGAATCCAACATCTGGTGCCCGAACAGGGACACCCTTCTGTGGGAAGCACAGCCAACATACTTACCTTCGTCTGGAATAGATCCCAAGGTGCACCTTCATCCTCTGCAACCCCCTCAGTGGTAAGTATGGGTGCAATCTATGTCAACAACAGCAACAACATGTACAGGAACTTCGATTCCTGTTACAAAAGTCAGATATTACAGCACCTGAGGCAGACATAAGGAAACTGGTTGGGGAGATAGGGAAATATTGTTCCTGGTATCCGGAGCGCGGGACTCTCTGTTTATGGGATTGGACAAAGATAGGGCATACTTTACATCTTGAACCCCGGGCTCCAGTACAGATATTACATCTATGGTTTCAATGCTGTCAAGAAGTGGAAAACTTGGCTCTGATGCTTTGGCAGGAAAACAATTGACTACAAAACCTCCACCTGATTATGATCAAATAAAAATTATTCCCCTTAAATCATCTTCAATTGGACCTCATGAAGAGGTTAATTCTTCCGCTTCTCCATGGTTATTGTACACCCCCATGAGGCAAATTTTAAAAGAACAATTAGCAAAGGGGGAAAGGTATAGAAGAAATTGCTGATATGTTGTCTGTTCACCTAATTTGATTCCTCAATATCATGAGGTAATGGTAATTGACTTAAAGGATTGTTTTTTCTATATTCCCCTCTGCCCCCCTGATCAGGAAAAGTTTGCATTTACTGTGCCTGCAGTGAATCATTCAGAACCTAATAAACATTATCACTGGAGTTTTTTGCCACATGGAATGTTAAATAGTCCTACTTTATGTCAGCTTTATATTGCTGCAGCATTAAATCCTTTTCGCAAGCATCCATTGGCTTTGGTATATCATTATGTGGATGATATTTTAATTGGAGCCCCAAAGATACAACCTAATTGGCTTTCAGAAATACAAAATGATTTAGGTGTCTATTGATTGTAGATTGCTCCGGAAAAAATACAACTACACTCTCCCTAACTTTATTTGGGGCATACAGTGTTGCAATCTTTTTCTGCTCCGGTTTTTCTTCACTTAAACTTACCCAAAAAGTTATTTCCCTGATTGATTTACAACAGTTGCTGGATACCCTTAATTGGGTTCATCCATATTTTTCCTTTCCGACACATTTACTTAGCCCCTTATTTGATTTATGGACCAAAGGAAAACTGCTTGGAGATCTCATTGGGTTCCTTCTGCAGCCCTTGCCACAGTTGAGAAAATTAATGATATTTTGAGCACTCAGTTTGTGGATCATATTCCTCATAGAGACTGTCACTTAACTCTTTTGATGTTTCTTACTAGTAAGCTGCCTATGGGAGCATTAGCTGTATTAGAAGACAAAAAAGTATATTGTGTTGAACGGCTTTTCTTACCTCATACCCCATCTCAAAATGTCTTGCCATTTATCCAGGCCGTTGCTGAACTAATAATTTTAGGACACATTTGAGCTTGTCACAGAAATGGGACTGATTTAATTAATATTGTTCTTTCTATTCCAAAATCTGATTTTCAATTTTATTTTCAGAATAACATCTCTTCAGTGATAAGTTAACTGATTATGTGGGCTGTATTGCATATCATTTGCCTAAAGATCCTCGGCTTGCGTGTTTAATGACTTCTTCTTTTCCTATCCACTCATTGCTTTCATCTTCTCCATTTTTGCAAGCTTCTACTGCTTTTTCAGATGGAGGGCGAATGAGAAGAGTGATTGCTTATAAGGATTCTCATGATACCTGAAAGGTGTCCTACACTGCAATATAGTCATCCCTGCAACACTCAGAATTGTCTGCTACTATTTTAGCTTTCCATACCTTTTCTCAACAGCCTTTTAATTTAATCTCTGACTCATTATGTGTATCAACTTATTTTTTATCTTCCAGGTGCTTACATCACACCCAGAATTGACCCCAATCTCATGGCTCTGTTTTTAACTTTGCAGCAACTACTACACGACCAAAAGGATTTATACTTTGTTTCTCACAGTCACTCCTCTCTTCCTGGACCTCTTTCTGAAGGCAACAGTTATGCTGATGCCACTGTCCATGTTTTACCTACGTTGTTTTCAGATTCGTTCTTCAGTCACTCTTTTTTCCATCAAAATGCCAGGGAACTGGCACAAGCTTGTCATATTCCACTTGACCAAGCCAAGCAGATTGTTTCATCCTGTCCCCAGTGTTCTGGGGCATCCCCCTCAGGGGACACAGGAGTTAATCCCCGTGGTTTTGCCTCTACTCAACTATGGCAAATGGATGTCATCCATGTTCCCTCTTTGGCTCCCTGGAAGTATATTCATTTATCTATTGTTACCTATTCAGGCGTGCTTTGGGCCACACCTCAATGAGGGGAAACAGCTAATCATGGTATTTCTCATCCTTTTTCAGCCATTACTGCCTTGGGCAAACCCTCCTCTTTAAAAACTGATAAATGGCCAGACTTATTCTTCATAGGCCTTTTTTCAATTTTGTACAACCTGAAATATTGTTCTTACTCATGGGCTACCCTACAATCCCACAGGTCAAGCCATCCTGGAAAGCATTAATCGGTCCTTTAAGGGCTGTCTTCACAAATAAAAAAAGGACGGCTCTCGGGTACCCAATTTGTCGTGGGTAACACAACAGGTTAAAAAAGTATTATTTACCTTAAATCAATTGAATGTCTCAATTCAAAATTCAACCACTTATCAGAGACATTTTCAACAGAAAACAAGTTTGCCTTCCCCTCAAGTATATCATCGGGCATTACCAGAAAAGACATGGTTAGGGCTAGTCCCGCTGAGTACTTGGGGACGAGGATATGCTGCTGTGCTTGCTCCTACAGGACCCTTGTGGATTCCAGCACATTGTGTCCACCCAGCTAAGGACGTCGTGGCACCAGGCCCCGAATCCGGTTCCAGAAATGGCCAAGGTGACTCTACAGACGCCGCAGCAATACGATCTCGTCGGACCAGCCGTCCAGTGACGTGGGGAGACCTGAAAAACCTGACCACCAAAGCACAGGCAGTGCTGCAACAGCAACAAGTGAAGCAAACCCTCAAGAACTTATCCGCTGCCATTTTTGCGGTTTTAACTGCCAATTCCTTAGCCGTCATTTGTTTATGTTTGATTGTTAATTGCTGCACTCTAGCGACAGCAGCTGTCATCTCACCTAAACATTCGCTTGAACAGAGAATGAAGCAAAACCTATGGGTACAGCTAGCTAGCATCACACAAAGTGATGTCTTTTGCTTATCTGAATGTATGAAAAATTGCTTTCTACATGATTGGTCCCCGTTTGTACCCCGTCTGCAGTAATTCAAAACTTCACTGGCTTGAGTAGATTTTTATTAAATGAAAACTTTAATTATTAGCATGAGAATATAACACGTGCAAAAATAGTTAATTGTACATCTTCAAGTAAAAAACCTCAGTGTCTTCGTATTAGTTCACCTGTTTTAAACTGTACAGCTTTTGAGGAGACTTCCTTTAATTTTGCCCATGTTTGGCTTCCACAAGGATGGTTTTTTTACATGTGGTCAAGAAACTTTTAATTATATTCCTGCTAATATTAGTGAAGCACAGTGTTGCCTCAGCCGGTTAATTCTTGTTTTGCTTTCCAAACAGCAAATTCATTCAAACCGTTCTCGACGTGGAGTCACGTTAGATAGCACTTGTAGCTCTGAGACAGCTTTACTTAATAAAGCAGAATACGTAGCATTGGCTATATCTATAGCGGGTGTGCCAGCGCTTGCTGCTTGTGTTCATCTTAATATTAACGCTGTTGCTTGTAATTTGGCAAAAACAATTAATGCTACTTCTTTAACTATTTCAGTAATTAAGCATGAGTTACAAGCTTTGCGAAGGGTTATTTTACAAAATCACGCTGCTATTGATTATTTGTTTCTGTGTCAGCATTTGGGTTGTGAAAGTTTTGAAGGAATGTGTTATTTTAATCTTTCAGATGAATCATGAACCATCCAGCACCAGCTCAATATTTTACACAATTTGATCTCTGATTTGAAAATTGATACTTTAGGATCTTGGTGTGAAAGCTTTTGGGCTTGGTTGTCCACAGGCTTAATCACAGCTTTTCAGGGATGGCGAACCTTTTTCTTACTGCCTGCACCCATGCTCACTTAATCTCCCCGCCCACCCACGCATATGTACCCACCCCCCCGGCTGTAGAGATAGAGGAAAGGTTACGAAGAGACCATGTGCAACACACTGCCATGACTCAGTAACTGTTTACCTCAGATGTTTATGAGCTCACTTAATTAGCACCGCCAGACAGTACCAGGAACCATCTAGATATGTGAGACTCTACCCTAGCTGAGTTGTTCTTAGATATTGACAAGGAGAATATGCCAATAACAATGCTGTTGCTATATAGCCTATTTGCTGTTTCTTAAAACTGTATAAAAAGCAATAAACTCTGTGGAGGCAGGCAGACATTTTGGATACCTTGCTATGACTGGTTTCTGAATCCATCATCCTGCGCATACGGGTGCAATACCCCAGGTTCTGGAGGCTTTCCTAAAGCCTGGGGAGGGCAAAAACAGCCTCCCCTGGCCCCCCAGAAGCCAGAAATGGATAATTTCTGAACTTCGGGTTGGCGTTTGGGGGGCATTTTGTGCCCTCCCCAGGCTTCAGGAAAGTCTCAGGAGTCTGGAGAGGGCGAAAAATGGCTCCAATGGACCAACCGGAAGTTCATTTCTGGGTGGAAAATGGGCCATTTTTCACAAACAATTGAGGCATTTTTGCCTTCCCCCAGCCTCCAGAAGCACTCCGCAGGCTTCAGTAAGGCTGGGGGAAGAAAAAAATGTCTGTTTTTGCAAAAAATGGGCCATTTTTCATAAAAACGTAGGCGTTTTTGCCTTTTCCCCAGCTTTCAGAAGCACTCTGCAAGCTTCAGCAGGAGCTCACCGAGCACGGCTTCTCAGAGCAGCATGCCACCCTGATCACGCTCTCTGGGGATAAAAAAAAAACAGCAAAGAGCCCCAGTCTGTCGCCACCCGTCAAAACGTTTTGCTACTGTTTTGGTAGGTATGGCTTGGTGAGGGGGGCACATGACTGAGTGTGTGTGAATGATGAGTTGGCCACACCCACTCAGTCATATCCCCCCCCCATCTAGCCATGCCCACCAAACTGGTAGTAAAAAGTTTTGAAACCCACCCCTGGTCTATTGCTGCTGTACCAGCTTCCCATCTGTATAGCAAAGTCCCTGCCTGAATTGCTAGATTCTGTCACCAGATTGACAGTGAAATATCTGAGGTTTATTGTTTTTGGGAACTTTAATCTGACCTCAGGAAGCATTCAAGTCTGGTACAGCTCAGGAGTTTATGGACCATCTTTAGTAACTTATTACAGGACACACTTAGGGTTATTATCTGATTTTTGTCTTAAGGCAATTGCAATGTGATTTGAGAGTAGAAATTATAACTCTGCAGCTATTTGTTCATTGTGGGAAATACCATGTCATTCCATTTTTGTGTGTAAAGTAATCTTGCTGCTGTCAACATATATAAAATATCAACACTCCATTTTTGTTTCAATTTTTTTGTCCATTAGGCCTAAAAGAAAAATCTCTGATTTTATTTTTATATTCACTTTAGTATTAAGATGTGAATTCTACTCCAATATTTCTTTGTTTTATTACATATGATAAATGATAAAAAGTTTCTTCTTTACATTTACATTTCCAATATTCATTTGAGATACCTTCATACATTCTTAACAACTTGTCTGGTGTTAGATGCCAATGATACCTCATCTTATAATTTTTTTATTTTAAATTATGTGAATTTAAAACTTTTTGTCCACATATTCTCCCATAGTTCCAGCATTATATTATATCGAAAATTCTTTTCCCACTGAATCATGCTTTACATATTCATTCCCCAAATTGAAATTCAGTAACAATTTATAAATCTTAGCAATAATATGTTGACCATTATCACAGTAGGATATTCAATTCATTTTTCACAAAATCAAATCCATAACTTTTTTTTCTAATTTAAATCTTTTTTCAATTGTAAATATATAAGCCAGTGGCAAACACATCCTTCTGGTCCTAACTCTTTAGCCTTGAAGATAGGGTCATGATAACTGAAAGATATAAGGCTATAAATCCACCAATCTGGCCTCAGCACTATTTGTTTTCTTTAAAAAGCTTCCTGGAGATACTAAAGAGGCATCTTCACAGAGAAGCTTATTTTATATTTATTCCAAATTCTTAGAATTGCACGTTTAACAAAGTGATTATTAAAATCAACATTTATTTTAATCTTATCATATAATAAATATCTGTGCCATCCAAGTCTTAATTCATGGTGTTGGAAGAAATGTCCTTCTGGGTTCAGCTCCAAGTGGGGGAAAAGACACTGGAGACATGGAGGCTGCTTGGAAAGATGGTTTAATGGTGGACAGGAACACATGGCTTGAGTCCTGAACAGAAAAGATGATCACATGCTTCTATGTTGGGTGAAGAAGAGAAGAGAGGCAGAAGGGCTGAAAGTTCCTGGCTTTATATTCTCTGTTCAGCCCCACCTCTCTGTTTCCTGTTCCTGTGTAAGAAGTGTATTTTAATTGGTTGTCAGACTCCCATGGTGCCATGCAGGGGCAACTCTCTAGGCTTTGCTTTGAGTCCAAGTTTGGTTGAGTTCTCAGATGCCATGTAGTGAGTTGGGTAAAGGCTAATACTATCATGCCTTAATCCCATTACTCTGAGCTGAAGGGAAGAACTCTTTATTATGTAGAATAGACTGGATTGGGCATTTTAATGGGTCATTAAGAAAAGTGGGGGCTATTAAGAGTGAGTCTGTTTCCTGCCTAAAAACATGTAATGGCTTTCTAGTGGAGGGCTGGATTTCAAATCCAATTCCTGGCTCAGTGAATGGAAGGTCTCCTCTGGAAGCATCTGAATCCTTGTGCTCTGCTCATCTGTGCAGGGCTGGAAGGCATGAGAACAGGTCCCCCTCCCCCACAGAAAGGCATTGTTGGAGGATTAGAGGTAAGTGGGGGGGGGGATGAGGGGGGTAGATAACTTACAGGCACAGTTGGAAAAAAAACCACATATCAGTATTGCAGTTACTAAACAGATAAACTGGTAACAATATGGGATTATCACAGATGAGAAATGGGTCTGGATTCACATGCTTCAGGAAAGAGATGAACAGATAAAATTATTTAAAAACACAATAAATGGAAGGGTGAAACACTTCTTGTAAATGAGCTTAAAACATTCCCTCATAACCTCGGGTTGGTATTTTAAGATACAGGGAGGGAAGGAATAAAAAATACTTCTCTTCACTCTGTTTTTGTTGGCCAAACAAATGCAAAGTAAAGGCTCCCCCCCCCCCCCTTCACTAAGTTTTCTGGGCCCTACAAATGGAGGGAAAGCAATTTCTGCCAGTTTACTATTTTTTTTCATTGAACAATTTAAAATTCTTGTCTTTTTGGATTGGAGACATTTTATAGTTACAATTACCTCGAGGGTGCACAAAGACTTAGACACACATATACACAAGGACAAAGAGAAAATAAGAGGTGGGGGGAGAACTCTTAGGTTTACACTCCCAAGTCATTCCCAGCACAAATCTGTTAAATTAGGGAAGGCACAAATCTTAACAAACAAACCACATGGTTGCATAGAAATCAAAGAAAGAGACAAACAGATAAAAACGGAACCACCTACATTTTTCCTTTTCTTTTAAATATCTTTATTTAGCCAAATTGGTTTTCCTGTATCATCCCTCAGCAAAGCCGATTTGCCACACAATTTCCTTGCTCACTTTTTACTCATGTCAGCCAAAATCCTGCCATCTGAGGAAATATCTGAGGGCACTTCTAGCCACCAGCGAGCTAATGCTTCCCATGACCCTTTACATGTAGGGCTCACTTTGGCCTAGACAGGTGACCACCCACTGTATGTTTCAGAAAAAAAATATTTTGGGAAGGACTTCGATTCCCCAATGAAGTATTCGGCCCCTTCTCTCAGAGAATCACCTGGGTTTTGAGGATCAAAAAGGTAATCTATGAGGACCTCTGCCCCTCTGCAGTTAGTACCGGCACTCTTTTCTGTGCACAATGGGCCTTTGCTTTTTTGCTCTCACAGGACAAAAGCAAAAACAACAATAACAACAACAAATTTTCATTCACTTTTCCATCCATTTTCACACACTCTCTCCTTTCCCTAACAAGATTCTGTGCTCTGGCCTGACCCTAATACTTTCCAGTCCCTCTCGGTAAAACACCCAGAGGAACCAAGATGCAGTTGTGACTGGAAGAAAGATCCCATCAACTCACACACATGCAGGCATACACACATTTCCCATGCTTTGCCATGCTTTAAAATTTAGAGAATTAAAATTTAGAGGTACTCACCTTCTTTCCAAGCAGCCTTTGAGCTCAAACTCAAAACCCCTTTAAAACCTAGATCCAATGGTTAAGGCCAAGATAAAATCCATCCACAGACTCAATGGGGTCTGTGCTGGCATGGGAGGCTTACCTGGGCATATCCATTGTTAGGCTAGCTTGGAGTCCCATCTAGGTGCCAATTGTTGGAATAAATGTCCTTCTGGGTTCAGCTCCAAGTGGGGAAAAAGACACTGAAGACATGGAGGCTGCTTGGAAAGATGGTTTAATGGTGGACAGAACCACATGGCTTGAGTCCTGAACAGAAAAGATGATCACATGCTTCAATGTTGGGTGAAGAAGAGAAGAGAGGCAGAAGGGCTGAAAGTTCCTGGCTTTATACTCTCTGTTCAGCCCCATCTCTCTGTTTTCTGTTCCTCTGTAAGAAATGCATTCTGATTGGTTGTCAGACTCCCATGGTGCCATGCAGGGGCAACTCTTTAGGCTTTGCTTTGAGTCCAAGTTTGGTTGAGCTCTCAGATGCTATGTGGTGAGTTGGATAAAAGGTTAATACTATCATGCCTTAATCCCATTACTCTGAGCTGAAGGGGAGAACTCTTTATTATGTAGAATAGACTGGCTTGGGCATCTTAATGGGCCATTAAGAAAAGAGGGGGCTGTTAATGGTGAATCTGTTTTCTGCCTAAAAACATGTTTCTCCATTTCTGATCCAGGGAAATGTAATATTCTGCCTTTTCAATATTTCCTAGGATATTTCATTTTTCTAGCAGAGGGGTGGGTTTTAACTTCCTACAATGGTCCTCTGGTTCGAGTTACCTCTTATTTGGAGAGTCACTCAATTTTTTAGCCAGACTTCACAAAAGACATCAAAATACAACTTCAAATCTGGTAATTCTCCTATTTTCTTGCAATAGTTGGTATCTAATACTTGATTTCTCTCTCTCTATAAACAGATTGTTTTCTGGTCACTTTTTGGCTCATCAGCGTTGTGATACCCCTCAGAGAAGTTGAGTAGCTTTGTTCAATTGGAGACAAAGTTGTCTGCTACGTTTGTCAGGAATCTTCCACTAGGTCCACAATTTGTCTTCCAGCTGAAGTCAAGTACGGTAGTAAAAGTCTCCCATTATTATTGTTGTAAGAAACCGATAGAGATAATATTGTTTTTGAAAAGAAAGCAATTTTTAAGAGATGTGGGACATTAGGACATTAAAAGTTAAAATTAAAGACTAGAAAAGAGGAAGCGTCTGCTATTCCCATAAGTGAGTCAGCTTGGCCAAGCAGATTAGTTAACAGTTTTAACCACACAGTCTAGTAATATAGTGGAGAACATAATTAACCACTTGCCTTAATTTATTATATTTATGCTGCAAGGATGGTAACAAAACAAGAAATATAGGTTAAGAAATAAAAAAGAGACAAAAGGTGATATGGAAAAGGGGAAACTGTGCAAAAGTTGGGAAAACAGTTTAAGCATAGGGAACTTAATGGAGAAACAAGCATTCCAGGAAGATTGCAACCCTGTAGTCTTTGTCAAAGGGGGCTGCAGGGAGGGATTTGTGGTGGAGGGAATAAAAAGTTGAAAAAATGTATTCCTTGGTGTGCCTACCTGTTAGCCCCCCCCCCCCCCCCCCCGCTCTTGCAAGAATGCATTTTACATGTAATAAATTGCTGCTTCACTTTATAACTCTGTCAAATTTCTGACTGGTGAGTCTGTTTCTCACATTGTATTGTGCTTCCTACATACCTTAGTTAATCGACTAGCAAAAGGTTCATATTATATTGCATATTCTATATCTGGAAGAGAACCCTTAATGCAAATATTTTCCAATAGAAAAGCCTGTTTAGTCCTGTATTCTTTTCCTATATTTGCCAACCAGAAACATCTGAGTAGGATATGAGTGTGTTAATATCTACCTAACCCTAATCCATTTTGGCTCTGAAAATGCTAAGCAGAATTAAGTCTTATTAGTATCTGGAAGGAAGACTGTCAGAATACCCAAGTAATGAATTACAGATTACAAAAACAAAACAAATGCAACAAAATACAAAATCCAGAAGGCACTATTAAATCATTCTTATATTGTTGCCAAGAATTGCAAATGTGTGCCTGTAAAATCGCCAGTTGAGTTCCACTTCAATACAGGTAGTCCTTGAGTTACTGTCACGAGTAAATTTAGGTTTGTTAAATGAGTTTTGCTCCATTTTATGACTTTTCTTGCCACAGTTGTTAAGTGAATCATTGTATTTGTTAAATTAGTAATATGGTTACGTGAATCTGGTTTCCCCATTGACAGGTTACAAAAGCTTATCACATGACCCCAGGACACTGCAACTGTCATATATGACTCATTTGCCAAATATCTTAATTTTGATCATGTGACCATGAGGATGCTGCAAGGGTCATAAGTGAAAAACGACCATAAGTCACTTTTTTCAGTGCCATTTAACTTTGAATGGTCACTCAGTTAACTGTTGTAAATTGGGGACTACCTGGTCAGGTTACACTCTAACTAGCACTGGCTGTCACACAACCTACTTTGAACTGACTAACTTTCTGAGTCGATACTGCACCAAATCATGGTGGGCAGGATTATGCAAGAGGCTAAGTCACAGGAAGCTTACCAACATAACATATGTTGTGCAAGCGCATTATATCTTCGTTAAACCTGCTGTCTGAGTGAACAACTGCGGGGCATACTAATATACAGTGTGTTAATGTACAGACATTGCGATTGATAACCATGAGCTGTCTCATCTCCCCGCAAACGTCCTAATCGCATTTTATGTGCAACTAACAGCCGTGAGGATCACCATACCACGTGGACACGATGACCGATTTCTATCTGAGATTACTTGATCATTTAACCGGGAAAATGATCGCGAACCCTAATGTCCAAAGCGCATTCCTGCAACGGCCTTAGTATGGGGCAACCCATTAGCCCTCAACATTGGCAGCAACTTTTAAATCTGTGGATTTCAATTCCCAAAACACCCCAGTCAACAACCTTATATTTTCCTTCTGGTCCTGCCCATTCAGCGCCGGCTCCGCCCCTTAGCCATGGAAGAATTATGTCCTCTCCCTGCGTGACGTCTCTGGGCTGAGTACAGCGAGAGGACGCTCGGAACGCGCGATTCCTTTTCCTGTCACCTAACCCGGAAACAAAAGTAGAATCCCATCGGAAGGTGAGGGAGTCCGCACTGATGTGTGTGTGTGTGTTCTTCCTCCATACCTCTGTTTTCTCAAGCCGACGCTTCTGAGGCTGGGCTGTTGAGGTGGCGGTGGAGACCGCGGCTGCCGGGAGTCCTGTGTGTATCTATATCAATATCTGCAAAGGTATTGATAGATCTGTTCCCGCGGCATCAATGGCAGCGGACAAAGGCGGAGGTGAGGACAAAAGAGCGGTCTTGTAGGGCGAGGCAAGGGTTCTCAGTTACCCGCTTCCCCCGATGGTCTTCACTGGAGGATTTTGTGCCACCATTGGTTGGAAGGTGTCTCCCCATATATCTACGCACGTTATATGGGGCTAAGGAGCTTCAGGAGACGGGTAGTAGAGCGGCTTCACGTCTGTCTTAAGAGAATGGATGCAGGAGAAGGCTAAAGACGTGGCTTCTTTTTTGCCCTAAAAGAGTTTCGGGCGAACATTTTCTAAAATTTAAAAATGCATATGTTAGGTTTATAGGTAATCTTATATCATTTTAGGCCAGGTTTTAAATTTCATTCCCTTCTGTGTTATACTGAGATGTTTTGTAAGGTGAACTGATTTTCTCTTGTGCCAGATTTTTAAGAAGCTATAATAAAGTGATACTCTTTCCATGTCTCGCTTGCTTTCCATTGTGGAATTTGTGGTGGTGGACATTGACTTTGTAGACTATCCTGATTTCTTCGACTTCATCTTCATTGTTGTAATGTACACGTAAACTTACAAATATTCATTTAATAACCATTCAGAGTTATAACAACACTGAAAAAAGTGACTTATGACCAGTTCTCACATGCCATTGCAGCATCCCCACAATCAGAAGATGAAATTTCTGGTGCATGGCAACCAGCATGTATTTACAATGGTTACAGTATACAAGGCTGTTTTTGGATTGTGATTTGCAACAATTTGCAGGGAGCTTCTGACAAAATCAATAGGGGATGCCAGATTCGCTTAACAACTTTATGATTCACATAACAATCATAGTGATTCAATTAACAATGACAAAAAGGTGGTAAAATGGGACATGGTTCACTTAAAAACTCCCTTGCTTAGCAACAAATAGCAATAGCAGTTAGACTTATATACCGCTTCATAGGGCTTTCAGCCCTCTCTAAGCGGTTTACAGAGTCAGCATATCGCCCCCACAGTCTGGGTCCTCATTTCACCCACCTCGGAAGGATGGAAGGCTGAGTCAACCTTGAGCCGGTGAGATTAGAACCGCTGAACTGCAGATAACAGTCAGCTGAAGTGGCCTGCAGTACTGTACCCTAACCACTGCGCCACCTCAGCTCATAACCTTGGCTCAGTTGTAATTATAAGTTGAGGACTACCTGTATATTTTCAGACAGGGCAGTAGGAGTCTCAATACATCTCATTGTATTTTGTCTTTTTTCATAAATAGAAAGCTAAAATAAAGAATACAAAAGACTAGTACATTACTTTTGTCTTTCATATTAGTTTTTGTGAGACCAGCTCTCCATAGTGGTCTTTATGAATTAACAGAATACAAATTATTTTCTTCTTGACATTAGTAGCTGCATTCTACCTTTATATCGCATATCTTCCCAATCTCTAACTGCAATACAAAAAGGCTGTTGACTTTATCCTTGCATCATGTATCATAATTTCTGGTTGCAGTGATATTAAGTCAATCAGAATATCTATAGACTGAAGTAGATTGTTTTTAAAAAAATAATATTCAGTATAAGTCAAAAAAATATGTAACTGAACATCCAAATGTTTGCTCTACCTCATACACTTTATACACAACATATCTTGCAAAGCAAGCTAAAATGAAGATGAGCAATATCAGAAACAATTAACCTATATGTCCTATGAATTTTAAGGCTGATGTGAGCAAATACAACTTGCAGGGTCTATGTTTTTAGAACTCTGAAATTATTATTTAGTAAAAATATTTCAGTACAGAATCAGTTTATTGTGGTTATTAATCCAGTTTTAGTTCTGCCTAAAACACAGAAAGGATCTTGGATTGGTTGAAGTCCTAGAAATAAAACAATAGAAAATCTCTTCAAAAATGTTGCCATAAAATCTGAACAAGTTTAGACTGACATAATAAATAAATAAGTAGCTTGAGATTTCCAACTAAATGTTTGTAACACTTATTTTGTAGATCAGGGAACAGAGAAACATGAAGGAGTAGATACTTCTGGAATTACAGATCAAGAGAAAGAGTTATCAAACAGTGCACTACAAGCCTTTTTGGTAAGATAATTCTTGACTTAATATAGATTACATACTACATTTGAAAGTGAGAGATTCTTTAGCACATTTTTTGCAGATTAAATAAATGTATTGATAGGAAAATCAAAACATGCTATCTAGCTTTTATTTATCAATTTGTTTCTTGTGTTTTAAATTTCTATGTGTGGAAGAAAAATATGATGTGTGAGGAGGACAAAGGGAAGATAAACTATTTGGGAAATAATCATCATATAAGCAGAAGCTTCCAATGGATTAACAGTCAGAGGAAGAAACTTAGGAAGGACTTGCCCTAATTGTTCAGGCAATGAAAAGTAGCTATGGGGAGTTTGTACTTTCAGACTTGCAAAGATAGCCTTACAGTAAAATTAAATTAGTTTATCTATTCATGTTTTCTGTCTGGTTCATCCAGGAAAACTGACAGATGCTGTGTTTCTTGAATTTTGATATGTCTTATTGCAGTAAGTTCTGCCATCTTGTATATAATTTTAATGGAAGCAGGTAAGTTTTTTTATGGAGCAAGTGTAATATTCATGGCCCCACAATGAATTTAAATCACATTGAAACAAAATTAATTGCAGGCAATGTATATATGTAATTATAAGAAGACATTTAGCATTTCAAATTATTGATTAATTTATATTAAAACATATCAGTTTATTTCTTATATTCTTAAATTTGATTTTACAGGCTGGAAACTATGATACTTGTCTACAACACCTTAGCTGCTTGCAAGAAATAAACAAAGATGATTACAAAATAGTTTTGAACATAGCAGTAGCAGAATTCTGTAAAAGTAATCAAACAACAACTGATAATTTGAAACAAACACTGAATCAACTGAAAAACCAGGTACTGCTTTATTTGCTGAGTTAATCACTTATACTTAACTTTAGTTAAGTTCTAAAAATGTAATTTTTAGAAATCATATTTTTTTTAAAGAAAGAAAAATAACAACTTTGCTGTTTCTTGTGTTAGGCAAAGTTGTTATTTTTCTTTCTTTAAAAAAATATGATTTCTAAAAATTACATTTTTAAAAAACAAGAACAAAAGACATGAAAGACAATTTTCTATCACCATTCTCAATTTTTTTATTCAGGGTTGGAAAATATTTAGTTTATTATGCTATCTGGATATATCAAAATAAATGGGTTGCAAATAATAATAATGAGATCCAATGTGATATATTCAACCATTATGGTTGAAGTTACTAGGCTAGAAACAATTAGTTCTAGTCCTGCTCATGCCTTATGCCAGCCATTTCTGAAAATCTTCCAATAAGAATCTTCCAATAAAACTTCAGTTATTTATCCAGGGAATTGCCAGGAGTCAAGACTATCTTGAAGTCACAAAAATAAATAAATGATGCCTAAGATTGAAATCTGTGGAACATTAGAACATAATCATGAATATGGTGGGCTGCTAGTCTCATTAATGTCTTAAAGGTTCTTAAGCACTTAAGGAAATTATTAAGGGGAATAATTACAAATCATTTTCAGTAATGATTTGTACTTCTCAGGCAATAATAATGTTTTTTCTGACATGCTATTCAAAGACTATCTGAAAAATGTGTATGTGTTTGATTCTGCATGATTAATCTTAAGAAGCAAAATTGAGCCTCAAACCTCTTGATCTTTATTTTAAAATATACTTGAATTGTATTCCATTGTATTAGAAATGATTGTCTTAGTTTATTTTCTTGGTCAATCATTACTTTCCCTAAAGAAACAATATCAATATTTTATGATCAAACAGCACTTACCATATGCTAAATGTTTATAGTATTTCAGTTAGTTAAGCAGAGGCTAAAATCATTGTTAACTGTGTCCTGTCCTTACTTTTAAACAGGTCTTTTCAGAAGAATTAATGGTTAAGCAATGTTTTAATTATGCAGTTATATTTACAGTATTTGAATCCATTTGTAGTAGAGTCTGTTGTATGCAACCAAATTGTCACTTGATAATCATTGTTGAAAAATTAGTCAACCGGATATATTTGGATCTCTTTCCTTTTCTTTCCCCTTCTCAACAGGTTCATTCAGCTGTTGAGGAGATGGATGGTTTAGATGATGTTGAAAACAGCATGCTCTATTATAATCAAGCTGTTATTTTATATCATCTGCGGCAGTACACTGAAGCCATAATAATTGGGGAAAAACTTTATCAATTTATTGAACCTTTTGGTAAGATTATAACAATTGAAGATGTCTGTTTATTCATTCATTCATTCAGTTTATATGACTATTGTTCTCCATCCTTTACTGATATTATAGAAACTGTTATTACAATTAACAAATGCAATTTATTTAGAATTACTGTAATATAAACATATGTTTAGTCAAGAAAAGGTCAGTAATATAGAAGTGTCCTAAACATCTTGGTCTCCGGTTCTTATAAAGATGTCATTTGAGCAGATAGTTGACTATATAATACTTGTATGAGAAGCCTAAATCTTTGCAAAGGTAATTTGCCAGAAGTATATCCCATATGTTGAAATGTTTGAAATACCTTTTGTATGTTTTTTTAGAGGAAAAATTTGCACAGGCAGTATGTTTTCTACTAGTTGATTTATATCTCCTGACTTGTCAAGCTGAGAAAGCCTTGCATCTTCTTGCTGTCCTGGAAAAAATGGTTTCACAAGGCAACAATAACAAAAATGGGAAAGCTGAGGTATTCATTTTTATTTATTTTATTTACGTGCAATTTATATGGACATCTATTTCAACCTGTTAACTTGGTGGCTAATGTTAAAGGCATGAAAGCATAAACTGTGAAAAAACAACTCTGTGTGCATATGTTTGTGTGTGTGTGTGTGGTTTTTGTGTGTGTGTGTCTGTATAAATCTTTAGCTGAAGTAAAATAATGCATAACACAAATCAGCACAGCAATTACATGGCAACATTAATATCCAAATCCCCAGGTTCAGCGACATAACAGTTTCTTTATAACCTTACAAAAGTCTGATGAGATCAGGACCAATCTGACCTATGAGAGAAGGTCATTCCAAAGGGCAAGCAGCATCATGACAGAAAAAGGCTCTCTTCCTGAGCCCTGTCGGACGGCACTCCCTAATAGATGAAACTTGTTCACTTAGTTGAATTATTTACTAACTGTTGCATCTGAATGGTTTTCAGTAGTATTCCCCTGTAGCACACATTTCTGTGACCATTTGTCTGATGATTGAGGCAGTCTTATTTTTAGGAAAACATGCAACATGTCATAATTTAAGCTTCTGAGTAAGACTTATATCCTATTTCTTTAATTATGCAAAAATGAGATATAATAGAAATTCAATTTCAGAAATATAAGGTTAATGTAATAAATACTCATTGGCTTCCAAAATTGGCAACTATTTCATTTTTTGATTTGTAATCAGACAGGTAATAATGCTAGTAAGGAAGCCAATAACAAGATTGAAAGTGGAACTCTCACAGAAGCTGCAAAATCAAAGATACATCAGGTAAAACTAAAGACTGGATTCTGCTTAAATATTTCTTTTAGAAACTTTATACATTTTCAAACTTACCCACAGTTAGTTGGTATATATGAGTTTCTTTTTGTGGATCTCTATGTATAGTAATAGTATGTGGAAGGACCTTGGGATATGGGGCAGAGATGCTACCAAGGGAATGATCAGATTAAAAAAAATAACATTCACATCTGGATAGTGGGTGAGACAAGAGGTTCATAAGAAGTCCTCCCTAGTTTCTCAGGCTTTAAAGGGAACCATGGATGAGGGGGGGAAATATAATTTCAAATTTTCAAGGTTCTGTCAATCTAGCTTTACAGTAAAGTAGAATTAGCTCACCTGGTTCTGATTCCTGTGTTGTTTACCCAGAAAAGTTGCAATTATTTTGGAAATAATCAATGTTTTGGAGTATGGTGGCTCACAAAGTTTGGGTGCTGGGTTGATGATTATCAGTTGGCATTAACTAATATGCTATTTTAATTATCAGTATTGTGTTGGACATCATCTCTTGAAATCAGTTCTTTTATAGTTATATTGTTTTTTTAGAATAATTTTGAGTTGAGTAGTATATCATATAATTACCGTATTTTTTGTAGTATAAGACGCACCAAGGTTTTGAAGAGGCAAATTAAAAAAAAGTAGGTAGGTAGATAAAGGGAGAGAGAGAGAGAAAAAAAATATATAGAGAGAAATACAGTAGGTGGGGAGAGAGAGAGTAGGTAGATAGGTAGAGGGATAGAGAGATACAGTAGATAGGGAGAAAGAGAGTAGGTAGGTAGGTAGATAGAGGGATAGAGAGAGAGAGGGAGAAATACAGTAGGTAGGTAGGGAGAGAGAGGGGATAGGTAGGGAGGGAGGGAGAGGGAAAGAGAAATACAATAGGGAGAGAGGGAGAGAGTAGGTAGGTAGAGGGATAGAGAGAGAGAAAGAGAGAGAGAAATACAGTAGATAGGTAGGGAGAGAGAGGGTAGGTAGGTAGGTAGAGGATAGAGAGAGGGGGTAGAAATACAGTAAGTAGGTAGGTAGATAGGTAGATATTTCCAGATGTACTTATCCATGTGCTGGAGAAGGAAATCCCTGACAACCTGCAGCACCTAACTTTGTTCCTGCTGGCACAGTATTTGATCCTTGTAATTCTCATCAATCAGTTAAAGAGCTTTCCAAAAGGGGAAAAAAAAGGTTTTGCACTTTGCAAACCTCCCTAAAACAGCCTGTTTTTCGCAAAAACAGGCCTGTTTTTTTTTTTCAAATAAAAGGCATGAATAATCTGGGGGGGGGGGCTTGCAGAGTGCTCCTGGGGAGGGGGAGGGGCAAAAACAAGCAAAAAAATGGCCCATTTTTTGTGAAAATGGGCCCTTTTTTTGTAAAAAAAATTGCATGCATAGCCTTATGGAGGCTTATAGTGCTGCTGGGAGCTGGGGGGGGGGGCAAAACGGCTCATTTCTGCCCCCTCCAGCCCCCAGGAGGTCTCTGAAAGCCTCCATAAGGGTATGCACAGCCATTTTGGTGAAGGGGCGGGGCTTCGGGAGGCAAAAAATGTATTTGATGTATAAGACGCACCCAGATTTTCAGCCTCTTTTTTGAGGAAAAAAGGTCCGTGTTGTACTCTGAAAAATATGGTACACCTAATCTTATATTGGGACCAGTACAGTTTCTCAATAGTAGAATATTTTTTAGAGCATAATGAAGTTTTATGTTCATTAAACATAATTATGTTTAAACAAACTTGTTTATATTTTACAGTATAAGGTTCGAGCTTACATTCAAATGAAATCTCTGAAAGCATGCAAGAGGGAAATCAAATCAGTTATGAATACAGCTGGAAATGTAAGTACTTAATGAGTGGAATAGATTCCCCTTCAGATCTTCAGTGAAGTATGGAGGGATCCATTACTTTAATGGATGTTGTTTTATAAGCATAAAATTGGTTTTTGCATTAGGTACATCCTATTATGAAATAGCTGTACAATTAGAGATTAATTGTACAGCTAATTGTTTTGCTTAACTCTCTTGCAGTTTTTATATTGTTACGCTGCTTTTCATGTTTATCATATGTAAAATCTGCTGTTCATTTCAGCCTTGAAAAATCATTTATTTATTAAAATATTGTGGAAAAGAGCGACATGAGCATAATATGGCAAAAGAATCAGAAGTCTGGTTGCAACTTTCCCAATTAACCAACAATTAATTTTAAATACAATTATTTAGTTTGAAAAGGTTCATCCAGATTCCTGATTAATCATTTAGTTAATTTGTTTATTTAGGTTTATAAACAATAAACTCTCATTGTCATGACCTTTAATGGATGAAAGAATGCATCATTGCACCATTTTTAAACCAAGGTATCTCAAATGGCGTAACGTACAAAATGTGTCCAAAATTCGGAACCCATAACCCGAAGGGAAAATGAGAGAAAATTGTGGCTATTGCAGTAGCTGTTGCTGCGTTGTGTGAGCTTGATTTTCAGGGTTCTGTGACAGTTTCGTAGCCAGTCTTGTAATCCCCACTCCTGTACCCAGCAATTACTTAACTACCTGCTGGAAAGAGAAGGGAAAGAAAGGGAAGGGGAGAAGGAAGGAAGGAAGGAAAGAAGCAAAGAAGATTTCCAATGCTCTCGATCATTCTATTTCTCTGTTTAATAAAGAAATATATCTGAAATGATGAATCAATGGGAGTTGTGAAAGGTGTACAAATCTATTGTCTTGTATTGACTGTAACCTTCAATTGGACAAAATGATGTATCCTGTGGTAACAATTTTTGAATCATGTATTCAAATTGATTACAGAATATACTCATAATGCATGAGCCATGACTCTTGTAGCACTGAAATTTGGCAAACCTGCAGCTACTTCAATGCTACCATAGTCACTGTCATAGTCAGAAATATATATAGTCAGAAAATCATAGTCATGATTGTAATCTCCAATACTCCCTGTCAGCTTCTTATAAAGTCAATTGAGAAGCCAGCAGGAGATTGGAAGTTGCTTTTGTTTATACTGCTCTTTTGCCCACCTGTGGTCATTTTGTTTCTCTACTAAGGAAATATTTCTGAAATGATGACTCAATGGTTGTCTAATATTAAATGAACTTTTTTCATAGCTGTTCAGACCACTAGAAATTGTAGATTTTAGTGGTATATTTCTCAAAGTTAGACATTTCTGCAGCTTTTCCTTTTCTGGTGTTATTAATTCG
Source organism: Thamnophis sirtalis (assembly GCF_051295495.1). NCBI lineage: Eukaryota > Metazoa > Chordata > Lepidosauria > Squamata > Natricidae > Thamnophis > Thamnophis sirtalis. The sequence goes on from NW_028261384.1 coordinate 51,529,639, forward strand.
GGCTTTCAACCCTGCTCCTTCAAGGCTCTAGTAACTCTTCTTTTTATGCCCTTCACAGTCTGCACCTTCACTTTTTCTGAAAAGCAACTTTGAGTATTTAAGGGGCAATTATCGGAAAGCTGTAAAGCTCCTGAACAGCTCAAATATTGCTGAACATCCAGGATTTATGAAGACAGGTACAAATCACTTTATAGTTTGATTTTTTTTTCACTGATTTGATATAAAACATTGGCTGAATGTATCTGAGTTTCATATTTTCTGTCTTCCTTGGAAGTGTGTTTATTTCTACTTGTAATATATAAAATATTTTATTGTTGAACATCTTATAAATTCCAGATATTTTATCCGGGAGAGATATCGCTTAATAGACCACTTCCATTGATTTATTAAGCAACAAAATACATCTTTAATTAAGTCTTGTAAATGTGAAAAGATTTATAGTACAGCCTCAGGAGTCTCAGAGTGGTTAAACCAGTAGCTCCAGCTACCTTTTAAAGCCATATGATGTCTGATTAAACTTACAATCTGAACACACAAGTCCTTATTTTTATAAATAATTTTCACTTCATTGTTGAAATTAATTGCATCCAAGTTAAATTTTGTAACACATTGTTGCCTTATCCGTTCAGATTAAAGTACTTCATTAAATCAATATGAATTTAGTTAAACTAAAAAAACTTTTTTCTTCGCAAGAAACACAAGAAAACCTTTGAAGGAAACACAGCATTTGGAGTTTGATTTGAAGAAATAATACTGAGATACTTCCCCTGGTCAATGCAGGGCTTAATGTTGTTGAATATGATGAACTGTGACTGCTGGTTTGTAAAAGACCAAGTGAATGTGAAAGAAAATAGAATGAAATGTGTAGTCTTCTTGTAGTGTTGAAAATAAATGTACAGGAAATCAAATATTGCCCATCTCCCGTAGAAAGTCCATAATTTCATTTCGGTATTGCTTTTTCTTAGGAGAATGTTTACGGTGCATGTTCTGGAATAATCTTGGTTGCATCCATTTTGCTATGGCAAAACACAACTTAGGGATTTTCTATTTTAAAAAGGCTTTGCAAGAAAATGATAATGCCTGTGCACAGCTTGGGACAGGTGGCACAGACCCAGGTAAAGTAAGCAAGTAATAAATACACTGTAAGAACTAATGAATAGATTAATAAAATACAAAATAAATTCAGAATTTTGACTTTTCTAATTTTTGAAATTGAACTGTTAGGTTTTTTTTAACATGCATGGGATGCCTTAGAATTATTTTTCTAGCTTTGTTTGTGACTAAGGAATAAAATACAAAAAGTAGAATTATACGCAGCATAATATATTAAATTTCTTCAAATGTAAATCTAGATTGATGCATAGATCATATTTTAGGGTAAGTCACAAGATCCCAAGAGCATTTTTGAATTGATTTCATCAGCTGCAAAAATATTTACTAATGGATAAGTTGAGAAAGGCAATAATCATAAACCTCAGGCTTAAAAAAGATAATGTATAATGGTGGCACAATTTTTCTGGATTTAAATTATAAATTTTAGAATGAGCCTTTGTATAGATTAGAATTTTTGAATTGAGTTTATATAATCAGAAAGGAAACAAAGTTGAGGTGAATAATAGAAAAAAGGAATAATATGCAATAACTGATGAGCACATTGATACTTTAGGAGAAGGCAGTTTTTCCTAAAAATTATCCTATCTGAATTTGATAATATTTGAATTTCTACTGAAATAAGAAACTTTCATTTTTAATAAGAAAGGAACTTCTAGGGACCAGGATTTTGAGCTCTATTTCTCATCCTACATTTTTGATCTATAAAAATATGTGATGACTTTCTAAATAAAGCAATCAACCTAAAGGAAATGGTTGAATTATAGTGATTTATCATTACTGATATTTGTTAGCTTCTCTTGAGTAGAGGATAAGTTAATTTGTTCTTATCCAATAAGAATCTGTCCTCTTAAATTGCACAGTTAACGTTTAGTTTTTAATCACAGGTAAAAAGTTCTCAGGACGACCGATGTGTACGTTACTGACCAACAAGCGTTATGAGTTGCTATATAACTGTGGCATTCAGCTTTTACATATTGGGAGGCCACTAGCTGCTTTTGAGTGCCTGATAGAAGCTGTCCAGGTTTATCATTCCAATCCTCGCCTGTGGTTGAGAATAGCTGAATGTTGTATTGCTGCTAATAAAGGGGTAAGATGTTTTTTTCCAGAGGGCTTTTTGTACTGGAAATTAAATTTAAATTTATTGCCTTTTAAAATTAAGCATGGATTTTTAAATAGCTTTTTGATAACCTGCCTTTTACTATTGAAGTTGTTCTTTGTTTAAAAAAATCACTTTTTTCCTCTAGTCCTGCATGAACAGGAGTTCAGGAGACTGCAAAGTCTGATTATGAAAAGGGAAATCAAAAGTATATGATTTTCAATTAATTAGGGTTGTTCCTGTCTGAACTATAAAAACTATAAACGAAGAGCTCTGAGTGGAAGGTTGAAGTGAAAGCCTGTCTGATTATCTCCTTAAACTTATGCTGAAGGAGGAGAGAAAAGAACAACTCTTTTGGATCATTATGGACATAGTACTGATCTCTAAAGATTTGGTAATTAAGAGGGTAAAGATGCCTTCCTTTTCCCTTTTGGCCATGCCTCATTTTCTTTCCCCTAAGAAAGAAACACATCTCTGTGGTTTGCTCTAAAGAATCCTCCCATACACTTGCATCTCCCAAATGTATTCATCTGAGAGAGAGGGAGAGAATGACTTACCAACTACTTACAGACATGGACTCTGGCCCCTATGCAGAAGAAGGTTGATTACATCTGCTTTGGTGAATTGCAATATACCTTTACCAAGGAGAGATTTTGAATAATGTAAATTAAAATATAACCATATTTTGTGCTTCAGTAGTCATGAAAAATTGCTGAGGCTTGAGAGTTTATCGAGGATGTCAAGCTTTTATGTTATATATTAGAAATGCATGACCTGATATCAGAGAAAAACCAATCACTCCTCACATCCTTCAACTCAAAATTAGAGAGAAGCTGAAAAGGCTTTCTTTGTTTTGGATTTTCTTTTTTCTCTTTGTAATCAGCAGATATAGAGCTAAAATACTTGTGCACTGATATTTCAATCTGAATCCACTTTGAAAAACTGCATATGTAAAACACCATCATTTGTTGATGACAACACAATAATCAGTTTGTATACATTTGCATAAGCTAAAGTCAATAGAGTCAATCATTTTATATTAAACACGTAGCAACTCTTGATTGACTTGTCACCATAATTAAAACCAGTAAATGATATTATACAGCCAAGATTAAATTGTGTCTCAGTTCAGAAAAGATTAATGACTTGATTTTCAATGTTATAATTTGGGGGGAATTTCCTTATGATCACATGATTTAATAGGACAGCTATATTTAGATGGTATTTTTGAGGCGAATTAAAGTGGTAATGATGTTGAATGTAAGTAACATAAGAAACTTAACAGGAACAATTATTGCTCTTTCTTCAGTTGTGTTCAGTTGTGTAGGAGTAATACAATGAGCCCCAACTCTAGCCTTATTTGGTGACCTGTGGTTAATATGCAAACTGGCCTTCTTGGAACATCTTGTACCCTGGCCCCAGTAATAACCCTAGCCCTAATAGCAGCCGTAAAGATTCCATGACCAGGACTGGAGGTAAAATTCTGGATTGGAGCAGGAAGAGTCAGCCTCTTGATATTATCAATGTTTTTTCATAGAGTTTGGAACAAGAAACAAAGGGCCTTCCAAGCAAAAAGGGGATTGTACAGTCCATTGTAGGTCAGGGCTATCATCGTAAAATCGTCTTAGCATCACAGTCTGTGCAGAACATTGTTTATAAGTAAGTACTTTGAGATAATATTTTATTTCATTGTAAATAGAGTAGTTGATTAGAATATTTCTTAACTGTTGTTATATTTTGCTATTTTTGTTTATTTCATCTTAAAAAATTTTTTTTAGAGGAAATGCTCAAAATCATGGGTATCCAACTTTTGGCTTGCTTGGGCCACTTTGAGTGAAGAGGAATTTTCCTGGGCCACGTATAACATACATAATGTATATAAATTATATAATAATGTTAAAAGTTTTCCATCTTGTGGGGCTGTATTATTACCTGTCCAGCGCCATATGTGGCACTTGGATCATAGGTTGGGCATAATTGCTGTAAATGTTTGCAAAAATGAATATGTGGAAAAAACAGTTCTTACGTGTTTACCACAAGACCTTTGAATATATAAATAGAAAGTATATCAAATTTAGTTATTATTTATAGGATACTCTTTACAATTGACTTTGACTTGGGAAAATTGAATATGTTCTGAATGTGGAATTCATTTAAATGATTTAGTAAATTATTTAGTTTAGCTCATTTAAAATTCTTTTAAAAGAGATGTTTTCAGGATACAAAATAACTCATTTTTTAATTATTGGTTGATATAATCCTTTTTCAGTTTCTTTGTAAATTTTCCAATTGACTTGAATGTATTTTTTTTTAAGTAGATGCATTTTGAAACTGTCTTCAAACAGTGTTGTGTAGTAGTTAAGGTGCTTGACTAGGGATTCAAATAACCAATTTCTAGTTGTCTCTTAGGCACAGAAGCCACAGGATATGCTTGGGCTGTTCACTTGTGTCTCAACTTTAAAACAATGTCAGACTCTCTTACAAACTAGCTGAAGAACAAAATAATGTATTGATGATTGCACTGTATAAAATATACATAATGCAAACAAACTGAATAAAAAAGGGGAGAGAAAATTAATACATTGTTTAATTTCCTTTCAAGTGACGGCCAATCTTCAGCTATTCCTGTAGCCAGCATGGAGTTTGCAGCAATTTGTCTAAGAAATGCTTTGCTGTTGCTTCCTGAAGATCAGCAGGAGCCAAAGCAAGAAAATGGATCTAAAGCTGGTAATCAGCTAAGTGGAAATGAAGGCAGTGAGAATAATGAAGCTTGCAAGTAAGTGAGACACTATGGTGCTTGTTTGGTAACTAATGTAGATAGAGTTTGGGGGTGGGGATTACTTTGCACATAAATAGTAAGCAGAAGTTATCTTGAAATGAATATATTACAACTGTAACACTGAATGGTGATATAGGAAAAATATTTGTGTTCTCACTATGAAAAATAAATGCAGGGTATGCTCAAGAAGCTATTATAAAGGGAATATGTGAACAATTGACAAGCTATTTGCTTTTTTGATCAATTGTTACTGAAAAAAATAATTCTAACTTACATAAAATAAAAGAGAGTGGAAAACATATCCTTGAAGTCACATTCAGCTCCTGGGAGCTTTATAAACACATCTATAGTTTTTTTTGGCAGCAATTGAGAAATGGGTTGTTATTGAATTTTCTGGGATGTTTTTCTAATTTCCCAATCTAGTCTACAGCCTGGGATTTCTTAGTGGTTCCCCATTAAAAAACTCACTGGTTTCAATCTCCCTAATTTTTCAGCAAATGTCTGCTGGTACAACCGCCTTGTCTCAATCAAAGATAACAGATATTTTTCTGGTACGAAGAATACAATCTGTTCAATTTTCTTTTCATCGCTAGGGAAACTGCTAGTTATAATACAGTGCTCTAAATTTGAAAACAAAGTCCTACAACATCAACTTAAAAAAAACCTGAAAAATTGTCATAAAAGAATTTTTAAAATATTTTTGTTAAAAAAATTCATTTTTCCCAAGCATATTCTCTGTTCTTTCCTTCACATATTGGTATTATGTCACTAGTAAAGCATAGGAATGCTTCAGATTGTATGCATTTTGCTATTTCATAAATGTCATAGCAGTAGTGTAGAATATAATATAATCTTAACAGGACATTTAGTTCCAGGACATATAAATTTTTTAAAAATCTTGAATGATGGTTTGGATATTTTGAACAAAGACGTAAAGACTTAAGAAGTTTGGTGTTGATCAACATTGTTTTTATCTCATATTTTCTTTTTTGTTTTGGGAGAAAAAATTGCTGAATGGTTTTTAATATGTTTAAGATACATTTGACATTTTAAAATGTATCCTTTCACTCATCTCAATTTTAAATTGACTTGGTGGCATCTTGCTTTTGACTTCAAAGGAGAAATTCTTCTGTCACATAGAATCATCATTCACTGAAAAATTAAAATATATCTTCTTTATATGATATTTAAAAGTGTGACAGTAACAAAAAATATGAAGAATAATTAATCTATTTTACATCTGTAGAATGTTTTTGGATATGTGTTTCTTGTATATATTTAATTTTTGCTTATTTATATATATTTATACATATTCAAAATTGTATTGGGTTTTTTGTATAGATTTTTTGATGCATATATATATATTAGATCTATTCTATTTTAAGGGATTGCAAGGAATATAAATCATCAAATTCCAGTTTTCTACAAAGTGGCTGCTGTGATATTAATATTTAAAATATTTTTTCTACTAAAATGTATTTTTAAAAGCTTTTTTACTGTCATAATGAATCTAATCCTTTTTATTCCTCTTTAAACATGCTTAATTTGGGTTTCCTTAGTAACTAAAAAGTGCTGAACTTGTTATGTTGATCCTTATGATGCTACTCATGGTGTGTTTATTTCAGTAGTAAAAGTCATGAAGGAGACAAATTTATTCCTGCTCCACCATCTTCTCCATTGAGAAAGCAGGAATTAGAAAACCTGAGGTAAGTTTTTTTCATCCATCCAGAATTAGCTAAAAAGCATACAATTAGTTTCTGATAAATAGTGATAATATGAAGAAGTACCTTTTTAAAAAGAATATGAACATCTATCTTTCATATATTATGAAGAAATGACAAAAAGATAAGTACATTTTAGTTTGTTTTATATTGTATACTGGTCTTTGTTCAGTGAATAACATAATTGCAGTGAGATTCTTGATTGAAACTAAGCAGGAGGGCAAGTTATGATTTAACTGTACCCATGGTAACTTTAAATGTTACAGTCCCAATCATCTGAAGACTTGTTTGGAGAATGTTAAATCTGCAGTTAGAAAGCCTAGTCACAAACCTCTAGTTTGTGGTTTCCTAGTTCTTCTCTTTGATACAGTTCATATTTATTGCTGAAGATCCTTTTTCAGTGTGCTACATGAATAATGACAAACAAAATATCAGTTATACTCCAATATCTTCAGATTTTCAGAGATTTTATTGTCATGTATGAGCTTTCCTGTTTGGAAGAATTTAATTCCTCCATAATTTAGTCCCATTGAATACTAATGACTGTTTTCGAAACCCAAAGAAAACCTTTGTGACTAGAAAATTTGCACAAAAGAGAAATATTAATATTTTATCAAATACATGATATGCTGTATCTTTTTGAGGAAATGCTAATGGTTATTCATTTATAACATTTATGTTTCAATTACCTCCATAGTATCATGCTATGCTTAATAAGCATTATATTAAGTTCTTAGAAGTTTAAAAGTTGTGTCATGGCAACTGGACTTATTTTTTTATTGGTTTTAGATGTTTCACTGCCCATCCAAGCAGCTTCTTCGAGAAAATTGGTTAGGGTGAGGAGGCAGAGAGCCATTGGAATATATCAACTGCATTTGTATGGACTCTTGGGGCCTAAGATTTGGATTGCAAACAGCCTGTGATTCTATTATTATTTCTGGACAGTGGGAAAGGAAGATTGAGAAAATAATATGTAGCTTGCTACATTTATGTATCTGTTCCTGCAGAATATATCTGGCATAATAATGGGTCTATTGATATTAAAAAAAACACAAAAAGTTTACTAAAAATGTGTATGCATATGAAAATCAGTGTGAACTTGATATGTTTGGAATCAATTCATTGCAAAATCTTTATGGCTTGGTTTCCATTGAATTTATCTACAGGAATGATTAGCCCCTAATACAAAGCCCATATCCTATTCCTTTGTGTAACTGCAACTGCTGCATGCCTCCTTTCCATGGCAAGCTTTTCAAGAATGAGATTTGAAATGATATCTGGGTATGGTACAAAGGAAATGGGAAAGTGCAATAGAGAAGCTTCTCATGTTACTCATGTATAATTAAAGAACATGCCTCCCAGGATCCAGAAATAAAGAAACTCCTGATCCTGTCATGAATTAATGTGACTTATTACTGAAGCTAAAGTGGGCTTAAAAACTGCCAAAAGCAGTAATTATCTATCTAGTGGCTAGAGGGTTTAAGCTCTAGAAAACATCAGATTTCTTAGATCAGATCTAATATAAGTGATTTCTATTGCAATTTTTTTTAATATGCTAAAATGTACTCATCCTGATAGCTATATGTATAGATAAATTAAATATACTTTCTTTTTCTCTGCCAGATGTTCCATTCTTGCCTGCAGTGCTTATGTAGCTTTGGCACTGGGAGACAACCTTATGGCTCTGAGTCATGCAGATAAACTTCTTCAGCAGCCCAAACTCTCAGGATCACTTAAGTATGCTTGTCCCTATGTTACATATTAATAGGATATTTTATTTCTTTATATATAATATAGGCAGAACCTTCAATGTAATCAACAATGGAGAGTGAACAGATGCTTTGATAGAAAGCTGTTTTATTACCATTGTAGACAGCGTTTCCAATTCAAAAACAGATAGTATTTTGCACCGCATAGGAATAGTCACCTAGCACCATTCTGTATCTTGTTCAGACAGCCACACTTTACCATGATTGCTGTTCGTGTTACCCCTGTTCAGCTGTAGGATGATCGTTAAAAAAGAAATGTTTGGTTAGAGTGGACGTAGGAAAATGCAATGTTTATACATCTACACCTTTTGGGCCTTTAAACCACAACCCTGATTTTTATTTTCTTGTTCTTTCATTTTACCAATAAAGTTAAGTAGAATTTACAGTGAGGGAAATGAGAAATACTAGCCACCCTTGGAATTTGAAACCCAGCCATGTATTTAGCCAACAATATTTTGACTGGCAGCTGATCTTTAAGAAAGTGGTCAGTTATTCTAGTCATGAATAGATTTGTAGAAGTAGCTGGAGACCAAGAAACAGTGTGGAACAACTCCTTAAATATATGAGCAATTGTCATTTTATGCAGTTATCGCTTTCTACTGAATTTTATGTCCAAATTAGATACCATGAAGCTTCTATTAAGAGAAGAATCCACATTTCTCTGTTTTTCATTAGTTACAGTAGTTGCCTGTATGAGGTACTTTGTCACTAGGCTGATCTTTTTCACTATGCTTTTGGTGTTTTAGATTCCTTGGCCATTTGTATGCTGCAGTGGCCCTTATTTCTCTGGACAGAATTTCTGATGCTATTACTCACTTGAATCCTGAGAACGTCACTGATGTGTCCCTGGGAATTTCTTCAAATGAGCAGGATCAAGGTTAATGAATATGTAGTTCATTAGAATCAGTTATGTTTTCAATTGACTTTCCATGATATTTACAAGGGTTCCTCCTTTTAGTAGTACACTGTTATAAAAGACATTGCTTCTTTCTACATATTTTTTAAAGTTAATACAGTCATGTCCATCACTAAAGAATAAATATTGCCTTCTTTAGATTAAGTTCATGTTTGTTAAATTCCAAATGAAATAGAAATCAATGTGACCACCCTGCAATTCTAATATACGCATTCCATAAAATATATATAAATGTATATACGACTGGAAAATTGATCTGCAATAGCTTCAAATTAGAGATATGCAAAATGTTCCAAATTAGAAATGTTTGTGCTCGTATTTTAAATATGAAATGAATTAGCCACATTGTGAAAGTTTGTTCCAAACATAAGACAAAAAGCAATGATTGGTTGCTTCAAGTTATTTTAGGCATTCTTGCTGTTCCTAGTGCTGTGATTGGTATTTTGCAAATGGAAGACATTGCTTTTTTGAGGCCTCTTCCAATCTATCCATGCAAGTAATTCTTGAGTTCCAATCTAGCCAATCAATGCAAGTAGTCCTTGGCTTAATAGTCATTTGTTTAATGATGTCTCAAATTTATAATGACATTGAAAAAAAATGACTTATGACTGGTCCTTACAACTAATTTCCACAGCCTCCTCACAGTCATGGGATCAAAATTAATCCTGTATGCATTTACAATAGTTGCTTTATCCTGGAGTTATGTGATTGCCATTTGCGACTGATCAGCTCCCAACAACTAAAGTCAATACGGGAAGTCAGATTCACCTAGCAACTATGTGATTTGCTTAATGATCACATTACAAAAGATTGCAAAGTCAGGCATGATCCACTCAATAATTGCCTTAGCTAATGATGGAAGTTGATGTCTTCAATTCTGCTCTGATCGTAAGTTGAGAATATCAATATAATAACAAGCTGATCATGTCTCTCCTTCTCTTGGATAGAGTACTGGCAGAAAGCAGCACTTATTTAAGCCCTTAGCTCAGGATCTGAAAAGCTGCACTGTGAGCACAATTGTTAAACAAGTTGTATTTTGGAGGATTAATTTGATTATTGAGCCAGTACAGTGCCTCGGTCAATCCAAAATGTTAATAAACCTCAAACCTGAATATTTAAGAAAGTAAAGGCTTTCTTAGAATATCTATATGTTCACAATTATTGGGCAACTATTACTGCGCAGAATAATTATGCAACTAAATGAAAAATAAAAATTTGCCATCTCACTTGTTTATTTGCATCTGTTAAAATGAGACTAATAAACAACTGAAAATCTACCAATAAACATTTCTGATTTTTTTTTTTTAAAAAATCAGTGACCAATATAGCCACCCTTCTTTTCAATAACAGTCATAAGTCTTCCATTCATGGAGTCTGTCACTTTTTTGATCTGTTAACAATCAACTTTTTCTGCAGCAGCAACCACAGCCTTCCAGACACTGTTCAGAGAGATGTACTGTTTTCCTTCACTATAAGTCTCCCATTTAAGAATAGCCCATAAATTATCAATAGGGTTTAGGTCAGGCGAGGAAGGGGGCCATGTCGTTATTATTTCATCTTTAAGGCTTTTACAGTGGAGTACATCGGTGCATTCAATGGAGCATTGTCTGGAGTAAAAATCATCATCTTTTTGAAAGATGCAGACTTCTTCCTGTACCATTGCTTGAAGAAAGTGTCTTCTAAAAACTGGCAGTAGTTTTGGGAGTTGATTTTGAGTCCATTTCCAACCTGAAAAGGTCCAACTAGGTCATTTTTAATAATACCAGCCCATACCAGTACCCCACCTCCACCTTGCTGCCATCTTGAGTCAAAGTGGAGCTCTGTGCCCATTACTGCTCATCCATCCATCAAGAGTCACTCTCATCAATCCATAAAACCTCTGAAAATCTATTTCTTGGCCCAGTCTTGCTATTTCAACTTACGTGTTTTGTTCAGTGGTGGTCGGGTTTCAGCCTGCCTTATCTTTGACATGTCTCTGAGCACTGAATACCTTGTAATTCTGGAGGATAATGGGTTTCCGGTAGCTTCACGTTTGATTTTTCTCAAATCTTTGGCAGTTAATGCATATTTTTTTCCCCTCAACTTGTTTCTTTCAATCCTGTTGACTATTTGCAACACAACATTTGATGGTTCTGTGATCATACTCCAATATCTTAGCAATTTCAAGAGTGCTGCATTCTTCTGAAATACCTTTTACAATTTTTGACTTTTCAGAGTCAGTTAACTCTTTTTTGTCCCATTTTGCCTGAGGAAAAGAATGCATACCTTGATATAGAGTATTGATCTCCTTAGGCCAGATCCTCCCGCATTATACAAAAACCTGATATACTTATACCCACTAAGCATTCAATTTTATACAGCTTGGAGGTGGGAAAAAGGCATAAAAATAATGATATGATCAAAATACTCATTAGGTATTTGTGCACACACTGTATTTATACTGCAGCAAAGAAAGGACTGCTTCTGATAAATAAGTTTTACTAGAAGGGACATAAACTGCAGCTGGAACTTCATTGGTGAATATCTGAGTAAATACTTTGGGCAGTCCCTACTCTGCATCTTATTTTAATAGTCATTTATTTATCCTATTTCCATGCTGTTAAATCTCTAAAGGACACACTGAAGTTTAGAACTGATAATTAAAAGATTCACAAAACAAATTCAGTTAAATACATCCATGGTAAATCAATTAATTTACAAATATTATTTAGTTAATTTAAATTAATTCTCACAAGTAAAACTGGGTATATCCTAGTCCTGATAATACTGCACATCTGTTAAATTATTACTGCCTTCTCACTTTAAATCAAAGTTTATTTTTAAAGCTTCTTCATGCCCTCTATATTGAAGATTATAGCTAGCTAGATACAACCATTATCTCATTCCACCAATCATGGCTCTGGAAAGATAGAAGAATCAGAAGACAGCAGCTGTTAAATTGTGTTGTTATCAGCCACTAGTGACCATATAGATGTATATCTTCCATGATGATCTATCCTTAAACTGGCCCTTCAGCTCTTCTAATAGCATCCCCATAGCCACAGTAACCAGAGTGCATTTGATTTAAATCAAGTCAATTTAAATCATGATTTAAATCACTAGTAAAAAGGCTTGATGTAAATCAACTTGATTTAAATCATAATTTTTAAAGAGCAGCTGTCACCTCTGACCCGCTGTTGACTCACTGACAGTCTCATTCACTTTAATGGGATGTTGGTGATGTGGCAATGACACAACAAGGTGAGGAACGTGATGGGCAGCAGATGAGTAGATGCCCACTAACAGGTGCCATAATGGATCTGAAATGACAGGTGCTCTTTAATATCTTCTACCTTTGGTTTCACTTTCATTTTTACTGCTTGCCCTTTCTCCTTACAGTTAGAGCCTGGTGGTATAGATATATTTTTCTTCAAACAATCATACAGTTTGTAGTGTACATAGATTTGCAAAACAATCGGATAAAGGAATATTCCTGAACTTTGTTTCATTATTTATCTCATGGTTACTGTGAAATTGTGTGAATGCATCAACGCAGTGCATGTTATCTCAACTTGCAGAGCTTGGATTTACTGAATGAGTTTACCAAAAATGTAAATATTGCAGAATATACAGCCTCATGTTACATAACTAAGCTCCATTTCATGCTGAATAAACTAAATTATTAATGTATCTTAAATAGAAAACTATCTTTAGATAGATTTTATTCCAAAAGCATTTTATTAAGATAAATTTAATAAAAATAATAAAAAATCCAATTTAATTTTTTTAAAATCTGCTTTTTTAATTTTTAAAAAAATTATCTATTTTTATCCAACCTGACAGTAACTGAATCCTTCCACCTTGCTACTGGTCATCCTCTTTCCTTTCACCTTTTCTAGCATCTTTTTCTTTTATGCATTTGGGTCTTTGCATAATGTGTGTGAAGTAGGATAGTTTGAACTTGGTTGTTTGTGCTTGATTAAATGTATACACACACCCTCTGAATGGATTTGGATATGCATCATCATGTCTTAAATATTATGCATTCTACATGCCTTTGGTTGCTTGAATTTCATCTTTTTCTTCAAATTAATAGTTGGCCCCTCAACCCAGATTACATTTTTGTCAACATTATTTTTTCAATTCTTATTCTGTCTTCTTTGGTTTCTCTTTAGGGTCTGATAAAGGAGAAAATGAAGCCATGGAATCTTGTAAGTTTGTAAACTTCCCATTTATTGCATAATATGAAGTCACTGAAAAATACCTTTGTATCCAGTTTACTTAAAGTGACTACGGATCACAACATTTTATCATTTTATCAATGGGTTTCATAAATCATTTCAGATTTAAACATTCCACCTTTTAAATAGCATTTTGCATTTACAACTGCAATTTAATTAAATGTTTTAAATACTAAAATGAGGTTGAAACTGTTTTTACAAATACAAAACATAAGAATATTTGGACATCTATAGCCCGTACAGATGATCCAAATGTTGAGAGATGTTTCTTCTTCATATTGTTAACATTCACTGTGTGAATCTACGTATCAGCTTAGCTACAGTTTAAAAAGCTATTTAAATTTTTGAGACGCTAATATTTTTTGCTACTCTTCTATTTCTGTTGATTAGTCGGTAGGTGTATTTACCTTTCTCACACAGAGTTATTTTGTGTGAGATGGGAGGTCATATAAATGTGATTAATAAATAAAATACATTTTTACCAACTGTAATTTAACAATGGCATTCTGTATTCATTTTAATATAGCTGGCAAGCAAGTACCCCAATGTTATCCCAGTTCTGTTACATCTGCACGAACCATGATGCTGTTCAATCTTGGAAGTGCCTACTGCTTAAGAAGCGAGTATGACAAAGCACGGAAATGTCTGCATCAGGTTAAAAAAAGGGTTTCTTATTTAATTTTGGGCAAAACTGTTAAAATATGATCAACTGCAATATTAAAGCAAGATATAGAATCACCTTTGCTGTTTTCACTGGAGCAATATTTGATCCTAACAAGTTGGGAGGCAGGACCCTTTCCTCAACCATGAAAGTTAAGCATTCTCTGCAGATTTCTGCAAATATGTGTTGTCCTCTGTGCAAGTCCCAGAGACCAAACCAAAGAAATACTGTTATAATTTGTAAGTTAGAAAGCTTGAACAATGTTTCCTGTTGAACATATGTGTTTGGGAAAATCTCATTACATCTTAGAAATGGTCTGTTTAAACATTTTCTTAAAATAACTTAATTTAAAAGATGATTTAGAGGGAAGAGATGTCCAACTGCATCTTTGGGTCAATTTACATAATGATACTTTACATAGATTAATGCAAATGATGTAGTCATATTAATTATCTATCTTGCTTTAACAATTTGTTTGGGGGGGATGAAATCTGATATAAAATACTTTTTATTGCATCAGAGGCATACTGTATTCTTTTGTTAAAAAGATATTAATTTACCTTTTATTTCCTGTTTGGTATTAATACAAGGCTGCCTCACTGATTCATCCAAAAGAGATTCCACCAGAAGCTATCTTACTGGCTGTATATCTTGAGCTTCAGAACGGTAAACATTTGCTGTTTTTTAATTATATTTTTTATGAAGCATTTTTAAGACATGAAGGAAAGGGGAAAGAGGAAAGACACGCAAAACAGGAACATAATAAAACTAAAACACAGAATAGGGAGTTTACAAGTGTCATGGAATTGGGTTAGGATTTTCAGGGTTTCATTAATTGGGTTTAGATAACTGAATAAACTACAAGTCATTAATAAAATCCAATATATCCAATAATATACGAGTAGCAGTAGTAGCAGTCAACACAGTATATATCATAAAAGGAGATTGAATTATAGTAATTTCTATTCAGATAATTAAAGACGATGTCAAGAGAAAGCCATTTTTTTATTTCTACAAATTTGTAAATAGTCTTTTAACCTAAATATGGTGTTCAAGTTGGAATAAATTCTGTATCAGATTTTGAAAAATAATGAAGTTATTTTTGACACCAAGTCTTACAAAGATTAATTAGCCATTTTTCTGCAGAAGGAATTCTAAGTATCCTCCAATAGGAAATTGCAGTTAATTACATATAAACTTAGTTCAGTATACTTGGTGAGAATGTTACATGTAGCCATATTTAATATAAAAAGAGTTGGAAAGAAATTCTATTTTTCAAATTTGTTTCTATTGCAAATCCTTTTCCAAATTTGTTGAACGTATATACTAACTAAATATTATTGCTAATGACTGCCTCTGGGTTAAATCAAAATATATTTTGGTCCCACAAGATTGCATCCTCTATTGTAGTTATATTCCCTTAACTGAGGATAAGTCTCACCAAAAGAAATAAAAATTATTTCTGAGTGGATCAGCATAGGCTTGTACTTGGACCTCACAGAAATCAATGGGATCAAAAGTGTATGTCACAGCCAGTTTTATTTGTATATATGCATGTTTTTTGTTGTTCGGGAACTAAATCATGTCTGACTCTTCACAACCCCACAGACCAAAGCATGACAGAGTTCTCTGCCTTCCACTGTCTTTCAGAGTTCACCCATATTTATGCTCAATGCATCAATGACACTAACTATCTCATCCTCTGTGGTCCCCTACTGAAATAATATACCAGCTGTCATTTAAATAGATCTAATATTGACTGTATATTTTACAGTATTTTTCTTCATCAAAATTCCTTTATTGCATAACAATTCTTGAATCTAAATTCAGCACCCATTTAATTTAGTCTTAGTCGGTTTCTGGTTCATATTTCACTGTTGTGATATAGTTTTGTGATGAAAAGAATTTACAGTGAATATTGACTTCTTATTCCTTGTTAAAATTCTGTCCATTTAAATAATTTGGAACCACAATTCATCTTCTTCAGAGTTGTTAAGCATGAAAGATGATTCCAATTATCAAAAGCTTACACTGCATCAAGAAAGATTATAGTTGTCCTCTCATTTTATCAATAACATTCAAGATACAGCTGACATTATCTGTCATCTATTTCTTTGGAACAAATGCAGTCTGACCAGAAAGTATTAATTCAGTTTTTTAAAAATCCCCTTTTTGCAAGTATTGTGGTCTGTATTCATTAATGAAATACTTCTATACGATTCTGAATAGTTGTCATTTTCTTTCCTTGTAGATCAGAGAAATGAAAGCTTCTTTCCATAACATAGGGAGTTCTTGACTTCATTAATTACCTAGGATAGTGAACTAATCAACATTTCTTGGAAACACTTGTAGTATATTGTGGAAATGTCATCAAATCCGGGAGATTTGTTTAATTTCTGTTTTCTGATTGCTTCCATAGTTTGGTTTGGTTACGTGTTAAGAATTTCATTTTTGTTGATCTATAAATTTTAATATATTCAAGTATTCCTTAATCTTTCTGGATAAAATCTGTTTACTATATAATCTTGAATTATATTTAAAAAATTGCCCCATGATATCCTTGTCTAGTTTGCATTTCTAATTCAGTACCAAATAGAAGAAATAATTCTTTGGTCTTGTTCATTTCATAGTTGGCAAATCAAAATTTTCTTGATTAAGTGCTTTTTCCAAAATATTTAGCTTTGATAAAATTTGAGTAGGATTCATATATTAAAGTGCTCATTTAATTCCATTCGAGCTAGTTAATTATGAATCGTTTTAATCCTTTATACTAAATTCACAATTGGATTATAGTTGTGATTTATTTGCTTTAAGCTCATTTAACAATAAATCCTGTTATTGCACTTTTTTTTTTTGCTTGATGCCGGAGAGATAAATAGTTCTTTAAAATTCTTTAGTTGAGTCCCTATGCAGTAGATAAAGAATCTTAAATTGATTTTGAAGAAACTTGATATCTCTTGGCACTTCAATTTGAAGCCACTTTGTAATATTAAAAGTTTCTCTAACTTTTAGTCTGGAGGGTCTTCTATTTAATTATTGTTAGAATTATTGTTATTTGCATATGTAGGTCTGTAACTTCTTGTCTAGGAGATTAATGAGTTAGTAATCAAGAACATATAGATTCTAAATTAAGTTTATAAACTGAAGACTAGGAGGTGTATTTTTATCCATGTTTATTTATTCATTTATATTCCACTTTATTATTTTCATAAATAACTCAAAGCATGAACATATATCGCACACCTCTTTCTCCTACTTTCCCCACAATAACCCCGTGAAGTCTATTTGTATCTCTACAAATTGAAGAGATAATAACAACATATTATTCATATTTTGAGGCAGTGGTTCCTTTTAGATAATGCAGGTGTGTGTATGGAGGAAAAAGTGTTTCCCTCTGCAATTTCAAAAATTTACTGGCAGTTGAATTTTGTGGTGTGCCTGATGTTTCATAGACTTGTCACATATAAGATCTTAATAAATTTTGAAATTGTTTTAGGCAATACTCAACTGGCATTGCAAATCATCAAAAGAAACCAGCTTCTCCCTTCAGTGAAAATGCTCTCTGAAATACGAAAGAAACCTGTATTCCAACCTCCCCACTTGGTTCAACCTATTCAGATGCCAACATTCACCACTGTTCAGAGGAAGTGAACCTCTATAAATAGAATGGTCCTTTTGAGGGAGCACTTAAGATTTGTTTTGTAATGTTGAAAAAATGTTTTAACTACATATATCATACATTAAGGTTTTTTTAATTATAAAATAAAATCTATAGAAAGACTTAAGATTCATTTTATTTTGTTCAAATTGTTACTTATGATGTTTATTGGTACTGTGAATCTCTTATCCATTCAAAATAGTGTGGCATTTTTGCATTGCCTCCAAGAAAATGGCTTGGATTTAATACAATAATAATAAAATAGCAGAGTTGGAAGGGACCTTGGAGGTTTTCTAGTCCAACCCCCTGCCTAGGCAGGAAGCCCTATACCGTTTCAGACAGATGGCTTCTTAAAGACTTCCAGTGTTGGGGCATTCACAACTTCTGGAGGCAAGCTGTTCCACTGATTAATTGTTCTGTCAGGAAATTTCTCCTCAGTTCTAAATTGCTTCTCTCCTTGATTAGTTTCCACCCATTGCTTCTTGTTCTACCCTTAGGTGCCTTGGAGAATAGTTTGACTCCCTCTTCTTTGTGGCAACCCAAGATATTGGAACACTGCTATCATGTCTCCCCTAGTCCTTCTTTCTATTAAACTAGACAACCGTTCTTCATATGTTTTAGTCTCCAGTCCCCTAATCATCTTTGTTGCTCTTCTCTGCACTCTTTCAATTTTTCTGTGAAAGAATTAAGGTTAGTTTGAGGAAGCCATTGCACAACTGAAGCAAGTAGTTATATTACAGTAAAGATAGTCCTCAATTTACAACCACAACTGGGATTGGATTTTTAGTTACTAAATAGTGCAGTCATTGAATCATCACATGACCAAACCCAATTTTTATAACCATGTTTACTGTGTTCATTAAATACATCATGTGTAAATCTAGCTTCCCCAATTGACATTACTTGTCAAGCCAGCTAGGAAGATCACAAATAGCAATAATGTGGCTGAAAAACATTGCAACAATGTGTGAGCCAGTTGTCCAGCACCTGAATTGTGATCATATGATTGTGCGGATGGTGCAACAGTTTCGACTAAGAATGGATCACCTTTTCCAACTTTGCACCATTGTTGTTTATCCTTTAAAAATTTGAACCATTGTGTATTGAACAATCATAAATCTAGGGCTACTTATAAGGCAGCAATTCCATGAAAATGAGTTTTTGACTCTTGGTGACTGGCATATAAAAATAACTTTTAATAAAGACAAAAGTTTGGCACTATTAAAAATAACTTGGGATTTTGTAAAAAAAATAATTGATTTTTCATTGAATTGGATCTATCCTTGTCCAAATTGAATCTTCTGCCATGTCATCAAGTAAAAATCAACAGAAATAGCATTCTTGAATTATCTCAGAATCGTAGGAAATCTAAATTTTCTGCTGGTTCATGGAAACAACTTTTGAGGAAACTAAAAATGTTGCCCAAGACAATGAGCCTTGTTAATTGCGTAGGTCAAGAATGAGGAAAAAACACAGCAACAGCTACATAGGTGCTAAGGCGACGAGGGACAAGGGTTGTAGGAGAAAAATATATATTAGGCTTAACCTACCAGTCCATAAAGTGGCAGGTTCTCCTTCACCCAAAACCCAGAACCATAGCTGATCCAAAATGGTTTAGCAAAACTTCCAGAATATGAGGATTCTAGAACTAAAACAGAAAATTTTCTATTTCATACAAGCCCCTACTGATCTGTTGAAAGTCAGTCTAGTTACATACAATTTTGACTGTTGTCAAAACTTTAAATATGTTACCGATGGTACTTAAGCACATGCTTCTTTGACTCTAAGAAGCAGACATTTGTCACTTTGTCATTACAATGTCATGTAATTACAACTTAACAGTAGAGGTACAAATGGTTCAAATTAAAAAGGGCTGTAATTTGTTGTTATATCAGACAATGTAATATATGAATAAAAGTATTAACAGGGAAAGAAACAGGTGTTACCAATCACAGATGTGAAAAGATATGGGCAACTGTTTTTGGAGATGGAAAAAAAGACAAACCACATTTGAAGTGAAACTCACATTTATTTAATTAAACAAAAATAAAATAAACTGCATAGAAACATTTTTAAAGTCCATGGAGACCATGACTTTGTTTTAAGGCTGCTAGTAGCTGATACATCGTCTCCTTGCTACATCCTTCAGCCTTCTCCATGGACCACAAAGATACATTCAGAAGCCTCCATTTGAAAAAAAACACAAGTTCTAACATTTTAGCTTGTCCAAATAAAGCTTGTGCCTCACCTTTCTCATATCACTCTGCAATCCAACAGCAATAGTTGGGATGATCAAATTTCAAAAATTATCAGCTTATAATTGAGAAAATAACCTTGGCCAATCCAGCAATAATACATAGAAGGGGGTCTGTAAGAATCTATGTTTTCTTTTAACAAATCTGATGTGTGTTTGGCAATATACGAACCACTAAAAATTCAACTTGCTTTAAAAAATAGTGTATTTTCCAAAGCTAGTCAGAATCTTAAGTAGTTCCCATTTTTAAAAAATGGGAGAAAATGGATTTATGTTAAGACAAATCAATGGAAGATTTTGTCCGCAGAGTTTCTATGCTGATTTTTAAATTTTTTTTGGTCTTGGACCAACCACAGGGTTTAGGCACAGAAAAATACTGGAAATGCTTTTTTCAAGAAAATAATCCCAAAGGTATGTCATACTACTGCTACTTTAAAAATAAAAAAGCGGGGGAGAGAGGATTAGCACTATATAAACAGATATGCATTAGGTGAGGCACAATACAAGGAATATCACATACAAAGTAGGAAAAGCCATAAGTTTGTATGAGTGAACACACATTACATAACCTATTTTAAAAATATATGTGTATATATTTATATATATATATATGAAGGGAGGCTACAAACAAGATCTCCCATGGGAAAGAAGCTACATGGAGTTAAGAAATCTATAATGCTACAAAAAGAAGGTACAGATTTGGTGACAAAAGAATACCACACCCTACTACATACACTAAACATTCAGTGACCAAAGCTCTGAAGAAAGGAGCTTCCCACAAAAAAAAAATCAACCTGAGTTTGTAAGTTGATACAATCATTGAAGTGGTCTAGGACCATGCAGACACACAAACATTTTTTAAAAACCTTTTTCTTCAAGAATCATTACTTGAAGATTGTGATCGTGGTGTGGAGGAGAAGGAAATTGACCTAATGTTTGTCATGCTCTAAAACCACTTAAAGGAATCCCAAAAAGGCATCTTCCATTCAAACTCAACTAATTCTAAATAGTTTTCTGTGCCCATTTCTCCATCTTCACTTATTAGCAAGATTGAGAAATTGTGATAATCCACAAGGTATTCATAGTGTGCTTTCATTGTATCATTGCAGCATGTGGGAAACGATGGATGAAATAATTCAATTTAAGATGATTTGGATGAGAATCCTTTGTCTCTGCCTAAATAAGCTGCTATATGAAAATTTGTAAAACAAAAAAAAAAATCAATGTAAGACCGCTAAATCTTCTTTCACTGTATGTTGATACAGGAGAAGATTATTATTTCCTTTCATAGACTTTGAACAATTAACCAGGCATTTCCAGATCTCCAGAAGATGGCTTTTCTCTCAACTTGTTATAAATGCAATGTATTTCTTTTTCTCAGAGAGGAGGCCAATAACCTATTGTGATTCTGTAACTAGAGTTACTGTATTTTTCAGACTGTAAGACGCACCTAGCTTTTGGTGAGGAAAAAAAAATCTGCCTCTGCAGAATTTGCCTCCTAACAGCAAACAGTCTGGTCAGTTTGAGCACAGCCTGATTTAGCATGAGCAGCTGATTGCAGTTGGATCGGCCTCCTGGAATACTGCCTATCAGATGCTCCAGACTGTGGGGATCACCACTGCCCATCGGTGCCACCTATCCGCATGCCCCATTTTCAGCCTCCATCCGCCCCATTTTCAGTTTGTTCCCTGCGGCTTACAACAGGCCAAAAATGAGTTGCACGGAGGTTAAAAAATGGGGCATGTAGAGGCTGCAATAGGTGGCAGTGCCGATGGTGGTGCTGGCACTGATGGGCAGTAGAGATCCCCTCAGCCTGGAACAGCTGATTTGTGGTATTCCAGGAGGCAGATCCAACTGCCAATCAGCTGCTCATGTTAAATCAGGCAGTGCTGAAGCTGATCAGACTGTTTGCTGCAAGGAGGCAAATTGCTGGGAGGCAGAGGCTGACCGGTAGGGGCTGGCGGGGCTTCAGCAACATTCACTCAATAAGACAGGCACACATTTCCACCCACTTTTTTGTGGGGGGAATGCCTCTCATACACTGAAAAATACAGTAATTCATTATGCAACTAACTAGGCTAAGTATTGAAATAGAGGTAGGGTTGTTCCCTAGACATAAGGTCATAGAGAAAGATGATTAATAGATATGCCTGAGGTGTCCATTTTTAGTTCAGATGGCCTAATATTAAAAGAAAACAGTCAGGATGTTATTGCTCTTTTGAGCAGGAACCAAAAAAGCTTACCTGGCTTTCAGGTGGTTTTCTTACCATGCTGAATACCCAATTTTTCCTCTAATGTCTGGAGGCTAACTTTGAGGTAGATGCTGTGCTTATAAAATTAACGGTGAGGTAGGAATTTAAGACATATTTATTCAAGCATCCTGTATCACAGCAAATTGGGCTTGCTGATTTCCCAAAGACACCAGGACTATAAACAGTGCTGTCTTATGTATCAATATTTACTTTTTACACAGCTTAAAACTGTGTCCATAGGTAGGGTGGTGTCTAACTTTTCTTTAAAAAAAACAACCACCATTACTTTTTGGCACCATCTGGATATGACCATTTAAAAGGAAAAAAAGCACTATATAAATGAACCAGAATTTTGAACCAGAAAAAAGAAATAAGAATCTCCTAATCTTCAAAAGAAATCAGAGAAGTGAGTAAAATGAAATGGAAGTTTTTCTTCAATAAATTAATTTTGAACTTAATTGCTTAAAAGTGACAGGATCAAATCATGCAATTCCAGCTGGACGCCATAAAGAAGTACCTCCTTTAGTATTCGTTCTGATTAATCTTAGGCAGAGTATAATTTATAGTTATCAAATGCCATTAGTTTCCCTGAAATTTATTTAAGAGTACACTGTTCAGTTTACTGATGAAGTACCTGCTATTTAGCAGCACTTCTTAGCTTCCTTATTGAGTTTTCAAGAAAAGAAAATAATTAGAAAAGTAAATAACCTAACAGCTTATTGATTAGCCAAATTCAAATATTTAAAGCACAACCAGTCCCCAAATATAGGTTAAACTTTATAAACAACAAATATTTTGTAAATGAGATGTATTAGTTTAGTAGCCAAGAGCTAAAGAATAAACACATTTACAAGCTGTTTTCAAACCTTTGCTCACCTAGTGTTAATCTGTATTCAATTTCTGCTCAGGAGCCCAGTAAGTCCATTCCAAATAAAACCAGACCCCTAGAGGGCATTTTAAATTGACAATATTTTTTCTATTATACTATTTAATTCATTGTATTATAAATACTCCCGTGAGAAGTTTCCATTAAACCTTAAAGTGAGATTATGTGTGCTTTGCATTATCTATTGCAGTAACTGGACAAAAGTAAATCTGGCAGCCAAGCAGCAGCATATAAAAAATTAAAAACTTAATAATACACGAGGAGAATAGTATGAAGACACTATTTTTCTAAATTGTTTACTTTGTGCCAAAATAGCAGATATACATCTGCAATAGCATGAAATAAAGTATTTGTGGATGAACAAATACACAACACATACCTTCTTCCCCCGATAGGGTTCCTGTCTTTGCAATCTTGTATAGCCCCTTAAATGTAGGCATGTAAGTGTGCAGATATATGTCTTTCAAAAGTAGAACTACCTTAATTATCAGTTTTATGAGGTTAGAAAGAATGGATGGCACAGAAGTTACTGGACAAAAACTTCTAGAAATAGCTTAGTTTACAATAAGCCTAGCAGAAAACAAAGTTGGAATCAATGAAAATAACAGCTTCTATTAGAAGAACATCAAGAATTCTGTTAACAATAAAGCTTTTAACCAGTTATCTTTGGTAGCCATTTTGGAGAAACTAACATTAGAGTTTAAAGTACAAACTAAAATCTGAAATGCCTTCATAGATTATGCACTGGTCTTACATTAAGTTTGGCATCAAGATAGATAAACTTAAATTTCCAGTGACAATGCTCAATGTTCTTTGTCAACTCCAATAACAATTTCTGACAAGCCTAATGTGACTTATATGGGACAAGACTTATATATTTTATATCCTGCCTTTATTAATTATTAAAGGCAGGGGCAATAGAACCCCCCTCCCTTTGAAATAGTATATTTGGTGTCTAAGAGAAGAATATTTTCAAGCATCATGATATGTTATCTTAAAGAATTAATACCACCTCCATCGTATGCTACTGGTATATTGGTTTGCCCATGGTTACGAAGGCAATCCTTAGTTTCAGATAGCCCAGTCTTTTATCCCTTAGCAGTGAAGCTCCTTTGCAACTTAGCTTTATATCAGTTGCAGCAGCATAAAATATTGGAAGTAGCTTATATTTTATCAACTCTACCCCAAGCCTAATTTGAATCCTTGAACTCAGATACTGGTGGTGACTAAAAGGAGACCATTTGGTCTGCCCAACTGATTTATATAGCATAAGACATTAGAAATGCTACGATGGTTCAGTGAAGGATTGTAAAAATGTAAGTTGTGAACACCCTGAATCTCTGGGAGAAGGATATAGTAATTAACTATTCCTTTTATTAATGTAGCCATCCAGTTAAAGAATGAATTCAATTTCATCACATCTAGAAAGTAATGCCTTTGGAAATGCAAAAAGTGCAGTCATAACATCTTCTGGTCAAAACATTCAAGGATAGATCTGCCAGTAATGAATATATGGTTGGGTAGGAAGTATTATTTTTCATTAAAGATCATTTCAGTCACTACATGAAATGTTCATATTATCCCCTTCTGATTACTCAGTTCTAAAAAAAGAAGTAATCTATTTGAAAACTCTCAGATTGCTGATTGCTCTATCAATATTTTGGATCTCCAAGCAGGATCGTAAATAAAAGACATCAGACTACCTGACAGACATGACTCCAAGGATAGCCTTAGCATAGAGACTAAGCACCATAGTAACTCAACACACATTTGCTCAAATATTCATAGAGTATATAGGGGTTAATGACAAAGCAGGGAAGGAATTACATTCCTATAATTTGATATAAAACTTGAGTTACAGCTTCTTGGAGAAGTATAAATATTCTCAGTATTTTCAGTGCTAAATGTGGCTGATTGAATTCAAGGTATTTACTAGTTTTGGTTTTAGAAATGCACCCCCATTTTACATGGCATTCTTTGGCGCTGGAGCAAATGAGGTAGGATTTAGGGTGGTTCACTTTCCACAGTCTTTATCCCAAAGAGGGAGCTACATGGTTATCCTGTCAGGATGAATTTCCCATGTAGATGTTCCATTTACTAGGGGGGGGGGGCTTGTTTGAAGAAGGCAGAAAACCGTCCACTCAGATTACATACTATTATCTACTTTCTTTCCTTACTGTTAACTTCTGATATGCACCCTGAAATTCCAAATTTGAACTTCTTGTGATATATATACCTGAAAAATCACATGTCTTGATAATGCTACAACTACAAAAAGCTAATTTCTTCAACACAAACTTTCAAAACAAAAATATCATATCATGCCTAAACATGACTCATTGTAATGGCTATTGCCACGTATTTGTTACACATATATAGACAGATACAGAATACATAAGGGAAGTAACTTAAAAAAAAAAGAACTGGAAGAAAGGTTATGAGAAAAAACACTAGCCTAAGAGGAAATCCTCATTTGCCTTGAACATCCAACTATATCAAAGCTACATTCCAAAAATATCCTTTTGAAGTCAAAAGCTATTAGGGGAGACACATTCTCACCCATTTAGCAGCTCCTTCGTCAACAACAGAGGTAACTTCTGAAGTTTCCAAGTGTAGAGAGCAACTTTGCCTAGCAGATAAAAAAAGTTGTTTCCAGGAGCTCCAGGGCTATTATGTATGGGTGGTTTTGCCCTGTGGCCCTTTGGGCCAAAGTCCAAACTACCAAAATAAGGTTGAACACATCACAACATTTTGTGCATCCTCAAACATTGTTTTGGTGTCGTGAAATTACTGCATTTTTCAAAATACACATGCAGAAAAGTACCAGTGACAAAGAACCTAGCCTTTTTGTTTTGCCTGGTGATTTCCATCCCATTTCAAAAGAAAAGGCCTTCTGAAATAAGATGCTATGTGGAACAGTATGTCAAATGCACTGAG
This sequence comes from Thamnophis sirtalis, assembly GCF_051295495.1. Lineage (NCBI taxonomy): Eukaryota > Metazoa > Chordata > Lepidosauria > Squamata > Natricidae > Thamnophis > Thamnophis sirtalis. Next base: position 51,555,901 of record NW_028261384.1, read on the forward strand.
GTATAAAAAAAGAGAACAAAGAAACGATTTCTCTGCTGCAGCAGCATCTAAAAATACAGCTCCCTTCACCTTCTCCAATAAGAAAAACACAGTACAATCTGAATATAAAACAATTAAAAATCTAAAACTACTGATTTTTTCTTCTTTTTCAAGATGAGTGTGCCTCTTTGGCAGAATCTACAAAATTTATCACACAACCAGCTAATGTGCACATAAATAAGCTTGTGCATGAGTGTCCCATTTAGGGAAAAAGAGACTTAATTTTATACTGCACTGTGTATACTGTGGGTATAAAGGAACATAAAGATAATGAGGTAGATTAAGAGTTCATATAATCACAGGTTCAACCCCTGCAGATATAAAGGGAAAATACATTCATCTATAAAAAAATTAAAGATGAGGTAGGTTTGAACTATCATTGGAATATTTGTGTGTTTATGTGGGGCAAGATCTCTTAGAAGGATTTTCCCTGAGACAGTTTCTTCTTAGTACACATATACAGATTAGAATATGAGGATTCGATTGTTTCCAAAGTCCACCACAACTATCATACCATCTGGGGTGACTGTAATACCTGAAGGACGGTCCATCTGACCAAAGCCACTTCCCTGAGTGCCAAATTTGCATAAAAAACTACCATTTGGCTCAAAAATCTGTACACGGTGGTTCCTAGAATCTGCAACAATAATACGACCTTCCTGATCCACAGCCACACCTTGTGGGCGCAAAAACTGGCCATTATTTGTGCCTTCAGACCCAAGGAAACGGGCTGACTGACAGTCAGGGCGAATGACTAGAAGTCGATGATTGTTGAAATCAGTCACGACAAGATGGCCCTCGTGATTGAATGTCACACCTCGTGGGGAATCAAAGTGCTTCCAGAGTGCTCCTTCAAAACCATATTTATTCAGGAACACTCCGTCAGGTCCAAACAATTGAACCCGATGATTCCTTGTGTCGGACACCAGGATTTTTCCCTCAGAGTTAACTGCTACATCCCATGGATAATTGAACTGCCCATTCTTGGTTCCCTTCTCCCCAAACTTGAGAATGAACTGGCCATCAAAAGTGAAGATCTGGATGCGATGATTGTCCTTGTCTGCCACAACAATCCTCCGTGAGGAGTCACAGGCAACACCAGCAGGCCTATCAAACTGGCCAGGTCTGGCGCCCAAGGTGCCAAACTTGTGGTGAAAAGCCCCACAAGGTTTAAAGATCTGAATGCGGTTGTTGCTACGATCAGCAACAATGATATAGCCTTCCTTATCTACACTAACACCCCAGGGGCGGCACAGTTTTCCATCACTATCCCCCTCACTAGCAAAACAGAGCCCTGGCAATCCAATGCCAACATAACTACGTCCTGATTTGACCATGACTTTAAATGGGCTGCTTTCTATATGCTGGTTGCACATCATGACTGAGATCAGATGTTCCCCTTCCATCTGTGGCCTGTAATTTACAAGGTAAGTTCCATTCTGCTGGTCACAAATATCAGCACCAAAGAGATTTCCATCTGGCCCCATTACAACAGCTGAAATCATGTCTCCCCCAGAAAGGCGAGGCTCACCATCATGATCATAACCTATCACTGAGAAAGTAGCTACTTTGCCTTGCAATGCACGTTTGAGACCCTCCCCAGTGGCTTTGGTCAGAGGAGCAAAGGCCCCACTGCTGACAAACCCCATAGACTTGATGGCCAAATACAGTGCTTGATCAGGAGGAGTAAACATGACCCTGTCATCCTCTTGAGGCTGCAGGAAGCCTCTTACATTCTTCATTTCCTGCATCTGTGCAAGCATCCGATCCCGTGCCAAGAGGATATCCATGTTCCGTCCCTCTTCCAAGACTTGCTGGACTGCGCTGATGGTGTTATCTAGCTTATTAAGATTTTGACGTAATTTTTCAACTTGCAAGTAGAGGGATTTGGCTTTCACTTGGCGGATTTTTTCCACCTAAGATAAGAGCAAGAAAACATATTTGGAATTATCAACTACAAATACTATAGAAAATGGAACAGAATATTTGAATGTGAAAAAGCACACCCTACAAAACTATTAAAATTAATAAAGAATTTTAATACTCCTTCCAATGTAATGTTTACTTATTTTATTTACTGTTAAATCTCTACCTAAATATTCTTGGAAAGCCAGACCATAATGATTTCCAACATATTATATAATAAAGTAGCCAACAAAGCTGACATAAATACAAAATAATATGTAACAGCTCATATAAAACATTGCTAAAATAGCCATCAAGCAAATTGATAAATTCAAAGAGATAATCACAAAGGAAAGCTAGCTTACATAAGTGTTTTTAAAATCTGACTAGACAAGCAGCCAAGAAGCACTAAGACCTTGGGGGGGGGAGGGGATTCCATAATATTGGTGTTGCCACTGAGGAGGCCTGGTTGCACCCAATGTTCCCTCTAATTTTTTTTCAGTGTGTGCGGAAAAGTATAGTGTTTGAGCGGCACATTTTCATGCCTGAGCACCTGAATTTTTTTCACAGATGTTTCACAGAGCAATTGATTTATAGGATCCAAATTGGAATGGAGAAAAATGGTTTTGTGCATGAGTGTGTGTATGTGTTTGAGTGAGTGAGGGATCCGGTAAGGGAACTGTGCCTATTTAGGAAAGAAGGTAAATTATTGCAAACATGATCAGTCAAAGATAAGTATGGGGACAGATTGGGCGGTAGAGAGAAATGATAAAAGAGTGGGAAAGAGGAAGAAAAAAAGAGGGAAGAGAGACAGAAAAAGACAGAGGAAAGAGAAAGTGACAGAAGAATGGAAAAGAAAGAGAAAGAGAAGAGAAACAAAGAGAAAGAGGATGAGAGAGACAGAGAGAGGAGAGAGAAAAGAGTAAGATACAACATCTCATTTCAACCCTGAGGTGCAAATATTCTCTTTGATTGGTAATTTTATTTGTCCATTTACTATCCAATACTCTCATTTCTCCTTAAGTTCATCAAGAATTCCTTTCTTTTTATTGAATTTATCACAATACCGTGAGAATAACTTTTTCAGCATAGCTTTACAGCTATTTAAAATACATAGTAATTTAGGTCAGGTTTTCAGAACATTAGTCTATTTATAAGTCACTAAGTGCAAAGAAACAGAATTCAGAAAGTTGGCTTCCCTTTTTGTAATTGCCTATTGCCTGCTTAATTTTCTACCTATATTTTTGATAACTGATGTTCTGTTGACCCAAGAAGCCCATCGTAGAAAGAAACCCTCCCTATGAACTTTGTTGGGTTTCCATGGAATGAAGTTTGATCTTTTTCTCAACCATACAGGAGGATATAATCAAGATAGTTGATAATTGCCTATCAATCTAACAGTATGGCAATTGACAATCACTTTATATTTCAACTCTAACTCTTTCAGTCTTAAAGGTTTGGGGAGGAGAAATCCAAAAATTCTTTTAAAGAGGAAAAAAAATGCTTGAACAATTGCATCCAGGGAGACATGTATATATACACAACACACAGAGAAACAAACTTAACAAAGTGCTAAGCCTGCCCACCAACTATCTCTCTCTCTCTCTTAATGAGAGAGAGAGAAAGAGAGGGAGAGGGAGTATCCCTCCTTCCTTCAGCCCAACACTCTCGCTGGCATCCTGGCCAGATGAGAGGGACTGCAGAAGGTCTAGGGCAGTGAGTAATTCGATGGGAAACTTACCTCTTGGAAGGAATGACCCGGCTTGGCTCCCGCTTTTGATCTGCCGCCCAACGACCGAACAGAGAAGCGAAGAGGCAGGAGCGACAAAGCGGGAGCCAAGCCGGGTCATTCCTTCCAAGAGGCAACTTTCCCATCAAATGACTTACTGTCCTAGACTCGAGGAGACCCTCTGCAATCCCTCTCATCTGGCCAGAATGCCAGCGAGAGTGTTGGGCTGAAGGAAGGAGGGATACACACACTCACATTCTCCCCATACCTCCCTACTTCCCCCCCTCTCTCTCAAATGGCAAATCCGAGCAGCCGCTGCTGGGAGCCCGTCCCATGCCTTCTCCCAACCCCCGTACCCCTTCTCTCAGCTACTTTCTGTCTTGTGATTGCTGTCTCCAGGCTGGCTCTCCTCTCCTATTATCATGGAGGGCGCCTCACAAAAAACACTGGGCGGCAGTTGGAAACTGTTGCGTGGTGTTTTGTTGCCACGTGCGTGGCCGCGCACCCACGCAGCTTAGAGGGAACATTGGTTGCATGCAAGTAGATCTTGTTATATGAATGGAGCTTCCAGATGGTAACGTACTATGGAAGTCCTTCCTTCAGATGGTCAAAAAGATGTTGAAAGAAGCACTTTTCTGTATTTTTCGGAGTATAAGATGCACCTAGCTTTTGGGGAGGAAAACAAGAAAAAAATCTACCTCTGCCTTTGCTTCCCAGAAATTTGCCTCCTTGCAGCAAATAGCCAGTTTCAGTTTCAGCACAGACTGATTAGCACAAGAAAAAAATATCTGCCTCTGCCTCCCAGCAATTTGCCTCCTTGCAGCAAACAACACGTTTCAGTTTCAGAACAGTCTGATTAGCACAAGCAGCTGATTGTCAGTTGGATCCGCCTCCTGATCATCAGCTGTTTCAGGATGCAGGGATTGCCATAACCTATTGCCGCCTCCACGCGCCCCATTTTATCTTGTGTGCTGAGTGTGTGTATGTATGAATGTGAGAGAGAATGTTCCCACTTTTTAATTTGATTAATTTTTTATACCATTACTTGTATTTTAATAATTATTGTGGGGTGTGTATGAGGAAAGGGCCTGCTTGTTGTGCATAGTAGGACCGGGTGTGCGACCTGGAGCTCCCTCCACTGAGTGCAGACGCAGAAGTGGATGGGGGCCCAGATTCACCCCCAGTCCTGAGATGAATGATGTCCGCAGCCTGTCGGGAAGAATGGGGGCCATGGGAGGGGGGTGGGGGGGCTACGGGAACGGGGGAGGGTCGGAGCATACCAGTTACGACCATGAGGGGCAGATATGATGGGAGCTGTAGGGCTGGCCATTACCGGGGAAGGACTCACTGATTCCTTGTTCCGGCCCTGCTGGCTCAACTCAAAGGCCTGGTGGCAGGGGAGATCAAGGCCCTGGTCTCAGGTTGCTGCTGCTAAATGCCAGGTCTGTAGTAAACAAAGCTCTCCTCGTCCGGGACTTAATATTAGATGGGGAGGCAGACCTGGGATGTATAACGGAAACCTGGCTGGGCCAAGAGGGAGGAGTCCCCCTCTCAGAAATGTGCCCAGATGGGTTCCAGGCACTCCACCAACCACGACACCAGAAAAAGGGGTGGGGGAGCAGCAGTTATTATCCGAAGGTCGTTAGCTCCTCGCAGGATCCCTGCCCCAGAGATTGTGCGGTGTGAGTCTCTCCTCCTGAAGTTGGACTTAGGGGTTCAATTGGGCTTGTTTCTGACGTACCTACCTCCCAGCTGTGTCACAACAGCCCTGCCTGCGCTCCTAGAGGCAGTAGCCGGGCTGGCGGTGGAGTTCCCCAGGCTAATGGTGCTGGGGGACTTTAACTTGCCATCCCTAGGTGAATATTCTGATGGGGCACAGGAGTTCATGGCTTCCATGACAACCATGGACTTAACCCAAGTAGTTCAGGGTCCAACTCATAGAGCGGGACACACACTCAACCTTGTATTTCTCTCAGGGCAGTGGAGACGTGATCTTGAATTCAGGAGAATAGAGATCTCACCCTTGTCATGGTCAGATCACTTCCTGCTGAGGCTCAACTTTGGGATGCTACTCCCCCATTGCAGGGAGGTGGAGCCGATTAAGTGGTTCCGCCCCAGGCACCTGATGGACCCCGAAAGGATTTCAGAAGGAGCTTGGAGGGATACCCGACTCCCTTGCCCGCAATCCGACGGAGTCCTTGGTCGTGGCCTGGAATGCTGCGGCGGCTGAGGCATTAGATCGGATTGCGCCTTTGTGGCCTCTCCGCGGCAGTGGATCCAGGAGGGCACCTTAGTTTACCGAGGAACTCCGGGAGATGAAGTGCCAAAAGAGACGCCTAGAGCGACACTGGAGGACTAGTAACTCTGAATCTAACCGAACACTACTAAGATCCTTTATTAGGACTTATATAGTGGCGATAAGGGCGGCAAAATGTGCACATTTTCCCACTCTTATTACATCCGCAGAATCTCTCCCAGCCGTCCTGTTTAGGGTGACCCACTCCCTCCTGAAAGGTGAGGAAGCGGGGGAGCCCTTGCAGGGAAGAGCTGAGGAGTTTGTTCAGTTTCTGTCTGATAAAATCACTCAAGATTCGGGCAGACCTGGACTCTCTACTTGGGCAGCACCAGCTGAGATGCCGAGGGAGAGTCTTAGTCAGATTTGCTGGGATGAGTTCAAGTTTGTTACCCCTGAGGAAGTGGACAAGGCCATGGGAGCGATGAGTGCCTCCACCTGTTTACTGGTCCCATGCCCCTCCTGGCTGGTCTCGACCAGCAGGGAGGTAACACGAGGCTGGCTCCAGAGGATTACAAACGCATCTTTACAGGAGGGGTCTTTCCCTCAGCCGTTAAAGGAAGCGGTGGTAAGGTCTCTTCTTAAGAAGCCTTCTTTGGACCCAGCTATTCTTAAGAACTATCGTCCTGTCTCCAACCTTCCTTTTTTGGGAAAGGTTGTTGAGAAGGTGGTGGTGCTTCAACTCCAACGGACCTTGAATGAAGCAGATTATCTAGACTCCTTTCAGTCTGGTTTCAGGCCTGGGTACAGCACAGAAACCGCTTTGGTTGCACTGACTGATGATCTCTGGCGGGCCAGGGATAGAGGACATTCCTCTATTCTGGTGCTTCTTGACCTCTCAGTGGCCTTCGATACCATCGACCATGGTATCCTTCTGCGACGACTGGGGGAGGTGGGAATGAGAGGCACCGTTTTACAGTGGTTCTCCTCTTACCTCTTTGACAGGTCGCAGTCGGTGTTGGTCAGGGGACATAGGTCGACCCCTAGGCCCCTTAAATGTGGTGTGCTGCAGGGCTCGGTCTTGTCCCCCCTCCTATTTAACATCTACATGAAGCTGCTGGGCGAGATCATTCAACAGCACAGGGTTAAGTATCATCAGTATTGTACCTCTCTGCCCCGTGCCAGCTCAGTGTAGCGGCGGATGTGATGTGCTGATGCCTGGAAGCTGTCAGGATCTGGATGGGGGTAAACAAACTCGTACTCAATCCCGACAAGACTGAGTGGCTGTGGATGTTGCTCCCGAAGGACAGTCCAGACAGTCCATCCTTGATCCTGGGGGATGAAAACTTACACCCCTCAGAGAGGGCCCGCAATTTGGGAGTCCTCTTGGATTCACAGCTGACACTGGAACATCATTTGTCGGCTGTGACCAGGGGGGCCTTTGACTATGTTCGCCTGGTGCATCAATTGCGGCCCTACTTGGATTAGGAGGCACTCCAAATGGTCACTCATGCCCTAGTCACTTCAAGGCTGGATTACTGCAACGTGCTCTACATGGGGCTACCCTTGGAAAAGTATTCGGAGACTGCATAGTCCAGAAAGCAGCCGCGCAAGCGATATTGGGTGTACCTAGGTACACCCACGTCATACCGATCCTCCGTGAGCTGCACTGACTACCCATTGGTTTCTGGACGCAATTCAAGGTGTTGGTTATTACCTTTAAAGCTCTACATGGCGTAGGGCCAGCATACCTCCGAGACGGCCTACTGCCACATTCCTCCCAACGGCTGGTGAGATCCCACAGGGTGGGCCTCCTTCAGATGCCGTCAGCCAGACAATGCCAGCTGGCGGCTCCCCGGAGGAGAGCCTTCTCTGTGGCTGCTCCGACCCTTTGGAATGAGCTACCCCCAGAAATTCAGACCTTGCCCACTCTCATGGCCTTCAGAAAAGCTGTGAAAACCTGGCTATTCCGGCAGGCCTGGGGCTGTTGACCTCATTGTTGAGGTCCAGCCCCGATCGTAACGAATGTATGTGTGTTGTTTTTAACATGTTTTTATTGTCATTTTTTTATTATTATTCTTTCTTTGATGTAAGCCGCCCGGAGTCCTCCGGGATTGGGTGGCCTATAAATTGATTTAATAAATAAATAAATAAATTTTCAGCTTCCTCATTATGTTTTCAGCCTCCACTCGTCCCATTTTCTGCCCATTCTGGAAGGCGGAGATCAGAATGGGCGGAAAATGAGGCGCATGGAAGCTGAAAATGGGGCATGCAGAGGCAGAAAATGGGATGCAGAAGCCAAAAATGGGGTGCACTGAGGCAGCAATAGACTATGGTAATCCCTGCAGCCTGACAGCTGATGATTGGGAAGCAGATCCAAACTGACAATCAGCTGCCTGTGCTAATCATGCTGTGCTGAAGCTGAAACTGAACAGGCTGTTTGCCGTTAGGAGGCAAATTGGTGGGAGGCAGAGGTCAAAGGGTGGGGGTCAATGGGTGGGTGGGGCTAAATTTGGTGTATAAGGCAAATTTTCATCCTCTTTTAGGAGGGGAAAAGTGAGTTTTATACTCTGAAAAATATGGTACTTCAAAAACAATGGTTAGTTATTGAAGTTGAGTTTTATGTCACATATTCCTAAGGAAACCTGAAGGAAGTCTAGGCACTATATCTAGATTTTGCTGCAGCTTCTAGATAATTTTCAAAAGCATGCTGCTCCACCCCAATTTAACACTAAATCAAAACAAACCTGACATTATCTGTGCCAAATGGAAGCATCTGGAATTACTTATCAGTCATTACTTTTACAAGTACCTGTACTTTTTCAATAGGTTCAAAATTATTTTTAATAGGGAATTCACTATTACCTCTTTTAATGCAGATGGTATTTCTGCAGAGCATGGGTTGTCAACCTGGTCCCTACCGCCCACTAGTGGGCATTTTGGGATTCCAGGTGGGCAGTAGGGACTTCAGAGGTTAAAACCTCCTTTTGAGTGAGTGGGCAAGCTCGAGCACACACATCAATAAGCCAACGTGCACGTGCACGCAAACAAGCAAACACATGGGAAGAGGAAGGGGAGGAGTGGAAACTGATAGCAGGGACAGCGGAGCAGAGCAGTTGGGGATAAAGGGGATAAAATAAAGGAGGAAAGTAAGCAGTGTTTAGTCTGGCTCATAAATTAAGTTTTGTTATGTTATAAAATAAAAGAAAGAAATAAGTAAAGGAAGAAGAAGGAGAAAATAAAAAAGGGAAAAAGGTATCCTTGATATAGTGAAATACTATAAGAAAGATAAAGAAGAAGGCAGGAAAAGGAATTTTGTTTTGATGACACTTAATAAAAATTGGCACCTAATACAGCATTGTTTTTGGTGTTTGTAATAAAAGGGAAAAGAGGAGGGAAAAAAGCACTATGTGGAGTGCAGATCAAAACGTAAAAGTAGTTGTTAAATTGTGAAACAAATTTAGAACCCATGTCTGAAAAAAAGAAATATGCTCATGTTCCGCACTTGCGCAAAAACTGGTGGGCGGTAAGGAAATTTTTCCATCAAGAAAGATCCATTAGTGGGTGGTAAGTAGAAAAAGGTTGACTACCACTGCTGTAGAGAAAGGATGTGGTGAGAGCACAACGTATTTATTAAACATTTCCCAACAAGTTCTAATCAAATGAGAACTATGCTCAGGAGACATAGGCAATACCTACACCTCAGTCAAGCACCCTGTCAATTGTGACAGGTCTATGATAGATATAAACTTCTAAGACCATCCAAGAGATTGGTCACAGCCCAGATGTTGAAGTTTCCATATGCCAACAACTTAGGGACTCCAACGTTGGATTGAAGACAACTCCAACTACTCAGATACAGAGAACATTGGACTGTGGGCTGCCTGGTACACAAATAAATGCTATCTGAATTCCAGATACACTCACATAGTTCTGTAGCCTGATGCAGGGATGTGCAGTCAGGGGAGGCAGAGCCTCATCACTGTCATCATGAAAAGAAAAAAAACGTAAAAGGAAAAAGGCAAGAGCTGAGGTCAGGCTGAGCTAGTTGCTGCCAGAGTCACCATGGATGACTCTGCTTAGTGCTTAACTGTTTAAAAAAGCCTCTAAAAAAGCACCCTGTACAGGAGGTGGCAGGAGAACAACATGCCTCATCTAGTCTGATTTTTTATGATCACTCGAGCAGAGTTAAGCAAGGGTTAAAAGCCGAAAAATTCCTGACGTAGATGACAGTGACTCTGGCAGCAACTAGCTCAGCCTGACCTCAGCTCTTGCATTTTTCCTTTTACATTTTTTTTTCTTTTCATGATGACAGGCAAGAGCAGAGTTGAAATCCTCTCTGAAATAGCTGGAAAAGGTATGGAGGGAGGGGGAGGAATTCAAACTTCATCTTCCTGGTGCAACTTTGTGTGTGTGTGTGTGTGTGTGTTTGAGAGAGGGGGAGGGAGGGAGAGAGGGAAGAAGGAGGGGAAGGGAGAAGAAAAAGAAGAAGAAAGAAGGAAAGCTATTTAGCAAAGGAGAAAAACAAATGTTGAACTGAGCATGCCTGGCTGTGGAATTCTGGGAATTGAAATCCACAAGTCTAAAAAAATTGCTGCCTCACTAGCCATAAACCTCACCGCATGTCACTGGCCTGATGAAATTGTGGTTTGTTGCATTGTGGTCTGGAAGAGGAACAGAATCTTTTAACAATGAGGGCAGGACCTGATCCCTGCCTTCAACCCTTCAAATCTGGGTTTAGATGATATTACCTAGCTTATCCAATAAAGACTCTATTAGCTTTTCCAAGTTAGCTTTTCAGGCTATACAATCCTCCAAAAAGATGATTTTATTAGCCATCAATAGTAGAAAGAAAGACTTTGAGAAATTATCTGGGTGCTTGTCTGTGCAAAATAGATTGATGACTTGGCTTTGAAAAAGTAACACAACCTGATTAACTTACTCTCTCCTGGAATAGCCTGCTTTAGCTATATTAGAGTAACTCCCTGTACCTTAGGACTTCAACATCAGTTGCACCTTCCCCTGAAAATATCTGATTCCTAACTAAATTTTCCTAATCTCATTCAGGTTTATTTTCTAAACCCATCTCCAAAAATCTATCTGAGTAAAGCCTTCCCATAAAGACCTAACGCCCATATGCTAACTTGAAGAAATTAATATAGCATCCTAGCTCAAAAACATAGACTCTACAAGAAAACAATGCTGTAGTATGAGAACAATTCTTCTCAATTGAAGAGGGTGGGGGCAAGCTTTAATCAGTCAGCCCTACGCAAGCATTTATTGCAGCAAAAGACATTGCATAGGTAGGCAATCAAATAGCAATAGAACTTAGACTTATATACTGCTTTACAATGTTTTTACAGCCCTCTCTAAGTGGTTTACAGAGTCAGCATATTGCCCACAATAATTGTCATAATCGTCATTTTACCTGCCTCGAAAGTATGAAAGGCTGAATCAACCTTGAGCCTGGTGAGATTTGAACTATGAAAAAAGCAGGCAGCTGGCAGGCAGGAGAAGTAGACTGCAGTACTGCACTCTAACCACTGTGCCACCATAGCTCAATGGTTGCTATAAAGCACCAGTCAGCAGCAATAATGGTAATTAATATTAGCAAATGACCAGCAAGACTCTCAACAGGATATTGGCAATTAGACACTTCAAGATTTAATTAGTGCCATTAAAAAAACAACCTTCCATATAGAGCTAAGTTTAGAGATTTCTCAAACTGTGGGATGAAATCACTTCACTCTTCCTCTAAGCTTTTATAACTAACAAGCCATAAAACTCCAGCTGGATCTATTTAGACCTCTGTTCCAAGCAGGAATTCATTGCTTTTTTGTAAAAATGAAATTAAAAGAACTTTGTTTTAATGTATTCTCAATTATAACAACTTTTGTTTAAGAAGACAAACAAAAAATTAATTCAGGATATGACAAAATTACCATCTTTTATAAGCAACTTTCCTTCCATAGATAATTTAAAAAAAACATAGAAGTATGCCACTGCAGTTCATAAACATATGCATTATCTTTTTACCTTCCAAAGCAGCTCACATTCTCTTTCTTCTAAAGCCTTTTTGTGTCTGGAAGTCACAGCCTTCACTTCAGATTGTACCATTTTTGCCTTCATCTCAACTTGTTCTGCTACAGCTTGCGCTTGCTCAATACTCAGCTATAACAACAAAAAAAATACATTTTAGTCAATTAATTGTACAATAGAAGACAGAGCATTTATTAAGCTGTTTTAAAAAAAATAGAACTGAAGCACAAAATAACCAAGTCTACCAAATAGAAATATAGCGTACTTAGAGTATATTCAAACCTTGACCAATATAATCAGTCTTTCAAAGTGGGCTGGCAATGGCTAATTGACCACTTCCATTATTAGCATGGATCAGAGCACAGCGTTAAAATCTTACGTGAATTAGGAATTGGTAAAACTGATTATTTTTCTCAGAAAGTGATTTATTCAAAATGGTCTGTTTCTGCAGATCTATATCTCTTGTTCAAATAATGCATACACCTTTTCCTGCCATGAATTCTGATTTAATCTACTACACAGAAATCTTCATTCACATATAATAGTAGACCTTGCTTCTTTTAATTCATTCACCATATGTACAGTTACCACATCAAGTGTGAAAAAGAGAAGCCTTGTACTTGCTATCAAATCATATCCCCACCAGTCTTCCTCATTCAATTCAGTCAATGAACTACTGGAAACATCTGTATTCATCATAATAGCTTGGCCCAGACTCTACCTGCATCCCACCAGGAGACTTTATAGTAGATTAAATCCAGCCATTCAGGAATTTGAGTGTGTTTTCTTCAATATATGCCTTGCAGTTCTCTGCTCTTAATTTCCATTTGTTCTCCTTCTTCTATGCCCACTTTCAGTGGCAGTAAGATTTAAAGTAGAAGAGTCATGAATAAAAATTCAGCCTTCCCAATTTCTTAACGCAATTGATAATATAATTGATGATCTCATTTAAACATGACTAGCACACGTTGAAAACATTTCAAAATAATTTCATTCTTTACAGCATTGTAGCATCTTATGAATTATCAACATGTTTTCTGGACTTTTTGAATATACCCACAGCCATTTTGCCCTCAATAACTGAAAGCCACCATGAAAAAAATGCTTTTAATATTTTGATAAAAAACAATCTTAATACAGCTGTGAAAATGCATGATTTATTAATTAAGAGAAAAGCAAAAGATATGTATTCTTTCTCCCACAGTGTCAAATGATTTCCATGAACGTACACTGTAAATTAGACATCTAATAACTAAAAATAACAGGAAGTTATAGGTCAACAATATTCCCATTTAGCCTAATGTATCCCCAAAAGAATCAAGCTTTAGACTTTGAGACAGATACACATTCTTAAGCACACATTACATAGCTCAAGATTTCCAAGTATTAACATCACTGTTGAAAATGACCATTGGCTTACCTGAAGGGTCCTTTTCTGTGCACCGTGGAAGAGTCCAAGCCATGGGTTAAATCAGTCTGGTTGCCCTGGGACTGAGGAATCTTTTCCTTGGCCACGCCTCCTGGTGTTACTTGGCGCCAGAATTTTGAGATGGTTTGGAACCATGAAGGCTGGAAGCGTGATGAATCAGGTAAAGAAAGTCCAAGTTGACACGGAGGTCACGAATCCCTGGACTAAGAAACCAGGGTGGGTTGGACTCTCTCGCGGTGCACAGAAAAGGACCCTTCAGGTAAGCCAATTGTCATTCTCCTGTGCACCGCTTGGAGAGTCCAAGCGACGGGACATACCCAAGTTATATGTCACTAGGGCGGGCAGAAGAACAGTCTCGGGATTCAGTTGTGGAAACAACCACCTACCGAAAGATGCCTCGGCCATGGCATACATGTCAAATTTATAGTTCCTGACAAAGGACGATGGTGAGGACCAAGTAGTCACTCTGCAGATGTCTTCAATGGTAGCCTGGGTGTCCCAGGCCATGGTGGTGGCAGCGCTTCTAGTGGAGTGGGCAGTAATGTGCCAGGGTACTGCCCTGGACTGGTGTTCATATGCAGCTGCTACCTACCAACCGTGGAAGATGTTACCTTCTTACCCATGGAGCCAGGCAAACAAAACAAAGAGGGCCTCTGACCTACGGAAGTCCGCAGAGCGTTTGATGTATATTCACAGAGCCATCTGATGTCCACCTTGTGCCAACCACATTCCCTCGGGTGGTTGGGGCACAGGCAGAAGTTAGGCAGGATTACTTCCTGTGTCCTGTGGAACCAGGTGTTGACCTTCGGGATAAAAGCAGGATCCAGACGCAGTACGACCCTGTCCGGGTGGACAACACATAGATCCTCCTGGACCGATAAAGCCACCAGTTCCGAGATGCGTCTTGCAGATGTTATTGCAACAAGAAAGGCAGTCTTCAAGGTGAAGTGACGAAGAGATGTCATATGTAGAGGCTCAAAGGGCAGAGAGGTAAGAGCCTGTAAGATCACTGATAGCTGCCAGGTGGGATAGCGGTGGACCACCAGAGGACGTAAGTTGGAGGCACCCTTAAGGAAACAGCAAACCCTTGAGATCTTGCTGAGGGGCTGGGTTGGGTTGCCGGACCAGACGGTGGATAGTGCCATGACCTGACGAAGGGTATTGTGAGCAAGACCTTTGTCTAGGCCCCTTGTAGAAAGTCCAGTATGCGGGAAACAGACACAGTGACTGGATCGAGATGGTAGTTGTCACACCACTTGGTGAAAGTGGACCAGGTGGAATCATATATCCTGGTCGTCGATGGTTGTCTGGACACCTGGATGGTACACACAACCTCTTCCAACACGCCTTCACTCCTTAGGAGATCCCCCTCAAGTGCCAGACAGCCAGCTGGAGCCACTGGGGATCTGGGTGTACTATGGCCCCCTGGCTGAGAGAGACTTGGTCCTGAGGAATCCGCCATGGGAATGATACTGATAGGCTGACGAGGTCAGCATATCATGACCTGCGAGGTCAGTGGGGAGCTACGAGCAAGACTTCCACCCTTTCTGTGATGATCTTGCAGATTACCTGTGGTAGAAGTGGAAGCAATGGGAAGGCATACAGAAGACCCTGAGACCATCTGCATCGAAGGGCATCCATCCCCTCTGCCCCTGGCAAGTGGAAGCAGGAGAAGCGCTGGAGCTGCGTGTTCTCTCGGGTGGCGAACAGGTTGATCACTGGGGTGCCAAATCTGTGAGACAACTGGTCAAACAGGGCCAGATCCAGACGCCACTCTGCATTGTCTATGGTGGTCCTGCTCAACTAGTCCGCCTGCGTGTAGTCCACTCCTGAGATGTGGTCGGAGTGAATGGATGCGACGTGACACTCCGCCCACCTGCCCAGGGACTCCACCTCCGTCATGAGCTTCCTGGACCTTTTTTATATGCACCTTGGTGGCCACATTGTCCGTCATCAGGAGGACGTGTTGATGAAAAACGTCCCGTTGAAAATGTCGCAGGGTGAGTTTGGCCGCTCACAGGTCTAAGAAGTTGATGTTGCAGACTGCTTCGGCTGGAGACCACTGGCCTTGAATTACACGATGTGCCATGTACGCCCCCCAACCGGCAAGGCTGGCATCTGTTGTGATGACTACTCTTGTGGGCTCCTTGAACAGGTGTCCCTTCAGTAGATCTGCTGATTGCCACTACTTGAGAGACCTCTTCATGGTTGGGGGAATCCCCACCTTCATGGATGAGTTGCTCCTGTTGGCTCTTTGATGGGGCATGAGAAGCCACTGCAACTCTCTGGAGTGAAGAGGTGCCCAGGGAACGACCAAGATGCAGGAGATCATCTTCCCCAACAGTTGTGATAGGAGTAGCATGGAGACCTGCCTCAAACCCAGAACCTTGCGGGTCAGGGATACTAAACTGTCTATCGTGTCCTGGGAAAGGAACACTCTGTTCTATCACCGCCCCCAGATGGACGAGTTTGGTAGTTGGGATGAGATGACTCTTTTCCAGGTTCAGGGAGAACCCGTGATTCCTGAGGGTCATCATTGTAATGTGGAGGTCCCATAAGGCCTGTTTCCTGGATGACGATTGGATGAGAATGTCATCCAGGTAATATTGAAGCCTTACGGGCCTGTTCCTGAGTTGCACTGCAACCACTGACAGAACTTTTGTGAAGGTCCTGGGTGCCGATGTCAGGCCGAATGGAAGGGCCCTGTACTGATAGTGTTGATTGGCATAGAAAAACCACAGGAACCTCCGGTGTTGTGGCCAAATGGGAATGTGTAGTTAAGGCTCCTTCAAGTCGATGGACGTTAGGAGGTCGCCCTGGTGAACCCCCGCTAGGATAGTCTGCAGGGATTGCATCTTGAACCTCCTGTATGCTATGTGACGGTTGAGGTTCTTGAGGTCCAAGATGGCTCTCCACCCCACCCCACCCCGAGTTCTTGGCCACCAGGAAGAGAATGGAATAAAATCCCCTCCCCTCCTGGTTGGGTGGAACTTGTTCTACAGCATTGATCTCCAGAAGATGGTAAATTTCCTGAGTTCCCTCTTGAGAGGGCAAAAGGGGGTTGGACAGTGGATGAAGTTCCGAGGGGGTTGGGAGAGAAACTCCAAGGAAAGCCCCTCCCTGACAGTCTGGAGGCATCCCCCGTGGTCAGTGCCCATTGGGGAGCGTACAGCTGGAGTTGGCCCCCAATGGGAAGGGAGCGTTGGTCACTTGGACGTGCAGAAGGGCCTATTGGAGACCCTGCCGTGGTTGGACCTGAGGTAGTTGAACTGCTGCCTACCCCTGTCCCAACGGCAACACTGTCGTTGAATGACATCCATAAAGAGATACGGGACCAGCACCAGCTCTTGCTGAGGTCCCTGAACGTTAAACATGCTAGCATTGGGGTTAACCGGAGCGGAATCTGAAGATCCCTGCCCGGTCTTAGGCTTGGTACCCACTTGGGTGGTGTTCTTAGCCTTGTGTAAGATGGACTTAAATAGACTAGGCTTAAAGAGCCCTGAGAAGGCAGGAGAATCCAGAGGAAGGTACTCATCCTCCGAGAGCTCCTGCTCCTCTTGATCCAAGTCCTCCAAAACGGAAGCCTTGCTTAGCACCGAGGACTCCAGAGGTGGGTGATGGACCTGCCTGGAGGTGGAGGGAGCCTCCTGCCTGGGCTGAGAGGAGCTGGGAGCAACAGGTGCTTGGTCATGCCTCTGCATCCCCTGGGCAATGTCATGGAGACGGCACGGACAACCACCGGCTGCATGTGGGCAGATAACTCAGGTTCCTGAGCTATGGCAGAGTCCGAGCCAATGGGGTCCCTGGAAGGAGGAGGAACATACCGGGCAAGGATGGGATCAGCGAGCCCCTCAGGGGTGGGCCCTGACTCAGAAACACACAAAAAAGCAGGAGAACCCGGTTCAGCCAGAGACCTGAGAGGGAGAGGTCCTGGAAGTCCACTTCCTCATCAATTATGGATAGTCGATCCCCCCTTGGGAGTGGTGGAATGACTATCCCGACAGGAGGGGTAGGCTGAGGGCACTCCCTCACAGCCTGGCGTTAGGCCTTCTCGAATTGTTTGTCGAGAGCCCACTGCTGCCTCTCTGCATCCCTAGTCGCCGCTGTGCAAGGTGCCTTATTGGGATGGCTATCCTAATTGGCCACCCTGCCCTTCCTTACCCCCTTGGCCCTGCCCACAGAAGTTCCCTTATTAGGGGCTTGAGAGGGACCTGGTCTACCGTCAGGGGAGTCAGATGGGCCAAGATGCTCCATGGCCTGATGGCACAGACTGCAGACAATAGGCCAACACAGGTGAAGGTCAGGAGATGAAGGAGACTCTGGTGGCTGGTGCTGGATCAGATGACACGCAGATATTGTGGAAGCAGGAACAGTTTGTGGGGAAAAAAATCCAGAGGAGTAAAACTGGGGCTCTGCAATGAGTCCAATTGACGGGAGATGAGAAAATGGAAAAGCAGCCGAGGCTGCAAGACAAGGCAGATAGATCAGGGAGAATCAGTGGATAAAAGGCAAAAAATTTACATAAGAATCCTCCCTGTGCCGGTGTATGACCACCAGGTGGCCAAGGCACCAGCGCCGCTTGGAGAAATGATGGGAGTGGAAGTGACCAATGTTCCCTCTAATTTTTTTCAGTGTGAGCAGAAAAGTATAGTGTTTGAGCGGCACATTTCCATGCCTGAGCACCTGAATTTTTTTCACAGATATCACCTAAGACAACAACGAAATCAGTGTTATTTGAAACTCAAAGTTATGTTTATTCAAGGTGCCCGCTTAATTAAAAGTGTTATATAATATCAGTATCACTTAACAACGGTCCTGCTTAGCAACCAAAATGTTGGCTCAGAAACTCTGGCATTGAAGCACGCAAGTCTTAAAGCTGTCAAGTTATAAGACCCTTGCACCCCTAACCCTTTAGGAAAAAAACCCCAGGGGTCTTCAAACCTGACAGCTTTAAGCCTTGCTGACTTCAACTCCCAGAATTCCTCCTCCAGTCATGTTGCAGCAACGTCATCTGCGTGGATCTGCTCCATCTTTGGTTTTTTTCACAGGAGGCAGGGCTGCTGCTGAAGATGCCAACGAGCCCCCACACCACTAGAATATGCATTTGTTTAGCATGACATAGAATAGTCTTTCAACCAGAAGTATGGAATAAAAGAGAGACTGATAAATATTAAAAAAATAAAACCAAAA
This sequence comes from Thamnophis sirtalis, assembly GCF_051295495.1. NCBI lineage: Eukaryota > Metazoa > Chordata > Lepidosauria > Squamata > Natricidae > Thamnophis > Thamnophis sirtalis. Next base: position 51,574,465 of record NW_028261384.1, read on the forward strand.
AGCAGCTATTTATTTGAGTTCTAGATAAACATTTAGTTCAGATTTAATAGTGTTTCAGAGATGTGGCTGTCAGCTATTTGTGTATGTATGTTATTATTATGGAAGGTTAGATGAGATTTCACCAACATTATTCACCCCTGATTAATGCATTCATTCTAATAATCGAGTCTGACTCTGAATTACAAATCTATGACTGAAGAATCTGGGTTAAGTTTTGGATTGGAAATTTGGGGAACATGAAAGTTTATGCATAATTTTTGTAATTTTTTCATTGGGTCTTAATAATGATTTTATTCATTTGGGATTTTTTTCATAGGCTTAACACAGCTCTAATTTTGTCATTAGGAGCAATGTAACATTGGCCACTAATGTATTGTATACAGGTTGCCTTAGAAGGTAATACCTTTTGTATAGTAGGAACTTAAGATAGGCAGACTTCATACAGATAAACAATTGAGAAATATTGTTCTTTTTAAAAAGCAGTGTTAATTGCTGCACCTTTCTCATATTAAGTATATTAGCTCAATTTCATGTTAGGAAAAACTTTCAGTCTTAAAGGTTTGGTGAGGAGAAATCCAAAAATTCTTTTAAAGAATTTAAATTAAATTTGAGGCTACCTCTGCTTTTGCTCTCCCTCCCTCAGTTGTGCAGCAGCAGCAGCAGCAGCAGCAGCAGCAGCTCTCAGCCTACAGCGGCAGCGTCACGCAGGCTGTGGAAGGAGGAGGAGGAGGAGGAGGAAACCAAAGAGAGGCTTTTACCGGGTCTGCGCCCCACAGCCAGGACCGTCCTTGCGCTTCAAGTCGCGTTTCTTCCTGCAAAGCCCTTCGGGCAACCCAAGAGTTCCGCTTGACGCCAGAAGGGCTTTGCAGGAAGAAACGTGGCTTGAGGTGCAAGGACGGTCCTGGCTGTGGGGCGCAGACCCGGTAAAAGCCTCTCTTTGGTTCCCTCCTCCTCCCCCTCCTTCCACAGCCTGTGTGACGCTGCCGCCGTAGGCTGAGAGCTGCCGCTGAAACAAGTTTGGGGAGGTCCTTTGCGGGCGGCCAGTTCTAGCTGCCTGCAAAGGACTTCCCCACGTTTGCTTTGAAAGAAATCTCTGCGCGGCAGTTAGAAACTGCTACGCGGGGGTTTCTTGCCATGTGCGCGGCCGCGCAGCCGCGCACCTTAGAGGGAACAGTGGAAGTGACCCAACCAGAGACACAATCAAGGCCAGCTAACCACCCTGAGGCTATCTGCAGAAGCGTGGCTGAGCGGAAACACCAATGGGGGAAAAGGCATGAATTCAGGCCCTCCCAATTGGCCGCCGCTCTGCTGTGAGGGAAAAGGAGGTAAAGATGGTGGCCACACGATTTAAAGCGATTGCGCACCCCTCCGCAGCAGGCTACACCCTCCAAAAGGCAAGAAAAACACAAAAGCACAACAATTCCAACTAAAAGGGAAACGCCGGCAGCCGCCGGAATCCTCACCGCTCCTGCCGTGCTTTAAAGCAAAAGCAGCAGCTCTCCGCTGCCGTCCAAAGGCGGTGTGGCAAGCGGAGCACCCACCACCACCACGCCTACCTCCGAGGCTCTAGGAGAAATCAAAATGACATGAAGCAAAAAGGGGGAGACAAATGAACTGCTAATTATAGGAAAAACAAATTAAGGAAAAAGAAAAGGAAATACTAGAAGGAGTCCAAGCCTAGATAAATTATGCTGGAGCTCACAAATATAAGTCCTGAACGGGCAGAGTGAGGAAAAATTCTGGCGCCAAGTGACACCAGGAGGCGTGGCCAAGGAAAAAGATTCCTCAGTCCCAGGGCAACTAGACTGATTTAACCCGTCGCTTGGACTCTCCAAGCGATGCACAGGAAAAATATCAAAAGTTGTGCTTTAACATATTTTAAATTTAAATCTTAAGATTTATGAATAAAATTTGATTAAAACTGATAATGTAGTGTTTCCCCCTTTTCCTCCATTACCAAAAATTACTTATCAGAAAGTCCTTTTTACCCAATTCAGGTAAAGCTGCATTTTAAATGTCTCTGTTGTGACTGAGTAACGGGTTCAAAGAAAATACATTTTACCAAGTTTTGGATAATTTTCCAGCTTTGGGAAACGCTGACACGAGGAAAAGTAAGGTTAAAAACATATAGGTTTATACCCTTGAGTTTCTATTGTGGACGAGTTTTCTAAAATAATTATTTACTGGGATAGCAACAAACCTGTTTTCATTATGGTAGCTGTAAGACACGGATAAAATGTAGAGGTGGGAAGCAGAGATCCTTAACAATGGAACCAACAAGTCCTGAAGGATAGCTCCAGATTTCAGATCATACTATTTCATTGTCTCATTACAAAACACTAATTTTGTAATGTTCATGTAGTATCTCTTGTCCATCAACGCACATGAGCAACATACATTTTATTGTGGGCCCAAGCTAAAATTATTCCTCCAGTTCCAAAAGATAGGGCAACCACTGTTAATCTTTTACTAACATTCAGCAACCACGTAGGCTTTTATAGTAAAAAGTCAAAATCTTCTACATGAATTCCTGACTTTCTTTCTATTGTTCCTACCAGGTATAAGCAGATTTCTGATTTACTGCTGCCATTAAAAAAAGAAAACCATCTTTTTTTTTCTCTGTAAGTTACCTAATTAAGGCCATGATGGCGAACCTATGGCATGCCAGCTCCGACGTGCATGGACATGCCGGCCAGCTGATTTTTTGCCCTTCCAGAGGGGCAAGGGGCACCATTTTTGCCCCCCCCCCCAAAACTTCAGAAAAGTCTCTAGAGACTTGCGAGGGTGAAAAGCAGCTCCAATGGGCCAACCAGAAGTTCGGAAATGATCCATTTCCAGGTAACATCTGGGGAAGTGGGGGATGCTGTTTTTGCCCTTCCCAGGAAAGCCTCCAGAGCCTGGAGAGGAGTTGCGTGCATGAGCAGAGGATCGCACACGCATGCGCAGGTGGACAGGGAGATTGAATTGGCAAGCGCAAGCACAATTTTTGCACTCTGTAAGAAAAAGGTTTGCCATCACTGTAATAAGGCATAGATGGTTCTCACCTAGCAATCTTAATCGGTATCAAAATAATTGATGGTAGGGTTAGGGAATATAATTCATGGATCAGACATCACTACTATTTGCTCAGGGTTGCTGTATGAATGGTTAAGGGATGATTACCTGGAATTGGGTTTGATCCAAATGCTTGGTTTTCTGACAGTAGGAAGCCAATAATTTGTCTGCTCTCAAATATTGTTCCAATCAGAAAAGGAGGAAAAAAGAGGAATCCTAGAAGACTTATGTATTATAAAGACAAACTAATGACGTTGCCCCCTGCTGCCTCCTTTTTTAAAATCCATCTTCTCTCGTGGATATACCTACTGTCACATTTTTTTCCAGATAGACAAGACTCATATATAAAAGAAGCAGCAATAATGGAATACCATATCATACAACTACTCAGGGAGTGGGCATAGAGGGGTTCCTGTAAATAAAGATAAGGCTAAATGCTACTCCTAACTATTTGCTTTGTACAAAGCCATGTATGTATTATTATAACAACAAAACTTTAAACTAAGAAAAATTTGCTAGCAGTCAGAGGTTTTTTAAACAATGGTTTATCTGTACAGCCCTTCCTTTTTGATCTTTTTGATACCTTTCTTCTTAAAGTTTTTTTTTGTCTTAAAATTTCCAGAAAGGTAGTTTTTTAAAAATAGGCTTGGATGCATGGTCTAAATTTGTAACCTCTTTCAAAAATCAATCTGCCATCTGGGGATTTTTCAGAAAGATGTAGGGTATGCTTTTTCTGGATGTGCTTTATTTGAAAGATTCAAAACTGGACAGAATGCCAACAATACAAGAAGTAATGCCTCTGTGACATTCCAGACCAGGAAAAATGTCCATAAGCTTTGGTAAAAGAATTTCCTACAAATTTTGATTTTGAAATGAGCTACACTTGCTTAACTGGTTTAATGGCACTTTGGACAAAATATATTTTTTGAATTTTTTTTTAAAAAAATGTATTTTTGGAAAAGGTTATCATGCACTGAGACTATTAGATCAAAGCTTTTAAAAAATCACTTTCAAGAAAATACACAGGTAGTAATGTTTTTTTCCTTTAACCAGAAATATCAATTTAATTATTTTTCTTTAGGTACACTGAGCATATGCACGAAAGACAAATTCCTTGTGTGTTCATTCACACTTGGTCAATAAAGAATTCTATTCTATTCTATTTAACTGACCTAGCAATGAGAGCGGCTTTTCCAGAGAGCCTAGGAAACCTTAAAATATAGGATGATAAAAATCAAACAGTCTGATAACATAACAAGAACTAAAACTGCAATTTGAAAAATCTCCCTTGTTTTATAGAATGACAGCTTTAAATAATGATACATTGGGAAAAGATATTGAAACTGCCTAAGCAAAAAAAGTTTTAGATAGTTAACTGCCAAAATTTAACAAGTTAAAAGGAATCTTTCCACAGAGATGGTGTGATCATAATCGCAGTTGCTGCTTTTTAAATTGTTTGTGCCAGGGTGATCCTCACCCTACTTTCTCTGCGCCTCCCCCTCTCTCTATCACATACACACACACATACCCCTATATTGATTTTTGTTGTTTTAAATTTCTTCTGTTTTCTTTCTGATGTTAAGGAAAAAAGGGCAAAATAGAATTGTAGATTTTAAAAAACAATGTATTTACAAATACTTCATACACCTCTCAAATATATTTAAAACCTATATTCATGAATCCAAGTATCACACAATAACGTGACACGTTTCTACATCATTCAAGAGAGAATGGCATAGCAGAGTATATACAGAAGTGTTCTATAACAATACTGTGTTTAACTCAGTGTTTAGCTCAATACATCAACTTAAGCTGTATTGACAGACTTCTGGAATTCTCCAGCTAGAGTTGAAGTCCATCCATTGCCAAGACTGAAAAACAATGGTTTAGCCTATCAATTATGGTTGTCTCCCAACAGGCTGCTAGACTTCAAAGAATATCAGTCCCTAGTTTAAGCTGCATATTTACCTGAATAGCTTGGCGGCCCTGTTGTGCATCTGCTAGCAGCTGAATAGTAAGAGTTCTGGAGTCCTGCAAAGCTTCTTGGAGGTAGATAAAGCTATGGCCGACATGGCGTCCCATGGTGCATTCCCGACAAATGGGAACAGAACAAGCATCACAGTAGAAATGCAGCACCTGAGACAGAGAGAGTATTGAATAGAAGATGTAAGATTTTTTTAAAGCCATTTCTTAATTGGGCAATTTGTAAAGTACACTGCAAAGGGGACAATAGAAGTTCCTTTTTGTTTTAATTCAAGGTATGAGAATAACATTTTTCTTTTGGTTATATCTTTCTTTATAAACCATTTATTTTGAAGTGCCATTAGATTTATATAATTCCTTCCAGTTAAACTCTTAATTTACTGTTTATTTAGATAAAATGTTAGTTAACTACCCTAAAACAGACTCCAGTGAACTTTCCCAAAATATTGTGTCAAGGGATTAACTGATTTATTCATCAGTGAACTACAAAGCTCTTTTCACATTTCATCCAGCAGAGGGAAGCAACAGAGAGCTGGGAGTGCTTCTCATTTAGGTTTAAAAAAAACACAAATCTCAGTGTTTACACCATCTTTTATTGCTCCAGAACAGTTTGATATGTTTATCTCTGTAGAACACAAGTAGTTCAAATTACAAGAAATGTAATACTTTAATTGTGTTCTATAATTATGTAAAATGGTGTGGCATTCATTGTTCTTATTTTTTTAGCATATCCTCATTCATTATTCTGTAAAACTAACCATGATATTAAAATATTCCAATTTAACAACTCAAATCAATGTCTAACAATCAATCAACAAAAATCATGAGTTTCAGCATTAATAAAACTATATATTTTTAATGAATTCCATGAATCTGTAGAGTCAGAAATAACTATGAGAGTTACTATTACCTGGGATCCCACAATATTCAACATTTGTTCTTTGGCAGAGCATAGCAGCATCATTTTTATTTGCTATCTGATTGCATTTTATTTCCAAATGTAAGTGTGCTCTTAAAAAAAATCCTACACAGAAAAAAAAATCCTAAAAGCACAGAAAGAAGTTCATGTAGGTCACCAGTATAATATCAGTCGTGGTGGTAGTTAGAAACACCAGAAAGAAAATGGTGTCAATATGAGCAAGAACTCTGCTTCAAACTAATAACCTACTATTAACCCTCTGAAACAGTTAATGCCAGAAGCAAAGCTAAAAGTCCAGAGAGCAGTGCTGTCATAAAGATCCAGATGCTACTTTCCACAGGGATACAATGTAGGAGTCAGTGTGCACACTAGCCACAAAAGAAAGGAAAAAGTAATGAAAAAAAATTAATAGATAGTTAAAGAAAGCCTCTAGCTGAGCTGACTGTAGCTTAAAAATGGCTTGGTAGCAGTGGGAACTACCTAATGACAAACAAATCATCTTTATTATAGAATATAGAATTGATATGCAAAACATGTTTTTAGTGTTTTGAGAATACAACTGGTTTAACAAGTGAAATTGCAAACATTTTGACCCAAACACTAGGTTGTCAGAAGAATGATTAATGAAATGAAGAGCTACTCTTTCCTCTCACTAGCTGTGCTAACAGATGCTGATGTTAAGATAAGGTGAAGTAAAAGATCATCTTTAGATTGCCTTTGTCATCTTCAAACTGGTTGGTATATTTTTAGTAGCATCTCTCTATTATTAAAGAAAATAATAATATCTCCATCTGTAGTGGTATTCTCTTCTGTTAGTCCTTGAATTACAACTGTAATGGCAGAGGTGGGGAGTTTAGTTTTAGCACCTAATTTTGGAGGAGAGTTTGAGGGAGAAAGAAAGTCTTTCCCTTCCAGCTTTGTTTTCTTTATTGAAGAAATATGGTTTTTGGGGAAGGGAGGGGAGTTAAAGGAATGGAAAGCTTTTGGGAAACTCATCCTGAAGCTGCTGCCTTAGCATGCAGAGACTGGTTTTCCAAAGCCTACAAGAGCCAGAGGTTTGCAACTGATCTGGGCAGAAAGCTCTGAAAGCAGCCTCCATTTCCTGTACGAAATGACCAAAGCAAATGGTGGCTGCTTCCAGGGGGCATGGGTACTTTTGTGTATTGGTGGATAGAAGACGCAGGAGCCATGGATGCAAGACAAGATGTTTATTTAATACAAAGATGACAGCGATTCAAAACGCCCGGTAACGCGCCAGGGTAATTATACCAACAACAGTAACTGTCAGAACTGAAAACCAATCAGGGTTAGACCTGACATAACCAATCAGGGGCTGGTAACTGGCTAGCAACAGGTTATGCTGCGTCCCAGCCAATCAGGGCGCAGCATAGGCCGTTGCTGGCCTTTTAATAATATCCTAGATATTCAACAGGTACCAGGCCCAAGGATTGAGGTTGTGTCATGGTGGGAGAAGAAGAGAGGTGGGGATGCTGCAGCATCTTCATAATGGGTTATATGGCGAATGACCATAGGAGCGATGCATCAATTGTAATTTTGAAAGAGGACCATATATATAGTTTTGAGGTGTCTGTAATAACTTTGAACCAACCTGTCTTATCTACCAATACTATCCTTTGTCAATATGGCCCTAGCCAGTGGGCAGAACCAGTGACATGAGATGATAGGAATTATAGTCCAAAATGTCTGCAAGGTACCAGTTTTACAGTTGTACCTGTCTACAGTGACATAACAAACTTCTGCCCTTTCTTGCCTTTGTTCAATATACTTCCATAGTTGGGTGATGGTAATGGTTGTGTAATAATACTTAATAATACTTAACTACTTCTTATGTTTAAAAGCATAAAATATCTAACTGGCTATTGTCCTATAAAAATGTATCCCATCTATCTGTGGTATAATACTAGTTATTAGTACAATTCTAAGTGCTTGCCAACACTTCTCCCAGCTGTTCCTCGCCATGTCCTCTGACTAAGAATGTGCATTTCCACATAGACTGACAGCAGCTTTTCATCCACAAAAAGGAATCCTACCTAACTGGCATTTTGTTCTGCCTAACAGCATTCTCTCAACTGGTCACTTTTCCAGTTCGGTTAACCATAGTTTATGAAATAAATTACAACAGTGGATATTTATTCATTATTTAAAATGTGCTATGTGTCAATTGCCAACTCGATTGTACCATCTCTGCAACTGGATTTGTTGCAGAGATGAGCAAACCAAGCTCTATTCACAATACAATATCTTTCCAGCAGAAAACTAATTCTGCATCTTAGAGTATTCCAAGATTATCCAAACATTTGCAAGGAACCTTTAAGAAAATAATGGTAGATTCTGATTAGAAGGTGAATTTACACTCTCATAAGCAAAATGCTACTTTTCTATGTCCTGGCCAAACTGTTGTGGTTGTTGTTATTCACAGAAAATAAGATAATAATTAGGTATGACATTTGGTAGCATTTCTGGTGCTAAGTGAGACAGTTGTTAAATGAGTTTTGCCCCATTTAAAAACTTTTCTTGCCATAGTTAAATGAATCACAGCAGTTATTATGTTAGCAACAAAATTGTAAAGTGGCTTTCCCAGGGACACTGCAACTGTCACAAATATGAAGCAATTGCCAAGCGTCTGAATTTTGATCATGAGCATGTGAAAAACAGTCATAAGTCAGTTTTTTCAGTGTTGTAACTGCAGTCACTATATGAATTGTTGTAAGTCAAGGACTGCCTGTAGCAGTAATCCTATGGCTGTAGACAAGATTGTCATGTCAAACAAACCCCCCCCCCCCAACAAGACAACGAGAAACCCATTTGTACTAGATGTCGCCATACTGCTACTAGGAATCAAACTGTTTGGAATGCAAAAGAATGACATTTTTAGGGATAGGTTGTGGGAAAGACATACCGTAATAGTTACATTATAATATCGGGACAGCAGAAAAACAAGAACTGCTACATGCATGAAGCCCACTTATTTGTTTAAAGGCTGGTTTTAACTAAAAACTCCACTTTGCAGGTCATTCATGGAACATTCCTAAACCTGACCTCCAGATGATATTGGTCCATCTAGTCAATGTCTACTTAGTTACTAATGTTAAAAACAACAACAACAACAACAAAAAGCAAAACTAGACACAGAAATGGAGACCAAAGGCTCAAATCCTAAAATGCAAATATTGGAAATAATCTGGAATTACACTAAAATAGTTAAACAAATAGTTCATTTCATTATGATAGAAAATATATAAAATAGAATAGCATTTCAGATTTCCTGATGCAGATTAAATTTTTCAAAACCAAACGTATCTTTTTAAAGATCATTATCAGAAGCAGTAATAGGACTTAAAGTAGTGTGTATTTGTGCTAAGAATTATTTGCAAATGCTAAAGCTATTTGAATTCAAGACTTGCATTAATGCCCATTTCCTCAGCTAGGAGGAAATGTTCTTTGAATTAGTCATGTGCATTCAAACAAACAAACAAACTCTGCCTAAAGGAACCTGCTACTTTTTCCAAAGCCGTAGGGCATATCACATGGGGCTATTCATCTTTTACAGCCGCAGCAGGCAAAGGAGTACCAGAGCAAGGCTATAAAGTTGATTGCTCTAGGATAGGGCTTTACAGTGCATAGTAAAACAAAAAACATGAATGTTCAAGTGTCATACTCTCTTTTTGGCCCATCTGCTTTCAAAGAGCTAGGAGGGGGATGGGTAAGTAAAATGTCTCCAAGGATTGCATAGCAATCAACCAACATCTGATGAATGGCCACTAGAGTTAAACTCTGACCTGAATGGACAATTCCTAAACCAGTTACCCTCCCCCACGTTGTCCCCAATATGCCCCACCTACCTGCCTCCTCTTTACAAATGTTTTAAGTACCAGGCACAATTAACAAAAGCAATGGAATGTGGATGCAGTTTCCACTGAAAGCTGCAATGCAAAAAACAAAAACAACATCCCCCACAAAAAAGCCAGATTCATTGGGAAGCCAATGGAGACTTATAGCTTAATTGTACTACTTTGCCTTATTATTCACATATGGACATAAGAAAAGAAAGGGCTTGATCATTTTGCTGTGATTAAGATGACAGAAAAGAGTATGAATAGTTACTAACACTTCCAAACATGGATTTCAAATGGAATGAAAGACATGAGATTAAATGATAAAAATGTATAATATTGTGTGGACTCATAGCACCACAGAATCTATTTCCTGTATTTTTTAAAAATAGGGATATTAGAATATGTCTTACTTTCCCTTTTCTAGTGAAATATCCAAATCTTTGATATTTCTATATACAAATCTTATTTTGATTGAAATGGACTTTGCCTCCCTTGGATGTTGCCAAATTTTATAATGCTGGCAGCAATAAAGAATCAACTAACACCTCTACAACTCTGAATATAGATTTACTTTTTGCCTACTTTTGTCTTAATTTTTTTGTGTTATAATATTAAGTGACCAAGACAAATAATATTCCAATTCTAGCTTGAGAGATCCAGTTTATATTAATAGCTATAGTGGCAATAGTAACTTAATATTCTAACTTTTTAGCTCACATTTCATACCTGACCTTCCTCTTCCTCTTTTATTTATAAAGAGTTCATTGTTTTGATCAAAATAAACTTTGAATTGATTTACTGTACTGAATTGATTCTTTTCCTTTCACTTGAACATATTCAAAAGGGTTTGGGTTTGCTAGGGTTAGGTTTAGGCTTAAAATCTATATAATTCAAAGGAAATACATCTTGCTAAGATAGCTAAAAATAATTGTGGGTACTGTAATGAAGCAATCTCCAAATAAACATTAGAATATGTTTTAATGTGATGTTCAAAACCATACTTAAAAACAAATTTATTTTTCTGCAAGACTAAAATGAAGGTGAACATTTCCCATCTTATTAAATCCTTTCCATTAATAAAATACAATTAGCTTTGAAGTTTCCTTGGAGGCTTGAAAGAGAATAAAGATCTGACTCTGAGGAAATATTTCTTGCGAGGGGAAAATGCACTTTTTCACAAGTCCCCTGAAACATATTCTGGAAATCACAGCTTTACAGATCCAACAATACTTGACACTGACAGCAGCAAGGGGTTAAGGACTTGAACGAGAACCAGAGAGAACTACAGCTATATATTTCGCTGGGTGACTTTAGGCAACACTCAATCTTCCTCAGCATAAACCCATTACTATAGTTACTGTGAGAATACAATGAAACAAGGTATCTGAGGTGCATCACTTTGAGATGTCAATGAAAAACATTATAAAATAAGTCTAAAAAATAAGATTTAATAATATATTCGCTATGTATATATTTATTTTGTTTTTAATAAATACAAAAGAGAAAGGGCATTGGTCTTACCTGATATGCCTCTTGTCATAAGGTGGAGATAGCATCCAGGCATGGGTTGATTTCATCTGCTTGCTGATTGGACTGAGTCTGTCAAAGCTGTTAAGACACACCCTTGTTGCTAGGATTACCCAGCTTTCTGCAAAGTTGAAGTGACAGACCCGATGTGTCTTATGGTAAAGTCTTGCTCATTTGGAATGAGGACGAGCATCTTACAAGGTGGGGCTAGATACTATCTCCACCTTATGAGAAGAGGATATCAGGTAAGACAAATGCCCTATTTTCCATGGGGGTGGAGATAGCATCCAGGCATGAGATATACCAAAGCTGGCTTGTCCTTGCAGGTGGGCCGACATCTGGTCTGAGAGATCCCCCTCCTGTGTGAACAGCCTGTAGTAGCCTTCAGCCAAATGTTGCCTTGGCCGAGGCAAAGCTGTCCAGTTTATATTTCTTTATGAATGGAGGAGAGGACCATGTGGCTGCTCAGCAGACTTCTTCCAATGACGTCTGCGTCACCCATGCTGCAGTAGTGGCTGCACTTCTGGTTGAGTGAGCGGTGATTCCTCCTGGTAATGGGATGGGTTCCACCACAAAATCGCGGAGGACAAAATCGCGATCGACGAAAGCGCGCATTTGACGTCATCACAGCGCGACGAAAACATCGCGCTGTGATCGAAAAATGTAAAAATAAAGCTAAAACCTTACCCTAACCTCCCCAAATCTAACCCTAAACCTAACCCTAAACCTAACCCTTAACCTAACCCTAAACCTAACCGTTAACGTAACGCTAAACCTAACGCTAACCCTTAACCTAACGCTAAACGTAACCCTAACGCTCTAAACCTAACCCTAACCCTTAATCTAACCCTAACCCTTACCTTTATGTGAATCGGCTTGCTTTAATTTTAATTTTATTTCAATTTTTAATTTTTTTCATCGCACTGTGATGACGTCACATGCGCGCTTTCGTCGAGCGCGCTTTTGTCCTCCGCGGTTTTGACGGGTCACGATGGGATGGGCTGCAGTTTATATGCTTTAGCAATGCATGCCCTTAGCCATCTACTGACAGTTGATGAATGACCTTCCTGCCAAGGGAAGCCAGCTGAAAGGACAGGAAAAGAGATTCTGATTGCCTAAAGGCAGAGGTCCTCTTTATATATATCCTGAGAGCCCTCCTCATGTGCAAGGTGTGCCACTTCTTCTCCAGGGGGTGAGAAGGGGCCAGGCAGAAGTTGAGCAAGATCAGTTCCTGGGTCCTGTGGAACCAAGTACAAACCTTGGGGACGAAGGAGGGATCAAGATGTGGCACTACCCTGTCGTGGTGGAAAATACAGATGTCCTCCCTTATAGAGAAGGCCTGCAGCTCTGAGATCCTCCTGGCTGAGGTGATTGCCACGAGGAATGGGTAGATACTCCCTTCAAGAATTGGTGCACCATGGGGTGTTGTGTTAAGGACTGCAGCTCCCCACAGGTCAGCACTGAAGCTAACACTGCTACCTGCCTCCTGATGGAATTTGGAGAAGTAGCCCATCCTGGAGGAAATCCAGGATCTGGGGTACTGTTGCTTCTGTGGGAGGCAGGCCTTGCTAGCACATCAGGTACCAAAGGTCCGCCAGATGGAGTTATATATCTGGCCCATGGAGGGTCTCCTAGAGGTCTGGATGGTCTTAATGACCCCGGAGTTTGTCTTCCCTCAGGATGCTCTGCTCAAGTGCCAGGCAGTCAACTGGAGCCACTGTGGTTCTGAATGTACCAGCAACCCTTGCCTGAGCAAAATCCTGTCCCGGGGGATCCTCCAGGGCTGGTCTACCGACAGGATCCATAGATTGGTGAACAATGGCCACTGGGCCAGTGGGGGGCAAGAAGTAGAACCTCTACCCTTTCCACTATAACCTTCTGATTGACCCATGGGATAAGGGGAAGGGGAGGGAAGGCATAAAGCAGTCAAGGAAGCCAGGAGCACCTGAGAGCATCGACCCCCTCCGCCCAGGTGCTGGGAACCTGGCATAAAACTTTGAAAGGTGTGTTGGCTGGGTTGGTGAAGAGGTCCACAACTGGGAGGCTGAAACAGTCTGAAAGTTCCCAGAATAGTGGAGGATGCAGGTGCCACTTGGCATGGTGCACTAGAGCTAGGCTGAGCCAGTCTGCCTGCACATTTGCCACCCCTGAGATGTGTTCTGCTGTGATGGTTAATAGGTGCCTCTCCGCCCAGAGCCCCAATCGTTTGGCCTTCTGCATGAGGGACCTGGACCTGACGGTTTACATAGGCTTTGGCAGCCACAGTGTCAGTCAGAATGAGCACATGCTTGCCCAAGACAGTCTGTTGGAAGTGACGGAGAGCCAGATGGACCACTCTTAGTTCCAGTCAATTGATATTGTGAGTTCAGTCACTCTGGTCCCACTGTCCCTGGGCCAACTGTGACTGGAGGTGGGCCCCACCATCCAAAGAGGCTGGTGTCCATTGTCACTGTCAGCTGCTCTGACTCTTTGAAGCAGCATCCCCTGGCAGTGGCTGGGGACCTCCACCAGTAGAACGATCAGATGACCTCCAAGAAAACAGTGACCCTGGCTAGGAAACTGCTCCTGCACTTTCTCTGAAATGGTAAAAGAAACCATTGGAGGTCTCTGTTGTGTAGGTGTGCCCAGGGATATACCAGATACCAATTTTGCCCAGGAGATGGGAGAGCTTAGCCAAGGATACCGTGGGCTCCCTCTCGACCTGCCCTGCTGCCTCCCTAAGGCTGGCTTGTCACTCCTGGGACAGGTACACCCTGCACACCACCATATCAATAAGCACCCCCAAGTGGAGCAGTCAGTTAGTTGGTTCAAGGTGGATCTTTTCTATGTTAATAGAAAACCCATGGGACTGCAATGTCTGGGCAGTGAGACTCAATTCTTCCCTGGCTTGCGTGACAGATGATCATCTAGGCTGTGTTGGACCATTGGGCTGCCAATGCTGCTAGGACTTTAGTGGGTGCTGAGGAAAGGCCGAATGTTAGGGCCCTATACTGAAAGTGGCAGCCCACATAATAAAATCGGAGGTATTGCCAATGAAGGGGCAAGATGGGAATGTGCATATAAGCCTCCATTAAGTCTATGGATGTGAGGAAGTCACCCTCCCATACGCCCCCCAGAATAGTGTGCAACGAGTGCATCTTAAAATGCCTGTAGAGCAGATGGCAGTCTAGGCATTTTAGTCAAGAATCGCTCTCCACCCCTACCCCCCCCCAAAAGGCCCTGGGATCACGAATAAAATTCCTAACCATTTTGGTCATCTGGTACTTGCTATATGGCTCGAATTTTCAGCAGGTGCTGAATCGCAGAGTGTATGAGGGCCTTTTTGACCGAGTTGTTTGATACCAGGCAATAAATGAAAAACCTTGGGGTGTGGAGATAAATTCGAGGAAAAGCCGAGACTTCACCGTGTCTCTGACCCAGGTGTCAGAGGTGACTTCATGCCACTGGTCTGCAAAGAGGCCAAGCAGCCTCCGATGGGAGAAATGAATTCTAAGTAATTAGGGGCAATGGAAGAACCAACCCCCTCAGCTATGAAAGGGCCACTTACAGTCTACCTCTAGACAGGAAGTCCACCTGTTGCCATTGCCTAGGGATGTAACACCCCTCCCCCGTGGCCTGAAATTAGCAGGTCCAAAGTCTGATCCCCGAAAGGCAGGATGTCTGGAGTAAGGCGTGGGACAAAAGAAACCCCTTCTAGTGGCCGTTGGCAAGACCTTCCTCTTGTCCCTGGTCTCCACTAGAATGGGATCAAGTGATGTTCCAAACAAGGCTCCCACTTCGAAAGGGGTAGAAGCCAAATGCCACTTGTGTTGAATATCCTCCTGCCACTGGCGTAGCCAAAGTAAATGTCACGTCACAACCAAGGAGGCCATAGACTTGGATATGAATCTGGCACCATTGAGGGTGGCATCTGCCAAAAACTGGATTGCTGCCACCACCTTGTTGATATCCTTTTTTTTTAAATATCCTTTTTTTATTTTCCACTTTCATAACATATAATCACATGTATACTATTACATAGCCAATATCCTATTGTATTAAGTAGTAATTACATCAGTTCCTCTTGTCATCAATGCCCAGAAAGATAAAAACCCATTATTAGCTCTTCTGCTCTCCATACACCTCCTTCTTCTACCTCTCTCCTACCTCCTTTCTTCCCTCCATCATCCTTTTCTGCTCTACTTCCCCTTCCTTTCTCCTTCTCTCTCTTCATTCCACTCCTCCTTATCCTCCTCATCTTCCCCCCTTACCCTCTCTCCTATCCCTCTCTTCCTATCTTTCTTCTCTCCTCTATTTCCCATTCTTCCTCTTATTGGTGTATTTCAGCTTCTGAACAAACTCCATTCTATGTTGATGGTATTTATGCTTCCATATCAATATACTTAACATATCTTAGTTTTAAATAAAAAATAAGAGGACAGTATACATGTGCAGTCATATTACATTAAAATCTAACACCCCTCGTCAAGCCTAATATTCATCCCTCCCTCCCCCCCCAACCCTCCCCAGCCTTCCCTTCCCCGACTTCCCAGAGCCCATACACGGTATAAATCTTTAACAAAAACAGTCTAAAATATATTGGAAAAAAGAATAAAAAATTGATAACATCTTTACATTGAACTTAGCTCCTCCTTGCTAGGCCAACTTTAAACAATTTATATCACCTTGTTGATATTTTGATGTGCCCTGGAATCGGTCACCAGAATCCTCTCTTGCAGTTGACACAGTCAAAGTAATGAAGCCTGGTTGAAGAAATAAGCCGTCGTGGATGCCTGGACTGCCGAAGCTGCCACTTAAAGGCTTTGCTGCAGTTAAATCTGCACTTCTGTCCTCTGGTTTTAAGGTTTCTTCATGTACCCCCAGCCTGTTAGATGAGGTGTAGAGCGCCACAACCGGAGCATCCACTGTAGGCAATTGAAGGGACTGGCCGAGTTCAGGTACCACATTGTAAAAGCGCCTATCTGCAGAGGTTGGCATAGGACCTGAGGTAGGACAGACTCACTGCCTTTGGACCATGTCCACAAAAGGTCTAGGTGAGGGTATGGTCTTTGCTTCAGTGGTGTACTCCAAGAAGAGTAGATCAGCTGAAACGAGTGGTGCCTGCACAGTGGTTGCAGCCGCCTTGGCCCCTAAATTCGCTGATGTCTTGGCCTTGAAGAGAAGGGATTTGAAGAGGGCCAGTTGAAACAATCCGGAGAAGGTGGGCTGTTCCGGAGTAATGCCCTCATCTCAGATAACTCAGTATCCTTGATCTCTCCCTCCTCAGAAGGAGGAGATTGGCTGCACTGCAAATGGGTAGGCGAGTGAGCCCCAAATGCAGGTAAGGCTTCTATGCTTTCCAGGTATAACCCAGGTTCTGCAGAGGAAGCATGCCTAGACTGGTGCTGAAGGCTGGCCACTATGCTCTGCTTTATGGCATATGGCAGTGATGGTGAACTTTTTTTGGCTCGTGTGCCACAAGGGGGGAATGCAGGGGGGTTGTGCACGGGCATGCGGCACCATAATGCAATGCACAACCCCCTAGTGTGCATGCATGCATGAGAGGCGCTCCCTCCATTTTTTACATGCTTTTTTCAACCCCCAGGCTCCAGAGGCTTTATAGAAGCCTGGGAAGGCCGAAAACAGCCTCCCCCTGGAGGCCCTCGGGAGGCTTCAGGGACCTTCAGGAGGCTTCCCTGAAGCTTTGGAGGGCAAAAAATGACCCTACGAGCAAACTGGAAGTCTGTTCCTGAACTTCCAGTTTGCCCATAGTGCCGGTTTTTTCGTGCTCTGGAGGTTTCAGGAAAGCTCCTTAAGGCTCCAGAGGTCCTCGGGGGGGCAGGCAGGCTCTTTTCGCCCTCCCCAGGCTCCTATAAAGCCTCTGGAGCCTGGGGAGGGTGAAAAATGGCTTTTAAAAAAGGCTGAACTCAGCTGGCCAGCGCGCAAGTGTGTACTGGCCAGCTGACAGAGCAATGCCTCGCGTGCCTTGACAAATGGCTCTGCGTGCCACCTGTGGCATACGTGCCACAGGTTCGCCATCTTGGGCATATGGCCTCCAGCACCTAGAAGTTTGGCAACACCATTAGGTTTGGCTGCTGTTCTGCTCCCCCTGGTGACAGTGACAAGGTGTGTCTGCCATGAGATTCCCCCGATTCCCCTCTGGCATGGGAGGCTTGAACCTTCTGGTTGCTAGCTTTGGAGAACAGGCAATCTAAGGTCTTCTCCCTTCTTTTTTAGAATTCAGAGGCTGTTTTAGAACCATTCCAGGATTTGCCTAATTTGGGGGCAGCCTTTGAGCTTTGTTTGTGCTCAGTGGAAGTAGAGGGCAAAGAGGGAGGCACTATCATCAAATCATGGCTTCCCAGGCCCTTGCCTCCTTCACTGGAGCTGGGTGCTGCTGTACCCTCCATTTTGAAATCAATTACAGGCAGGCTGTTCTCTCCTGTCAAACTGCAATTTCATGCTCTTTTTAATGCTAAGGGCTGGCTGCAGCACTAGCAATGCTTGCAGCTAAAAATTGGCTGTTTAGGCTCTCAAAGGCTTCTAACAACCAAAAAAATCACTCTCGGAGCCCTCCAAGGTATCTGTTGGGAGCACTTATCTTGCTGCTGGTGGATGGAGAAAGCCGAATCGTCTACCATGTTATAGAGTGCACCGTGCCTCACTCTATGGCCTTGGATCCAATCTCATGCAGGGCACGAAGATTTTGCTTAAAAGGGGGTGCTGCCTCCTTGTAATTGAAGAGTGCAAAGCTCTCCTCACAATGTCCAGCATGCCAGCTGCTTTTTTACCACTCCGAGAGAGCGTGAAGCTCTACAAATCCAAAGTGCACCAAGTAATGAAGCTACAGTGGAGTGCAGAGCTCTATGAATGGAGCAATCAATCTCCCCTGAATTTTACAGCCTCTTAAGCCAAGTCTTTTAGGGAGCTTGTAAGGCCAGTAATGATAAGCCTGGCTCTCACTGTCAGAAGTCCAGCAGCTGGAGCCTCCGCTCAAGCCACTGAGCCAGCTATAATGCTTATTCTGGACAAGAGGAGTACTCACAAGTCCAAGATGATAAGATTTAGGAGAAAATTGACAAATAAGCTGTCAGAAGCAAGCGATGATATGGTCATCCTTACTGAGGGACTGAGTCAAAAACTGGGTATTTCCTAGCAACAAGGTAGTGCCTTAACAGCTTAACAGTCCGATCAGCGAGCAGACAAAATCAACCCATGCCTGGATTGTATCGCCACCTCCATGGAGGAAAAAAAAAAAAAAACAAAGTAAAAAAAAAAAGAGAATAATTATGGAGTTACATTAGCAAAGATTTTAATTAACAGTAAGAACAGGCAGCAAGAACTTTTTAAAAGGTTTATGTGATATCTGTATGCTCAAGAAATATTTATGCAGAATTTTATTATTTATATTTTATTATATATTATATTTCATAAATGTATATACTATAGAAATATATAATTTGCATTATTTTTTTGTAAGTATACATTTACAAATGATATATTTCCAATACAAAATGTTTGTGGAAAGCACGTACTCTTCCTATAGTATGTAAAAATTAACATTTCCAGAAGCCACACAAAACACTAAATGAATTAAATTTAAAATGTAATTAAGTAAAAATAAAGTTTCAGAAATCAAGAAGACAAGAAATTAATTCTCACTAATCTTATTCTCACTGGGGAGGTTCTCTCTTTTTTAATATAGTCTCAGAATACAAGGCTTTGCAATGGAAAAAACCGATACCTCTCAGTATTATCAACACTTCTTGAGATTCCCCTTTCAAATAAATACTGCTGATTCACTAGAGTAATGAAATGACAATTTTAAACAAAGTGAAATAGCATGTGACACAGACTGACCTCAAATAGTTTTACATTTTAGAAAATATCAGTGATTTTGGTAGTGTTATTGTATTCTTATTGAAATTTAGTTTAATGCAAGCAACTTATCTACTTGTAATAACTGTGTAGTAAATATAGATTTCACATAATTTGACAGCCTTAGTTTTGAGAACTAAAGTTGAATTTTTACCTCTTGTTCTCTCACACACTATTATATATCAGAAATGTTTTAGAAGTATTTGTTGTATAACAGAGACAGCTGTTGAAAAATAATTGAATAGGAGTACGGCAGCCTTCTCCAATGTGATTCCCTTCAGACATTTTCCAATATTATCCAAAAACATCATATAGCTCAATACATGAGGGGGTGGGAACCAGTATAAAGGGTCCTGATACAGATACTTCTCAATTTACAACAGCAATTATAACCAAAGACTCCTTCTGTGAGGGAGATAGACAATTAATAAGTTTGATATGTAAATTAATTGAGACCAGAATTTTCCTCGCTAAGCAAGGCAGTTGTTAAGTGAGTCGGGCCTGATTTCATAACCTTTTTTGCGAATTGCTGCAATAAGTGAATCACATAGTTGTTAAGCAAATCCAGCTTTATCCATTGACTTTGATTGTCAGAAGCTGGGAAGATTGCAAATACTGGATAGCAATAGCACTTAAGACTTTATACTGCCCTCACAGTGTTTTTTACAGCTCTCTCTAAGCAGTTTACAGAGTCAGCATTTTGCACCCAACAATCTGGGTCCTCAATTTATTAACTTGGAAGGCCTGACAAGAAGGCTGAGTCAACCTTGCATCATGTGATCCTGGGTTGCTGTAATCATCATAAATATATCCCAGTTGCCAAGTACTGGAGTTTTGATCACATGACCATGAAGGATACTGCAAAAGTCATGTTCGAGGACTGGTCACATCATTTTAGTGCCTTTGTAACTTTGAACAATCATTAAACAAATGATTGCAAATTGAGGACTACTTGTGAATATCAAAGCTTTCAATTACAGGTAGTCTTCAATTTACAACCACAGTTAAGTCCAAAATTTTCATTGGCAAGACAGTTGCTAAATGAGTTTTCCCCCATTTCTTCTTGTTACACTTGTTAGGTGAATTGCTGCAACTGTTAAGTTGGTAACACATTTGCCAAATGAATCTGACCCCCATTGATTTTGCTAGACAGAAGGTTGCAAAAGGTGATCACATGATCCCAGGATACTGCAAATATCATAAATACATGAAATACATGCCACTTGCCAAGCGTCCAAATTTTGATCACATGATCCCAGGGATGCTGCAATGGTTGCAAATGTGAAAAACCACCATTAAGTCACTTTTTTCAGTGCCGTTATAACTTCACTAAATGAATGGTTATGACACAGGATTACCTGTATATATTTATATATAATGGGATGTGGGAAAAAGTATTTCAATTACATTAAAATATACAATAAAAATATTTCAAGAACCTATGAAATACATTGACATTGGGAGCTTTATTATCAGGCAGCAGTGGTAACATGCCTCAAATAATGGATAGTATTTCAAAATAAAAGAATATTGACGATAGAGGGTCATGATTTATAGCTGGGCTGGCATGCTTTTATTTGGGAGTGAAAGAGTAAAGCCCATAAATATTTCTAGAGGCATCAGGTAAGAGGGGCCTTACTAGAAATATTATAGCAATTTTTCTACACAAAAATTCCCAGATGGATATCAATCATAGAAACAATTATCTACCCCAATCTAATAGATTTGAATAGGATATTGACATATAAGGAGTTATTGGATGGGCAAGGAAAACTTAAAACAAATCAGGAGTTAAAATTACAGAGAATTGAATTAGACTGGTGGCCATACCTACAAATTCAAACAAGATACAAAAAGGACTTAGAACAGTATGGATTTCAAAACGAACAGCAAGAATTGGACAAAATAGTAACAGGAACAGAAGAAAAAATGATTACAAAAACATACAATTGTCTCTTAAAATTCAAAATGGAGGAGGAAATTGTGAAGGAAACAATGATAATTTGGGCTAAAAACTTCGGGTATAATATTGAATTGGAGCACTGGGAAAAAGTATGGGAGGGGGAATTATAAATTGACAATGTCAGCATCCTATATGGAAAACATTTACAAAATGTTTTATAGGTGGCATTTACCCCCGGCCAGATTGGCCAAAATGTTCCCAAATAGATCACCAAATTGTTGGAAATGTAACCACCAGCAGGGGACCTTCTATCATATGTAGTGGACGTGTCCGAAAGCCAAAGAATTCTGGATCAAAATTCAAAAATGGTTAGAAGAAATAATAGAACAAAAAATTGACATGAACCCTGAGCTCTTGTCTGACAAACCAATTCTGAGACCCTTTTGGATCAGAACCTCCCCCGGGGGGGGGGAGTGAAGAAGAGGCAGTGCCTCATCAGATCCAGAGGGAGTGCAACAGGTCTGTCATAGGTCAGAGATTTGCTCTCTGAATCGGAGTCAGGGAGGCAGCACGGCAATACGGCTGCACAAGAAGCTGGCTTCCAGCCAAAGCTACTGAGCAGAAGCGTGCAGGACGAGATGAAAGCCTGGTAAGAAGGTCTAATTAACCCACAGTTATAAATCAGAACTTGGAAAAGGCAAAGAACCTTGAGAGTATAAATAATATTAATGGACAGATCTGGATTTTGGCAAAAAGAAAGAAAGAAGGGGGAAAATGGAGGGTTGAAACACTAACCCAAAAAGAGCAATTTGCTTGAAACAATTTGGACAGAAAAGGAAAAAATAGAGAAATGACAAACC
Source organism: Thamnophis sirtalis (assembly GCF_051295495.1). Taxonomy (NCBI): domain Eukaryota; kingdom Metazoa; phylum Chordata; class Lepidosauria; order Squamata; family Natricidae; genus Thamnophis; species Thamnophis sirtalis. Next base: position 51,596,425 of record NW_028261384.1, read on the forward strand.
CACTCAAATACAAACTCTACATTTGGTTTTGGATTTGAAAAGATTGAGTTTTTAAGAGAGAATAGGAGGTTGAAATGGAAACAAAAACATACCAAGGAGATTTGCTTTGTTCGAATTTCTTCTAACTAACATATCTTAAGCAACTCCAATTAATGAGAGGTGGAATGTAATAAAGGAAAAAAATTAAGAAAAAAGCACTATTTTCTCATTGATAACCTTATCTTGTCTGTGTGCTGAATAGAATGCGAAACTCTGAGCAGGAAGATTTAATTAACCAATTGCAATAAATCAGAACTTAGAAAAATAGGAGGTGAAGAGAAACATAGCAGAGTTTGGATGTATGCAAGTTTGTTCCAATTAAGATATTTTGAGTAACTATAACCAACAAGAGGTAGAAGGTAACAAGAAAAAAATAATAAAATCAAGAACCCAGAAAATACAAAGTTTTTTTCTCTGCAAAAGATCAGGATGGCTCCTACTTCTCTTCTTTTTCACATTAGCTGAATTACCTAAATTTAAAGTGGACCAGAACTTTGAAATAAGAACTGTATAATAACTACAACTTTGGAACTGGACATTATGGAAAGGTGGGAATTTGAAGAACTACATGAAATTATAAAAAACATGCATAAATCATTAAAATCAAGTCTAAATAGAATTTTGAACTCAGAGAAGCAGGAATTGAAGGAAAAAGTTAAGGAAGAAGGGGGAAGGGATAACAAAGAGGTAGAAACGGTGGAAAATAAAAAGCAGACAAAGAACTTCATTGGGTTTGATAGTAGTATAGGGAAAATTGAAAAGGGGGAATGTGTCCCAACAAAAGGAAATAAAAAGCAGAGAAAAGATCTTACTGAGGTTGACAGTGGCATAGGGAAAATTGAAGAGGGGGATTATGCCCCAACAAAGAGACATACAAAAGAATTTACTGGGTTTGACAGTGGCTTGGGAAAAATTGAAGAGGGTGGACATGTCAAAAAAAAAAAAAAGGAAGAAGACAGGAATAGAGAAGTGGGACAAAAAACTTACTAGGAAAAAATCAGACAATTAGAAATTATTATATGGGGAAATATAAAGCTGAGATATGTGGTTTACTCCTATACATGTTAATAAAATTGAGTTGCTAACTGATTGAATATGATAATGGAAAGATAATTAAATAAAGGTTAAAATATATGGAATATGGACAAATATGAATCTGTTATGGGGAGAATGTAAAGTAGAGATATGTGATTCACTTTTATACATGATAATTAAGCTGAGTTGCTAATTGACTGAATATGACAATGGAAGGACAATTAAGTATGGGTTAAAATATATGAAACATGGACATGATGAACAAAGTTAGAGGTGTACCGCTTGTTATTCTAGATCAGGGCTAGTCAACCTTTTTATACCTACCGCCCACTTTTGTATCTCTGTTAGTAGTAAAATTTTCTAACCGCCCACCGGTTCCACAGTAATGGTGATTTATAAAGTAGGGAAGTAACTTTACTTTATAAAATGTATAAAGCAGGGTTACAGCAAACCCCTACCGCCCACCATGAAAGCTGGAACGCCCACTAGTGGGCGGTAGGGACCAGGTTGACTACCACTGTTCTAGATAGTAGATTAAGGAAATTGTAATGAACATTGCACAGTAAGGATTGTTATTTAAGACAATTAAGGGTAACCTAAGCCAAGATATGGAAAAATGGAGCGGGAACATGAAATATACTTACAATGGGAAATTATTGAGATTATAAAGACAGAATCACAAATTTGGGGTGTGTAAGGATGTATAATTATATAAATATAATGATGAGAATAGCTGGGAACTGTAACAGGTCTACATCTCGGCTAAAAATAGGCTGGGGGTGGTGGTGGTGGTTTAAAAATACAATTACTATATATGTATACTTTTTTCTCTTTTTTAAAAAGGAAGAAGATATATGTTAAAATTAAATATGTATATTGAAAAGGAATTAGCAATACCATCAACATAAAATGGAGCTCACTCAGAGGCTGAAATACATCAAGTAAATGAGGTGAAGAGTATGAAGTAGAAGAGATAGGTAAGGGAAGAAGAGAGGGATAGGAGAGAGGGCAGGGGGGAGAAGAGGAGGAGAGAAAGAAGGAGTGGAAAGAGGAGAGGAAGGAGAAGTAGAAGAGAAGGATGACAGAGGGAAGAAAGGAGGTAGGGAGGAGGTAGGGAGAAGAAAGTGATGGATACGGTACAAATATGGTTATGGAGAGCAGGAGAGCCAATAATTGTTTTTGGGAGTTGATGGTAAGATGAATTGATGTAAACATTTAATAATATAATACGATGTTGTAAACCTCCAAGGTTCCTTCCAACCCCATGGCTCTCTGTTTTATGGAAAACTCTGGAATGACCAAGAGAAAACCTAGATCTAAATCCTTTTAGATACTTTGAGTTGATTTGACATGTGCTTTGCATGCAAAACAACTCTTCAAATACTGCATATGAAAAAAAATTCTACATGGAGGGGGGGGAGTCTCACATTTGCGGTTAAAGATTGGTAGAAAGTTATAAAAAGGGCCAATGGTGTACTTACTTTTTCTACAGAAGGAAATGACAGATCTTTTAATTTTATGTTATTAAATGATTGCAAAGTCAATTTTAAATGCCTATCTTTATATTTAAATACTGTTTGAATGAAGGTAAAATATTGTTATGACCACATATATGTCCTCATTTAAAAAAACATAGGTTTTACTTTTTTAGATGACTGTAAGTGAAAAATTAATTTTTCTTCATTACAAAATCTATATAATTAATTGGATTAATACTCATTTATATAATAATTGTTTAAAATATGCTTTGCTTTACAATCAAGCTTGTTTTTAACAACTGCAAAGGCAAGGACACTTAAAAAAAATCTGGGTTTAAAACATTTTCTTTGGAATCCCCATAGAGTAGCAGGACCGAAAACTGGAGGATTTTGGAAGGTGTCTGGGATTATAAGAGGCAAAATAAGTGCTTAAGGGCACCAATTTAAATCACCCCAAACTGAGGGCTAGCACCAATCAGTATGATGGGTGAATTTGCATTAAACATCTGCTGAAGGTGAATATGCATAGGATATTTCTTTAAAAAATTGCTCAAGAAACTATGATTAATAAAAAGAAAGACACATATTTTTCTTAAATCAGAAAATAACGAACTTATAGTATTCATAACTAAGTTTATTTCATTTTCAGAAATATAAAAGGATAAGGAAACATGACTCTCTCTAAACAACAAACTAGACAGATGAATGATCATGCCAATAGAATTCTGCCTATCAATCCCACACTGGCAGCAATATGTCTATGAATTTGTCCTCTTGTTCAAAAATGGGAGGGAAAAGAGAAAAATATGAAGGATCTTTTAAATCTAATATAAAAACAAGCTCAACACTGGCTTCAAAAACACGTATGGGTGAAAAAGTATGGGATATTCTTCACAACCTACATAGAACTATTGTCCCTCACAAAGCCCACTCAAGTTTTTTTCTATAAACAAAGGAAAAGAAGGGAATTCCTGCTTTATATTTTGATAAATCAGCTTGGACTGCAAAAGTCAGTGAGCACGAGATGGCGTAACAGAGCTACTGAAAATTCTATTTGCTATTTTCCATTAGTGGGTTGAATTTTTGGAACCCAACAGCTGAATTTATGCTACAGGATTTCATTATGTTCCTTATTTAATGAATTTGCTTAGAATTACACCGTTTAAAAGCAAGCTTAAGGAAAACTAATGGACAATAAAGAATATTCTCAATATGTACAGTAAGTGTGAGAGCAAGGAGGACAAGAAGAGTTGTAATAAATTTAAATATGAAGCTAATAAGCAATTAAATGAATCTATTTTGTTGGTATACTAATGCTATAATTTATTTGAATTCCCAATGAAGACTGAGAATCATAATAGTTCCTGGAGTTAATGACCGTTAGTTTACCTGAACAGTCATTTTCTGGGTACTGCGGGAGAGTTCAAGCATGGGTTAACTTTAGTCCATCTGCCCAAGGATTGAGTTCAATTTTTTCTCTAGCTATGCCTCCTGCTCCTAATTGTGGTCAGTTTTAAAACTAAGGCATGAATCCCTGTAGAACGTGATGATGATAATGTGATGTGTCCTAGCTGATGTCAAACCCTGGACTGTTGAAAGACCCCTGGGCAGGGTTGGACTCTCCTGCAACGCCCAGAGAACGACCGTTCAGTTAAGCCAATGGTCATTCTCCTGTGCGCTGCTAGTAGAGTCCAAGCATGGAACTTTTTCCAAACTATGTGGTCCCAGAGTGGGAAGAAGGTCTGTCCAGGGTTTGCGATTCAGAATGAACCCATTGCAGAACTCTTCTTCCAAATGAAGCCTTGGCTGCAGCAAATGAGTCCAATTTGAAATTTTGGAGAAGGCAACAACCAGGTTGCCCACCCTGAATATCTCCTCAATGGACACTTGCATTGCCCAAGCTGCCATGGTCATTGCACTCCTGGTGGAATGTGCAGTTATGCGTGCTGGTACCGACCTGGCCTGCTGTTCGTAGGCCAGCTTGATGCAAGCGTGCAACCAGCATCCTATAGTCAAAGATGACACCTTCTGCCCCATGGAGCCAGGCTGGAAGGACACGAGGAACACCTCCGACCTGCGGAAGGAAGCTGTTCTTTTGATATATGTGCGGACTGTGCTACGGATGTCTAGGGTATGCCAGGTGTGTTCCCTCGGATGTCTGGGTCATGGACAAAAATTGGCAGAATTATCTCCTGCACCCTATGAAACCAAGAATTAATTTTTGGAAGGAATGACAGGCCCAAAGAAAAAATGACCCTATCAGGATGCACAATACACAAGTCCTCCCTGACTGAGAACGCTGCCAGCTCTGAAATTGTGCGCGCCGATGTAATGGCAATGAGAAAGGCAGAAATTGTTAAATGCCGGAGATGGATGAGCAGAGTGGCTCGAAGGGAGCAGAACAACTGTAGAACAACTGAGAGATCCCAGGATGAGTATCGATGGACTGTCAGAGGTCGAAGGTTGCTCACCCCTTTCAGGAAACTATGCACCCTAGGGTGCTGACTGAGCATCTGAGAAGCTTCCCTTCATAAGATGGTGGATGTTCAAGAGCCAGGCAGTCAGATGGAGCCAGTGGGCACCGGGTGAACCAGGACTCCCTGCCGCAAGACCACCTCCTCCTGCGGGATCCTCCACGGAGGAGCCACCGACAACTGGACAAGGTCTGCGAACCAGGGTCTCCTGGGCCAATACGGGGCCACGACTACGACTAGCGCCCCTTCCACTACCACCTACCTGAGGATCCCCGGAATGAGGGGAATGGAAAGAAAAACGTAAAGAAGGCCCAGGGGTCACCTGCTTCTGAGAGCGCCCATGCCCTCCGCAGACTGGGACTGAAAATGGGTGAAAAACCTCGGGAGCTGCGAGTTCGCCAACGAGGCGAAGAGATCCACCAGGGGAGTGCCAAACCTCCTACAGATCCTCTGAAACAACGATGGGTGGAGCTGCCACTTGCCATTGTCCAGCGTCTCCCAACTCAGCCAGTCCGCCTGGTGATTGGAAAGACCGGAGGTATGTTCTGACACCAAAGACAACAGGTGCCTCTCCGCCCAGGCGCCCAGCTTCAGAGCCTCCAGCCAGAGAGCTCGAGAGTGAGTCCCCACTGATGATTTATGTGGGACTTGGTGGCCACATTGTCTGTCAGGAGAAGCACATGACGCCCCTCCACTGAGGTCCGAAAGTGCAGCAAAGCCAGATGGGCTGCCTTCAGCTCTAACCAATTTATGTTGTGGCAGAGATCTGAGTCCGTCCACCTGCCTGAGCCAACCAGGAACCCACCAGGGCCCCCCAACCAAACAGACTCTTGTCTGTGGTGACGGTCACCCTGTCCGGCTCCCAGAAGCAGCAGCCCCGCTGAATGGCTGGGGAGAGCCACCACCCCAGTGAGGACCAGACCCCCACCGGCAGGCAGAGAGTTTGAAGAGAATTGCTCAACTGTCCCCTCTGGAATGGGATGAGAGCTCCCACTGGAGGGGCCGGAGATGGAGTCTAGCCTACGGGACTATCCCTATACAAGAGACCATCTTTCCTAACAACTGTGACAACATGAGGACCGAAACTAACTGACTTTTGCGAACGCTTTCTGCCAGCTGGTGTAGACTCCTCTGACACTCCTGGGACAGATGGACCACCCCCCGACACGGAGTCTATGACCGTCTCCAGGTGAATAATGCACCTGGAGGGGGAGAGATGGCTCTTGGGGAAGTTCACCAAAAACTCCACATTCTGAAGCCACCGAATAGTGAGCTGATTGTTGAGAAGGTGGGTGATTGCCTGATCCATTCGGCGGCGGTGCTCCAGACTCCGGGATGGAGGGAAAGACCTGAAGAGATTCGGAGGGGTGGAAAGAAATTCCAACCTGAGACTATGTCGAACTGTGGACCTGACCCAAGTGTCTGATGTGATCTCATCCCATTTTGTCGCATAGAGGGACAGGTGGCCACTGATGGGATGACTCGGGTTCGAGTCACTTCCCTCTGCGGTAGATACGACCGCCTCCACCACGAAAGGGCCATCGGGACTGGTGCTGGAACCGGTTTCTGTCCTGAAAGGGCGACTGTGGAAACTGCCTGTCAGATCTGAAGAGGAAAAACACTGGTTATGGTCATAGTCAGGTGCCCTGTAAGACTGCCTACGGTAAGGATGAGACCTAGCCTCGGGCTTCTTAGTGGTAGTCGGCAGAACCTTCTTTTTGTCTTTTTTCCCAACCACAATGGGGTCGAGCGCCTCCCCCAAAAAATTAGGACCCTTAAATGGGGCAGTTGCCAAATTCCACTTGGCCTTGTTATCTATTTGCCAGTTACGCAGCCATAAAAGCTGGCAGGAGGTAACAGAAGTGGCTAAGGCACTGGATGCAAACTTAACCGTGTCCAGGATCGCATCAGCGGAAAACTGAGAGGCCGTCATGATCTTGATCAGATCCTGGTGGAGTCGCACATCCTGGATAGGAATGCACTCCTGGAGCTGCCAAAGCCACATAACCGTGGCACGCTTGAAATAAGAAGCCAAGGCTGTGGACATAATAGCCCATGCAATGGCATTGAAATTTTTTCTCAAGGTAAGCTCCGCACACTTATCTTCCAGCTTCAATTTATCTGCAGCATCCCCTGACACTACTGGAGAGGAAGAAACCAGGGCAGCCACCAGAGTGTCAATGCCTGGCAACTGAATGGCCTGGGCAAAGGCTTGCTCCACATTATAGAAGCAGCGGTCATTACTCCCAGAGTTCGAGAAATTGGATGGTCAGGCCCACTGGTTGGTCAGGACTTCCATGAATAAGAGAGGAGCCGGAATCTCCTCCTTGTTCGTGGCCATGTTAGAAAACATGGCCATGTCAGGATCCCTAGGCGGGGGCACAGAAGGATCCCCAGTCCCCACCTTGGTGGTTTTCCTTGTTCAGGAGTATCTTGAACATGGCGGGGAAAAGAGACCCAAGGAAGAGGGAGCATCTGGAGGGACTGCATCCTCGTCCTCAGAAAAACCCATGTCCTGGAGGTTCTCCTCCCCCATGACCAAAGCCTCGCTAACCATGGAAGGATACTGGGGAAGCCCGATACTGGGCACGGCTCAAACCCCCATGTCTAGAAGAGTGGGAGCTTCTGTCCCACTGGGCGATGCCCCGCGAAATGGCTGCAGAAATAAGTCTTTTGATACCTTCCAGAAGACACTCCAAATCCTCCATATCTCCATAAGAACTAGGCCTCTGGGGCGCCAACATGCATGAAGGGCAAGGACCTCTGGAAGTACCCTCCAAAGGATCTGCAGAATCCCTCCTAGGGAAACCTGGAGATACTGAAGGAGAGGGAGAGGGAGACCCCCTCCGCTGGGAAACAGAATGGGCCCTAATAGGGGAGGCCAAGGGAGAAGAGGGGCTGAAACATCTGGGAGAAGAATGTCCAGAAAAGGGCCTGATTGGCGACCTGGACCTGTCTCTGGAAGTAGGCCTCGAGGCCTTGGCTGCCTTTCTGCCCTTGCAAAGGTCTTTTCAATGGCCTTGTGCCTCCTGGCCTCCTCTCTAGTGGAGGCCCTGAATGGGCACTGGGCCTCGTAAGGTTTTAGAGGAGGAACCCCCTCAGATCCCCACACCAGGTCCCCCACAGCCCCCATTGGGCCCTAAACCTGGCCCTGGGGAATTTCTGACCCTTCCTCCATGCCCCACTCACGTGTCTGATGAATGAGGAAGGAACACAGGCCTCTTTAGGCCCCGCTGGGACCTGGGCCTGTTGAGATTGTGGAGAAACTAGGCCAAAACGGCCCCCAGCTAGGCCTCACAAAGCGTTGTAGAGTGAATCAAAGGCCTCGTGCACGTGGTGGCAGCATGAGCGGCTCAGCCAGGCTTCCAGGAACCAACGCCACTCCAATCAATGTTGGGGGGAGCCGCGCAGCACCCAGGCACACACTCCTCACCCCCCAAGAGGCCCCTTGCAATGAAACAAAGAAGTCAGTAAAAGCGGCAGCCACCCGGATCAATCAGCGGCTCCGCAGGCAGCTCATGCGGTCTACGTGGCACCGAAGCCACTTTCTCCGCTGTCCCCTTTAAAGGAAAGCTGCCACTCCTGCAGCTGAACCTGGAGCTGGCACACCCGCAATCTGGGCTCTGGGCCCACGGGGGGGAGTCTGAATGCCCCACATGGCCCTCCCCAATCACCCGAGGCAGATGACTTTCTCTTGGGGCCGCAGCTGCTAATTTAGAATTTAGACATTTTAAAATGCCCAATTAAACAAAATAAGAGATCAGATTGCAATAAAAAGTAATCCTACCTATAACAATTCTCAACAGTGCTTGGACCAAGGAGACTGAGAGGAAACTGGGCTAGGATTGGAAGGCACCAGTATTTAAGAGTTTGCTCTCAGTCTTTGGACCAATCAGGCTTTGAGAATACCCACATGTGACCACTCCCTCTCTTCCACTGGAAAAAATGATCCATGTTGCATTGTAAATTCAAATGGTGGAAGGTTGCCAGGATGCTTGGATGGTTTGTATGACCTTGTCAGAAAATATGTCCTGTCTCAGGAGGTTCCCCTCAAGTGCCAGACAGCCAATTGAAGCCACTGGGGGTGTGGATGCAGGATGGCCCCCTGACTGAGGGAGACCTGTTCCTGAGGTATTCGCCAGAGTTTGGCTACCAAGAGACTGACAAGGTCCAATGAGGAGGACTTGTGCCCCTTCTATTAGAATCTTCCTGATGACTTGGATATGAGGGGAAGCGATGGGAAAATATAAAGAAACCCTGGAGGCCAATGACAGTGAAGGGCATCAATCCCGCCACTTGAGGGGACTGAAAATGAGAAAAGAAAGAGGAAGATGAGCGTTGTCCGGACTGGCAAATAGATCAACCACTGGAAGGCCGAACCTCTGTGATAGTTGGTGGAACAGAGTCAGGTGCAGGCGCCACTCCGAGTTGTTGATGGTGGTCCTGCTCAGCCAGTCCACCATTACATTGTCTTCCCCTGAGATGTGGTCTGCCTTCAGCAACTCGAGATGATGCTCCGCCACCATCTCAGAACCTCCGCCTCTGCCATGAGCGCCCTGGATTGAGTTCCGCCTTGGCGGTTGATGTGGGCTTTGGTCACAATGTTGTCCATCAGCAACAATACATGATGTCCTTCCGGAAGTGGTGGAGAGCCAGTTTGACGGCCCTCACCTCTAAATAATTTATGTTGTGTGAGAGTTCTGCCTGCGACTACCTGCCTTGAGTTACCTGTAATTGCAGGTGGGCCATATAGACTGGCATCTGTTATGATGAGTCGATCCAGATCTTTGAAGAGGGACACTTGTGACAGCACTCGAGCGATTGTAGAACCTGTACCACCCTTGGACTGAATTTTAAAACTGACCTCAATAAGGAGCAGGAGGCATGGCCAGAGAAAAATTTGAACTCAGTCCTTGGGCAGATAGACTAAAGTTAACCCATGCTTGGACTCTCCAAGCAGCGCACAGGAGAATTTATGGTTTTGCTGTAGAAGAAATAAGATAAGAGGATCCAAATCAGGAGGTATACATTTATTCTTGTACTGTTTGGAGTGCTTGGATACAGTTACAGCTGCCCAGTGAAATAAAACATTTGTCAGTAAGGCTTTTTCTACTACCTTTGCTAAGTTGGACTTTAATACAAGTAGTCCTCAATTTACAACTACAATTGAGCCAAATATTTCTGTTGCTAAGTGAGACATTTGTTAAGTGACTTTTGCACCATTTTACAACTTTTTCTTGCCACAGTTGTTAAGTGAATCACTGCAGTTGTTAAACTAGTAACATGGTTGTTAAATGAACCTGGCTATTCCCATTGATTTTGCTTATCAGAAAATTGCAAAAAGTGACCCCTCTGGACACTGCAACTGTCATAAATATGAGCCAGTTACCAAGCATCTGAATTTTGATCATATGATCATGGGGATGCTGTAATGTCTGTGTGAAAAAAGGTCATGTCACTTTTTCAGTGATGTTATAACTTTGAATGGTCACTAAATGTTTTAAGTCAAGCACTATCTGTAAAAGGGAAAAAATGGATCTCCCAACTATTAAGAACAGTCATTCAAGAGAGCAAACAAAGTTCCCTCCTTCCCTAATAAATTGCCCAGTACTATCTCACCTTACAAAATACAAGTTGTCATTTTGCCAGCTGTACCTGCTCAACAAACTTTCTTTGCTGCAACTGTTGCTTTCTTAAACTTTCACCTTATACTTTCATCTGAGTTCTAGATCCTCATCTCTAGAAGTCAGTTTAAAATTATGTGTTCTGAAGTTGCAAAGCTATGGCTATATTTCTCATCATTTTGATTTTTCACAATATCAAAATAGAGATTATATACAAACTATGTTCACACATAAAACTAAGCCAATATTTTTTAAAAATCATAATTAGTTAGCAAACATAATTGGGCAGTTTACCAGGTTGGCTGAAAAAGTCCAGAAGGTCACTCACTAGATGGTAGCAAAGACAATTTTCAGCATCTCTTTGCTTCTGGCTATTATCCATCTAGATTTTTGTAACCCAGATCTTATGGATCGAGGCTTGTCTCACACAACAACGACAAGTTAAATTTACATATCACAGTTTAGCAAACCCCTTCATCATTTCTTTGTTCTGATATACACTATATTGCCAAAAGTATTCGTTCACCCATCCAAATAATCAGATTCAACTGTGAGCGAATACTTTTGGCAATATAGTATTTATCCTATCTTTGTAGTCAAATAAGCCAACAACAATAAAACATTAGACAGCACTTGAAATATAGTACTTTAAAGTACTATGAAGTAACAATCTGAAAATGCTAGTTAAGAGAAAAGTTCAGATCAGTAATCCCCAACCCTTCTTGCTCCACAGACCAGCATTGGCCGGGAGTGGGGAATGTTTCACATCTGCGCCTGCTGCTTGTACAAATGGAGCTTCACATACTCATGTCACTTGTCCAGTCCAGTTCCCAATAGGCTATGGACCAGTTCCAGGCTGCAGACTGGCAACCTGTTCTGGATCATGGCCATGGCATCTGTATGTTTGTAATAATGAAATAGGAATGACAGTGTCATTACACAAGAGCTATAACTTATGAATTTGCTTCAAACACCAGGATTTAAATTCATAAATGACATTTGGATAACACATGCCCTCACTTTGATGTCATTGTGCTGTGCTAAAGATATTTCTGGTCTTGCTGATCGCTTCTAAAACTTGAAAGGAGAAAAAAATATTTGCAATTCTTGAGAAAGAAGAGATCATAGTTTGAGAGCAGCAGAGAGGAAACTTCCCATGATGGGCATTAAAGATTAGATATATAACCAGTTTTGGTTAGCCTAGTTAACCTTTTGCCAACTCAAGTGTCTAGACATTTAAGCATAGCACCATGTAGAGAGCAGTAATCAAGGTGGAATATAATCAAGCTATGAGTAATTATTTTCATATTTGATTGACTCTGGGATGTAAGAACCGGTGTACTAGGTATTATGTAAACTATGTTCTTGTTCCTGCTGCAACTGCTGCTCCTCCTTCCTGGGAATTCAGAGGTAGCCATAAGTCCAAGAATATCTAAAAGATTGCTTTTGCAACTTCACCTATAACAGGATCAACTTCACCTATAACAGGATCAAATTCCAATCTTGGAAGTATGTTTTCTACTGACCAATAGTACTTCCATCTTCTCCATGCTTAATCTCAATGTATTCTCCCGTATCTAGTTATTTTTGTATTAAAGCAACAATTGTCTTCCCTGGAACTGAGTTAAAATAAAATGGCAAAGAACTAGAATCTACACCTCACTCTAAAAATCTGGATGATTTCTACCAACACTATCATGTAGATACACTATATTGCCAAAAGTATTCACTCACCCATCCAAATAATCAGATTCAGTTGTGAGCGAATACTTTTGGCAATATAGTGTATTGTGGAACCCTTATGGTACTTCCATAGGCTAATCTTATGAAAGGAACCTAACTTATCGACATTACCCTACAGTAGTTCTGAAAGCACTGTGCAACTATTACTCTCAAACCCCAGCCCTATCAGGCTACCTGAATAATCCTGTGATAGCTTTCGTGTTATGTGTTAATCAGGAACCCTGGTGGCGCAGTGGTTAGAATGCAGTACTGCAGGCTAGTTCTGCTGACTGCCAGCTACCTGCAATTTGACAGTTTGAATCTCACCAGGCTCAAGGTTGACTCAGCCTTCCATCCTTCTGAGGTGGGTAAAATGAGGACCCCGATTGTTGAGGCAATATGCTGACTCTATTTAGAGAGGGCTGTAAAACACTGTGAAGAGGTATATAAGTCTAAGTGCTATTGCTATCCATCCTTATAATTTTCTCTATCAGCCAACAATGTGGCATTTAATCATAAATATTTATTCTGTTATTACTGTTTTTCAATCTTAGCAATTTTAAGATGTGTGGACATGCTAGCTAGGAGATTCTGGGAGCTGAAGTCCATGCATTTTGAAATTGTTAAGGAAAGAAAACAATTGTGAAGGATAAGAAACTCTCTCTTTATACCCTGTTTTCCTGAAAATAAGACCTCCTCGGATAATATTCCCAATTAGGCTTTTGAGCACATGTGCTAAAAAAGTAAGTCCTCCCCAAAAATATTGCAACACAGACAGCCATGAGGTGACCATGCTTGCTGCCTCCTGCACCTCAAAAATAATAAGATCTCCCCCAAAATAAGGCCAAGTGCTTATGTCAGGGGATCAAAAGAAAATAAGACCTTGTCTCTGCTTTCTTCCAAATATGTGCCATTAAAAAAATTACTAAAAGTTGAGAAGATTTGATTAGTTTTAACATAGGTATTTATTTGCAGTATCCCAAATGCAAATAGAAAGATGCTGGCTACAATCAGTGTAATAAAAATTACCTGGCACTGATTATCTTTTGCTTTCTCATTCAATTGCCTGGACAAAGAAAGCACATGGTGCAGATGCTGCAGCCGTTGTGCTTCATTGGACAGCTGGGCTTTAGCTGCTGACACGCAACTGTTAGGATAGATTTCATTTTAACTCAATAACTACTGACATACTACTCTGCAGAAATACAATACTTCAGAAAGATATTTTTAAACAGGATTACATTCTGCCACTCTCTTCACACCAAGCTGTTAAAGAAAAGCAACAAATGATTTTATTCCACTCTATATTAAGTTTGCTAGGAGTTTTCAACTGACTTGTTTGTTGAAAATAAATGGCAAACTGATCAAAAGAATGGGAGAAGTTTAGGCAATGTGCACAAAGTTTAGAATTAGATCTGAATCTAACTAGACTTTTTGGTTGAAGTATATGGGATCAAAAAGCCCATCTCTCTTCCATTTTTCCTCATCATAACAGCTTTGGCTTGTTGATCTTTGCATCTCACTCCTCCCCCCCCCCCAACATTCACAGGAGCAACATAATGGGCTGTACTTGACAACCACTGGGATTTATCAGTGCCACTACTTGGTTTCTAAGGAAATGTAACTTCCTGGTTTTCATTTAAAACAGAATTAAGATGGCAGGCTTTTGGAGGTAGAAGTATACGCTACATACCAAAGTGATGCTGGAAGTATAGTTTTTCCACAATTAATAGTCCTAATAATATTGTTCAATAAAAGTCTTAAATCACAAAGAAAAAGAAGAAAAATTAACATTGCATATACATCTAGTAGAATATAATAATTAAAATTTGAGTATTTTAGTTTTACAGCAATAAGAATACATTAAACAGGAATTATGTCAATCAAGATGGTCTCATTAGGTCATTTATAAATTTAATAAAAGGTCATGTTACTTTCACAGGATAAGAATATAGATTTCAGTTCAACAACAAGGCTATTTTATTCTTGTTCAAAATGCCCCCAAATTGTTCATTTTGTGCAGCAAGTACAGATTCATCTAACTTTAGACATATAGAAGGGATATGCTGAATCTATAAACAGCTTAGAGAAGGCTGTAAAGCATTATGAAGTAGCATTTAAGTCTAAGTGCTATTGCTATTTCTCGTGCAAGAACTTCTATGTGTCATTATAGGAAGAGACTGGAGAAAGTGGCTTGAAAACAATTGAAGTTATTCAATATATGAAATCAAATTTCATATAAGATATTAAACAGGTTACAAACTTAAACAATCATTACTCTTCTTCAAACTCAACTACCATTATATAACTACATTTCCACATATTTTTTTTACTACAAACCATTAGACTTTCCCTAAACATAGTAGCAAATAAACATGCTAACTGCTGTAGTCAAAACTGGCACACAAGAAAATGTGCCACAATTTCCAAGATATAACACATGTACTTACACTCTTATTTTATAGTGCAAGTAGGCAAACTACAATAGTGTACAATCTTCATATCCTGCTGCATTTTTTGTATACAAACCTGTGGCACTATTATATTAATAGAGCCAATTCTAATCCATTACTTTGTCTCACAAAGAAGTAGCACGGTGCCAACTCTCTCTGGTTCACTAAAACAAAGCAAGACTAGATTTTTAGTACTAAGTTTGAAAAAACTGTTGAACTCTTATTAAAACTATTATTCATTCTGAGCACTTGCAAAATGCATCATCAGGTGTAAAATATGTCTCTGTTTGCACAGCTCAATCAGCTAAGCCCATTTATAGAAGAATATACAAGAAAAAGTCAACAGGGGCACAAATGCTAAATAATCTCATAAATTCATACTCTTAAGTATGTGTGCAAATCCAGCTCCGTGTGTTTAAAAATATTTCAACTAATTCTTTTTAAAACATGAAAGTTATCTCATAGAAACAGTTGGTAGAAATAATTACTTAAATTTGGCACACCAATTAAAATCCAACCTTGCTAATCAATACCAGAGTTAGTAAGTTTGATGAATTTTTAGTTGTAGGTCCTTTTCCTCTCTTCCCTTCCCCACTACAAAGTCATTGTGTTCAAAACTATTTGAGCCTCAGGGAAATGTTTAACTCTCTCATTTTACAATCTCCAGAGTCAAATGGTTACTTTTTCACTAGTGGTGTTTTGATGTGACCATTGGGATCACTTGTTATGATAGCTGGCACCATGCAGTCTGTTGTTCAAACTTTTTCCCAGAGATAGTCAAACCTTTTAAGTAAACCATTTTTATTATTCAAGTCCTGTGGTACTGGCAAGTGAATTAAAGAAGCACTTTGTAGATGCCCTAAAATATATATACTAGTAACATAGTTACATAATCAAAAATTAACATTACAGGGCTTAAAATATTTGTAACACTGAAAATATGCTTTAAAAAATCCTCAGTTGTGTACATAAAACTCTCTCCCCCTCTCCTCTCCCTCTCCATTGACTATTAATTATATGTTTAAACTACAAAACTAACAACTAGTTCATGCAATGCAAACCAAGTACAATAAACATCCAACGAAAAAGTTATGGAAGAAGACATTTTCTTCCATCCTACTTAAACAGGAATCTTATCAGAAACCTTAGATCTTTGATGTTAGATGGAAATACTAATTCATATAATCTGAAAGTCAGTCAGGCCAGGCAAAACAATTTCTGAAAACAAAGTAATCAGAACACATCCATCTCCAAAAAAAAGTTAAAGTATCCTATAAGAACATTCATAAGCAAGTTATACTCCATTTCCTTGGTCTTCATTTTTTATGCTCCTGTTTTAACTTCTTAAACCAGTCAACTAATTTTAGATAAACATGTTTGCAACTTGTTTGAAAAGTATATCTCTTATTCAAGGATAATTCTTTACTATAATTATCTAGGAAACACAAAAACAGAAGCAGCAAGTACACATACCAAAGAGAAGGCCCACTAGGCTAAGCTCCCCAGAATAACAGAGTTGCAGAAAACAAAAATTAAGGGCAATCATCAAATAGGAAATATGAATACTAATATTTACTCTTTAAGAAATATAACAGTGACCACCAAAATTATAAAAGGCATAGAAACTGCTTCTAATTCCTATAAAAGTTTTCACTTTGTGATATTTAGATGAACAGGTTAAAAAAAATCCCAAGATTAAAATTAAAGTTATGAATAGACTTATTCATTGAGCATAGGATTTACTTCTAGGTAAACAAATGGTTGTAGTGTTCTAGAACACTTTAGATGTACAACATTTTAGAAAATCTCCAAAATATAAACTAGATACTAAGAGTAGCCTTTTTCAACTGGGACTCTCTAAATGCTCTCTCAGAATTCTGGAAGCTACAATCCCAAACCATTCAGGCATTCAATTGGAAAGCACTGGTCCAAAATAGTTTTTTTAAAAAAAAGTAATGGAAAGAAGCAGCTGAGAGCATGTAGTACTCTTGAGAGGATTGCCAGTACAAGTTATAACCAGGTCCATTTTCATGGAATCTCTGGGTTACAAATTAAGTCAGAAATAAGACTGTTGTTGAAATTCCACACTGGTTCAAAGGCTGTCTTCTTCAATAGTGTCAATTTATGGTTGTTATGGCAGCCCTTGGTTTAGAATAGTACATCATTTCAGAAGGTTTCTTAATCCTCAACAGCAGCTTTTTAAGGAATCCAGGAGGTTGTAGTATGCTCGCCCTGTGCAAGCAGAAATAATGCAAAGTATCTTTTAGAACACCCCTAATCCATTTCTCCCATAAAAATCTTACAATTAAATGAAAATATTTATTATTTATTCCCTTTACAGAGATTCAAATATTTTTTCCACAACAAATACAAGTTTAATGCACAATTGTTTTTTCATTTGGAATAGTCCCCATTCTATTTGCTATTTATTTCTATTTAGTTATTCCTAAATAAGCATAAGCAAATAGTATTGTATTAAGTGAAGTTGTACTAAGAAGTTACTGATGAACTATTTGTTTCAAAAGAAACTATCATAAACAAAATGCACAAAATGCTTTCTACTATCATAATATGATTTTAAAAAGACACGTGTTATATGAAGTTCTGAAGTAATATTTTTAAATGTGGAAAGAAATTAACAAGCATTGCAGAGTACACATTTATGTTTTTCAGTATGAGCATTATTTGAAATGCAAGCATTATGATAAAACTGAATTACAATATTTTGTTCAAGATACAGCCATAAGAACAAAGTATTTCCCCTGAAGAATTCCTATAAAATGAATCTACTGAGTATAGTGAAAACAGAACAAGGAAGAGGGGGTTGAAAGATGTTTTTAATATAACTTCTTAAGAACAACAGAAATATTCATGCACTTATTTATACTGTCCCTGTAAATAATACACAATTTACTTTTATCATTCTAAATCTTGTATTTGGAGTTCAAACTTTCCTTTAGATTCATAAATATTCCTATTTGTTTGTGGAAAATGCTAAAAAGCTCAGCGTTTTCAGAAAGTGGCAGATAACTAAATGTCAATAAGATGTTTATATTTCCTCAAATTCTTACAAAATTCTAATAAAAATCCCTTTTCTTAAAAAAAGAAGACAAAAATTGACATTCTTTTCCATGTTTGAAATAACTACACAAAATGGCAAAAGTTGATTAGACATAAACAACATTTATTTTCAAAATAGATCATAGTGTACTTTTTCCCAAGCTTCAGAGTATCTAAATAGCATCAACCAATCATTTATTTCCAAAACCTGGTTATCTTTCAGTAATAAGGATCAATCAGGAACTGTAGCATGGAGTAAGCTATCCTCTAACAATGGGGCTAGTGGAAAATTCCACTGTGGTCTATGCAACTAGCAAAAGAAATGGAATGTCGGCTTACAAGTTGAACTTCCAATACATGAATTCAGTACTAGGTCTTTTATTCTTTGGGATTAAAGCAATGAATCTCCGTTAAAATAATTATTTAAAATCTATAAACAACTGGTGTTTTTTTTAAAGAGCAGTACTCTCAGGAAATAACTGCTCTGGCCTACTTGACACTCTGGTGTTAAACCTTTTATTAATATATTACTATTTGAGATCATTCAAAATATTAATACCATCAGGTCATTTAATTTCACCAAACACATGCAATCTCAAAGAATAATTATAGAGAGAATTATAATCTGTACACCAATTCTCAATTCACTTTCTTCCTAAGTTTTCATTTTGCTTCTGCTTTGCTTTATTGATCCTATCTCTTGAAAATAAAAAAAATATGTTAGAATAGTTCTTTAGATATTTATTCATGGTCCCTGTCCAATTTTTAAGAAATAGAGATATTATAAACAAATTATCTTGTGTACAAGATGTTCTCTATCAGTTTAGAAACTTTAAACCTAGCACTAAATCCTGTGCAACAAATTAAAGAATGTTTTGTATGCATAAGCAATAACAGAAAGTCAGTTTGCTCTAACCCTAACCCTCTGAATGAGAAGTAATTCAACCAATACTTCACACATGCTCAGAAGCACCAGCATCAACTTCCATAGCTGGCTTAAAGTCAGGCTTCTAGATTCTTCATTCATAATCCATCTTTGGAAAGATACTTATGTTTAACCCAAAATCTATGTTAAAAGTTTGTCAATATCTTACTTCTTCATTTGTAGTAGTCTGTAACTGATCTGTAATCAGCAGCTAAGTCAAACAGAGTGGCAAATATAGCCATCTGTTTATTTAAAAATGTAAACTACATGGGGAGAGAGATCAGGAAATCCTTACTGAGCACTTTGTCCATATCAAGGACATCTGTAGTCCTGGGAATGGGCACAAATTGGCAGAGGAATGTGGAGCAAAAAACAGGATGATGTCCCAGGAATTAGGATTGCTACTTCTCACATTTACACTTTCTATCTTGGCATCCCTGAAGAAACAATGTATGTACTTATTCTCCAAAGCATTGCAAGAGGAAACATGTTTCCTTGGTCTGCAGCATCAACACTCCCTCCCACACACATATACATAGATGATGCTGTTTTTAAATGGCTCCAACTATCTCTGCCCCCTGCAGCACACAGAAAAACTCTGCTGCTTGTAGAGAATTATGATTTACACCAGTTAAGCTTGGACAGCTCCATGTGAACAAAGGCATGGAAGAAAAAGAAGTAGGACTGGAAGATGCAAAGTGTGACCACCTATGCAAAGGAAAAGTATGAAAGGGGAACTATTTTTTCTTTTTTTTTAAAAAAAAAAAAGGAAATTAAAGCCACCAGATGCTTTGAAACCTGAAGGGTATTTCCTGTTAATGTGGAGAAGGAAGAAACTGGTTGACAATCTTATGGAGAGAAAAAGTCATGTGTAGCCTGTCAGAGGAAGTACAATGCAGTTCTAAGGTAAGAAATTTATACTGCATAGCCACAAAATTACAAGTCTCAAAAGCCTCTTGCTTAGTTATCAATTATCCAAATTCAATACAGTAAATTTTAATCCATAGGAGCACAAAATCCCACCCCCACAAGCAATAGGTTCTGGGGAATTTAGCACCTTTGAACAACTTCCAATATGTATAGAACACTATAACCCTATTATTTTGAGACTGATACAGTAAAAAAACTAATATATATGAATGAAAGTCTATCTTGAAATCCTAGTGTACTAGTGCCCCTTTTTCATTTAGCTGTCCCTTAATCCAGATCATCACCGCAGGACTCAATCCCAAAGTCTAAGAGTCACCCCTTAGTACAGAACGTTTTTGTCTATTTGAGAAGAACAGTTTTTAATATTTTTTCATTAGGGACTGCCCCCTAACAAAAACTACCTTGCAAACCCATGAAAAACCAACCACTTCTTGGCCATTTAGCGTGGGGTTGAAGACAGAATTCATAGGATTCCCCTTGCTCCCACCTGTTGGCATCTTTTCTGGTCTGGCAAAAGTCAGAGTGCCTCTGACACTGCCCCTCCCCCAAAACGGAGGGAAAGAAGGAAAACGCCACTTCTTTAACTCCCAACGTTTCTCGTGCGCAAGCTGACGAGCTGGGACTCTTTGAGGAAAAGCCACTTAATTTAACCCGTCGGGGCACTCACCTCGTCGTCGTGGTGCTGGCAATAGTTGACTCGGTCCGGGAAGACAGATAGGATGTTGTAAGGCGAGGCGGAATAGGGTGGGTTGAGAGCGAGCTGGGAGGCTGCCGAGGCGGGGCCGGTTCCCGCCGTCGCGGGCGGCCCTGGGCCAAAGCGCTCGATAAAGTGGTCCTTCGTGAGGCGAACGCGCTGGTGGGCGCGCACGCAGTTGTCGCACAGGTGCTCCTGGCAGTCGAGGCAGCGGGAGCTGGCGGCGTTGCCTTCGTCGCACGAGCTGCAGCGGGGCTCGCCCTGTCGGCTGTGGGGCCGCCTAAGCAGCAACGCGGAGCCACCGCCTCCCCCGGACGGCGCCGAGCCGGCGGCAGAGCCCGGGGAAGAACCACCCGCAGCGGTGCGGTGCTGCTGTTGCTGTTGAACAGGCTGCTGGCGGGAATGAGGGTGCCGGTTGTTAGTATTGCTGTTGCTCGCCGCTCCGCCGCCGCCTCCTTGGCCGCCGCCGCCCGGACGACCGTTGTTCTTCTGATCTTCGGCAGCGGCGGCGGCCACGACGACCACGTCGAGCAGGTTGCTGAGGAGAAAGTTGGAGGAGGGCAGCGCGTCCATGCCCGACGGCTCCGAGATCACCACCTTCTGGTCGCAGATGGGGCAGCGCAGCTTTAGAGAGTCACCCGCGGTTGGGTGGCGCTGCGCTTCCAGGCACTGGCGGCAGAAAGCGTGCAGGCAGGGCAAGACGTGGAGCCGCCTCGACGGGGTGCAGGATGAAGACACCCCCCCGCCGCCGCCGCCCCCGGAAGAGTTTGAAGTCTGAGAAGAAGACGACGAAGTGGACGAATTAGAGGAGACAAGAGCCGGCGAGCCGCACATCTCCTTACACAGTGGACAAATCTGGAAATCTGACTCGGGGAACGAAGCCATTGGGAGGGGGAGGGGGAGGGGGAAGCGCAAGAGAGTGCGGCTAGTAAGGAGGAGGCGGCAGCAGTAGCAGCATGAACCGAAGCGAGCGACGACGACCCGCGTTGCAAGCCCTGGTGGGTGGCATCAATTAGTCGCTGTGTGGGGGCGCTGCGACGACTCCTGCTACTCCAAACCACTCTTCGCGGGCTAGGCAAGACGGGAGCAGCTTCAGCCGGCGTTCCTCTCGTCTTCTCCTTCCTTAAGTAGCGTCAGGAGGAAGACGCTCCTCTGATTTGCCCCCTCCCTCGCTCTGCGTTTAAAGCTTCCCACCCGGGACAGCGCCTTCTTCCTTCTCTGCCGCCTCAGCGTTTCTCGGGCTACGAGGCGAAAAAATGAGGGTTTCTTTAATAGAAAAGTGCATCGGGCCCTACTCCTTAAAAATCCAGCGTGAACTGGATCCGGTCGCGCGGCTGCCCTTCGCTTCCTTCTAGGGGAAAAACTGAAGGAGGAGGGGGGCGAAATCTTCTCTTTAGTTGGTGTATCAGAAGAGGCGGGTTGATGGCGAGGGAATGAGGAAAGGGCTCGGTTGGTGAAGGAGAGAGACGTGAAGGAACAGCGGGACCACTTGCTTCACTTCTCCTTTCTTGGGGACTCCGGGAGGTTTCGGGAGACACGAAAGTTGTCCCGGAAGACTCTTCCGGCACCGATCCACCCCTGAGGGCTCCACCACCGCATGTCTTGAAAACGAGAAGCAGAGATGGCGATTCCTCCGGTGTAGCTTTCTGGGCAGGCAGGCTTCCGAAAGAAAGAGTGGGTGGGTGGGTGGTGCGTGTGAATGAATGAACGAGCACGCGTTCTTACTCTCCAGAGATCGTCTTCCTCACGGGTCCACGCCTTTTCCAGGTCTCCAAGCGGATCCCCCGGGAAGCCGAGTGAGCGCATCGATCAGGTCCTTTATTCTTTCTGGGGGTTTCCCGAATTTGCTCCTTTTTTGCTGCTGCCCAAGGGCGGCAGCGACACGCACGCGGTCTCACTCTTTCCTGTAGCTTGGGCGCACTCGCGTTTAAACCGGCAAAAGGAGCCGCCTGAGAAAAGGACGGCGGCGGCAGGTTCCGGCCGGCCTTCCTGAATTATTCATGGGGGGCGTATTAGGTTCGATTGCACAAATTGCAACAGCGGTGTAGCGCTTTCCCCAGGCTGCAATCCGGCAGCAGCCTTCTTTTGCGCCTCGCTCCCTAAGCACTGCGATCACATTTCCTTTGTCATTTCAATTCTTCGCGTGGTCTTCCAAAAATAATTGAAAACGAATTCTTTATTTTGCCCTCCGAAGATGAAAAAATCCCCAACGTGGTTATCAAGAAAATCTATGGGGGGAGGTGGGAGCGCCCGCCGACCGAGGGGTTAAATTAACAACAGTAGTGGCAAGAGCGTGGAGATCCCATCCGATTCCGCTGTAGCCATCGTGCCGGTGAATGGGTGGTTTCGCTCCCCCTACGTTCCCCTCCCCCCCCCCGACCCGCGATTTAGGTGAGCCGGATTTTTGCAGGGCGCCGAGATGCTCGCATTCCTGGTCGACCTCTTTCGGAACGCCTGTTATTGAAACCGATGGAGCTCGGAATCCTTTTAATCTCCAAAGGAGCGAACTCACTTCCGCCTGAGCTCTGAGGGGGCGGTTAAAGGGAAAGGGGAGGAGGGGAAGAGGAGAACTCAAAAAAGCAAACAGAAAACATTAACCCTCTGGCTACCGCTGCCTTTTGTGCGGGGCTGCGTCTTCTCGAGCTAAGCGTCGCGGTTCTGAAAGTTCCAGCTAGCGAGCGGGCTACAAAGCGGAAGAAGCGACAACTTTCAATGAAATATATGGCGGATCTTTTTTCAAGATAGCGGCACAGACGTGGGAGATTAAGAGTTAGCGCCGGGGAAACCTGGTTTCTTCAAACTTACCTTTAAAAGCATTAAGGTCTTTAAAGACCTCAAACTGCTCAGGCTACTCCCAAGCCCCCAGCATGTTTTGTCTGAAAGAAGCCCAATTCAAGCTTTATTCAGATGTACGCCCAGTTTTCTACTAGAATTCTCTTAAGTAACTTCAATCTTGCAACGTTACAATATTGAAAGAATGTTAGTTTTTAATTAACATTTGAATGGAGAAGGATTAAAACCATGTCGTTAAAACCTGTTTTAAACAGGTACAATTAAAAGGACAGAGTCTTGAACTTTAGTTCACATATTTATTCTTTTTAGAATAAAAAATTTACTCTTCAAAGAAGAGTTCATCCAGGTTAATGATCAGGAACCTTAAACAATTACAAAACCACTTTAAGTAGCATTATTAAAGGGTACTTTAAATCAAATCCTGGAGTGAAGTATTCACAATCTTAATCCTAATTTAAAAAATTAGGTTCTATCTCCGATTAGATCCATGAGATTTTGCAGCTGATTAACCAATGCAGCTGATTAACCAATCTGAATTTGTGAATAAATTCTTCCTGAAGGGAGTGAAAACCCATTTCCTGATTAATAATCTGCATACTTTTTTTATAAAGAGATCTCAAGAGGGATAGTCCCACACATGTCAATCAATGCAAAGAATAAAGATTTCATTAAGATGGTGATTGATGCGAATTATTGGATTCAATGTTACTCCATAGAACAGATCTGAATTCTGGATCCAAATTATTTTTAAACACTTGTATTTAAAGTAACTTCATAAGCTGCAGTTCAATTAGAAAATAATTGATCTGATAAACATTGAAGCCCAGCCCTACTGATTTTTGGGGATCATTTATGTTTTACCAAATTTTCTTTTTAATGCAGGAAATAATTATGTTGAATGCAGTTTTAAGAATATTTGCTTTCCATAAAATACTTGTAATATAACAACAAATATCAGCAAAGCTGATTACGATGCACTCCTAAACATACTTACAAAGGAATAAGCACCATTGAGAACAGCGCAACTTAATAAAAATGTGCTGATATTTATAGTTTTAGAGTAAAACTTTTAAATTACAATATGTGTAGTTTACTATTCACTGACTATTTTCAAACTATGGCTTTCACGCACTATGTTAGAAAATAAGCAGTCATATGCAATTATTTTATTTCTATGAAGTATACAGAAGTGATTGTTCATTCAGTGGAGCCAGAATAAAAACTGAAATGCTGTGACAGTAAAAATACAAACTTTTGGGGAAAGATCACATCTCAATGATTGGAATATTGGATTTAGAAGCACCAGAAATTTTAACTGCAGATTTTTTTCTTTACTACCTTTTGGCTCTAAAAACAAGATTTTCTATTTCTCATCTTATGATCCAACCATGTGATTGCAGATCCCTAAAAAGAGTTTTGTAAAATTAGTAATCAGATTTATTTTAAGTAATACTTTAATGAGTTGTTGTATAGAACTAAATTTTCCAGAATGGATTGTTTATGCATTAAATATAGATATATTTTATCTAGATATTTTTGGTCAAGAAGTGTTTGTGCAGACCGCTCAGAAAATGCTGTAATTCATTATACTCCAAACATGTTTCAAGCTCCCTTTCTGCTTCTTCAGTGCAACTTTGCTTCTTAGGACTTGATGATGTCCAGGAAACAGTCTTTGGGAAGTAATATAGATTACTTCACTGTAGTCTTCTACCTGGCCTTTCTAATTAAATTGATTACTACCCCATCATCACAAGCTGAGCAGGCTCTTTTGAAAACAATCCAGAAATTTAAGATAGTGCAAAATACAACAGATCTTATATGGAACAAACATGGATATATAATAATATTTGTTTTCCTTTTTATAAACTTGTAATTAATTTCCAGGCTCACATTTTGACTAAAAAGCTGTACCTGGTTAGAAACCTAAAGAAACTCAACTCACAGACTGTGAAATCAAAGCTTGTCTTCATGAGAGAATAGAAGGTAGATCATAAATTCATGACTTGTGACTGTTCGTTTTTTAATTTATTATATTGTGAGTCACCTTATATCAACATACACCTTCATTATGAAATGTTTGCTGTAGAGAAGTTTGTCCAACAATTTTTTTATTTACATTATTTAAGATATCATCTGAATGTTTCATTTCAGCCAAGTGCTTCATTTTTAATATTTACAGTGATCTTTAGTTCTCAGCTGTGAACTTACTTAGGTTTTTGTTTCCCCACTATTCAAAAATCTCTGCTAGACTTCTATTTTCTTAAGTAACTTATCCTTTACAATCTCAGACTGGCATAATTTTATCCCTTTTTCTTAATAAATTCAGCAAAGCATATTCAGTTTATTTTAGATTTTGAAATGTGTATACCTAAGAAAATGCAAAGGACTGTTTAAAAGATTTAAGTTGAAAATAAAAACATGAGAAACATTCACACTGCTTTACACATTACACATATTGAAACTGCAACACAGTGTATATTTATTGTTCACTTCCTTAACAATCCTAGAGATAACTGCCATAAATAATTTTACTGAGCAGAACCACTTCTTTTTGTCTTTTTTGTCCTTTATTCATGCAACAAATGAGACAAGCAGTAAAACTTTGCAGGAAAGAATAAGCCAACCAGATTCTTTTCCAGGATGTTTTATTCCAGAATTTGCTTGGTGATCATTGATATTATATGTCATCCCTCTATCCATCTTTCCATACCAATGTAAAGTTTGGTTTTCACACCTGATAAATACAGAGAAGAAATTCACATTTGAAATATATGATGGTCAGGAATTAATTGTGGAATGCTCTTGAGCTTACTCTGCAATTTAGACAGAAATTCCTTTTTTAAAAAGGTAAATTAATACTATAGATGTAAAGAAGGGGAAATATACGAAGAATCTCTCCCACATCTTCTAACTGATAAAGAAATATGCCTCACCAAAATGGAGATACATTGCCGGACCTTTTTTTTGGCCTTTGTAGCCCTTCCTTGAAAGCAGAGGAATTTATGACATTAGTTAATGCCATGGAAACTCCATGCTCAGAATGGAAGATGAAATTGCTTTCTAAAAGACAAAGGTCTTAAATATTAAAATTGTATTGCTCAGGTACAATGCTTTTTGATGATTTCACTTTAATGTTTTGGAGGACAGTGAGATAGAAGTTGATGCATTGGGACACTGGGTAATAATTGTGTACCCTGCCTTGTAAGTTTCCAATTAAAATAACATATACACATATATATACACACACATACATACATATACATTTCACTCTGTTCTTGAGCTTATTTTTTCAGCTGTCATGCAATTCACTACTATTTTATTTATAGGGAGGCTAACTTTTCTGACATCAGGGGAAACCCTTTCAGAAGTAACAGCACAGAATGGCTGCAACAAGAAAAGTGTCTTATATTTCTATCAGTTATAATATAGAATAGAATATAAATATATATACAACTGGTACAATATTGTGGATAAATATATATATGATGGCTTTAAAGGATATGAGAGGCTGAAATAGTAATATACTGCCAATATAACCTTATGAGAATTATATTGAAAGATATCTTGCCTTCCTGGCTCATTGTTACTTTGACCTTTTGATATGGTGGTGAATGTAGGTATCAGTTAACAACTTTTAAATTCATATTTAAACTTAATTAATACCTAAAGCACAAATTGCACAAGAACAAATTTCATATTTTAAAAAAGAAAATTGAAAATGTTGAATTTTTTCACTCTACATATCAGCAAAAAAAAGAAGCAAGCAAAAAGCACGTGCTGTTATATAACAAGGGCCTTCCCAATGTGGTGTGCTAGTTCCCAATCTATTTTGCTGTTTTCTGCCCAAAGGAAAATCTTTAATAGAATACCTGTATTTGCTCAAACCCACCAATCTACCAGTGGGCAAAGGAATCTCTAGCAATCCTACAGGCTTAAAACTTTTTAATGGCATTGGAACACATGAATGTATTTGAATGTATATGAAACAGTTGGCTGGTTTTCTCTTCCCTTTCTATTTCTCCAAGTATTCAAAATTATATAATGCTTTCTATATTTAATTACATTTAAATCAGTGGATTTAATTTAATTTTCTATTATGTTGTGTCCCTAGAGACAGATTGACACAACATACTAAGCTATTATATGCTTGATTTGGATTTCATTTAGCGTTAAATAAGTTTCTTTGCATTATGTAAGAAACTAATCATATCCTCTGCCATCTTCATAAAAATTGTGCAGAAATCCATGTGAATTATTAGTTACATTTAGCTTGTATTAATTTCAATAGATCTGTTCTAAGTTCAACTGTTTAGGAATTGTTCCTTTTTTGTTGTCCTTACATGTGTTTGGGATTAAACTGCTAAAGTTCTTGTTGGTTTTATTTTGTAATGAAATTTAAATCTAAAAATGTCTAGATAGGACTTATTTTTTCTTTTACTTTGCTGATACGTTCCTGCATTTTTGTGAATTTCTATTAGATGACCATTTATAGATAATTTTTCCTATATGGTGCTTAGTTCACACCTGTCATTTTAAGTATTAAAAAAAACATACATCTCTTTCTCCCCTTTTAATTTGCAATTAACCTTATTGTTTACCCATATACCCATATTCTTCATGGCATGACAATAATCAAAATGGTGAAAGCTTTCATACAGAAATCATTACCTTTTACTGAAAATGAGGCTGGGAAATCATCAGGTATTTCTAGAGATAATTATGATAGTTCTCAGTATATGCAATGGTGTATTTTTCCTTTGCTCAAAAAGGCAGGGGAAGAGATTTGGGCTAAACATTGCAAAGAATGTCTGGATGGTGACACAAAGCTACAACAAAATGCAACCAGAGGGGGTGAGAAATCCTTAAGCAGAGACTGGAGAACTATCTGTTTAGAAATGCCAGAGCTGCACCTAATGCTGATCATGAACTGAATCAGTAACCTTAGATTCTAGTTTTATGCATTTGGATACAATCATGAGAGTTTCATGTTTTTGTTAAAATTACTTTTTTCAGCTTCCAGCCTCTAATTATATCACTAGTTAAGATGGAACTGATATTTCCAGTTCTTTTAAACTGTGGGATGTTAATATCAATATATGAATATTATTGAAAGTAAAAAGCATAGTCTTCACCATAATGCAGTCAGTTTAATCAACTGACTTGGGCATGATTTAACTGAAAGAAAAATGTGAGAAGGATAATTCATGTTCATCCAATAATAGTCTCATTAACTGGGCAGTAGTGAACTTCAGTTGAAAACTTAACTCTATACCTTATGGGGGCCAAGAAAACCATTGAGGTCCAGTGCTTAGAGCAGGGCTGTCAAACTCACGCCCTGTGGGCAGGTTGAGTCACGCATTAGCCATGGCCATGCCCAGTTTAGCAAAGGGGTGAAAGTCCCAATACATCATGTGACATGATGACACCCCTGGCTTAGAAGAAAAACTAAAGGGCAAGCAGGGACAATGGTATTAAGGCTTACCTGAATTTAGATTGTATGTTATAAAGACCTTCATATTGGTGCCTTATTTGTATTTCATTTCCCAGCAATTGATAAATTATCCCTTATCAATATAGCAATATCCTTTTTTAAAGGTGCAATTGGCCACAACATCACACTAATAAATGAAAAAGATATGGTGGGAGGAGCCAAAGATAGTGGGTGCTGGTTCCTGACTGCTAGGGTATCTCACTGTTGTAGAAGGTTACACAAAAGAAATTCTTGATAGGAATTAGTTAGAATTTCATCAAAGATGCCCTCCTTCCAGCATAAACATTGTTTCTGAAGTCTGGATATATACTTTTTATTTTTATTTTTTGTTTTTGCATTTAAGAAGCCAATAATAGTTTTCATAATATATGTATATTGCATGCAGTATATAAAATATTTAAAATAATTATATCATTGCCTGTTCCCCCTTCTCTAGCTACTTCTGTGGGGCCAACAGGATTAACCTTAAAATACAAAGAGCATATTTGAGCCCTTGGGCATCATAACATTGGAACTCAATGTTAATAGAGCCATGGTTAGCACTCAAGAGTTTGGAAAAGGCTTTTGTATCTAAATGCAAATGTAATTAAAGTGTTAATTACTTTCTGTTATGCCCTTACTTTAGAGTTCTGAAGAACTCAACATTTTGTAAATGTTATTCCACCTGGCAGCATTTTCCTCCAATAATAGCAAAATTAAGCACCCTCTAGAATATAAAATATATGCGCCTGATCTGTGTCCTCTGTGTGTTACTGCTGTCAGTTACATGAGGACCACTATCTTCCCTTCTAGCAGACTGGCTGGAGTAGGAAGAGTAGAATCATTTCACTATTTTGCTGCTTAAATTCATATGAAATTGAAAATTAGGCTACCACATCTTGGTGTAAAAGTGTAGACCACAACTAGAAAGTGTAAACCAGTGATGGCGAACCTATGACACGCGTGTCAGTGCTGACACGCGTAGCCATTTGGGGTGACACGCACAGGATTTCATGCGATTCATCCTCGGCTCCTGCACGGCCGCCGAGGATGAAAGAATCTGTGCTGGAGGAACGGGAGGGGCGGGACGTGTGATCTCCCCCGCCCACACTCACTTACTGTATCGCCGCCGCTCCTTTCTGAGCGCAGGGGCTGCTGGTAAGGCGTGCGTGCTGTGCGCACACACGTCATCAGCGCGGCGAGGGAGGACCCGCAGGAGAGGAGCGCGGGAACAGTGCGCGCCTCTCTCCAGTCAGGCCGGCACAGAGAGTCTACTCCTGGGACTGTCGGTTACGACCGCACCACAGCAGGGAACAGCGGAGTTAGTTAAAGAATTCGCCCTCCCCCTCATTTATCTCAGTTCACGGCAGGGCTGTGGAGTCTGCTGCTTCCAGCTCCATGTCCTCATCAACATGCCGCTCCGGCCCGCCCCCGCTATGAATATTCATATTCTTCGCCCTCGCGTCACTAGGAATATTCATAGCAGGGGCGGGCTGGAGCGGCATGTTGATGAGGACGTGGAGCTGGAAGCAGCCGACTCCACAGCCCTGGTTCACGGCACCCCAAACAAGTTCAATAATATCAAGGGCAACATACGAAATCGACTGATGAACAAAGAAGTTACTAAGCAGGTATGTTAAATAATTTGTTTTTGGTTTATTAAATACAATTATATATTGCAATTATACATTTTTGTAGTTTAAACTATAAATTGCGCAAAATTATGTTTTTGTCGAAGTGACACACAATGCGAGTTATGCTCGATTTTTTGCCGATTTTTGACACACCACGCCAAAAAGGTTGCCCATCACTGGTGTAAACCAAGATGATCAACTAGATATGAGGAAAGACAGAAAAATGTAACTCAATTTCTATTTAGTGTTTAGGCAAAAAAAAAGGTCTACAAAACATCGAGAATCTAGCATTAAAGTCTAAATATCTTCAATATCCTGAGATCTTTCTCAAATAAGTTATCTTAGACACAATAATATGTATTCATTAAAATTCTAATATCATACAGGGATTCTTTGTTTCCCACTGCATTGTTTTATATATTTCTATTTCATTTCCTATATGTAATTCAATATAGAATATTGAATCTATTCATATCAAAATTTAGGTATATTTTGAGAAAAATCCAACAATGTGGACTCCAAAATTAACCTGGGAAAACTCAAGTTTGGGTCCCAATTTAGTCACCACAGAGCTTACTAGATAATGTTTGGACCAGCATTTCTACCAGCTTAAAGCAATATGATATATTTCAGACTCAGAACTTCCAAAAGAAACACAGCAAGTATATGAAATAAAATAAAATGTTGATTGATAAGCATACTATATTTAATATTTGGATCTGAGATTAATGAAAATACTGAACTGCCTTTTAAAAAATAATTAAATTACAGCATTTTACTGTTATTATTTAACATGTCTAGCGGGAAAAATGAATAGAAATATTCAGTTCATTTGATTCAGAGATAAATCATTCTTTTAGCTTTCTTCTAATGCTTTCTTAATATGCAAATGTAATTTATTTAAATATAATCAATGAATTGAGGAAAAGCAGATGATTAATCAACTTCAGATCTTTATCTGGCAGATCACTCTTGTTGCTACAGTTATTAATTCATGTTCAGATTGTCAAGTGAATCATTATTGCTATAAAATCAATTAATGGAACACAACACAAGAAAATTACTATTTTATATCTAATGCAAGGTTACAGAGAAAAAAAATAACTAGCACTATTCTGAAAAAAATAAAGAGTAACATGAAAACAGAAGAAAAGCCTATCAGGAGGAATAGTTAAATAAAAAAGTACCCTTAGGAAATCTTCCTGAGAGTGATACCCAACTACAGAAGGCTAAAAGGCAGGAAATGAAGGAAACAGATGGGATTAAATAAGGGAGAAAGAAGGCAAACTGAAGGAAGTAACCTGGAGTGAAAAAGCCAAATTCATTTTTCTTCTCCCTCCTTGTTCCTCAATTCTCATAATCAAATGCATGAATATTCCATTCAGTTGTCAATGAACTCAATAGAAAGAAACCTGTATATTATGGCATTTATTGTAGCAAGAATATAACTTTATCCAGCTAAAAACCATACTGGCCTATGTGAGATATGCAGGAGACTGCATAAAAGTAGTTGCTAGGGCCAGAATAAGACTTTTATTATGCAATTTAACTTATATCAGTTAAATACAATTGTCATGGTTTCTACTCCTTATTTTATCATTTCACATTTTTGTTCGGTTAGAAATTAAATTTGGCTTCAAAGCAGTGGCATTTGCCAGGAGTCCAAAAGTTTAAGATGGCATCCATGATTGTGTAGTCAATGTTGCATTTTCATTACCTTGCTCTTTAAAGGGGCCTGTGTGGAACTTCGGATTGCATGATTGCAACCATCTTGACTATTGTAGCCCACCCCCTGTGAACACTCTTCTTTCAGTGATCTTCCAAGGTCACACTACAAATAATGGCATCTCTGATGGATATGTCAAATCACAGGAGGTAAATCAGTTTGACCTTATTTATGTTCACACACATTGTGCACAATGATTGCACACAGATATTAAGAGATTTTTGGACATTTTCTGCAGCTGCAATTACTGAAGCCAATAATATTTACTTATAGTTAAACAATTGCAGCCTTAGAAGGAGAGAGGCAGGGTTTGCCCACCATATTAGGCTAAAATGTGTTTCACCCATTTGTGTATCTATGGTAACTTAGGCAGTGACATTCAGTTAGTGACATTCAGTTAATCATGCTTCAGTTAACCATGGACTGACATTATGGGAAAATGTAGTCAGATAGAACTGTTGAAGCTTTGGAACTCATCCTATCCATCTATAGACCATAAAACTACCATAATTAATTTATTGAAGAATTACTCCAAAGTTTATCACAGTGATAGGAAACCAATCTTCCCCTTGTTTTTCCCCCCTTGTCATTTCTTGCTTACACAATGGCTGATTTTGTACAATAGGTTTCACATACTTGTTGCTTTTGTAAATCTAATGCTAAGTTACCCAGACAACACCTAAATGTCTCCTGTTTTCATTTTGTTACTAAACCTATTTATTAATCATAATGCATATTTAGAGCTGATTTTTTTCCTAGTAGTTTGAGACCAATTCAAGCTATGACGTGTAATGCCTCTGTTCTCACAGTATGTTCACCCTGATTATTAAACCTTGATGTCTGTATTTGTACAACACACCAAAATCTAAACAGATCAAACTAGCTCTGTTTATACAATGCCCTGGGCATTGGTTGGCTACTTTGTTAATCTATTTTTTGCAAATTTTGTAAAAACTTGGTTTTGGGGTGGATGGGACTTGAATCTGGAAAAAATGTGCTCCCCATACAATTCAATACATGTCTATGCAGAAATAAAATTCATTTTGTTCAGTTGAAGTTCTGCGTAGATGGCAGAAAGCTCCAGAACTCAAATGTAATAGCCCTTGGACTAATTTCAAGTCCATTAACCAAGATTAGTTTAGTTCTTTAAGAATTAATGACAGCACCTATTTAATTTTGACTGTCTTTGACAAAGTTAAATAGATTGTCCTGCTTAGTTTTTGAATAGGAGACAACCAGAAAATCCCACAAGTATGAGCTAAAGTGGGAAATCAAAACAGCATTTCAGAAGAAGGCAAACCATTTCATACTGATAGTGTTTCTTATCTATCTTTCCTTGAAGATTAGGAGAGAGAGAGAGAAGAGAAAGCCAAAAGGTGGGGAATAATTACTACCAAAGAGAGACTAAGTATCCTCATCCACTACTTCTCTTCTGTACACCATTTGCTCTCCCAATAGACTAGGGCTAGAAGGAACATTGCCCTCAACAAAAGAAGGTCCTCATCTCTGATGCACTATAAACTTCTCTCCAGCGCTATGTTTGTATTGTAATTAACATGCTTTTGATTTTGATTGTCACAAAGCATAATTAACATAGAGAGCAAGGGATTCTGCATGATACTTGGTTCAGGCAACAGTAATTGTCAATAAGAAATTTGAACAAAGCTATGAATTTTCCTTGCTTCTCCTTGGTTTTTTGTAGATAGAATAGGGAATGGCCTTCAAGTAGAGGAGGAAGAATCACTACCAAGTTAGATAAGCAAGGCTTGAGACCCAAACAAGAAACTAATTTGAAAAATTGTTTCTGACAAATCCCCCCTCTAATTTACAGGAAGTTAAAGTGAGGGATGAGGGAAACAAATTCAGTCTTGCAAGATTATGTGACAGTGGCTGTTATAATAAAAGCCGTGCTGATTTATATGGCATTGGTTGGTTAGTCAGAGCCATCTTGTAGGGCTGACATCTGTGTCTGTACATTTCAGGCTTTGGTTGCCCAGTTGTGGCTACCATCTTGAGTTTTGTATCCACATATATACCCCTGTGGATAACCTTGAAATTACAGCTGATCATTTTGGACTGCAATCATGTCTTATCTTAAATTATTTACTCCTGAGTTACTTGCACTATACAAACTAGGGATCTTTATTTATCTAGGCCTTGAAGCCCCTAGGCTGCCATGAAAGTGTTGAACACATCCCCAAAGACTTCCAAAAGGTCATTAATAAACTTTGATTTTAATGAAACAGGAATCATAAATACAAATTAGAATAATCACATTTTAATCAGCTCAAACTGAATATCAAATCAAATCTAACTATAAGTCTAGTTCCTAACAGTAAGGCATGCACATAAATATTAGTATAAGGTAGAACCATCTTCCCTAGAAACTGAGTTTTCAAATGATCTAAGCCATAAATCATGATTTACAGATGTCTATAGTTGGCTTTGCATGACATACTAACCAAGATCATCTGATTCTGACACACAGTGTGGTTTGTTTCATTTTGCCTTGTCATGATAACAGAGTCATTCTGGATTGTAAACTAAGTGATACATTAGTGGTATGTAAGCCAAGCCAATTGTGGGAAACTAAAGAAATATAGCACATATAGGTCAGCTTGCAAAACAAGCAGCATTTGTAGCAAACCATGGTGAAATAAAAAAGATAGTATATCAAGTACAAAGTTATAGCATTGACATGATGACATCATCACTCTCAGGTCATGCTTTGCCTCCCTTAATTACTCTGCAGTCATCTATCTGTGCACCAGATTGAGCTGTTGGGTTCTGTAAACACCTTGGGGTTTTGCGCCATTTTTAGTAACTGTAACTCCCGCTCCTAGTCTCACCTGGCAAATAAGATTCTCCTACTTGTCTTTATTTGGATATGCAGTAAAAATTGAAATCAATATTCTTTGAAAATTGAAAGTAGCATTTTTATACCTATTTATTTATCTGGTTTTTTTCCAGTCTTAGTCTTCTGTGCTATTGTTCTCTTTGCTTTGTTTCTTTCTTTTTTAATTCCACGTGTTGGGGATAGTATTTGAATCTTATGAACACAAGTCAATAAAAAGGCTTTAAGACTCAAAGGAGGGTCACCTTATCATCCCAGGTTCTTTTCAGAAAAAGAAAAGAAGATAAAAATAGCAAAGATTAACACTGAACTATGTTAAGGAATACTTTCAAGTAGGCATCAACTGAGTGTTTGACTCAAATAGCTAAAGTATGGCCTGATATAGAATGAAAAAATGGTTGGAGTTGTCTGTAAATTACAGTTTCATTCACTTTCTTGGATGTGTGGATGAAAACCTATGTATGGTTTTTAAAGCATGATATATAGCTTAGTGCAGAATGTCAACCAACACAACTGAAATTTAATTAATAAACAGACATTAAGCAAATCCTAGCCAAGCAAATATTCCTTAAGTGCCTTTAAGGAAAGTGAATTGGATCAAATACAATTAAATATATTTCTATTTAACTGAAAACAGTAAAAATTCAGTTGTTACTATAAGTGAATATATTTCTGAGATATTCTATATTCTACTGCAAATCTGGATTCAATTCTATTTTTAAAGTATAATTTTTAAAATCCCAGATTGGTAACTGGTTATAGAATTCAATAAATCTGAATTAACAATTTACCACTACACTTTATTATCTCAAAACCTCAATCCTTCATTAAAGTAAGCTTTATCTCTTAAACCTAGCAACCAGTCATATTAAAATACTTACAACATGTTTCTTTTCTGGGTAATCATAAACTACTGCAAATATTTAATCACTTTAAGCAGAGAGCAAATAATTACAAAACTTACACTTCAAACACACACTCACACACACACACCATTAACATGAAACTGCTGACAATAATATTGTGTATCCTATGTTTAAGTGTTATATGCAATTTAGAAGCTTTTATTTACACTCACTAAGTGGTTTGTGTGGCTTTAGCTTTTCATGTAGCAGGGGCAGGAAACTTAAGCACACACACCTTCCATTTTTCTTTTCCCCCAAATCCTAAATTGTCTTCCATTTTTTGTGTGTGCTCTGAATATCTTAGGCTGGTTGTAAACCCAACTATTTTACACTGTAAATCATTATTTAGGGCAGTTGCAACATCCAGAGCTAAAGAGAAGCTTACAATACCTGAACTCTTATTTTTGGTCTTCAGAATCATCTTCTAGCCCAATATTTTAAAATTGGCAGGATATTTCACTGTTCTGAAGAAGGAAATGCAAAATCTTGATTAAATCAGAAACCAGATTAAAATAATACAGCAGCAGCAGCAAGACAACTTCCCACAAAATAAAGATTGTTCCAGAACTTTGGTGACATTTTCCTATCTCTTTTGAATCTTCATTTTAACTACTGTTGGATATTTGATCTTCTTCATCTCATATGCTTAAGAGTAACCAGAAGACTGGTCAGTCTGGGTTAAGGAAGATGTAAACTTAGTGAATTTACCTATCCCACCAACGGTATTTAAAACCACAATTTATCATGATTATGATGACAATTGATTTTAAAAAAAAAACAATACACACACACAAAGACAGCACAAAGAGAAAAGGGATTCCATTCCATCATGTTCTCTATGTGGGGCCCTTCCCAATGTAAGAAACATTTACTACATTGACAGGATTCAGCTTTGAAACTTTTATAATGTCTTGACCTGTTTTATAAATTTGAATGGTTTTGATGCAAAATGAAGCAAAACAAATCCCCTCCTTTTTACTGTTGGAATTTGGTTCATTGAAATGCAACCAAGCAATGTGAGCATATTTAAATTCATGATGCTAGTTTGGACCCTAATAAATTTTAATTAACTATTTAGATTTAGTCATATATTTATTTTGGGCTAATTGAAATGTACCTGAAAGTTTCTCAGATCTTTTTTGTGAGCAACTGGAATATTTTCCTATTTTCTTTCCAACACTGACTTTAATAAAGCATTATTTAATGGACTTACACTCCTGTTTTTTGTTAATTTTAATTTATGATTCCTGGTGTTTCTTTTATCTGGATACACTCTTGATATTTTTAGTGCAAACTAAAAGGACCTACCACATCACTCTGCAAATCTTTGCATTCATGTCTTTTAAGTAACTTAACAACATTGCAATTATTTAGTAAACAATTAAATCTCACTCTGTGAAACAATTTGCATTTGTAAATCCACAGATGAAAACACTCAATTTTACTTTTATTGTCTTCTTCCTGAAGTCACAACTCTGTGTTTCCCTCTCCCTTCCCCCCCTTTTAAAAGTGAGATAGAGTTGAAAAGATTCATTTGAGGCTACTGAAAAACTCAAATCAAGCGATCAGTGGAAAATACTGTAAAAGGTCTTTTAACCAAATGGCTATTTTCATAAACCTATATTAATAATTTGGAAGCTTTGATTGAGCTATACTGCAGTTTACACCAACTAATCTGAACCTTTTTTTCCTCTTTCTTTTTCTTCAAAAACAAACAAGTGGCTACTAGAATCTTTTAATTTAGGATGAAACCCAATTTTATGTGAATTTCAACCAATCAGATGGTTTGCATGAAAATGGAGAATTGGGGCATGGTATGTCAAGTTTATATGTGCTAATGGAAATTCTAGGATTTAATCTGAGCTGACATTCAACTGGGTGTCCTGAATTACTTGTCACAAAGCAAATGCTAATCTAAAAATGTAAAGTAGGGAAGAATGAGCAAGATGAAATAAACCATGGTTTATCTAATGGTCTTTAAACTCATAATTGGCTGAGTGTACTCAGTATCTAAGATTATAAATCATGTGTTTCAAATTATATATTAATTCCTATGGTATGCTAAGCAAAAAATAAAATAAAATAAAGTAGCGGCATTATGGTTTCATATGATGAGTGAATTCAGTGCATATCTCATAAGAAGGTATATGGTCGTTTGGCTTTAGCTAAACATGTTACATGAACTAAACATTTTGAAATCATAATTTATCACAGTTCATTACATCACCTCAACCACTGAGGCTTATTATACAAATCATGATCTAATATCATATTTGATCTATACAGAGGCTTAAGAGCTCTAATTTTCTTTTGCAGCATTGATATTCATAACATCACATGTTTATTTATAACTTAAATTCATTGGTAATTACTTGAGTTTTATCCTGATTAATATTTACAATAGAACTTCTGAAATAACTGGAGCTTAAGTTATGAGAAATAAATCTTAAATATTTAAATAGATTTATTCTAAGATTTATAACATAAAGATTCGGTGTTCTTTTTACATACAACTACTATCTCGCCATTACTACTACTATGTGTGACTCAGCAAAATCTTAGTTAAGCTAGTTACTCTTTTAGATGGGCAAAACTGAAATTTAGGATTTTGCAAATATACAAAGGATAGTTGCTTTGAGTCTGAGTGACATAGTAAACCTTAAAGTGGGAGAAGACAATATGATAGTGGATGCTTATTATATATATGGTCAATATATTCTTCACTCTTAGACTAGCACATCACACTGGCTCTCATATAGATTATTCACAGTGTTTGGCTTACATGATGCTTTAAACCAGAGGTGGGAGACTATGGCCCCTTTATGACTTGTGCATTTCAACTCCCAGAATTCCTCAACTAGCATAGCTGGCTTAGGAATTCTGAGAGTTGACGTCCACAAATCATAAAAAAGGCCACAGTTCCCCACCCCTGCTTTAAACAGTCTTCTAAATAATTTTAGATGTATTAATGGAGAAAGAGAGTAGAACAGAATATTACTGATTGAAATTATAAGTATTCACAAAAATGTAATCTGTAAAATTTAGAATTATTTACCATTACCTTCAAACAGTCATGGTTTTCTATTAGTTTTTTTTTCTTTTACAAAGGAGCCTGTTCTGTTAAACTTTAGAAATCTACTTGATTATTTCTTTGACTTATTTCAGAACATGTTTTTAAATATATTTAGTACACTCAAGGTGGTAAATATCAGATCAATTACATTGTCCTGAAAAATTAAGAAGCATAATGCTATCATTAATTCTAAAATGTGTCATAATTAATGTTGAATAGGTTTTGGCTATCAAATAAGATTGGAAAAACAATAGATATATTGTATGCTAAGATAAAAACTACTGAATGACATAAACTCATGGATATTTATTTTAGAAATATGTCTTGGGAGAGAGCAAAGTTACAATGGAAAATGTGATATGATATTATATATATATATATATATATATATATATATATAGTGTGTGTGTGTGTGTGTGTGTGTGTGTGTGTGTATGTGTATGTATATGTATGTGTATGTATATATATATATATACACACACACACACACACACATATACATATATACATATATACACATATACACATACACATATATACACATATATACACACATATACACACATATACAACATATATATACATATATATACATATATACACATATATACACGTATATACACATATACACACACACACACACACACATATATATATATATACACACACACACACACACATATATATATATATATATACATATATATATATATATACATATACATACATACATACATACATACATACATACATACATACATACATACATACATACATACATACATATATATATATATATATATATATATATATATATATATATATTGTGTTTTTATTTGTGCTGATAAATAAATAAAGGGAGACTAGTATAGATCTATTTCAAGCTATTTAGCTCTCATCAGCTAGCCACACCCTTACTGGGATTCGAACCTGTGCTGTATTGCATCTTAGGCAAACGTCCTAATTTATTTATCAGCACAAATAAAAACACAAATATAACAAAAGGCAACAGTAAAAATATTGGGTTTCTGTCGTGATGGACTCTTGTGACGAGCCAATTGACAGATGTTGGAAGCAGTTAGCTTCCTCCCATAATTTGGGCTTACCAGGGGTTGTGACACTAATATATATCAGCATTATGGTTCCTTCAAAGGGTTAGTTGCATGTAAGACTATAATGACTCACAGCAACTAGGTGGGTGTGGCTGGATAGGTGTGGCTGGGTGGTAATAGCTGGGACATTGCAACTAGGTGAGTGTTTGGGTGGGTGTGACTGAGTGGACTTGGCCAACTCGATGTCACTCACTGGGCATGGCTGATTCAGGATAGCTGGGTTGGGATGGAACAAGTCACA
Source organism: Thamnophis sirtalis (assembly GCF_051295495.1). NCBI lineage: Eukaryota > Metazoa > Chordata > Lepidosauria > Squamata > Natricidae > Thamnophis > Thamnophis sirtalis. Next base: position 51,636,667 of record NW_028261384.1, read on the forward strand.
CTGGCTAACTTGACATAGAGACAATTTGATGCCCCATAAGCTCCTTGCCTCCCCAAACTGCTGGCAGCCAAGCCTCCCCAAACTGCTGGCAGCCAATTGCATGCATGGGCGCATATCAGTGGTGGGTTCCTACCAGTTCAGACCGTTTGGCTGAATCAGTAGTGGTTTGGCAGCCAAGGTTGCTGGAACTGGCAGTGACCCAGGCCTGCCACACCTACAAACCAGTTCTCTATGGCACCACCATCTTGTTTTTTGTTCTATGCATGCACAGAATAATTTTATTGCTCTTTGCATGCACACACATCACGCATCAAGTGCACACATGCTCGTGGAGCATCCACGAGCAAACCCACAGTAGAGACTGATGGAACCCACCCCCGGTGCACATACACACACACCACTTCCAAGTTTGGGGACTTTTATCCACTGAGGAAGGGTGGCCTTCTCTCCAAGCCTAGGCATAATTGGCAATTGCAAGCTCAGATGTGGATAAAAGTCTCCAAGCTTGGAATTTTGTGTGTGTGTATGTGCATGTACATGCATGTGTGCATGTGCATAGCATGCCAAAGGAGATGTTCTTCTCCCAATTTCAGACATCATTGTCATTTCCAGGTCCAGTGACTCTTCCCAGCAAAGCAGGAGATGGAGGTTGCTGCTGCTGCTGTGTGTGGAAGCACAGAAGAGAAAGTTTGCAGGAGACAGTTTCCTCCAAGTCCAACTTGTGCCTTGACAGATCTCTGGAGAGCAAGAGGATGAGGAAGAAGAGCAATACTCCCTGGTCCTGCACAAGGGAGATTGGCCCTTCTCAAAAGCGAATCCTCATTTCCAATCGTGCATGGGAAAGATGCTGGCTTGTTGGGGCAGTCTTTCCTCACCAGCTCTACCCCACCACCTCTTCCTCTCCAGAGATCTATCAATACCATTTCGGATATGTGGCTGTCTAGTCTTTTTTTCAAAATCTCAAGCACCTGTTGCTAAAGAATTAGACATTGTATACTTTATCCAATAGATCTCAATGGAAGGTGATACAATAAATAAAATTCAATGATATGTTAAATCGGTTAGTAAGCATTCAGCAAGCTAAGCATAATTTTCAAGAACAGCTTTCTCCTATACCCGAAGAGAAAACTTTTCAATCAGTGTGTGCTACCTATTCTAATATATGGCAGTAAAACATGGACACTAACCTCACAATCAATACAAAAACGATGAGTTGCGCAAAGAGCCATGAAAAGATACATGTTTGGCATTACAAGACAAAATAGAAAAATCTCACATGGTCTTGAACCATCTAATTGCCAAATATTAACCTCTGTTTGCAGCTTTTATAGACCTCACAGCAGCATTTGATATGATAAACAGAATTATTATGAAGCAAATCGACATCTCTTAAAATAGAACCTAGATTGGTGGGTTTGATTAAAGTCCTTTACACAAATACCTGTTTGAGGTATGGGATTAATGGGGCTCTGATTAATAGGATTCACACAAAAATAAAGGGGTAGGGCAAGGGTGTATCCTGGCCCCATTATTATTTAGCTTATATACCAATGACTTGCTAGGGTTAATAAAGGATCCCAATGGTACACATGCCGATGATTCTAAATGCTTACTGTAACAGCTTGTTTTATGCTGATGATATGATTTTACTATCATATTCACAAGTAGGATTACATAGGCTATTAAGAAGATTCAGCTCATTGCCAGGATAACTCCCTAATCATCAGTAAATCAAAATAAAAAATAATGGTGTTTGGAACGCACCATCAGAGATATAGGTTGCAATTAGATGGTAAACCAATTGAACAGGTTAACACCTTTGTATATTTAGACGTAACTTTTTCAAAGACTGGTTCTTGGGCTTGCCATCATCAACCAAGTATATTTAGAGCAAAAGCCCATTTCAATTTTCTGTTTAAGTAAAGAACCATAGTTATCCAGGCTCCCAACCCCATTAATTAAAGTATGTAAAGCTGATTGCTGGGACTGGGCGGCTGGCCTTTGCTGCTGCCACAGTTCTTCTAGCCCCCCCCCCTTTTCTGCTATCTGCCATCTGCTGCTCCCTCAAGAGGACCTTTTTTGACAGCGCTTTTGCTGGGTTGGCGACGAGTGGTGGGGGGATGAGGCTGCGAACTTGCCACCTGTTTCAAACTGGCACCTACCCCCCCTGCAACCACTTCAGCTATTTTACACTCTGGGCCTTTGCCCCCCCCTTGCATTTCCGGACTGACAAGAGGGGAGAGGGACTGTGGAACTCTCCCTCCTTTTCATCATCATTGGTTCCGACCTCCATTTCTGCACAAATCCACTTGAGTGGAATTTTTTTTTGAGATCTGCACAATTTTTCTGTGTATGGAGTGTGTATGGTATGATTGTTGATGAATGAACCCACCTAGTTTTTATTATCTTTATTATTATGCTACTGTATTTTTATATGTTTTTAATGGACTATAGTAGGGTATGCATGAGAGAGTGACTGGGAGTACATCTGAGAGGACTGAGGGCGCGGCCTGGTGCCTCCTCCACTGAGTGCATAAGCAGAAGTGGTAGGGGGGCCCAGGCCTACCCTTCGTCCTAGAATGAGTGATAGATGTGGCCTGCCAGGAAGAGCGTGGGCCATGGGGGGTCTATGGGGATGGGGGCGGGCCGGAGCATCTCAATCATGATGGGGAGGGGCAGGTATGACGGGAGCTACTGGGCTAGCCATTACCGGGGAAGGAGGGCTCGCTACGTCACAGCGATCCCTCATTCCGGCCCTGTAAGATCAACTCAAGGACCAGGTGGCAAGATAAGCCAGGGCCCTGGTCTCAGGTTGCTGCTGCTAAATGCCAGGTCTGTGATTCATAAAGCTCCCCTCGTCCGGGACTTAATACTTGACGAGGGGGCAGACGTGGCATGTATTACTGAAACCTGGTTGGGCCATGAGGGAGGAGTCCCCCTCTCAGAAATGTGCCCGGAAGGGTTCCAGGTGCTCCACTAACCACGACAGAGTTCCATCACAGGGGTGGGGGAGTGGCAATTATTATCTGAGGATCATTAGCTCCTCACAGGAGCCCTGCTCCGGAGATTGTGGGGTGTGAGTCCCTTCTTTTGAAGTTGGACCTAGGGGTTCAAGTGGGCTTGCTTCTGACATACCTACCTCCTAGCTGCGTCACAACAGCCCTGCCTGCGCTCCTGGAGTCAGTAGCCGGGTTGGCGGTTGAGTTCCTCAGACTGTTAGTACTGGGGGACTTCAACCTGCTGTCCCTAGGCAAACACTCTGATGGGGCCCAGGAGTTCATGGCCTCGATGACAGCCAGGGACTTGACCCAGGTAATTCAGGGTCCGACTCATAGAGCGGGACACACACTCAACCTAGTGTTTCTCTCGGGGCAGTGGAGATGTGATCTTGAGTTGAGGGGAGTAGAGATCTCGCCCTTGTCATGGTCGGATCACTCTCTGTTGAGGCTTGATTTTCGGAAGCTACTTCCCCACCGCAGGGAGGTGGAACCAATTAAGTGGTTCCGCCCCAGGCACCTGATGGACCCGTTGGGATTTCAGAAGGAGCTTGGGGAGATACCTGACTCTCTTGCCCACAATCCGACAGAGTCCTTGGTCGCCGCCTTGGAATACAGCGGCGACTGAGGCGCTAGATCGGATTGCGCCTTTGCGGCCTCTCCTCAGCAGTGGATCCAGGAGGGCACCTTGGTTTACCGAGGAACTCCGGGAGATGAAGCACCAAAAGAGATGCCTAGAGCGACGTTGGAGGGCTAGCAACTCCGAATCTGACCGAACACTACTAAGAGCCTTCACTAGGACTTATATAGTGGCGATCCGGGCAGCAAAATGTGCACATTTTTCTGCTCTTATTGCGTCCGCAGAATCTCACCCAGCCGCCCTGTTTAGGATAACCCATTCCCTCCTGAAAGGGGGGAAAATGGGGATGCCTTACAGGGACGAGCTGAGGAGTTTGCTCAGTTTCTGTCGGACAAAATCACTCAGATTCAGACAGACCTGGACTCCATTTGGACAGAACCAGCGGAGATGCTGAGAGAGGGTCTTGTTCAGACTTCAAACTGGAATGAGTTCCAGTTTGTCACTCCTGATGAAGTGGACAAGGCCATGGGAGCGATGAGTACCTCCACCTGTTTACGTGCCCCTCCTGGTAAGGTTTTGATCAGCAGGGAGGTAACACGAGGCTGGCTCCAGAGAATTACAAACGCCTCCTTGCGGGAGGGATCTTTCCCACAACCTCTGAAGGAGGCGGTGGTGAGACCCCTCCTCAAGAAGCCTTCTCTGGACCCAGCTATTCTTAAAAACTATCATCCAGTCTCCAACCTCCCTTTTTTAGGGAAGGTTGTTGAGAAGGTGGTGGCCCTCCAACTCCGATGGACCTTGGATGAAGCAGATTATCTAGACCCTTTTCAGTCTGGTTTCAGGCCTGGTTACTCCACCGAAACCGCTTTGGTCGCACTGACCGATGATCTCTGGCAGGCCAGGGATAGAGGGCATTCCTCCATCCTTGTGCTCCTTGACCTCTCAGTGGCCTTCGATACCATCGACCATGGTATCTTTCTGCGACGGCTGGAAGAGGTGGGAGTGGGAGGCACCATTCTACGGTGGTTCTCCTCTTACCTCTCCGACAGGTCGCAGTCGGTGTTGGTTGGAGGCCAGAGGTCAACTCCTAGGCCCCTCAATTATGGGGTGCCATAGGGGTCGGTCTTGTCCCCCCCTCCTATTTAATATCTACATGAAGCCACTGGGTGAGATCATTTGCCGGCACGGGATTAAATACCACCAGTAAGTGGACGACACACAGTTGTATCTGTCCGCCCCGTGCCAACTCAGTGTAGTGGTGGAAGTGATGTGCCAGTGCCTGGAAGCTGTTAGGGTCTGGATGGGAATGAACAAACTGGCATTCCACTGGCACTCAATCCAGACAAGACCCAATGGCTGTGGATGCTGCCCCCTAAGGACAGCCCAGCTAGTCCGTCCTTAAGCCTGGGAGGAGAAAATTTGCTCCCCTCAGAGAGGGTCCGCAACTTGGGGGTCCTCCTGGACCTGCAGCTGACCTTGGAACATCACCTGTCGGCTGTGACCAGGGGGGCCTTTGTCCAGGTTCGCCTGGTGCACCAGTTGCGGCCCTATTTGGACCGGGAGGCACTTCAAACAGTCACTCACACCCTCGTTACCTCAAGACTGGATTACTGTAATGCGTTCTACTTGGGGCTGCCCCTGAAAAGTGTTCGGAGACTAGTTAGTCCAGAATGCAGCCATGCGAGCGATACTGGGTATACCAAGGTACACCCACACACCTATCCTCCACAAGCTGCACTGGCTTTCCATTGGTCTCCGAGCACGATTCAAGGTGCTGGTTATCACCTTTAAAGCCCTACGTGGCCTAGGACCCGGATATCTAAAAGACCGTCTTCTGCCGCATACCTCCCTAAGACCGATAAGATCACACAGGATGGGCCTTCTCGGGGTGCCATCAGCTGGACAATGCCGGCTGGCGACGCCTCGGAGTAGGGCCTTCTCTGTTGCCATTCCAGTCCTATGGAATGAGCTACCCTCAGAGATCCGGACCCTACCCACTCTCATGGCCTTCTGTAAAGCTATCAAAACCTGGCTTTTCCGGCAGGCCTGGGGCTGTTGACCTCTTGATTGAGATCCAGTCCCGCTTAGACTGGGTGCATGTTGTGTTTCTTTTAATTTGTTGTGTCTTATTTGTTTTAATCCTTTTTAATATTTCTTATTTCTGTAAGCCGCCCGGAGTCCTCCAGGATTGGGTGGCCTATAAATTCAATAAATGGAAATAAGGTTACTCCTATGCTCTTGTATGGAGCAGAAGTTTGGGATCTATACTCAACCACATTTCTAGAACAAACACAGTCCCATCACTTGAGATGTATTTTGGGTGTAGACCCAAGAACATCTGTTGCTGAATTGGGAATTCATACAATTCACGCACTATCCAAAAATTAGAGCATTCACATTAAGTTTACAAATCATCCTTATGGTTCATTGCATTCATCAATAACAAGAAAAACATCAACTCAATATGATGCTGATGTGTGAACCCAGCTAAATCGCTTATTTCTACAAAGGAATCAATGAGCTGAGGAGGACTGAGTACTTTCCTCAAATGAAGACAAAAATGATCTCTCACTTCTGCATTTTTTTTCTTTTTCTTTTTATTCCATTGACAAAAGTTGTGAAGCAGCATGAATACCCAATATACTCCCCGTATGGATTAGGAGACAATTACGTTGAATGTTGGGTGGGAGAAAAAGAACTGTTCTTACTGTAGGACAAAAATGTTTTTGGGAATATTCTCAGTGCTACAAAGTTTATTGGCTAAGATGCCTTTTAGTTTTGTTTATAAAAAACAACACTGCCCCTTTGTGGCTATATTTTTAATCACAGGATTATTCTTCTGGCCTTATTATCTAAAATGGAATGGGGATAACGTGGTTTCACCTATGCAGAACCTCCTTTGTTTTTCTCAAATGCCACTCAAATCAAGTTGCAAAAGACCCAGATTTGCAAAGTACATTTATAGAGCCATTAGCAAAAGCTTTGAATGCTTTAGAAGGCTTAAGCAGAGGAAAGAGTAAAAGAGACTAGTTTGAAAAGTGTGGTGGACAATTAGCTTTATTTATTTATTTTTTATTCACATTCTTAAAGTCCCATAAAATGATGACATTGTGGATATTTTAACAGAAATTAACAGAATAACAGACTTGGAAAGGACCTTGGAGATCCAATTGCCTCATAAAAATCTCCAGTCATGGAACACCCACAACATCTGAAGGCAAGCCATTCTCCTGGTTAATTATTCTACTTTTAGGAAATTTCTTAGTCCTTGGCTGGATCTCTCCTTGATTAGTCTCCACCCATTGCTTCTTGTTCTGTCTTCAGGTGCTTTAAATAATAGGTTAACTACCTCTTCTTTGTGGTAGCCCCTCAAATCAGTGGAACACTGCTATTAAGCAATTGAACAGAAGTTGCCTTCAGAAGTTGTGGGAGCTTCATCACTGGATGCTTTCAAGAAGAAACTGGACTGCCATCTGTCAGAAAAAATGTAGGGTCTACTGCTTGGGCAAGGGGTTGGATTAGAAGACCTCCAAGGTTCCTTGCAACTGTTAATCATGTCACCCCTACTCCTTCTTTTCACTAGATTAGATCAGGGGTCTGAAACCGTAAACACTCAAAGAGCCATTTGGACCTGTTTCCACAGAAAAGAAACAGCAGGGCCCAATAATTTAACAACCAGTGTGACTGGGTGGGTGTGGCCAACTCAATGTCACTCAGTCACATGACTCTCCAGCCATGCCTACCCAGCCAGTCATTAGGGCAGAGAACTGGTTGTTAAATTATTTGTCCTGCCTGGCCCTGCCTCACCTCTCCCCTCCCAGTCACCTCTTGCCACACCCGGCCTCAGGTGTACTCTTCTCTCTCTCTCTGTCTCTCTCATCTCTCTGTCTGTCTCCCTTTTCTCCCCCCTTCTCTTGCCCTCTATTTTCTTTTTTTCTCTATCTCTCTCATCCCTCCTCCCTTTCTCTCTCTCTCTCTCTTTCTCCTCTCTCCCCCTCTTCTCTTCTCCTCTCTCCTCTTTTTCTTTCTCTCTTCTCTCATTCTCTCCCCTCCCTCTTTCTGTCTGTCTCTCTCCTCTCTTTTTCTCTCCTCCCCCATCCCTCTTTCTCTCTTCCTCCCTCTCCCCTCCCTCTCATCTCTTTTTCTCTCTTTCTCTCTCTCCCTCTTTATTCCTCTCTCTTTCTCTCTTTCTCTCTGTTCTCTGTCTTTCTCTTGCACCTCCCTATCTGGCTGTGGCAGGGCTGGAAGGGCTCTCATGAGTGGGGAGACCCTCCTCAAGTAAGCAATCGGGCTCAGCCTCCATGTACATACACTTCCATTAAAGACTATATGCTGAGTGTGGTATGTTAGGAATCTATCTGATGGTAATGCTGTTTATTCCACATTTTTCTAACTTACCCAAAAGTAAGTTGTAGTCTATTTTGTCAAATGCCTTATTAAAATCCAAGTATACTATGTCCACAGCATTTTGCTGGTCCACTAATTTAATCAAATTTAAATTAGTGCCTAGAAGATAATGGGAAAAAATAAATAAAAATATTTTTTTCTAAATTAAAAAATGGGATGCTTTTGGATAGCATCTAGGACAGTAAGGGCGAACCTTTTTGGCACTGGTCAAACTGGAATGTGTGTGCATTTATTCTGGAGTGCCAGAAACCTGAAGACCAGCTGGCCAGTGCATGCCTGCCTGTTTTTGCCCATTTTTCATGCTATTTCAGGGCTGTTTCAGGCTATTTTTGTGCTGTTTTCAAGCTGTTTTCTGGACCATTTTTGGCCCACAAAAGGGCCTGAAAATGGCACAAAAAATGGCCCAGAAAAAGGCTTGGAAAATGGCCAGAAAACAGCCTGGAAAACAGCACAAAATAGCATGAAAAATGGACCAGAAAATGACCTGAAAAACAGCTTGAAAACAGCCTGAAAAATGCCCCAGAAAACACCCCCAAAATGTCCCAGAAAACAGTCTGGTTTGGGGGCATTTTTGAGCTGTTTTCTGGTGCTCTGGCACCACGAAGACCAGAAGAGCAACAGTGCGTGCCCATAGAGAGGGATCTGCATGCCACCTATTGCACATGTGCCATAGGTTCACCATCATAGACCTAGGATCTTCAGAGGTGTGAATCACATGTACAATACATATTAAAAAGGTATGGAATTTTAATTACATGACTGTCATCACCATCTTGATTTTTTGAAGATTCTTAGCTGATTTAAAGGCCCTCTTCCAGCTCTAGGGTTCTATGTTTCTACTTTGAGATAAGAACTCTTCAATGTGCTTAGAAGAGGATTCTTGAGAAATTATATGTTGGTTTTCATCTAATAATATTGTAGTTGGTTGCACAGTCAGCCAGATGTTTAGACTACATGTGGTTTTTTATTTATCTATCAATTAGTTCCTGAGGATATGTCATAGGCATTTGCTGCTGTTTGTTTTTATCAAAGGTATTGTCACAAGATATAAACTGTTCCAAGTAAAGTTACCTATTGTATTTGACTGATGCTGACTTTGTCAATGTTGATGTAGTTCAAGTGAGCTCCAGACATTTTAAGATTGCACGATCTTAACATGATCTAATTTCTCTTGGTATATTTTGCTTTCTTTTACCACCATCATTCCACTTCTATTTGCAGGTCTTTGTATTTTGTGATTTTCTACACTTCTTTCTCTTCTCCTCTGCTGTTTCTAGGCATTGCCATATCCCCGATCCAGAATTTTAAAAATCTTTCTTATAGTTATTAAATCTGGGATGTTATGTGGCAGTATAATAATTTATTAAATTTATATGCTGCCTGACTCCCAGCAATGCTATTGGTTACAAATTGTTCAAAATATTAAAATACAAAGAGGAGCAATACAAAAAGTGCAAGCCAAATACAAAGGAACATAGATGGCAAAGAAAATAAACCAGATGGGAACAAAGATAAAGAAGAAAAAAGGTCTTCAATCACACTCACTTAAAAACCCAGGTAAAGAGACAGTCTTCAAGGTCTTTTGAAACTTCATTTAGGGCAAGGGCTGATCAGGTCTCAGAGGGAACATCATTCCAGGAGGAGATGATACAGAGAAGGTGGTCTTTTGGCATTGCTTAACTAAAGGAATCTGGAGTGTGCCAACCTGCCATGTTGGATCAGCTGGGCAGATTCTGTGGTGAGAGGAGGTCCCTCAAGTTAAAATCACTATGCTATGTAGAACTTTATAAGCAACAACCATAACTGACAAGTGTAACTTATGAAGCAAACTGAAGTATTTTCATTATTGTCTGCACTATTGCATTCTGAACCAGGTCCCTGATGGTGAACTTATGACATGCGTGCCAGAGGAGGCGTATAGACGCCTCTGTGGCATACGTGCCATCACCCCAGCACAGTATGCCATAGGGCGGGTGACAGCAAGCTGCAGGTCTTTTGTCTCTGCTGTGGCTCTGTTGGGTGATCCCGCCACTGGCTGGCCCTGCCCCTTGCCTTCCCCTCCCAGTCACCCCAAAGGAGTCTTTGAGGGCTGAATGCTGAGAGGCATGGATTTCCTCTGCCTTCTGCATTCACACCCCACACTGAAGTGAACCAAATGGGGAGACCAAATGGGTCTCCCTTCCCACTAATCAGCTCCGAGCCCGCTTGCAAACTCTGGCGAGTATGGCTCCAAATGTTCAGCTCACGCATCCTTTCTGGCCAGCGCCAACACCACAGCAGGGGATGTGCCTGCCCTGCTGTTGCTGGCCAGAAGTGGGCTCCCTGCCTCCGCCTCCCAGCCGGAGCACTATGTTTGCTTGCTTGCTGGTTGCATCTGAGGAGGGAGCTGCGCTCAGGCTGTCCAGGCCCCTGCCATGGCGGGGAGAGTGTAAAAGGGAAGGGGGGGGTGTCTCCCCAACAGGATCCAGTTGGAGTTGCCTTATTTTGCATGGATCGCTAACGCTCGGCTTTGCCTGCCAGCCTCCACTCCCCCTCCACAGCCCAAGTGGTTGGATTCACATGACACGTGAAGCTGGATAGGAGAGGACAGATAGATAGATGGATGGATGGATGGATGGATGGATGGATGGATGGATGGGTGGGTGGGTGGGTGGGTGGGTGGGTGGGTGGATGGATGGATGGATGGGACGGACAGAGAGAGACAGAGAGAAAAATAGAGAGTGAGGTGGAGAGAAAAAGAGAGGGGAGAGAAACAGAGAGACGGAGGGAAGAGGGGGAAAGGGGGAGGGGAGGGAAAGAGAGAGAGGAAGGGAAAGAGAGGGAGGGAAAGAGAAAGACAGAGGGGGGAGGGAAAGACAGAGTGAGAAAAATGGGGGCAGAGAGCGGGAAAGAGAAAAATAGAGGGAGGGAAAGAGGGGGAGGGAGGGAAAGAAAGAAATGATATGACAAAAGTTAGTGATGTGATCTCACTTTGCTGACATTTTGGTTCAAGGCTGCTGTTAGCCAGAGGCAGAAAAGTGAGTAGGTTGAGGAACGATCATCTGGCACCATTCTGATTAAACCACAAAAAAGAAAGAATAAAGCATTTGCTCCAGTCTTTTGCTCTTTCAGTAAACTCCTGCGTATCAAGTGCTCCCTGATAAAGACTTAGAGTAGTTAATCAGTATTAACTAAATATACCACACTGATTAGTTAAATTTCTTGTTTATTTTTATTTTTTATCTCGGATATAAAAAAATGAACCAAATCTTGTGACTTGATTGATTCTCCCCCATTCCATGAACAATATATGAGCATAGAAAACAAAAACAGTAGAATTTTGAAACTCAGCCATGTGTTAGAGTGATTAGAACACTATTCACACTGGTATCGAATGGTGAAGTTCTATTTCAGCATGTTTGGAAGACAAAGATTAGAAGTTTATCTCAATATTAGATCAGAAAGTGTGATTCAAATTCCTACTCAGCTGTTAAGTCTCTTTGTCTCTTTGAGTCAGTTGTGATTTTATAGCCTCGCAGGATTGTCCTGAAATAATTGAAAATGAAATATTTTAATAGGATCCTCATGTGTTTACATGAAATCATTTAAACTATTTAAGGAATCTATGGAGATTCTCAGTCATCCAGGTCATGGTTGTCCCAAAGGTGCTTTTTCAGGAGGCAACTGGACTTTGTTTTTTTCTTTTGAAGATGTTTTGCTTCTCATCCAAGAAGCTTCTTCAGCTCTGACAGGATAGTGGGGAATGGAAGGATTTATACTCCTTGCAGACAGCTGGTAATCTGCATCTTTTTTGCAGGTCACTGAAGCACTTGGACGTTTTTCTGAGTCCTCAGGGTCACCTGAGTAGTGCTGCTGTTTCCTGTAGTCTGCAATTTGTTCTCTGGAAATCCATTCCTACTCCCACATCATTCAAAGGTTGTTCATCCCAAATTGTATAGCTAAAAGTCTGTAGAGATTCTCAGTCATCCCGGCCAGTGGTCACCAAGTGGTGGTTGTGGACCACTGGTGGTCTGTGAGAAAATTTTGGTGGTCTGCAGAAAAATTATTTGCATTTTTTATATTGCACTAAATACTGTTTATCTTTTTAAAAAAATCATAATAGTGGTACGCAGGATTTAAAATTATGAATTTAGTGGTCCCTGAGGTTTGAAAGGTTGATGACCCCTGATCTAGGTCATGATTGTCCCAAAGGTGCTTTTTCAAGAGACAACTGGACTTTCTTTTTTGTTTTGAAAAGGAATCCATAAACAATACTGTTACAATGCCTCTGTCAAACTGAGTCTGGATTCTAACACCACATTAACTATGTGCTTTGTCTCTTAGTTTGCTGTTGTGGAGTAAGCCCTGATGTTTACAAAGTAAATTCATGACTGAATGCATTATGAGGACACAAGACTACTTTGTAGCACAAAGTATGAGTAGAAAAACATAACTCCATGTGTGCACCAGATTTGTATGTATTCATGCTTGCATTAATGACTGCATGTATGTATGGAATTATATACTGTATATGTAGTTCAATATTTTACTGTAGGAAACAACCATAAATACAGTCACTATATTTTCTTTGAAATAATAAAGGACAAGCCTAAAATGGGGGCAAATCTGAAAAAAGGCTCATAAAGATAAGAAAATTATTTATTTCTGGTACTTGACTTTGCAAAAGCAAATTTAAGAATGATATCAAGGAAATAAATAATTAAATTATATCATTCTAAACGACAACTTTAGGAAATAAAGAACTGTCCTTTATAGCATAAGATGTTTCATTCACATGATTATATATGCATTATGAGCCATAAATAAGCTTTTTACCCATGTATGCAACTTCTTATGATGGGGTAAAGAGTAAAACCTGCTTCAGATTCAGCCAGCATCCCATTCTGTCTGCAGCGGAGAAGGATGCTACCGGTTTGTTTCAGATGTAGTGCGTAAATTGGTAAATTGAGATGGGAAACTGTGGCTAATTAGGGGTTTCCTGGGTTGCTTGCTTCAATCCCACCCCCATCCCCTAGGCAGGAATGAAGGGGCTACACAGCAGGCCAAATATATGTGCATATGTCTTAACTTAAGAATGACCCTCCAGCTATACATTTTGCAATTCTCCTTTTAAAGCTCAAATAAATGGAAGACAATCAGTAGCGGCTCTTCTACAGGAAAGGTGCTTAAGCACAGGTCTCATTATATACTATAGACACATTAAAAACAAACTCAATGAAAGGCTGTACTGAAGCTGAACTTCAGCTTTTGATTAAATGAAAGTAATGGTCATAATAATTTTTCACTATGAACTGAGCCATCCACTGTTGTAATGTTACATTGTAAGAGGCTCCATAATGTTTGGCACAGCTTTTTTGCACATGGAAGGTATGCATTCTCATTTTAGAAGGCTGCCCAGCCTTTTTTGTCAATTGCTCCACAGCCAACCAGTATCTATATTTCAAACAATGAGTGTGAAATTAGGCTGAATTTACATTTGATAGGATTCACAAGTAAATACAAGGAATAATAATTGAATTCATCAGAGCCAATATGCATTTAATAATTTTCTCCCTTTGTTATTAAGTATTATAGTGGAAGCATTTAAGAGGGTTTTATAACTTGGTTCAAAAACTGCAGTGGAGGAGGCAGATTGCTGGCAATCCTGTGGCTCAAGTTGTTCTCCTGTTGTATGGGGCAGCAATGAAAAGAGTTTGATTTTTTGGGGACCAGATACATTTCCAGGAACAACTAGGAACTCAGATTACTTTTTGTTTTTTTTTTTAATTCCAATGATCTATTCCTGGAAAGAGAACACGAATTTGCAATTTTTGTCAAACTTCAACAGATATTATTGCAGAATGTGGAAGAAACTCCTGCTAAATGTGGACCAACAAGCCAGATTAATTTTTTGCCTCAATCACTTCCTAGCCATACCTATGATCATATTATAGAAATTTGAATTAAGTGCCTGATCTCAGCTCAGTTCCAGGAACTTGGATTGGACTTTAATGTAGGAACAACCGCAAAATCATCTAGCTTTTTAAAATCTGAGCTCTGCATATTAAAATATATGTGCACATGCCCACATATATCTTAGAATTAATACTTCTTCTTTCATCCCTTCCGCAACTGTGGGAGTTTGGAGCAATACTTAAACTGAATGTGGAAGTACCACTGGCCCACCAGAAATTGTCCATCTTCAAATTAGCATCAATTCCATCTAGGAGAATGAATAGCCATTTCTACATTTTTTTCTACAAGCTTATGTTTGTAAATGCAGTTTGTGACAAGGATGACTTGTCAGAGACAAATATAGGACATTTTCATTAAAGCTTGCAGCAGCTGTTCAAACCAAATGAGAACATAAGTATTGCCACTCACCCACTCAAAGTTATCATGTGTCCAAAAGAAGAAATCATTGCAGTTCTTATTCTTGTAGTAGGATACAAGTATGGATAAAGTGAACTCCCTTTCTCTCCCATTTTTACTCCCACCCTCCAATTCAGACAAAAATAATTTGGAGTAAACAAAACATTCTACCAGGAAGATGCCAGGAAATGCTATATATAATATTAAACTTGGACTAGTCATTGTGGCTTTTAAAATTATGTTATTTATTTTTGCTATTATTGGTAAGAAAAAAAAATATGGATAACACAAAGCCATTTGTTACTTTTCACATTTTTTCTTTGCTAATTCATGTTCTGGATCTTGTAAGATGTTGTCTACCAATTTATTCTTATGATATAGAAATAACTTCAATACATTTAAACAGTTGCAGTCCAACAGAACAAATGGGCGGCAAATAAGGGAAGGTTGCTATTTATTAGATAGTCAACAAAGTATGGACAAAATATCTGAGGTGTTATTGGACTCTCCTTTGTTCCCAGGAAAAATTGTTTCTGGTACACAAAAAAAGTAAGCAGATTCACAATACTACCTTCTATAATACACATTTTATCCACAAGTTACTAATTGAAATGTAAGTCTAAGTCATGCTCAAGTCCAGTTGCCATAGAAACATCTGCATCCCACATCTTGAAACTCAGTTGAAAATGCAGTTCTTTTTCTTCTATAACAGGTTAATGTTTTTTCTTTGATTGGATGGGAACAAAAAGTTCTTGTTAGAGGTTTTTGCACATTTTGAGAAAGATTAAAATTCAAATCCACATTTATCTATCAGAATCTGAACATATAATTAATATTTTGTGGAAAATGTCTAAAGATATGTGAATAAATACTATGGTTAAAAATAACTACATCCAGAGGAGATTCTATTGGAGCCATATTCTAAAGTTATGCCAATTTTAATGTATGAAGATATTTGTTATTATACAACTTCTTACAGGACAGAGTGCACAACTATAGTTTAGTGATTCATTAAAACACCCAAATTATTTTAATCTTGTATTCACAAAAAAAGATCATATTTTAGTATTTTACTGCCCAGTGATTATAATTGTTTTTAATTGGACTTATCCCTAACTGACATGAAGTTGCTTGCTTGTTTATTTATTTGCAACATCTACAGTTTATCACCTGCTAGCAAAGAATTTTGTTATTAAAAGCACCCCTATTAAAGAAGGTTTCAATTGAAATTCTGAAAAGATGTTAACTCCAAGTAAACTTTGTTGAATTCAGTGGGCATTATTTCTGAGGAATCATCATAAGGAGCAAGCTATTAACTGTTCTTTTAAAGTCCCTCTTGCTGTTATATACAATAGCTCTGCTGGATTAGGCCAACCAACACTCATTTTAGTTCAGCATTTTGTTTTTCACAGTAGCCAACAAGATGCTTTTGAGATACTCAGGAATAGAAGATAGAGACAATAACAATTGTTTTTGTATTTTCTCTTACAACCGGTATGCTAAAATTCAAATTGTAAATAGCTTGGGGCAGGGATTAATGATGCCTGCATACTTTCTAAAGTGCTATACAAAGATAATTAGCATTACCTTGAGACATTTTGCTGCCTGAAGAGAAGTCCAAATGGTGCCTCTCCAGAAGGCTAATACTTTCTAAAGCTTCCTGCATCACCCCCACACACTTGTCTTTCTGTTTTCACTGATCCCATGGAACCAGATTGAATTAATCCCAGCATTAATATTGCTACCTAAATAAAGCTCATCTCTCTGTATACACCAGTCTGACTCTGCATTTATTGTTGTTGTTGTTGTTGTTGTTGTTGTTGTTGTTCTTCTTCTTCTTCTTCTTCTTCTTCTTCTTCTTCTTCTTCTTCTTCTTCTTCTTCTTCTTCTTCTTCTTCTTCTTCTTCTTCTTCTTCTTCTTCCTCCTCCTCCTCCTCCTCCTCCTCCTCCCATTAAACATGAAACTCAGTCAACTGAACATTTAAAGATGCGTCACAGATACCATTCACTGGTGGTAATGGTTGATACGAGTTGCTGCAGCATCCTAGGTATCAACCAAGTATCTTCTTAAAATATATGATGTTCTGGAGTAGTGGAGTTTATTGCAATTCCACTGGTGTTATTGCAGAAAGCTGCAATTTATTGAAGTCTTTTATAAAATTCTTGAACATTATTATTATTGTTGTTGCTGCTGCTGTTGTTGTTATGTGGCTAATCTTTGGTGAGATTCACAGCCTTTGGGGCTAGTTGGTAGCTCAACAGCTCAAGTCCTAACCAAGGA
This sequence comes from Thamnophis sirtalis, assembly GCF_051295495.1. Taxonomy (NCBI): domain Eukaryota; kingdom Metazoa; phylum Chordata; class Lepidosauria; order Squamata; family Natricidae; genus Thamnophis; species Thamnophis sirtalis. The sequence continues at coordinate 51,653,282 of NW_028261384.1, forward strand.
CCTAGGAACTGTCAAATCAACATCGGAGGATATAAGCTGTTCCAGGTAGAATGGTTTTTTGCAGAATCAGAATGTTCAAGTCCAATAAATTTAGAATTTCCAAATAGCGAGCGAGCCCTTTAGGTATTGCTCCAAGGGCTCCAATTACAATTGGAACAACACATGATTTCTTTTTCCACAGTCACTCAACTTCAATTTGCAAGTCATGGTACTTTGTGATTTTTTCTTGCTGCTTATCTTCAATTCGCACATCACCAGGCTTTTCTGGCAAAGTTTTCAGTGAATGATTTTAGCAACTCGGTCATGGCGTTATAGGTAGTCAGTTTGTGAAATTTTGCTGCACCCACTGATCAAATGGTCAACTGTCTCATCTTTCTCATTACAGAGGCGGCATTTGCTGTTGGTGGTAACATTCTGAATTTTTGCCTTCATGCAATTTGTGGCCAAGACTTGTTCTTGAGCTGCCAAAATAAAGCCTTGTTGTTGTTGTTGTTGTTGTTGTTGTTGTTGTTATTCATTAAACATGAAACTCAGTCAAATGAACATTCAAAAATGCTTCGAAAACATTTAAAACATCCAATAATAATAATAATAATAATAATAACAACAACAACTCCGCCGTTGCCAGTCCCAAGCCCGGATGAGAAAGGAGGAGGGTTGGGGTCAGGTTGGCATCTGGTCCCGTAAAAAAAACCCCGCCAACCCATACAATTTGGTGAAAAAAACAAATAAGAATTCCATACTGCATCGATCATCGCGCGGGTTAACAAGGGCCGCGGCGGATGTTGGGGTCCCTGGACATCCATCGACAAGTGGGCTACAAGTGGACCAGCCAACAAAATGACAAAAATATAGTGCAGATGAAAACCGTGCCATAATGGCCTGTTACTACAACTCAGAGCCAGAAAAAAGAGGATATTTAAAGCGAATGTATGAATTATGGAAACAACAATATCCAGATTCAAATGTTAGTGAACAACAACTAGCAGATCAAAGGTGATTTATTATACGGAATAAAGTGTTTAGTGAAGTTGAACATGAGGAAATTCAGGCAAATTGCAAAACCCAAAAAACAATATCACAACCGGAAATAACTGATATTCAAGACACAACTAAAGACATTATAGTAGAACTCCCAGAAGAAGCTCTCGGGGAGGAAATAATATCACCACCACTAGAACCAGTTATCACTGAACCAACTGATGAACTAACTCAAAAACAAAAAGAATTGAAGGATAAGATCATGGAGCATTTTCTGCTTAATGAGGAAAGGCAACATTTACCATTACTAAAAACTGTGCCTAAGAAAATTTTGGCCCCTCATGAAAATGGTTAATGCAGTGTTTTCAACAATTGAACCGGGATCCATCTTGGAAACAAACCAGTTAATGTACAGCGCAGCTGTAATAGTCACTAATGAACTAGGCATTAAAATTAAAGTACCTAGTCACACAACAGAAAAAGCATCAAAGCCAAAGTGGAAAATCTGTTTAGAACAAAAAATAAAAAAATTAAGGGCAGATGCTAGTAACTTAAAGAACATGCATGAGCAACGGCTTAAAAACAACAAAATCATAGATCGGCTAATCAGAAGATATAGATTGGATACAAGAAACATCAATGAAGCTGTAGAGATTGTAAAACAGCAGATAACAGCAACAGCTAGAAAAATTGAAAGATATGAGGCATGAATCATCCAATATAAACAAAATCAGCAATTTTGATCAGACCAACGGCGTTTTTATCAAAGTCTTAATGTGAATGGTGACACCAAAAGTGAAAAACCAGAAAAATAGGCCACAGTTGAATTCTGGAAAGAATTGTGGGAAAATGCAAAGGACTACAACAAGGAAGCAAAGTGGATACATGACTTTGAGAAAAGCATTGGCAACAAACAAATGCAAGTATTAGAAATAACAACTGATGGTCAAAAATCGAGTTAAAAAGGTAAAGAATTGGACATCACCTGGAAAGGACCAATTACATGGTTTCTGGCTCAAATATCTGACCAGTTTACATGCAATATTGGCCAGGCAACTGAATGAAATTTTACAAAAGGGCCAAATTGATGAATGGTTGACAACTGGAAAAACATACTTGATTCAGAAAGATGCAACTAAAGGAACAGCACCTGAAAACTACAGACCAATAACATGCTTGCCAACAACCTTCAAATTACTCACAGGCATTATTGCAGATAACATGATGGATTATTTGGAAACAAACAACATCTTGCCAGTAGAGCAAAAAGGCAACAAAAGAAGGAGTAGGGGCACAAAAGATCAGCTTCTAATTGATAAAATGATATTAGAAAATTGTAAGAACAGAAAAACGAACTTGAATATGGTCTGGATTGATTACAAAAATGCATTTGACTCACTGCCACATAGTTGGATCATAAAATGCTTAGAAACAACTGGCATTAGCAAAAATATTACATCCTTTACTGAAAAGGTGATGAAACAATGGAGAACTGAGTTGGCAGTAGGGAATGAGATCTACGGAATGGTTAATATCAAGTGAGGAATTTTCCAGGGTGATTCACTTTCACCTCTTCTCTTCATCATCGCAATGATCCCACTATCAGTAATCTTTAAAAAAATGAAATTAGGCTACCAAACAGCCAAAGAAGCTGAAAAAATTTCGCATTTACTATATATGGATGATTTGAAACTCTATGGAAAGTCAGAAATAGAAATCCAATCATTGACAAACACAGTCCGAGTATTCAGCACCGATATTTCAATGCAGTTTGGCATGGAAAAATGCGCCACTGTATCCATAAAAAGGGGCAAAATCACTGCATGTGAGGGAATTGAAATGCCCAATGGCCAATTAATTAAATGCAAAGAAAATGAAGCCTACAAATACTTAGGCATTCTGCAGTTGGATAACATCAAGCATGGAGAAGTAAAAACTATTGTCAGGCGAGAGTACACCAACAGAGTTAGGAAAATTTTGAAATCTAAATTGAATGGTGGAAATACAATCAAGGCCATAAATACCTGGGCAATACCAGTTATAAGATACACAGCTGGTATAGTTAACTGGACACAAGCTGATTTGGACCTTTTGGACTGAAAAACCAGGAAACTAATGACAATGCACTACAGTTTACATCCACGTGGTGACACTGATAGACTATATCTGCCCCGAAAATCAGGTGGCAGAGGATTATTACAAGTAAAGCAAACAGTTGAAGAAGAAAAACATGCACTGGCTGATTATTTAAAAGAAAGTCAAGAAAATCTATTAATCGAAATAAAGAACAAAAATCTACTGAAGGCCCAACAGATGAAACAAGAATACAGAAAAGATGTGATAAAATCAAGAATGGAGAGTTGGCAGAACAAAGCACTGCATGGCCAATTTCTGGAAAAAATAAAAGATAAAGTGGACAGTGAACAAACTTGGTTATGGTTAACAACAGGTACATTAAAGAAAGAAACAGAGTCACTAATCCTGGCTGTGCAAGAACAAGCTATCCGCACAAATGCCAGTAAAGCCAAAATCAAAAAATCCTCTGATGATACCAAATGCAGACTTTGCAAAGAAGCTGATGAAACTGTTGATCACATACTCAGCTGCTATAAAAAAAATTGCGCAGACTGATTATAAATTGCGGCACAATTCAGTAGTACAAATGATCCATTGGAATTTGTGCAAAAATTATAATATTATAATAATTTAATATAATATTAAAACAGCTGAGGTAGCAGGCTGAACAAAGGTAGGCCTCAAACCTGAACCATATTAAGCTTTAACTGTTCTTATATAGAAATTGCAAAGATTTGCTTTTAGGACATGGTGCGGTTAGACAAGGGTTAGAGGCACATGAAAACTGCTGAAGCAAAGTCTCTATTTTAATGTATTTGCTGGCTTGACTGTAAATCTGTGTGGAAGACACATTTAACTTCCTCAAAATATGAGCTACTCTGCTCCTTTAGCTAACAATGTATTATAACTTCCTGTAGAAGGGCAAATCTTGAGGGGTGTTTCCAAAACTAACAGATGACTATCTGAATGCGATAAACAATAGAAGGGATTTCCTGCCTGTCACTCATGGTTTAGGCCTTTGTCTCTGAACTTGCACAATAAACTATTCCTTCCCTGAAGAGCTGGCTTGTGTGTCTTGTTTTTTCTACAACAGTTTTTGGCGACTCTGCCGGGACGTTAAGCGAGGCGATGTTTCGCTGAGGGCAGCCTGACCCCTTGGACCCTGCAGGGGACCACTTCTGAACATTCTCCAGGTGCCACGGGGGATTGAGCCTCCGGGAGACGGCTGTGGTACCTCGTTGGGGCCAACGGTGCTGAAAGCTAGTCCAAGATCCCTTAAAGGAAGGGAAGTAGGTCTGGACTGTATCCTGGCCAGGAAGGGCCTTTTGTGAAGACGTCTCAGGCGAGTATACGTAACTGGTGTTGTACTCATTTGAAGATAGAAGAGGGGGCCTGATCACCTCCCTGGACTCGGGACGGCGTTCCTAATGAAGTCCGTATAGGTTGTGTGGGTGGTTAAACCAGCGCAGTTCCTGCAGGTGGCCATTGAGTTCCGGCTTCTGGGGCCTCAGGTCTCTGGTAATGTGTTAGGATGGGTGGTAATGGCAGTGTGCCCCGCACGCTGTTGGAATGTATGTTGAAAAGTTTTGCTGATTACTTTAATCATACTGACTATAGGGTGCCATATCCCAAGGTAACTAGGGAGAGACTACAATACCTGTGTCAACAGTAGTGGACCCACATGGGTGTTAGTTGTCCCCCGGAGGGTACATTTAAGTTCCAAATTATTGATGATCTAACTTCAGGAAAATGCTGAAAAAGAAATTATTATGATACAGTATAGACAAATGGAACTGGCATTAAGAGTAAGGGGGCTGCATGAGGAGAAACAGGAGAACCTGAAACAGATTCTATCAGAAGCCTTTGACCGTCTGGTGGGAAGACCAGGGACTAAGCTCAACTGGCAGATCGACAAAGTTTATCGCGTTAACTCCTGGGTGGCAGAGCAGAAACAGCTTCCTCGAGACATCATTATATACTTCACTACAAGAGAGCTCAGAAACATGATACTACAAGAGTCTTATAACACTAAGCTCCAAATTGGCGGTCAAGACCTGATTGTTTTGAAAGAGATACCACCTCAAATGTTAAGAGCCAGGAGAGACTACGCTTTTTTAGTCGAAGAACTCAGAAACTGTCAGATACAGTATAGATGGGACACACCATTTGGTATTATACTGACATTTGATAGGCAAAGATATCGCCTCAACTCCGTATGGAAAGCCCGAGATTTTTACCATAATATTTTGAAGGCTGGACATCCTGCATCATCTGGACCTGGAGAAAGACCACAAGAAGGACAGGACAGACAGCAAACTACACAACTATCAGATAAGATGGAGCATCTCTCTCTCCTAGAAGCGCAAGGTGTTATGGAACAAAGACCTAGCCGTATGATTACTAGACGAATGGAGAAACAAGCTAAAAGGCAACAACCTCAACAATCACCGGCCATCGATCAAGGAGCTACAGTAACAAGTCTGGAAGCAGTGGGAGGAGCTAGGCCTAAGGTTAAACAGGCCATGCAGGAAATTCTAAAAAAGCTTCAGCCAACCAAAGATGACAACTAAGATCTTAACATGGAATGTCAATGGATTGAATTCTCCACAGAAGAGAAAGAAAATACTTCATTATCTTAAACAGTTTAAGAATGACATAATTTGTTTGCAAGAAACTCATATCAAATCAACTGATCAAAAATATCTGATTAACTCAAAAGTTGGTCAACATTTTGTAGCTTCTGCTATGGAAAAGAAAAATGGTATAGTTGTATACTTAAGAAAAGACATGAAAGCTGAATTAATTGAAGCAGATCCCTTCCGAAGATATATCGCGTTAGATCTAATCCTAGAAGGGAAAAAGACATTACTTTTGGGAATTTATGCTCCTAATCAACAGCAAGACAGATTCTATAGAAATCTTCATGCCAAATTAGTACAGTGGGACTATAGGTCCTGTATACTATTGGGTGATTGGAATGGTGTGATAGACACAAAAAGAGATAAGAAGACTTCTCGCCCAAATACTAAGATGCGAGCAAAACTACCCAAACCTTTTTTTTGACATGATGGACGACTTTGAATTGAGAGATATTTGGCGAGAAAGAAACGTAGAGGAATATGATTTCACTTTCTTCTCTGATAGACATCAATACCTTTCAAGGATTGATTTTATATTAATGATTTGCTTTCTAGGGTCAAGAAGACAAAGATTGCGGCTAGGGTCCTTTCGGATCATAACCCAGTTTGGATGGAATTGGGAAGGGTAGTGCAGGCAAGAAGGTCTTGGAGATTGAATGAAAACTTATTTAGATATGAAAAGTATATTAATGATTGTAAAAAATTGTTATCTGAATATTTTGTTTTGAATATGAATAAGGGTACATCTATGGAATTTGTATGGGATGCAAGCAAAGCGTATATGAGAGGAGTGCTGATGAATATAAATAAAACACATAGATATAAACAAGGGCTAAAACGAACAGAATTGGAAGAGGAAATTAAGAGAAAAGAGTTGGAGTTAACAATGAATCCAGGTGATACAAAGGTTAAGGAAGCTATCACCATATTAAAATCTCAATTTGACATGTTGATTTCTGACCAGGTAGCCACTAATTTATTATATGCAAAACACAATACTTTTTGTAACGCAAACAAACCTGGCAGATGGTTAGCTTATCAGACTAGGAAAAAAAGGAAAACTCGAAATATATCTAAACTGATTTACAGAGGGAAGGAGGTGTTTCAACAGGAAGAGATTCAAAAGGCATTTCGGGAATTTTTTACAGAATTGTATAAAGGGGATAAAATTAATGGTTTAGATATAGACAAATATTTAGATAAAGAGAAAATGCCCTCAGTTAGAGAAGAGCACAGGCAAAAATTGAATCAACCAATAACCTCGGGGGAAATTTTGCAGGTAATTAAGCAATTAAAGTTAGGGAAAGCACCAGGTACAGACGGTTTGACAGCGGTTTACTATAAAAATTTACAGTTAGAAATGGTAGAACCTCTTAGAGAATTATTTAATAAGATTCAAATGGAAGGTAAAGTGCCTCCATTTTGGAAGACAGCGCTTATATCTTTGATACCCAAAGAAGATCAAGATACTACCCAACCAAAAAATTATAGACCTATCTCATTACTTAATGTAGATTATAAAATTTTTACTAAAATACTAGCAAATAGGTTAATGCTGGTTATTCAACAATTGATACACACCGACCAAACAGGTTTTATACAGGGGAGACAGATGAAAAGTAATGTCAGATTAATTATTAATGCATTAGAATATTTGGGAAAGAACAAACAAATCCCTGCTGCGTTTATATTTTTGGATGCTGAGAAGGCCTTTGATCGAGTTAATTGGCAATTTCTGTTGAAGATATTGCAAAAAATGCAGATAGGAGATAATTTTTTACAATCAATTAAAGCAATATACCAACAGCAAACAGCACAAATCATAGTCAATGGAAGTTTAACAGACTCTTTTCAAATTGGAAAAAGTACAAGACAGGGCTGTCCTTTGTCCCCATTATTGTTTATTATAACTTTGGAAGTATTGTTGAATAAAATACGGGGCTTGGATGGTCTAAAAGGGATATGAATATAGCACAAAAACAGGATAGAATTACCTACAGACAGCTTCTTATCTTGGAAAGGGGGGTACTACAATTAAAATCCTTAGAGGTATTAAAAGAGGAGAAGGTAGTTCAAACATGGTTCCAGTATGGACAATTGCAGGCTAGGTGGAAAATAGATCAAAAAATTGGTTTTATTCAAGTTGAGGATAATCTGTTTAAACAAATAAGAGATCAAAGCTTAATGCATATAAAGAGGATATATAATGTATTAATACAGATGGATTCAGAAACAGAATTAGTTAAAGATTGTATGATAAAGTGGGCTCAAAACATTGAAGAACCAATAATGCTGGATACATGGGAAAGAATCTGGGTAAGAAATGTGAAATTTACACAAGCTCAAAACCTGAGAGAAAATTTTTATAAGATGTTCTATAGATGGCATTTAGATCCTAAAAAGCTGGCTTCTATGTATCCGAATTTACAGCCTAAATGTTGGAGATGTGGCTCTCTTGATGCTACATATTTTCATATATGGTAGACCTGCCAAAAGGTTAAGGCATTTTGGATAAAAATATGGTGGATTATGCAAAATATCTTTAAAAGAAGGATAAAGTTTACTCCTCAGTTATTTTTACTAGGTATAAGTATTGACTTTACAGTGGTAGAGACTAACTTGATTCTGCACCTAATAACGGCAGCAAGACTGTTGGTGCGCAATACTGGAAGAAGGAAGACTTGCCTACAATTCAAGAATGGACATTGAAAGTCACAAACTTAGCCGACATGGCTAAAATATCGGCATATCTTAAAGATCACTCAAATGAGAGATATAAAAGAGACTGGAAAAAATGGATTGACTATATACAAAATAAATACGGGACCAAGAAATTCCAGTTAGCCTATGCTTAAGATCAGAAATGATTTAAATTGATTAAAGTTAGCTCAGCAAGAAGAAGCTAAGATCAATGTAGAGATGTCATTAATTTCTTTATTTCTTTTTTCTCAATAGATTTTAGACTGTGTTTGTTAAAAATCCATACCGTGTACGGGTTCTGGGAAGTCAGGGGGGAGGAGGAGGGGGGTTGGGGGGGTGGAGGGAGGGAGGGGTATACATTAGGCTAGACAAGAATTTGGTGGTAAACTAGAACTATTTTGACACGCAAAAAAATTGTACTCCGATGTCTCACTGATTGAGGAATGATGAAATGTTTGTTTTAAAAGAAATAAAACTTTTGAAATTTGAAAAAAAAAAGAAAGTAAAAATAACAGAGGTGATAATGAGTCTCCTTGGAAGATTCCTTGTTTGATTTCAACCTCATCAAGTTCTTCTCCACAGGCAGTTGTGTGCCACAGCTTCATAGAAGTCTTCAAAAATTTCTGGATGTTGCTGCTAATTCCAAAAATATCTAAGCATTTCTCAATCCAGCTGTGTGGAACAGAATCAGATGCTTTCTTATAAATAATCCAGGCCAAGTACAAATTCGTTTGTCTTTTCTTTGAATTCTTCAAAACCAGTTTATTAATCATCAGTTGGTCATTGGTTCGTCTTGAATTTTTGCAGCACCCTTTCTGTTATAAAGGCAGCAAATCTTTGTTTTCTAGATATCCATAAATTCTGGTTTGCAATAATGCCTGTAATTTATTTATTATTATTGTTATTGTTTAGTTTAAGATTGCTTATTACTTGTATTAATGTCTGGTCATATAAACATATTGTCACCAGAAAATCATCACTGATAACATCTCTAATAAACTGTTCTAAGGTGAAATAATGACTCATACATGACCTCCTCAGACAAATGCTATAATTCGATACCTGCATCATGATGTCTACTTGCCAAAGATGCCGATGAGGATGAGGATGATGACATGGCTTCAGTGTCACCTATACTTACAAAAGAGAATTCTTGTTGGAATTTCCCAGTTACACAAACAATGTATCTTTAGTAGTTATAATTAGTTTATTAGTTGAATATTCTCAAACTTCCATAGAGTTCTTAAAAGTTGGTTACGGATTTGCTTATGCAGGGACACAAGTTGATGTTTGCCTAATCACAAAAACACATGCTGATTGAAGAAAGGAGATATCACATATAGTCTATATGATAATGTAGTTTATCAGAACTGAGAGGCACAGATGGAAAGCAATGTACAGTAGAAGACAGGATTCCTTCCTGCATCCTTAAAGATGAGGGAAAATATGCTTTATATTCAAATTTTAAAAAGTACATAATGTACACCCCAAAAGTACACCCAGTTCAACATTGTTATGAGCAACAAAGCAATGGAAAATTGTGGCCAATGGTAGCATTTAGCTAGTCAAAGTTACTTAATTCAATATTCAAGCCCTTTATGCATTCCATCTGCAAAATATAGCATAACAGCTTGTTGATTTTTTTGAGTGTTGGTTTGAAAGCGGTTAAGATGAAATCACTAGCATCCAGTTACTGAGGGAAATTCAGGAAACTCTTCTGCTTTGAGACACTAAGAACATTTGACACCCCTTGAATGAACATATCTGGAAAATGTACAATTTTGCTTCCTCATCCTTGCTTCCAATTATTACTTGTCATCATGTCATTTAATTTGATCCAAGCCTGTAGATAAATATTATAGTCAAGGGATAGGCCTTGCAGGAAGGGTGCTAGCTTTGACCCATACAATATCTAATGATCCTTTGTTGCTGAGAAAGGAATTTAACCCTGTAACTCTACAACATTCATGGGTGACAAAGGACTGTTACTCAGGGAACCACCGAAGTAATGCAAGCATCTAGTTTAATGTTACCTAGCAACTGCTAAAAGTGGGGAGGGGGGAGCAGGGAAAGCTTTACTGCAAGTTGAGATGATATTGACAGGATCTTCCTTTCAGGAAGATACAAAGACATAAAAAACTGGGATTCTCATTTTAACAATAGTTTTACATGGTTAATAATTGGTGCTAACCCTTACCCTATTCTACTCTCTTTATGAGTGAAGATCACATGGTAAACTCTTTACAGAGAGAAATGTGTTTGGTTTATGTGAGGATGTGCAGGGTGGGGAGTGGGAATATAGGTTGTGCCCAGCCACAAGCTAAGCAGCAGCTTGCTTTTTTCTTAGGATGTAGGCAGGTCCAGACTTGCTATAATTCTAACCAACTCTATTGTTAGAAATCTCTTGACTGTTCCATACACATTTAAAGAACAAGATGCCAAATGGAATGCATGAAACTGGACCTAGTGCTTATAGCTATTCTTTTAGGCCATCTAAAATCTCAAGGAACTATTCTTTAGTTAAAATCTTCAGGCTTTTCTACATGTCTAGAAGCATCTGACAATTTCATCTGGAAATCAAAAGAGTGAATTTGTCTGGAATTATTTCTTGAAAGTAGGTGCCTATTGATTTTGGTGAAATGTGGTTTTGGGCAAAGTGAATTTAAATATCAGGTCTGAAAACTTAATGTAATACTGAATAGTCAAGAAGACTGGGGAGGCAGCTGCGAAATTAGCAGTGTTCGTGCTATTCCACAGTCTTTTAGGTATGCTATTGAGCTTGGAGGTGTCCTGGCTTCTTTATCTCATGGAAAGATTTTACATTCAGTTAAATTATTCCATTGCTTCTTTCACAGGTTCTATATTTCTGTATGAGAAAGTTAAGCTCCATAAAAGTTTTAGCAAACTGAATACTGTGTCTGAAAATTCTTTTGAACTGTCTGTACTTGCCATTTTAGGGTACATTATTCTAATATAGAATAATGCTGTTGTTTATCATGTGTATGGGGAAAACATCTGGGCTGCAAAATCCAGATGATCACTGTAGAAACATGAGTTTTCTGAATATCCTTTTTGAAGAGATCTTCAGGATTTTTCCCAGGCTTGGCAGGCTTATTATATATAAGAAGCCTGATACTTAGATTTAAAGTGTCACAAAAAAACTTTATGAGAAATTTTGCTCAGAATATGAGGATCAGGAAACAAGAAATTGTTTGGATAGCATTTTCAAATTGTTTTCAGGAATCTTTGTAAAAAGACAAAGATTGTAAAAAAAAAAAAACAGCCAGCATGGATCATTATGTTTTTAATTTTACATAGTAACTCAGGACAAAAATAGGTGAAGCATGATCTAATTTCCTCTGTCTGTTTTCCTAACAGATTGAATATTGGGGATTTAATAACAAAACTTAAAACTTTATTTTATTTGTTTCCTAAAATTGGATTATATTATTATCAATAAGAATGAATAAGTAGGTCTATTCAAACCAATTAAATACAACATTTAAGAAAAAAATGCAGACATTCTTCAGCAGGAGAAATTACATAGTGATTGGATTGTTGTATATGTATTTTTCCCTAGTGTTAATCCAAGTGTTTCATATACTTAGACCAGGCAGCATGTGTTCATGCCACTAAACACTCACTTCTGTATCAAGGTTGGGTTAAAGATCTGACAGAGCTAAAACTATGGAAGAAATCTGTTTTCAGCATCAAACTATAACCAGGATACAGGCACAAACCTGGATTACATTACATGACTTGAATGAGACATAATGATCAGAAAGTACTCTTATACTCTATCCTATTCAGGAAGATCAAGTGATTAGATTGGATGAGTAGAAATAAATCCAGAACTTGACTATAATTCATGGAGAAGCTGCAATCAGCAACTCAATAGCCCTTACATTAAAAAAATCCATATTCAGCAGTACCTGATAATCAGGGGAAATAAGCGAGAGGCTCTTTCTTCCCATATAGAAGTATACAATTTACAGAATTTAATGCAAAACATAAAATTATTAAATAAAACACAGTATTAAAAGGACTTCATACATTAAAAAGGTAAAGGTAAAGGTTCCCCTTGCACGTATGTGCTAGTCGTTCCCGACTCATCTCCATTTCAAAGCCGAAGAGCCAGTGCTGTCCAAAAATGTCTCTGTGGTCATGTGGCTGGCATGACTAAATGCTGAAGGCACACAGAACGCTGTTACCTTCCCATCAAAGGTGGTCCCTATTTTTCTACTTGCATTTTTACATGCTTTCAAACTGCTAGGTTGGCAGAAGCTGGGACAAGTAATGGGAACTCACTCCGTTATGTGGCACTAGGGATTTGAACTGCTAAACTGCTGACCTTCCTGATCAATAAGCTCAGCATCTTAGCCACTGAGCCACCACGTCCCTGCATACATGATTAAACTATGGTAAAAATAACAATGGTAAGGATTTCTTAAACAGAAGAATAGGAACAAAACAAATGTTTCTTTTCAAGGAGCCACCATTTAACCTGATTTTAACTTTGATGCCAAAAGGACCAAAGCATTGCAGTCTTAAAGAGGGTGCCTAATGTGCACGCAGATTAGATTCTTGGACCCTGATCCTAGTACAGATTTACATCACCACAAGTAGAATATTCCTCAAAGCAATATTGCAAAAATTAAACATACCAGTTTGCATGTGAGGTAGTTGGCCCTTAAAATATCCTTATCTCAAGCCATATGCAGAAGTTAGGATAAAATCAAGTGCTGAAATTTAGTATGTTCAGTGGCAAAACTATAGCATTTTATGTTTGTGGAGGGATTAAGGTGCAATTTAATCATCCTTGTAACAACTTTTATATGAAAATGGTAACTATCAAGGATTTAAAGTCATACATACAAGCATCATTTCTGGTTTACAATACTGTGCACGAAGACTGAATTCCACATCCAGCTCTGAAAGCAGCAATTGTGGCTCTTTTGATTGATTTTGTGGTCTAATCAAAGACGCTCAATAATGCTAAATAAAACTATTCCTCAACTGGAATAATAAAAAAGGAGTCAAGAGCATCAAGTGAAAAGATGGGTGGGGAGCAAATCAGGAATTGACAATGATCATAATAATTAGCTCCAAGCATAGGCCATGGAGAGGGATTCAGCATCTACAAAGGGCAATTGCTGCTGCTGGAAGAGGCCCAGTTAAGGAAAAAAGGGGTTGGAGAGAAAAGCTGTGTTGGAATAGAGTTGAGGTCATGACATTTGACCTTTCCATTCCTTTCCCTCTTTGAAACCTGATTATCTCTATTTTTAGGCCCATGGATGGGGGAGGAGCAAGGAAGCAAGGGCAGCTGACCTTGGTATGCTAGGCTCACTCAAATTTTCTAGCCCACTGTAACCCCATTGTTCACAGAGTACTGTGATCCAGGCTCCTTCAAACAAGCTCCAGCTGCTGCAGAACATATAGCCTCAGTTTAATGCCATAGGTTAGCTCCTTGGAGCCTGTCTTTATGGTAATCTTTTGCAGTTCAAAATAAAGGAGTAAATAAGTCTCAACATTTGATACTTGTAGTGTTATGATCCTAAACTTGCCCTTTCCAATAACTTTAGGAATTATACTCCTAAATTTCCTTCAGAAGACAAAACTGTAAGAAAAGAAAAAAATGGTCACATTAGGACAAATCTTCACAAAATAGAGATCAAGAGGTCCCTGATACATGAAAGCCTGAATGCTATTATTGGATACATTTCCCAGTAATAGATGTGGAAGTTAGACAAACAAAACATCTCTTTATTTTTATTATGACAGAATCATAGGAGTTTTTCTTTTTTCATGAAAAGTGAAGATAAGTAGCCTACTTCTCATGAAAAGTAAGACTAGTCATTCATTCAGATGGCTCCTACTACTCTTTAAGTATAGACTCATAGGACTGGAAGGGACTTTGAAGATCTTCTATCCACCCTCTTGTTCAAGGCAGAAATCCTTATAACATCCCAATCTATTCTTGAAGATCTTCAGTGAAGGAATACCCACAACTCAGGGAGGCAAGTTGTTCCACTAATAATTCACTAATTATTCTCACTGTCAGGAAATTTCTTCTTAGTTCCAGGTTGAATTTACCTCTGACTAGCTTCTACCCATTGTTTCTGCCCCCAGGTGCTTTAGGAATAAATTGACCCTCTCTTCCCTATGATAGTCTTTTGAGTATTGGAAGGTGACTATCATGTCATGCCTAAGCCTTTTCCTTCTTAGTCTAAAACATGTCTAGTTCCCTTAAACATTTATCTTATGGTTCAGCCTCCTTATCATCTTTGCTGCCCTTCTCTGCACTCTTTCTAGGACCTGACCATCATTTTTGCATCATGGGTTCCAAATGTGATCTTATTAATGCAGTTTAAGCGGTACTATCACTTCTTGTGATCTTGATCCTATTCTTCTGCTAATGCAACCTGGGAATGCATTAATTTTTTTGGCAGCTGCATCTCATTGCTAGTTTATATTTAAGCAATAGCCCACCAAGACACTTAGATCCCTCTTACAATTACTATTATTGAGCTAGGAACTGTCTATTCTGTATCTATGCATTTGGTTTTTTTTCTTACCTAGGTACAGGACCTTGCTTTTCTCACCACTGAATTGCATCTTGTTAGATAGAACACAAAACTAAAGTCTGTCAAGATTCTTCTGAATCTAGAGTCTTCCAAAGTGTTAGCAATCTCCACCACCTTGGTATCATCAACAGATTTGATGAGGGCCCTCTAAGGATCACAACAGTATAAGACTCCACTCTTAGAACATTCTCTGAACGTACGATGTGGAACAGAAATTTCCCTACTCAGAATTTCCTATCATGCTTTTGCCATTGTCATATGCCTGTTGCTTGTCCCAATGTCCTTTTTATGTGTAAATGCAGGTCTATCATAGCTTACACATGATGCTGCTGCAGAAAGCTGTCAAGCCTTTTAAATATGGAGCTAGTTCTCCCCCTGTTGTATATTCTGGATAGTGCCTGAGCAAACTAACAGTGTGCTCTTCTAGCTTATGCAACGTCACAATATACTAAATAAATATAATCTATATCTATTTATTATCTATCATCTTTCTTTTTTTCTTTCTTTCCTTCCTTTGTTTCCTCTCTCTCATCTATCCATTTATATATTTGTAAAATTTATATGCTAGCCCATCTCATCCAAAATTATTCTTGGTGGTGTACAACAAAATCAATAATTAAAATATTTTGTAAACCCTTTAAAACAATAAACAGTTGAAACAAAGAGATGGAAGGTGTTCATATGTAGCATAATCAGCATGCAGGATCCCTATTGCTAGGAGATTCTTGTTGGAAAACAAATTGCTCACATTTGGGGAGATTTGAAATTAAAATTAATATTTTGTTACCAATTGGAATTATTTCCACTACAGGAAGTTCTTGGGTTACAGCTGTTTGTTCAGTGACCATTTGAAGTTACAATGGTTCTGAATGAATGGTACTTATGACAGTTCCTTAGCTTAACAGCTGTCCCAACATCCCCATATGATTATTATTCTTGAGTTCCCTGTCAGCTTTTCACAAGCTAAATCAATGGGGAAGCCAGCAGTGTTGGAAGTTGCAATCATGTGAGGTCTTCACTTAGAGACCCATGTGATCGTCGCACGGTTGTCACTGGGATAAAAGTTATTTGCAGATTTTATGTATATGGACAAAACTATCATTATTATTTTTGTAATGTTTTGGTTTATTATTATTTTTATAACAGGAAATTAGGTTTAGGTTTATTCGATTTATATGCCGCCCTGCTCCCAAGGACTCAGGGCGGTGTACAACATTAAAAGAAACATATAATACAAAAGTTAAGAAGAAATTAAACAGGATATCCCAAACCCAATTAAAATTGACAATGACACATTTTTTTAAAAGAATTAAAATTAAAATTAACAGTAATCAATAATTTGATTTGTTTTGTTCAGGCCAGGCTGGCTTGCTGGAAAAGCCAACTTTTTAGGGTCCGTCAGAAGGACCGGAGGTCAGGGATTATACGAAGCTCCGGGGGCAGCTTATTCCAGAGGGAAGGTGCTCCCACAGAGAAGGCTCTCCCCCTGGGGGTCATTAGCCGACACTGCCTGGCTGACGGCACCCTGAGGACGTCAACTCTGTGGGATCGCACTGGACGATGGGAGGCTACTGGTGGCAGTAGGTGGTGGCTTTAAAGGTCATAATTAGTACCTTGAATCACACCCGGAAGACAATTGACAACCCGCACAGCTGCATTCTGGACCAGTTGAAGCTTCTGGGTGCTCTTCAAGGGCAGCCCCATGTAGAGAGCGTTACAGTAGTCCAGGCGAGAAAGGACGAGGGCATGAGTGACTGTGCACAGAGCATCCCGATCCAGAAAGGGGCGCAACTGACGTACCAGCGAACCTGGTAAAAGGCCCTCCTGGTCACGGCCGTCAGGTGTTCTTCTAAACTAAGCCACGTATCCAGGAGGACACCCAGATTGCGGGCCCTCTCTGAGGGGGCGAAATTTTCTCCCCCTATCATCAAAGATGGAACAAGATGCACAAATCGGGATGACGGAAACCACAGCCACTCCTTTTGGAGGGATTGAGCTTGAGCCTGTTCCTCCCCATCCAGATCCGCACAGCCTCCAGGCATTGGGACATCACGTCAAGGGCATTGTTTGGGTGGTTTGGGGTAGAGATGAAAAGTTGGATATCATCAGCATATTGATGATACCGTACCCCAAAACCACGGATGATCTCACCAAGTAGTTTCATATATATGTTGAACAAGCGGGGTGAGAGAAACGACCCCTGGGGCACCCCACAACTGACGTGCCTCGGGGTCGATCCCTGCCTTCCAGTCAACACATACTGCAATTGATCTGACAGGTAGGAGGAGAACCACCATAAAATGGTGCCTCCCACTCCCAACCCCTCAAGTCGTCGCAGTAGGATACCATGGTCGATGGTATCGAAAGCCACTGAGATGTCTAATAGGACCAGGACAGAGGAACAGTCCCTATCCCGGGCCTGCCAGAGATCATCGACCAATGCGACCAATGCCGTCTCTGTGCTGTATTCGGGCCTGAAATCTGACTGAAACAGATTGTCCAACCTACAAAGCGAAGATTGGAGACCGGATGATAGTTGGCTAAAGAAGCTGGGTCCAGGGAAGGCTTCTTAAGGAAGGGCCTCACCACCGCCTACTTCAAGGCAGTGGGAAAGAACCCCTCTCAACGAAGCATTGGTAATCGCCTGGAACCAGCCTCGAGTCACCTCCTGGGAAGCCGAGCCTAATCAAGAGGGACACGGGTCCAGCACACAAGTGGCAGCACTGAGTCTCCCCATAATCCTGTCCATCCCTTTGAGGGTTACAGGATCAAACTCATCCCAGATGGTCTCCACAAGATTCATCCCCATCGACTCGCCCAAATCTACCCAGTCAGAGTCCAAGCCTGTCCGGATCTGAGCGATTTTATCCTGCAGATACTGAACAAATTCTTCAGCCCTACCCTGCAAGGGGTCTTTCCCAGCTCCTTGGTTAAGTAAGGAGCGGGCCACCCTAAACAGGGCAGCTGGACATTTATCTGCGGATGCGATAAGAGCGGAAAAATGTTGCCGTTTTGCCGCTTTTATCGCCACTAAGTAGGATTTAATATGAATTCTTACTAGTGTTCGATCAGATTCGGACCAGCTGGCCCTCCAACCACTCTCTAGGCGTCTTTTCTGGCGTTTAATCTCCCGGAGCTCCTGGATAAACCAGGGAGCTACCCGGGATCGACACTGGGTCAAAAGCTGCAAAGGCACAACACGATCCAAAGCCCCAGTGACCGCCCTATCCCAGGCTTCCACTAGGGCTTCAGTTGAGTTGTGAGCAAGGGATTCAGGAAAAGTCCCAAGCTCCATCAGGAACCTTTGAGGGTCCATCAGGCATCTGGGGCGGAACCATCTAGTCGGTTCCGCCTCCCTACGGTGAGGGGTAGCAGTATGGAAGTCAAACCTGATGAGGAAATGATCCGACCATGACAAGGGTTGGATAGAAATATCCCCTAAATCTAGATCATTCATCCACTGCCCAGAGACAAAAATCCGGTCGAGCGTGTGTCCCCCCTTATGAGTGAGGTCTTGAATTAACTGAGTTAGGTCCATAGCCATCATGGAAGCCATGAACTCCCGAGCTGACTCAGTTGTCTCGCCAATGGAAGGCAGATTGAAATCCCCCAGGATCATAAGCCTGGGGAAATCAACCGCCAATCCAGCTAACACATCCAGCAGCTCTGGCAGGGCCAATGAAACGTAGCAGGGAGACAGGTACGTAACAAAAAGGCTCACCTGAACTCCAAGGCCCCATTTCACAAAAAGGGACTCAGACAATAACAATTTTTCAATACAGTTTTGATGGAATTATTGGCTTTTTGTTCATTATGTGCTTTTGAACTTGTCCAGTTTGTCCTTGCAATAGGAGTTATTACATGGATTCCAGATTTTGTTCATCAGCTTTTTAGTTATTTCAGTTTCGGTCCATTTTCAAAGAGCTGCATGGTTTTATATTCTTATTTTTATAGCTGCATGCTTGTATTAACCAGATATTTAAACAGTGGCATTTTAAAAGCCCATATAACCTCTTAATAATAGTAATATCTCAGTACTCATTGTACTCAGTACTCCGGGAGGTGCAATTAGTACCAAAAACAATGAGTACCAAACAAATTTTTCTCGTAAAAAATAATATAGTGAGTCACAAGGCAGCCAACACCAACAAATTCTAACTTTTGCATTGAGTACCAAGCAAACAATGAACATTGAGACAAAATTTTCACATCAAAATGCATTGAGTACCAAGTTCAATGATTTTCAAACCAATCGAGTGTCAAAATACCACTGTGTATACTACTAAAATATTTGTGTAACTTTTAGCAGGGTGAAACAGTGAGGGCCACATTTTTCAACCAAGGTACCTCAAATGTGTGGAAATTCATGACTCCTGACAAAAGCCTTACATACAAAATGTCTGAATTCCTCCTGCTTCTAAATGTAGCTCTATTCGACCTTCTTTTTTTCTGCGAGACATGGTTGAATTTATCCTTTCCAGACTCCCTTATTACAGTGACTATCATGTTCTCCAATCTGACCGTGAAAACCGTAGGGGTGTTGTTGTTGCTATCTTCTATAAAAAATTCCTAGGTCTGAGACCATTGTCTGAGAACTGTGCCTAAATACCACATTTTGTTTCTTACTATGTTATAGAGCCCGATTACAACCTTGGTCATATGAACAAACTAACTGCACTACTAACGTGGGTAGCTTCCTGCCCGCACCCCCTTATCTTTCTTGGTGGCCTCACTGCCTTTTATCAATTGAACCCTAAATTAATGTACAATCAAACTTATACATGCAACCTTGTACAATGCTGTCATGACTGGGGCTGGAGCAGTTGGTAATGAACAGCACTAGCCTCAACAATTGGTTAGATCTCATATTCTGCAACATCTTAAACTCAATTTATGACCTACAAGAAAGAACCTTTTTCCAACAGTAATCAAAGATGGGACTCCAAATTAGAACTTTAAAGAACTATGATCTCATAGCTGCCGACCTCGCATCACTTGATTGGCATCTTCTGTTTACAGGTTGTAATACTGCAGATGACCCTTATAACACTTTTTTTGCTTAAAATCAATAGAGTTATTAATCTACACATACCAATAATAACCCCTAAAGCAAAAAAAAATATTTTCCCATAACAATAAGAAAGTTACAATCCAAGAAAAAATCTCTTTGGCAAGAAAACAAAAGTGGCTGCATAGCTAATTTTAAAAACCGCTACAAAGCCTTATGTCGCCAGATAAAGGCAGACTGTACCAATCACTAGTGCAAACAGGAGGAAGAGCTGCTAAACTCGAAATCCACTCAAGCCTTCTATAATTTCATAAACGCCAAACTTAAAGACTCGAAAACTATCCCACCCCTAAAACGGCCTAACAGGAAAGACTGTAACAATAAAACTGTTATGGCCAATGTTCAATATGTTCTTCAGTTCAGTCTTTGTTGACAGCAATGGCTGCTGCCTCCCATTTCCTAGTCGTTCCATAACAAATTGTAATGATTTACTATATATTGATTTTACAGTAGATAACGTTGAAATGGCACTACGTAACCTAAAGCCATCTTTATCTATTGGCCCTGATGGATTATGTGCTACTTCTTGAAAAAGCTTGCCACTGCCCTAGCCAAACCTCTATGCACAATCTATGAGGTATCTTTCAGAACCAGCTCTTTGCCTGACCTATGATCATTAGCCATGGTCATACCTATTTTAAAAAATGAAGACCTAGTCTAGTAGAAAATTATAGACCAATCTCACTATGTTGCATCACCTGTAAAGTCATGGAAACAATTATAAACCAATCCATCATCCTCCACTTAGAAACAAGCAACCTGTTTTCTAACAATCAGTTTGGTTTTAGAAAAAATGTGTCTTATAATCTGCAACATTTGCAACACTGCAGAAACATTTGGACTGGCAGAAACATCTTGATCAAGATAAAGCAATAGATGCAATTTACATAGACTTCTGCAAAGCCTTTGATTCAGTGGTGCACGACAAACTACTGTTGAAACTAAATTCTCAAGGTAAACCACTTCAAACTCAATTGCAGAAAATACAACTTCAGCAGCAGTGGTCAATGACTGGAATGCTCTAGCCGGCTCTGTTGTTATGGCCTCAAACCCACACAGCTTCAATCTCAAACTGCCTACCATGGACCTCACCCAATTCTTAAGAGGTCCGTAAAGGGGGTATGCATAAGAGCAACAGTGTGCCTATTGTCCCTGTTTTACTGTCCCCATTTATCTGTATTTATTTCCGTTGTTCATGTTTATGTTCATATTTGCTATCTTGTACATGTTTGACAAACAAACAAACAAAATTTGGGGAAATTATGGCTGCTTCAATGCATCTGCCACATTGCTACAGTTCTAAATTTCAATGTTTCCTGACAGCTTCCTAATCACTCATGCAACCTTTTGCCTCCTCCACCATCCAGCATCAATCACTTATCTTCTGGGAAGGGGAAGGGAAGGAAAATGGGAGAAAGGAAAGGAAGAGGGAGGGGGAGAGAAGGATCACAAGCAAGGAAGAAAACTTGGAAGGAAGAGGAAGGAGGGAAGGCAGGAAGATGAAGGAGAGAAGAAGAAAGAAAAGAAAGGGAGGGAGAATGGAAGGAGGGAAGGAAGGAGAAGGGATAGAAAGGGAAGGAAGAGGAAGAATAGAATAGAATTTTATTATTTGTATGCCGCCCTTCTCCGGGATGACTCAGGGCGGCGAACAATTCAAAGGGGAAAAAGGGGAACATAAAAACGAAATACAATAATAAAAGTAAGCAACAGTCGCACAACCATACATGTCGAGAGGGGAGGGAACTCATCACCCCCAGGCCTGCCGGCAAAGCCAGGTTTTGACGGCTTTTCAGAAGGCCTGGAGAGAGGTGAGGGTCCGAATCCCTGCGGGGAGTTCATTCCAGAGGGCCGGAGCTGCCACAGAGAAGGCCCTCCCCCAGGTAATAGCCAGATGGCATTGGCTGGTAGATGGCACCCGGAGGAGGCCAACCCTGTGAGATCTAATGGGTCTGTGGGAGGTAATTGGCAGCAGGCGGTCTCTCAAGTACCCAGATCCAATACCATGAAGGGCTTTATAAGTTACGACTAGCACCTTGAAGCGTATCCAGAGACTGATCGGTAACCAGTGCAGCTCGCGGAGGATAGGTGTAACATGGGTGTACCGGGGTGCACCCACAATCGCTCGCGTGGCTGCGTTCTGGACGAGTTGAAGTCTCCGAATACTCTTCAAGGGCTGGCCCATGTAGAGCGCATTGCAGAAAAAGGAAGGGAAAGAGGAACGAAGGAACAACAAAAGGAAGGAAAGATGGAATGAAAGAGAAAAGGAAGAAAAATGAAGGAAGAGAGAGGGAAGAAGGAAGGAAAGAGGGAAGGGGGGAAATAAAGAGTACGAAAAAGAGGATAGAGGAAAAATGGAGAAAGAAAAGAATAAATGAAGAGGGAGAAAAGAAAGGAAGGAGGGAGGAAAGACCATTGGCTTACCTGAATGGTCGTTCTCAGGGCACTGCGAGGAGAGTCCAAGCGTGGGTTAACACAGCCTAACTGCCCTTGGACTGAGTGATGTTTTTTCTTGACCACGCCCCCCCTTGCCTCTGTATATTCAGTTTAAAAGCGAAAGGACGACAGTCAGATAAATGTCCACAATCAATAATACAGACACAGAATGTCAGAAAAACACCCCGGGTGGGTTTGGACTCTCCTCGCAGTGCCCCGAGAACGACAGTTCAGGTAAGCCACCGGTCTTTCTCCAGTGCACTGCTTGGAGAGTCCAAGCGTTGGACGTGCCCAAGCTATTGAGTCCCAGGGTGGGGAAGAACCGGAGCCTCTGGAATTTCAGCTACTCTTTGTAATACCCTTCTTCCGAAGGAGGCTTCGGCTGAGGCAAAGGTGTCAATTCTATAGTCTTTAATGAAGGCAGTGGGGGAAGCCCACGTGGCCGCCCTGCAAATGTCCAGAATAGATGCCTGGGTTGCCCAGGCCGCTGCCGCACTTCTAGTAGAATGTGCGGTGATCCAGCACGGAGCCGTCTTGCCCTGATGCTCATACGCTAGCTTGATGTAAGCACGCAGCCAACGACCAACGGTGTGCAATATGACCTTGCGGCCGAGGGACCCAGGGAGGAAGGAGATGAAAAACGCCTCTGAACGACGGAATTCCTTAGTTCTCTTTACATAAATACGGATGGCATGCCTCACGTCCAACTTATGCCATTCATGCTCCCTGGGGTGAGAAGGCCTAGGGCATAAGTTAGGCAATATAATCTCTTCTGACCTATGGAACAGAGAGTTAATTTTTGGGGTAAATGAAGGGTTGAGTCTCAGTATAACCCTGTCGGGGTGAACCACGCACAAGTCCTCCCTGACAGAAAGAGCCGCCAGTTCGGACACCCTGCATGCAGAAGTGATAGCCACCAGAAAGTCAGTCTTGATTGTTAGGTGGCGTAGAGTAGCCGTGCGTAGGGGCTCAAATGGAGGGCCTGTCAGAGCCTTTAAAACAAACAGGAGGTCCCATGAAGGGTACCGGTGGACTGTCGGAGGACTGATGTTTGCTGCGCCCTTGAGAAAACTCTTAATCTGAGGGTGTTGACTCAGAGAACGAGAGGATCCCCTGGCTAGTATGGTAGACAGTGCTGCCACCTGACGTCTAAGTGTACTGGTTGCCAGACCTTTATCTAGACCCTCCTGCAGGAAGTCCAGGGTCTGAGGGATCGAGGCTGAAAAGTCCACAATGCCTCTAGCTTTGCACCATGCTGAGAAGGCAGCCCAGGTGGCATCGTAGATCCTGGTAGTGGAGGGCCTCCTGGACGCTTGTATCGTTCATATGACCTTGTCAGAGATGTTCTGCTTCCTCAGGAGTTCCCCCTCAAGTGCCAGACAGCTAGTTGCAGCCACTGGGGGTCCAGATGACTGATGGCCCCTTGGCTGAGGAAGACTTGGTCCTGAGGAATGCGCCACAGTCTCTGAATGGAAAGACTCACAAGATCTGTGTACCAGGGCCTCCTGGGCCAGAACGGTGCCACCAGAAGAATTTCGGCCCGTTCAGTCAGCAGTTTGGCCACTACCTGAGGAATGAGGGGCAGAGGAGGGAACGCGTATAACACTTGGACCTCAGTGCGTTCGTCCCTTCTGCCAACAGTGAGTGGTAACGGCTGAAGAATCATGGCAGTTGTGTGTTGGAATGTGTGGCAAAGAGGGCTACTTGTGGTTTGCCAAATCTCCGCACGATCTATTGGAACAGGTCCGGGCGTAGGCGCCACTCCGAGTGGTTGATGCGCTGTCGGTTCAGCCAGTCTGCCTCCAGGTTGCTGGTTCCGGAGATGTGATCTGCACTGAGATAAGCCAGATGTTGTTCCGCCCACTTGCCCAGAGCCTCTGCCTCGAGCATGAGACCCTTTGAATGGGTGCTCCCCTGCCTGTTTATATGGGCTTTTGTTGCCACATTGTCTGTCATTAACAGTACATGAGTCCCTTTTATTAGTCCTGCAAACCTCCGAAGCGCGAGTCGGGCTGCCCTCAGCTCTAGCCAGTTGATGCTGTTGGCAGCCTCCCTCTGAGAGCACTGGCCCTGGGCAAGTTGACCTTGACAGTGGGCGCCCCACCCCAGAAGGCTGGCGTCTGTGGTCACGACGACCCTTTCTGGCTCCTTGAATAGACAGCCCTTTGTGACTGCCTTGGAGCTCCACCAGGCCAAGGATCGGTCACCTTCCGGGGGAGGCGTCCTCGCCTGTGGGAATTGCTGACTTTCGCTCTCTGCATTGGAAGGAGAAACCATTGCAGTTCCCTGGCATGCAGACGGGCCCAAGGAACCACCTTCAAGCAGGAGATCATGATCCCCAAGAGCTGGGACAGCTGGACGATGGGCACCGACCTGGATTGACAGCAGTGCTTCACTCTGCTCCTCAAGTTGGTCAGGCGGTCTGGGGACAAAAATACCTGGTAGGAGTTGGAATCGATGATTGCACCCAGATGTTGTATGCGGGTGGATGTTGACAAAAAAGCCATGTTGTTGCAGCGTCTTCACAGTCAGTGTAACATCGCGTCAAGCCTGCTCTGGTGTGACAGAATGAATAATTATATCATCCAAATAACATTCCAGACGGATAGTTTGGCTGCAGAGATAGGCCGCTATCACCGCCAGGATCTTGGTAAATGTTCTGGATGCTGATGATAGCCCGAAGGGGAGCGCCTTGTATTGATAGTGCTTCCCTTCGGAACAAAACCTCAGGAACTCCTGTGGGCAGCATGGATGGGGACATGCAGGTAGGCCTCTTTTAAATCTATCGAGGTCAATAGATCCCCCTTCCTCACGCAATCTAGGATGGAGTGGAGAGACTGCATTTTGAACCTCTTGTAAGCCAGATGCTGATTCAGGCTTTTGAGGTCTAAGATGGCCCTCCACCCCCCTGAGCTCTTTGGGATCAGGAAGAGGATGGAATAGAAGCCCCTCCCCTCCTGGTCCCTTGGAATTGGCTCTATGGTCTCTATCTGCAGAAGATGGAGGATCTCCACCCGCATGAGGTCCCTCTTTTCTAGGTTCTTGGAGGTAGGGCAGCAGATGAACTTCCTCTGAGGGAAGGTCAGAAAGTTTAGGATAAGCCCCTTCCTGATGGTGTTGAGGACCCACCTGTCCGATGTTATCTCCTCCCACCTGTTGGCATACAGTTGCAACCGACCCCCTATGGGAGGAACCCTGTGACCGTCACTTCCCCCTGCAAAAGGGGTGAGAGTTGTTATTGTGGTGGTTGCCCCATGAAATGGCTTCCGAAAAGAAGACTGAGTTTGCCTGGCATGAGACCCGAAGGAGGACCTATCTTGGTGTCTATCCTCCCCTCTGCTGGAAAGATCTCTGGTAGGAGGATGAAGGAGTAGCGTGGCCTGCCTCCTGGCTCCGAAAGGGTTGCTTACGGAAAGAGCCAGAGCCCTTACAGTCATTTCTTTTCAAGGTGGCCGGGAGGACCTTTCGTTTGTCTTTGGTTTCGATGACAAACTTGTCCAGGGCCTCCCCAAAAAGGTGTCCCCCTTTGAAGGGGGCAGATGCCAACTTCCATTTGGCTTTCATCTCGACCTGCCAGTAGCAAAGCCACAGGAGGCGGCGAGAAGTGATATTGGAGGCTAGAGTTCTCGATGCGAACTTCGCTGCATTCAGAGAAGCATCTGCTGAGTATTCAATAGCTGTAATAATTTTGGTAAGCTCATGATGCCACCTAGACTTCCTAGGGGGAGGCTTGGATCTGAGTTGTCTCAGCCAGAATAAGGATGCCCTGGTAAATAACGAGGCAGAGGGGGACGCCTTAATGGCCCAGGCGGACGCCATATGTGTCTTGTGGCAAGCCTTTTCCGACCTCTTATCCTTGGCCTTCAGACCTTCTAAAATATCAGCAGGCAAGTTGGAAGTGGAGGTGAGAGACATCACTGGAGCATCTACCTCTGGAAATTTCAGGGCCTCCTCCATTTTTGCATCCACAGCATAAAGGGTCTTGTTCCCCCCACTGGGGTTGGTTAAGGTGCCAGGCTGGAACCATTGACATTGGACCACGTCCATAAATAGGTCAGGCACCGGAATAAGTTCCTGAGTGGGAACTGCTTCCTTGAAAAGGCCATGTTTATGGTCCTTGGAAGACGATGACCCTTGGCCAGAATCTGATATGGGGATGGAACCTAACTCAGTTGCCGTCATGACCTTGTGCAGAATAGATTTAAATAGCGATGGCTTAAAAAGGCCAGTGAAGGCTGGCTTGTCTAGGGAAAGATCTTCGTCCTCAGAGAGTACGAAACTTCGCCCCCTTCCTCCTCGGAATTAGAGGAGTCAGACTCAGAAGAGGATGAGGGAGAGGCTGACTCCTTAGATGTGGAGGCCTTGGCCTGATGCTTGATTTTGGTTTGTGTTTTATGAGAATCCCTCTGCTTGATGCCCTCTGCTATGCCCTGGGAGATAGCTAGAGAGATCACCTCCCTCATTTCTGCAGACAGTGCTGGGCTTTTGCCCTCCTTCAGGCGACTGTTGCTGGTGTGCCTATGGCGCCTAGTCCTGCCTGAGCTGGAATCCCCTTCCCCAGGTAAGGTGTCCTGGAAGGAGTCCCGCTCTTCCCTGATAGAAGAGCTGGGTGAATCAGGGTAGCCCAGGAGGCCTCTGGTGAAGGATCTCTGGACTCAGACCCATCCATAGAGGGAGACCTACTGCCCCTTGGAGATTGGTCCCCGTAATTTGGAGAAGGAGACTCCTGTGGTGGTGAGGAACTGAGGGCTATGCCACCTTGTGGGGTCGAGAGGTCTCACTGGTCACGTCAGGATGCCCTGAAGATTTCTGGGGTGACCTATTACTGGTGCCCTTACTCCCTTTCCCCTTTTTGGGGATTGTATCCAACCTGCTTCGCTTGCTGGAGGGCCCTGCCACCTCCTCTTATACCTCCCTGCACTCCTCAGCCATGCTGCCTGGGTGAGAGGTAATGGCGATGTTGCAAGGACGGGCACCCACGCTGGCCAGCCAGCTCAAGTGTGATCGCAGAGATTGCGGGAGAGAGAGGGCCGCCTGATGGACGGATTCCTCTGCCCCACCACCCTTGGCTCCCCGAGAATTAACTGAAGGAGGGGAAAAGGCTAGCTGGCGCCCCGGAGTAGCCCCGTGCCCTCGGCAGTACTCTGTGGCTGAGAGGAAGGTCGGAAAGTCCGTTCGCGGCCTGATTCTTCGTTCTTTGCTTCTCAGAGCTCCTGAACGTCCACACGTGACGACAGGCCCTTTTGAATGATTTAAAATGGCAGCGGATGCGCGTGCAGCTTCCTCCCAAGTCCACAGTCACTTGACAAAAAGGCGCCAGGCAGATGAGAGGGCTGCGAAGCCAGCGGCAAACGCCCGCAAGGCCTTGGTCGAAATACGGTCGGGGGAATCAATTACGGAACACAGACACGCTCCCCACCCCCCTCACTCGCCAGTGGCTGCGGGACAAGCAATCTCTGCGCCCTGAGCCACTTGTGACCAGCGGAAGGCAGGGCCAGCCCGGAAAGCCTCTCAGCGATTCACTCAAACCTTCACTGCAAATACTTCTGATCTTCGACAATTAGGATGAAAGGTGGTCAAAACGGGATCAAATACCCTAGTCTATCTGTCCTTGGACTGGAGCACTCCCAAAACAGTCCCAACGGGCGGACTGAGTTTTTAAACTGAATATGAAGAGGCAAAAGGAGGCGTGGTCAAGAAAAAACATCACTCAGTCCTAGGGCAGATAGGCTGTGTTAACCCACGCTTGGACTCTCCGAGCAGTGCACTGGAGAAAGGAGGAAGGAATGAAAGATTTCTGATGCTCACTGCCTCCTTCTCACAAGAAAAATCTGTGGGGAAGCTCCTGCTCACATACATTTTTTTGCAATGTTCATTCTGTTTATTTGTTTAGGTAAGGAAATATCTCTAAAACAATAACCCAAAGGGGCCCCAGTTGTTGAATCTGTCCTATAATTGCAACATTGTATTTGGGGCAGTGCTCCTGTGGATATACAATGGTGCTTTTTCCAAATCATGTTTAGATCGTATTTATAAAGAAATATTTAAAATTCAAAAGAATTCACAAATTTTTAAGCACTATATAAATGCACTTATGCTCTTTAAATTTTCTTTTACTTTTCCCTGTACAACAATATATACTGCTATGTAACACTTCGTTGCGTTGTGAGCCCAAAATATAGAGCATTATGTTAAAATATGATCAACTGCAACATTTCCAGAGCGCGAAAAACGGCCCTATGGGCAAACCAGAAATTTGGGAATGGACTTCCGGTTTCTCCCTAGGGCTGTTTTTCGTGCTCTGGAGGCTTCAGGGAAACGTCCTGAGGGCCTTGGGGGGGGGGGTGGTTTTGCCCTCCCCAGGCTCCTAGAAAGCCTCTGGAGTCTGGGGAGTGAAAAACAGATCCATCACGGGCCAAAAGCAGGAGGTCACGCGCATAGCATTATGGGTGTGGGCATGCCCATGCACGACCCCCTTTTGTTCCCCCCGCTTTTGGCACGCAATGGGAAAAAGGTTAGCCATCACTGCTATAGGGCATTGCAAGTCAGAACAACCAGACACAAGGAGTTTCCCCATGTCATAACTCTGCTGAACAACTAATACCCACAACACTATTTAGAAAGGCAGTATTACCATCATTTTTCTCATCTTCCCTATTACCTTATCTTCTTATGGCTATAACTTCTGCTTATATCTTATGATTTAAATTTTAATTAGTATTCTAATATGATTTATGTTGATTGCTTATTTAGTATCCATGGCTATCAAGTGTTGTATCTAGTGTTTTATGATGTATTTTTCCCAAGGACTATGATAATGATCTATTATTATTGTTGTATGTACACTGAAAGCCTATGCACCGGAGACATATTCCTTGTGTGTCTAATCACACTTGGCCAATAAAGAATTCTAAGATACTAAAGTTCTGGATAACAACATAAATAATAAACTGAGAATGGCTATATCCTCACATCTAATTTTGTTTTCCCTAGAGCATCTAGGCTCAGCTTTGTAATAAAAGCTCTCTAGGAAGTCTCTCCCAGTAATACTTTCCATTTTCTTTGCTGTGAATCACCAAATCAGCAGGGTATTTGTTTACCGCATCCTTGCTTTTCATTATGTATGAATTCTTCTACCTTTGAGATCGCTAAAAGACTATTTGAGACAATTGTTTTCCATATGAACTTAATGACTAGAATGCTACAACATAATACAATCTACAGACTATAGAAAAATTAGGTTTTGACTTTTTAGCTTTGATAATCTGAAGCTGTAAGATAAAATCATTTTAGGAAACATTGATAGGCATTTAAATAATACACACTTATCTTTTTTGAAGTTTTAGCAGCACTAAGAACACAATTAAAAATATGGTTAATGTAAAATCTCCTCCTGAAAATGGCACTATCAGCAATATCGTTCTCTAAAAAAATTAGATATTATATCAATACCTTAAGGTTGATTTTCAGAAGATGAGGCAGCAAGAAACTTGGCACAAGAATACAGAAAGGAGGACTGGACTCCACCTATGACTTTTTCCTAGCCAGGTCTCTACTTTGCAATGTTAGTCCTACCTGGGATTTCTTCCAGTATTCTTTTGGAAAGTTCGCCTTCTTCTGATAAGGTCAGGAATAACATAACAGACTCCTTAAACCAGTTGGGTCTTCACAAGCTTTCTTAGCTTGTGAAGATGGAAGTCCACATTATTATCTTCCTGTTCTAATACACTACAGCATGATTTCTGAGATCATAATGACCGGTCATTATGAAATTATAATTTCCCATAATGCAATCCAGAAATTATATACCATTATATTTCAAAGTGTCTAACAAATCATCTTCTTTCTTTCTGCAATTTTGTTATTGTTGCCAGACTGAAATATTGCAAACAAAATAGTTACTCAGCCTCTGCTAGGAAACAAGCATAGTGTGGCAGACTGCACAATGAAGACTTT
This sequence comes from Thamnophis sirtalis, assembly GCF_051295495.1. NCBI lineage: Eukaryota > Metazoa > Chordata > Lepidosauria > Squamata > Natricidae > Thamnophis > Thamnophis sirtalis. The sequence goes on from NW_028261384.1 coordinate 51,683,719, forward strand.
TATAATCTATTTTTACTAGAAGAATTCAGCCATAAAAATGTAACATACTCACTCATAATTGTAAGGTTCTGCTTTATGTTTAGAATACACAGATCTCATTGTGAGTCAGATAAACATTTTGGCAAAGGTCTGTAAAGACTCAGATTATAACACCAAGTAACAGTAAAAGCTGTATCCTGAAGTTTAGGATTGTTTTTTGAGAATCTGCGAGATCAACAGCCTTACTTAGGACGAAGGCTCTCCATCATTTGTAGGAATTAACATCTGTCTTTTTTCCGTCTTTATTCAGCGTTTTCATCAAGATAGTCATCCATTTTAAACAACTTGTAAATGCATATTTATGAAAGTTATTGAGAAGATTAAAATTAAAACAACTTTAACATTTTAGTTCAATAATATTTAAAATAGTGTGGTCTATTCAAATACTGTTTGTATGCACACTTTTATCAAAGTCTCTCTTTTTTAGGTAAGTCATACATAAACTCAGATAAGAAGAAATATGTCACAATCTCTTAGCAAACAATTGCTGTTGGTTCTCTTTTCATGCTAGCAAAATCAGTTGGTAAGATTGCTATTGATCTGATACATATCACTATCTAGGAATGAGCAATTTGTGGACTCTGGGCAATGCAGATGTTTATGTCTCTGTTACCCTAGCCAATGTATTTGTACATTGAGGTTGATGCAAGCTGGAATGCAAAAGTCTGCAGGGCCATAATTGGGTTACTTGTGAATTATTCATGTATGTCAGCCTTTCCTAACCTGTGCAAAACTGAGTGGCCTTCAATTTCTGTCAACTTCAGTCAGGATGTTAATTGTGGCTCAGCGTGTCTGAAAAATAGAGAACTCAATTGGGAAATAGTAATCTATCTAAAGATCATAAAACATGGGCTCAGCATGCTTTTACCTTCCCACAGATTCATCCTAGTTCCAAACACTGGGAACTTCCATGTAAGGTGACTCTCCGCACTAGGTTGTATACCTAGTAGGGGTGCGTTGCTGCCGGCATTGCTGCCGGTTCACTGCCCATGTGCACAGAACATGCCCACCTCTGATGCCTAGCAGGAAAAGACCCCAATTAGCACAAATGGCTTTCTCTTCTGACATAGGGGATCCTAAAATGTTTTTCTCAAGTATCTTTTACATTGCATCCAATCATTTATGCAGATTATTCTGTAAGGACCTAGTCTAGTGTACATTACTGATGAAGTAGCATGTAAATATATCAGGGCTGCCCAGAAGGCTTGTCAGGCCTAATCAACCTGGATCAGAAATGAAAAATATATGACTGAATTGCAGCAAGGCTAATAGGTCCTCAGTGGCTGCGCTCTGTAAAGGCATGAGGTAAACTGACCCAAAAGTCCCAAGGAATATCTACTGAAGTAGTTACAAAGAAGCACATATTAATATCTTAATCAAAAGCAGAAATGCTTAAATTCATGTTCAGAAAGAATTGACCATATATAGAGCTACTTTTGTTTACATGAAAAATATAAAATGCAAGATCTAAAAGACAAAGCATTTAAACAAACTTTTATAAAGTTTTCTCAAACAAGGTGTACAATAATTGTGCAAAATAAATACAGTATATCAGTAATATTTACCACTAGGGTGTTGCAGAAATATTTATTTTCAAGAACATTTGCATCACAGAATAATTTCAATTACCATCTTTCAGACTTCTCCAAACACAATTTGTGCATACTGAAATCCATATGTTCATGTATTACATGGGATATATATATATACATACATACATACATACATACATACATACATACATACATACATACATACACATATACATATACATGTATATGTATATACATGTATTTCATGGGTGTAGGTATGCTGGTCTTGTTGTATTCGGGTTACACAGGAAAAGACCCGAATACAACAACACCAGCATATATGTATGTATGTATGTATGTATGTATGTATGTATGTATGTATGTATGTACACACATACACACACACGTAAGATTCACATTTGTGTGCTACCTGGATTACATTCAAAGTTTCTATACCTCATTCCCCATTATACAGTTTTATTACAGTCTTGAAACCCAGTCATATGCAACAATGGAGAGATTCAACCCTCTTTAAATATATAGTCTCACACACACGCACAAAAAAAACAACCCCCCCGCAGACATAATACTTTTCTGAACAGCAGAAAAATCCAAGGAAATGTTATGCATTGCTTCCTAATACTGGCATGGAATTTTTGTTCATAATTTACTTCACAAAATATCCAATTTAGAAATTTATACCAATGCATAAATAACATTTGTTCTCTTTTACATTGAGTATAGCAGCATTTCAGTTTTTCCAGTTCCAAGGGATACAGATATCTCCATCTTGCAGAACAGAAAAGAAATGGGAAATGCAGAGATGCATACCTTGCAAATATGGCAATGATTCTTCTAATAGATTGCTGCATGAATGAATCATCTGTGCACTGGAAACACTGGGTTCTTTATATAGCTGTCGAAGACAAAATTTTTCTGTGGCAGCCTTGATCAGCTTCTTTTCTAGTAGTATGGACCTGAAATTGTAAACACCCCATGTACACCTTAATAATATAAAACACGAGACTTCCGGTGGGCAGAGCCTGACAGGGGGTTGTTATTTTTAACAGCTCTGGAATCTTGGCATCGTTAAACTGTCTAAACAGCAATCTATCAAGCTGTTTAGCAGTTTATTTACCCTCTCTTCGGGCTTAGAAGAGAGAGGTGAGAAACTATGCATCGGAAGCTCTCCAACTAGCCCTTTCAGCCTAAACGCTGGGAGGAAGGGGGAGGGCACCGGCTGCAGCATGGCAGCTCTGAGCCAGGATTCATTCTGCCTTTTGTTGCAGAATGAAGGTTTTCGCTCATCCTCAGCACAAATTATTTACTATAGTCTTCAAGCCGAGCTGAATCAATATTGGTGAACATCTAATTATATGTATAAATCCTTAGTTCCATCTGCAAAGAATTCCTTCTGCTAATTACTTGCTGAAAGTTCTATGAAAAATGGCGCCGAGCTGTGTAGGAGGGGCGTGACTCGGATAGAATTTTTGCGAAGCCTAAAAGTGATGTATTACCAAGAAGTGATTTATTATCAAACCAAATAGCAATTACTGCATAATTGGACTGCTTGGACTTTTTAACTGACTAAAGAAGATTAAACTTGAGATGGCTTCTAAGCAAAAATTTCCCCCCCTCCTCCCCCCGCATCGAAAAGTGCCGGAAATTCACCAGCTCCTTCTGCTAAATTACAATCATTACTCCCCTCTACTTCTGCAGGGGACCCCCTGACAAGGGAAATTCTGCAGAAGGAATTAATCGATGCGTTAAAAAATCATGCTGTTACAATGGAAGCAAAACTTAAGGAAGAGATAGCTGCTTCTAACAAACAGATGTCTGAAGAACTTATGACTTGTAACCAAATGATTAGAAGGGACTTTCTGATGACTCTGAATTCGCTAACTAGTTATGAATATGAACTTGAAGAAAAGTTAGAAGATCTTAGTGACTCTAATATGAACTTGGTAATGAAGGTGGAGGCGGTCCAGCAGAAAATGAAATCATAATGCTACAGTATAGGCAAATGGAATTTGCTTTAAGGATAAGGGGCCTCCCTGAAAATACACAAGAGAACCTGAAACAGACTCTCTCTGAAGCCTTTGACCTGATGGTATTTAGGTATTTATTAATACTTATAGGCCGCCCTTTTCCCTGAGGGGACTCAGGGCGGCTTACATAAAATGAGGGGAAGGGATATACAAACAATACACATACAGTACATGAAGTAAAATAATAAGCAACATTCATTCATCATTCGGGTGGGGGCAATTATCTTTGTCCCCAGGCCTGAAGGGCTAGCCAGGTCTTAAGGGCTGTGTGGAAGGCCTGGACGGTGGTGAGGGTACGAATCTCCACGGGGAGATCGTTCCAAAGAGTCGGAGCTACTACTGAGAAGGCTCTCCTCCTTGTAGTTGCCAGTCGGCACTGACTGGCAGATGGAACTCGGAGGAGGCCTAGTCTATGTGATCTAATTGGTCGCAGGGAGGTAATTGGCAGGAGGCGGTCTCTCAAGTACGCAGACCCACTACCATGAAGGGCTTTATGAGTGACAAGTAGCACCTTGAAGCGCACCCGGAGATCAACAGGTAGCCAGTGCAGCTCGCGAAGGATAGGTGTTATGTGGGTGAACCGAGGTGCACCCACAATCACTCGCGCGGCTGCGTTCTGGACTAGCTGAAGTCGCCGGTTGCTCTTCAAGGGCAGCCCCATGTAGAGCACATTGCAGTATTCCAGCCTAGAGGTCACAAGGGCCCGAGTGACTGTTGTGAGAGCCTCCCGGTTCAGGTAGGGTCGCAACTGGCGCCCCAGGCGAACCTGGGCAAATGCCCCCCTGGTCACAGCCGTCAAATGATGGTCGAAAGTCAGCTGTGGGTCCAGGAGGACTCCCAAGTTGCGAACCCTCTCTGAGGGGTATAGAATTTGACCCCCCAGCCTGAGCGATGGAACACTGATCGAATTATTGGGAGGAAAACACAACAGCCACTCGGTCTTCTCCGGGTTGAGTACAAGCTTGTTAGCCCTCATCCAGTCCATAACGGCCTCAAGACCCCGGTTCATCACGTCCACCGCTTCATTGAGTTGGCACGGGGCGGACAGATACAACTGGGTATCGTCCGCATATTGATGGTGGGAAAGTCAGGAGGGAATCTTGATTGGCAAATCGAAAAGGTTTACCGCGTTAATTCCTGGCTGGCAAAACAAAGACAATTACCAAGAGATACAGTAGTCTACTTCACCACTAGAGATGTGAGAAACACGTTATTACAGGAATCCTACAAAAGTAAGCTTCAAATCAGGGGTCGGGAGGTGACTGTCTTGAAGGAGATACCACCTAAAATGCTGAGATCTAGGAAAGACTATGCCTTTGAAGAGCTTAAAAATCGCCAGATATAGTTTAGATGGGACGCACCAGCCGGCATTACATTTAGCTACCTTGGAAAAAGACATCGCCTCAATACAGTATGGAAGGCACAAGATTTCTACACCAATGTACTGAAGGGTGGACAACCCCCTTCCTTTAGATCTAGACAAAGAGAACAAGAAGGATATGATGGAAAGCAAACCACTCAAGTATTAACAAGGGGGGAATCAACTTGTTCTCTCAGAGGTACAAGAAGCTAAAGAACAAAGACAAGACCACGTAGTTACTAGACGAATGGAATAGGAATTAAGAAAGCAACGTACACAAGCCACTTTTCAGGAGCATACAGGTGTTACATCAGAAGCAGTGGGAGGAGCTAGGCCAAAGGTTAAATTCCAAGATGTTCAGATGGCTATTAAAAAGTTTCAGGGGGCTAATGATGGTAACTAAGTCTCTAATATGGAATGTTAAGCAATTGGATCAATTTAGCAGAGGATGGAGTGCTCAGTATTGAAGGGTATGATTTGGTATATGGTTGCTTGTTTGCTGTATAAAGAGGTGGATGAGAATTTTAAAGGTCATGTTCTGGGGAATGCCTTGCTACGGGTTGGGAAAAAACATCAATATAAATTAAATGACATGGTAGACTTATAAAAAGGTTAAGGTATTCTGGACAAAAATATGATGGATTATGCAAAATGTTCTTAAAAAAAAGGATAAAGTTTACCCCCCACCTATTTTTTGCTATGTATAATTACTGACTCTACAGCAGTAGAAATTAACTTGACTTTGCATTTGATAACTGCAGCTAGATTGTTGGTGGTGCAATACTGGAAGAAGGAAGATTTGTCTACTATCCAAGAATAGACATTGAAAATCACAAACTTAGCAGAGATGGCTAAAATATTTGCATATCTCAAGGATAATTCAAATGAGAGATATAAACGAGACTGGGAAAAATGGATTGACTATATTCAAAATAAATATTGCCCTAGGAAATTTCAGATAGCTTATGATTAAGATAAAAAATGATACAAATTGTTTATAGTTAGCATAGCAAGGAGGAGTTAAGCTGAATTCAAAGATGTTATTAACTTTCTACTTTCTCTTTAAGTATATTTTAAACTGTTTTTGTTAAAGATTTATACCTTGTATTGGTTCTGGGAAATCAGGGTGGGGGAAGGTTGGAAGGGCTGGGGAGGAGGGGGGGAGCGTGGAGTTTACTAAGTTGGAGGAGGGGTGTTGGATGATTGTACATGTATACTGCTATTTTTTCTTTTTTATGTATATTGAAATGGAATTATAAATACCATCAACACAAAAGGGAGTTTGCTCAGAAGCTGAAATACACCAAGTGAATTAGAGGAAGAGTGGGAAGCAGAGGAGAGAAGAAAGATAGGAAGAGAGGGATAGAAGAGAGGGTGAAGGGGGAAGATGAGGTGTATAAGGAGGAGTGGTAACGGGAGAGAGGAGGAGAAAGGAAGGGGAAGTAGAGTAGAAAATGATGGAGGGACAGGATGTAGAAAGGGGGAGGAGAGAGGGGGAAGAAAGTGTCGGATAAGGTATAAATATGGTGTATGGAGAGCAGAAGAGCCAATAACTGGGTTTTTCTTTTTTTTTCCTTTGGTAGTTGATGGTAAGATGAATTGATGTAAGTACTTAATAATACAACATGATATTGACTATGTAATAGTATACATGTGATTATATGTTATGAAAATGGAAAATAAAAACTTTCTATGGAAAAAAAAATAAAACACAAAGGAAAATAGCAAATCAATTCTTAGCTTTTGAAATGACTTTGCATTTTTGGAATTACTAAAAAAAAATCATATTTAGTTTCCCTTTCTCAAACTGTAAATAACCTGCAACATTCTTTCAAAAGTGAGTTTAAAGAAATATCAAAATATATAGTAGTTGAAGTATTTCTCAATTATCTTCTCAAGTACTTTCTAAAGTCTTTTCTATTCCACATTTTTTCAATTTCAGTTTCAAGGTTTGCTTAAAAACTGGCTGACACTGATTTCAATTACTATATTTCAAGTTTATTATTCCCTTAAATCTGATTTATATATATGTATTGACATAATAAGTACTTATTAATTAATTTATTGTATGTATGTATGTATGTATGTATGTATGTATGTATGTATGTATGTATGTATATATATGTAGGTCTCTAGTTATTCGGGTTTTCTCCCGCGTAGAATTGGAGATGTCTTGGCGACGTTTCGACGAAGTCTCATTCATCATCTTCAGGCTACTTCAGGCTTGGTGTTTCCAGGAGTAATGTGAGATCTCGGCTGTTTCTTCCTTTTAACTGCCAGTGGGGGTTTGAACTGATTGGGTGGGGGTTTGGCTGTGTCCTGATTGGGTGGAGGTGTGTCCTGATTGGGTGGAGGTGTGTTCTGTTCTGATTGTTTGGGGGGTTGTGTTTCATGTAAGTGTAGGAGGGGTTTTAAAGAGGCTAATTGTGCATTTGCAGTCTGGCTTCTGGTTCTGGGTCGTGCCTCCTCATCAGTTTGTGTTTTTGTCTGTTTTCTTTGTGGATGTTTGGTGGTGATATTCTGTGTGGCTCTTGTGAGTGTGGGCCTGGTGTCATTCATCATGTTCGGGACTCGTTTATCAATAAGGGCAGGCTTCCAAAAGGCTGGCAGGCGGGAGGTATCGTCCCGCCTGTTCATGCTGTTTGGGCATTTTTCTATTTCAGACACTCATCTCCAGAACAAAACGCCTAGCTGATGAACAACACCTAAAAACCGAACTACACACTCTCACTAACGTACTGACATCCAATGGATCCAAAGAAATAAGATCACCAACCTAATCCAAAAAGAAACCCCCACTAAAGTCCAGGACAGAGAACAAGAAAACGGAAAAGCCCTCCTCCCATACATAAAAGGCACCACAGACAGAATCAGCAAAATCCTCCGCAAACACAACATCAAGACAGCATTCTGCACAGACCGAAAAATATCCACCATCCTAAGAAACCCCAAAGACAAAATTGAGTTAGAAAATCAAGGAGTATATGAAATCCCATGCACCACCTGCCCCACCACATACATCGGACAAACCAACAGAAGAATAAGTGCACGCAATGAAGAACACAAAAACGCAATCAGAAAAGAGGAACCAACTTCTTCCCTGGTCCAACACCTTAAAGCCACAGGACATAAAATTGATTTTAATAAGATTAGAACTATCGCCAAGGCTGAACATTTCAACCATAACCAGAATAACCAGAGAAGCAATTGAAATAGAAAAACGCCCACACAGCATGAACAGGCGGGACGATACCTCCCGCCTGCCAGCCTTTTGGAAGCCTGCCCTTATTGATAAACGAGTCCCGAACATGATGAATGACACCAGGCCCACACTCAGAAGAGCCACACAGAATATCACCACCAAACATCCACAAAGAAAACAGACAAAAACACAAACTGATGAGGAGGCACGACCCAGAACCAGAAGCCAGACTGCAAATGCACAATTAGCCTCTTTAAAACCCCTCCTACACTTACATGAAACACAACCCCCCAAACAATCAGAACAGAACACACCTCCACCCAATCAGGACACAGCCAAGCCCCCACCCAATCAGTTCAAACCCCCACTGGCAGTTAAAAGGAAGAAACAGCCGAGATCTCACATTACTCCTGGAAACACCAAGCCTGAAGTAGCCTGAAGATGATGAATGAGACTTCGTCGAAACGTCGCCAAGACATCTCCAATTCTACGCGGGAGAAAACCTGAAAAACTAGAGACCTACATACTAATACCCGCGAAAACCTCAGAAAACATACACACACACACACACACACACACACACACACCTCTATAAATTAAGACTAAAGAGCGTAAGGAACTGGGTTCAAGAGAATCTTGTGGACTAATATTCATTTTTATTTACATATGTGAAGTGTTGCCTTGGAACCTCTCAAGTTATTAAATACAGACTAGGATGTGTGTTTTGAATAATACTTACTCTTCTTTTATTTTCAGTTTTTCTCTTGCTTGTTGATTTTTGTCCATGATAAACCACTGGAGAGTTACTAGATCACACACTACTGGGATGATGAAGTGACCAAGTTCATGAAGACTTGGTGCATATCTGTCACTGCATAAAGGAAAGAACAAACAAGTTGATGTTGCTATTTGTAGCCAAAATTATGTAACATTCATATCAAAAAGGCTTAATTAAAAATAAAATACGCTTTAGAATTTTTGGGAAATGTGCAATTATTTAACATAATACCACAATATAATCTCCACCCAATTAAATATATTAAGCAAGTTACACCTCTAGTACTTTAGCAGCTTTGATTTCATAATTAGCGGTCTTTTGTAATTATCCTTTAATCTTTCTGTCTTCCAAGTCACCTTTGCAGGCTAGAAGACTATAAAGTGGAGGATGTGTATTTTAGGACATGCAGAAAATTGTATGTTTTAGTAATTCTGTAACCCTAACAGAAAGAATGACCTTCTACTAGTTTATTTCTGGAATAAGAGAAAATAATTATACTAGGAAATTTTTATGGCTGATTTAAAGTTCTGTGATCCCTCAATGCCTCTGTGGAGAACATGTGGAATATAGAGAACTCAAGGAAAGGTTTTTGTATTGCTAGCTATTCCAGTCTATGGAATGTGGTTTGAAGAGTGTTGTACAAGAGAGAAGTAGGAAATACATTATTTTAAAATGATTTATAATAATTTTTATTTGTAGCATGTTTTTCCTTCATTTTAAGTGACTACTTTTTGATTGCTCTATTTTTAAGGAAAGATCTGAAGCAGGAAAGACTTTAATTAAAACAATTGTTCAATACATAAAATACTATGTTTTGAAATGATACTTTTTCAGAAGCTTTGCAATAGAAATCCTTATAAAGAAATCTGTAGCTTTATTTATTGGAGACTTTTTCTAAATTCAGTTACAATTGCAGACTTATTACCCAGTGATAAATGCACTTTACTGTAGTCGGATAAATGATCTAAACATAGAAAAGAACAGAAACACACGCATTTATTATTTAAAAAGCTTCAAGTTTCTAATATTCTGATGATATGTCCAAAACCAATTGAACCATAGTCACAGATATTCCATCCATAATAATAGTTTTGTGATACCCAAAAGGTTAATAATAATTTCCTAAAACTTAACATAACTAGAACTCTGCCAATTTTCAACACATTCATATCTTTCAAGATGTATCTTGTGGTATAGCCATGCCTTTAACATTATATGTCTCCAAACTTGTTAATAATATTAGTCTCTCTATTTGTCCTCAACTACAAAACTGCTTGCTAACATACATTTCTGTTCTGCAAAATCGGGATTTCTTTTTGAAAATGAAAAAGTTGGCTAAATTAATTTATGTGGATTATATGGTAAGTTTTAGAACTTCTTGCTATTTAAGTATTTTCCAAAATATAACACTTTAAAAATATTTTGATATGCTCATAGTCTTCTGAAGAGAGAACCAACATAAAGAATTAAAATGAAATAATATAATGGATATGGAAAATAAAGAAATAGAATATAGAAAATAAAGCAATGGAAACAGATGTAGTCAATTAGGTGAGAAATATGATATTCCAGATTATGACTGACCTTATTCATGAATTAAAAAGCTTTACATAAGTTTTAGGTAAAATGGGAATAACAGCAAAGGTCTGCTGTTATTTGAAATGAATGCAAAATATCTAAGTTAGATTAGCACAGAACTGAAGTAATAATAATAGTATGTACATGCATGCAGGTATATATTGTTTGTGTGACAGAAAGTGAGTGAGAGAGAAAGAGAGAGAAAGAAAATTAGGAAAGAAATTTCCTTCCAATTATAGCTATAGCATTTCACATGAAATATTCTAATAGATGGCGCAGGAATATTTTCCAGTGGAGCTATGTCATGATTAGGCTGCCATTTAAAGAGGGTGAAAGATATGATAGTAACCAACCTTGTCTTGATTCAAAGTTTGTACTAATGTTAAGTTCTGAAGCTTCATTTTACTACAAATAGCTGCATCAAACGGAACAAAAACTTCTGCTGCTTATGTAAAATGATATGTTGGGCAGATAAGAAAGAACAATTGGTTCAGTGATCGAAAGTTCTGTCTTCAATCAGAGAGATCTTTGTAATCAGACCACATCAGTAACCACAATCACAGCATGAAGGATGGATGACAAGCTCATGGGAGGCAAAGAAAGACTGCTCTGCAGCTGAAGACACTGAGTAATAATAGGAAAAGGACAGGTCTGGAAATTCTGGAAACACTTTGGAAGCAAGTAGTAAGGTTTGGATACAAAAACACCTACAAAAGTCAGAAATATTCATTTGTCAACACTTTAAAAAAAGTAAAGATAGTAAAGATAGTCCAAGCTTGAAAAACTGTTGTTACATAAAATATCAAGATATCGTGATAATTTCAATAAAAATATATTTTGCACAGGGAGTGGAATTACATACTGATGGTTGCTGCCTGAATTGTGTAGCATGATAGATCTATGATATGATGTCAGATTCAAGAAAAGGGTTTTGTTCAGTTAGGGAGCTAGTGAACGTGCTACTGTCAAAAGAAATGGCAAGAAATTCAAGAAAGTGATTTGGATTGAAATGGTTCCCCTTGTGCAAATGATCTGTTCATTGCCACTTTACAGAACTGGAGCAACAGAACTATAATGCATGCAGTCAATGAAAAGACGGTTTGGTATAGTGTTTAAAATGCTGGATTAGAATCTGAGAGATTATAGTACATTCTAATCCCATGTTAAGCATGTAAATTAGCTAGGTGACTTTGGCTATGCGTTTTTATCCCTGGTTACTAAGAGTCCCCAGAAATTATAGAAGTCATGTTCAAAAAAATTATCAAGGGAACTGCAGGGACTTGTCACCAAGAGTCAGGGAGCAACTATATCAATTGGTGTCTGGGGGGGGGGGGGGATGACTAAGCACAATTTTTAACACAATAAATTGGGGTAATCTCCTGAATGAAAACAGAACATTGTTATTGTGTTTTTCCCCTACATTATAATTCAGGGCCGGAAATAAATTAGAACACACTATCCCTAGAGCAGCCTGGGGAGTGGACCATTCTTAAAGCATGAGATTCAGCCCTTGCAGTAAATTAAGTGGCTTCCTGCATGGGTCTCCTTTTCTGCAACTATATCCAACAGCAGAAACTGAAATATCCTTATGTTCAAGTACCTTCTCCTCATTTCCTCACCCCCAGATGTGCTCTGATCTTAGTCAAAATAAGTATTGTAGAAAAACCAACTGACTACAAACATAACTATCATTAAAGATAAACCTAGGAAACAATATCTACTTCTTTAGATACACACCTTTCTAGAATCATTTGCAATCCACGCAGACTATTAGGGTGAAATGGAAGTCTCTTATTATGCACTTGATCATAAAAGTTGTCAAGAATAGAGTAATACTCTTCAATTGTCAACATTGGCTGAAGCTCTTCAACATAAGTTATTTGTATGCCTCCCAAAAGTTGGCTAATGCGCTCCTCTAGAAATAGCACTTTTTTTTGCAGTGTAGAGTAACTTGGTAACCTCTCAAAAATCTGCACAAAATGAAAGATTTTCTTAAAAGTTCATGACAGGATTAAACACTCCTCCAATTTTCCAAACTAAGCAGTTTTTAGAAAATAGGTTAGCATTAAATGTAATTTTTAAAAAGGTACACACCAGTTTTTAAATGTTACTATAATGAACATTGTTATATATTCAACACAATTTGCCCAGAATTTGTTGTACAATTTTCACTTCTACCAACTTGTTGAAAAAAGCTGGTGTAATTTTTCAAAAGAAATAATATACACAGGGGACACTGGTATTACTAAATACAATACTCTATTTGCTATTTTTGTACTTCTATTATTTGTGCCCTATATAATATTAATGTGCAGAAACATGAGAAGTCATACTTGCAATTAACTAAAGTGCTGATGCATATGTCAGCTTTCCTTTGAAGCAAGGGAAGAGTTCAAAAGCCAATTGGACAAAAGATGCATCCCAACATTGCCCTCTTTACCAGGGTTAAGAGACATATTGAAACTAACTTTAAACAAAAAAAAAACATATTAAATGGTAAATATAGACACTGATTTATCAAACTATATTAAGATTTCTACATAACATTTTTTTGCATCTACTTGGTCAGATTTTTCTTACTTTCTATAAATAAACCAATATTTCAGAGAGCATTCTCTGCAGAGAATGTCATTGGAATGGAACAGTTATCGTGTGAAATGGTTGTTTAGAGGTGAGATTATGTTTGAATGATTATTTGACTATGTGACTGTTTTTTATGTGTTACTGTGGTGGATAAACTTCAGGTAATAAATAAGTTAGATGACAGATACAGAGGGGGGAAAGGGGGGAAGGGAGGGGGACCCATATGCTGAGTACTAAAAGAAATCCTACTTTGGTCCAATGGTGATGAACGTCCATTGTTCCTAGCATAACATAGCCTGTTGCATTCATTCCTGAGCGGTCTGTAAATATCACTGTTTGTCCTGTTGGAAAGAGAAATCATAGTTCAGGGTGGATATGGGAATGGTCATTTCACAAAAAAAGGAACAAGTATGCTAGAAAATGAAACTTTCTTGAATACATGGAGATTTTTTCTTCAAAGTGGGTCGAATGTGTACAGCATATATAAATATAATATGGGCTGGTGGGAAGACAGAATAGTATTTCAATCCTCTTTCTCTGTGGAGCAGGAGCAAAAATATATTTTTTATTCTAGGAGATTCCATTGCTCCAAGAGTTAGGGTATTGAATTGAATGATTTTTTTTTTACTCTGTTGATTAACTAGAAGAAAACTAATTGACTCATGGTGTTCTCTGTCTATTTCCTAAGTCTGAAAGTTAACAGAAGAGAACAACAATTAACTGATTAGGAATTAGAAGTGGAAATAGAAAGTACAAATAGTGCCATGTGGAAGTGTTTTAAGTTAGACAAACAGGTTAAGATTATAGTAAGGAAAGGTAAATATACTTAGTTATTGGAATTCAAGATAAACTGCTGAGGAAAACTCTGCTTACAGGTGTAGAGAGAGATGGAGTTTCTTTAGGACAAATATATTGCTCTAATTTCTACTTTAAAAAAAAGTTTTACTAAGTCTGTGTTAATATGCTTTGTATTAGGCTTAATGTTCTGAATTCTTTTAGTTAATGAAATTACAACTAAAGAAAACTGCAATAGGAAAACGTACCTTTAGCATGCTTAGGTGCTTCTGGATTCTGGTGCACTAAGCGACTTAGGCTATGTAACTGGCTACATCGATGAGCAATACCCCAACTCCTCTGCCACCTAAAAAAACAATTCAAATTTTTATTTAGTTGAAAATTTTACAGCTATACATAATATTGATAGTTGATTGAAAAAACAGTATTTTAAATGTTTCTGCAATATAAATAATTCCAATTTCATACCATGCACTTTCTTTATCAGATTTAAATATTAAAGGGAAAGTTTAAACAATGAGAAAAAATAAGTCAAAATGATTGTTTAGGAAGTTTTCTTCTATTTAAATAGTAACAATGAATTAGACTATATCAGTAGTCTGCATCAGTATAGTTACTACTTATACTACTCCATTTCCATAAAAAATAAGCCCTATCCCAAAAATAAGCCCTAGCATGTTTTCTGCATGTGCACCCAATATAACCCCTACCCCTAAAATAAGCCCTACTTAAGCACCTGCACGGCTGCCCATTCCGTCTAGTTGCTCACAGTACCTACAGGAGGTGAACTGTGGCGAGGTGGGGGGGTAGAACTGCCACATACATACACCAGCTTACCTCAGGGACCCTGCAGCCAGGCCATCCACACTACAACTGCCTCACAGCAGCAGTACCAGCACCAGCAGCCATGTGCAGGAGGAGCCCATGTGGCAGCCAGCACATTCCAATTCCATCTCCTTGAGTATAGGGTCCCCACAGGGCTGTGTTTTGGGTCCACTACTATTCACCTTATAATCCACGACCGCTGTGCCAAATATGCTATGCATCACATGGTGAAGTATGCAGATGACACGGCAGTGGTGGGTCTTATCTGGGATGACAATGAAGATGCTTATAGAGAAGAGGTAAAGGCCTTGGTGCAATAAAAGTAACCTGGTTCTAAATGTTAATAAAACAAAGGAGATCATCATAGATTTTAGAAAGAGCCAGCATAGTCATACTCCACTCAGTATCAAGGATGCAGCTGTAGAAGTGGTCAACAGTATTAAGTATCTGGGGGTACAGATAACTATGTATGTATATAAGCATGTATCAGTGGTGGGTTGCTACCGGTGTTACTACTGGTTCGGTGAGTGTGCGCCTTGCGTACGCAATTGACCGAAAAATACTGAGAAAAAAAGGAAAAGAGCTGAGGAGCGGCAATTGAAGCTGCTGCCCCAGATTAGCTGGGCTTCAGAAGCTGAAATAAAGGTATGTATACCCCAGGTGCAGGTGGGTGGGTCCACTTTCAAGGGAACATAGAACAAAGGTTCGCTTTCTGTTTGAATGAAGCACTACTGTTCGGGAGAACCGGTCCAAACCGGTAGGAACCCACCACTGGTAGGTAGGTAGGTAGGTAGGTAGGTAGGTAGGTATGTATGTATGTGGGGTGAAATGCTACTGGTTCGGGCCGATTTGCCCGAACCAATAGTAAAAAAAGCTACTGTTTTAGGCGAACTGGTAGTCAGCTGAGTGACAATCAGCTGTGCTGTGCAATTTATATTCGCTAGAAAACAGGAAATCCTGCTTTCTAGCGAATCTATCGCACAGTACAGCTGCCCTCCCACCCCCGCTATTCTACTTACCTTTGTAGACTCAGAAAAGGCTTCTTAGTGCTCTGGTGCACATGTGCACGCAAAGTGAATCAGTAGCAGACTTCAGATCATTTCACCCCTGATATGTATGCATGTATTTTGTCATGTTTATGTAGTGTATATTGGAGGTGATGACCCATTACTATATGCAATGAAATTTCATTTTAATGTATGCCAATTACTGTACATTCAAAATTACAATAAAGTTATTCTAAGTTCTAAGACCACAATAATGGCTGTTAAAAACCTATAGCTTTATGGAAGAGTGCCCAAACTAAATTGGTCTGAGTCGTACTAAATGCTGGTTGGTTTGTGTAATTTCACAAAAGATAGAAGAAAGTTGTGTGGTAAGATTCAGAAAATGCTGTACAGAAGAAGATACACCATGGTTTGTTTTTTTTTACTCAATGCGATGGATTTCTCATAAATTAATGATGATTGATGGTAAGATGTTCTGCAATTGAGTTTTTTTTTAACCTTAATGAATTTTCTTAATAAATCCCTCAAAATACAAAACAGTTACATTATGTCTTTCAGCAAATCCTGTGAACTCACAGAAAAACTGGGTCACAGGCTAATTACAAATTACAAAAAAAATTGCATTTTTGAAATAATGTCCTTTAGAAATAATTGAATTGGTAGTTTATAGAGAAGAATATTCTTATGTTTTAATATTTTTACTAAAATATTAGATGTATAATTCATTTTTATGTAATACATAAAATTAAAATTAAATTAAATTAAAGAGAAACAAAATTATACTTAAAATACTTGGAGGACCATTATAAGCCTTACATAAAATGTAACCACTACTTTACAGAAAAACTGAGCAAGCAATTATTTCTTGGAAAAGCACTTGTAATACAAATGGGGCATTTTTTGAAAGTAAAAACTATTTTTCCCATACTTTATATATAATTATCTTCAACAGAGTACGTGTTTTAGCATAATTTAAAATGTATTTGCTAGGGCCCGTTTATTTTAGGTGTATTTTTCTATTTATCTTGAAACTTCTACAAAAAGTTTGTTTTTCTCCAAAAAGTTAATGTATTACCTAATATCAGAGAGCTGCAACTGCTGACACAGTTCGTTTTTCAAACGATCTAATTCTTTTCTGAGTGGTAAGCTGTCCTCCAGCTTCTTTGTGGCACTTTTTTCATTATTATCTAACCAGGAGCTACATGGGTAAGAGATGGTAAGAAACAGATACAGATTACCACTGCATTTAAAAATTAGCAGCACAATAGATAAGCAAAACATTATTGTTGGAGTCTGCTATTTTCTGTTAGAAAGTTAAAAATCATGAGAGAACAGGAGAATATCTAATGGCTATTAGCACTAACAATATATAACTAATATAAAGTTAAGACCCAATACAAAATCCATTTTATGTGTAATTTAAAATTACCTATAGTCTAATTTTATATAATATTGAATTGGAAGTAGGTTTTTTGAGCATACAAGTCAGCGACCCCCTGCCCTGACCCTCCAAGATTCTCTAGACCCACTGTAGGTGTAAATATGCCTTTAAGATTCTAATGCTCACTACACTTATTGCATATAGAGGGATTATATTTCTTTACAGAATTTTCTCATACAGACTCTTCTCTGTTCATGCGATGTTAAATGGAAACACATTCCTGTTCAATGAATATGTTTTTCAGAAATTTAAATCTAAAAAGCAAATACTTTCATTTCAATATTTGCGGTGAAAATTAGTGGATATAAAATATTTTATGCAGATGAACACATTTTCTAGAAATCTTGTAGTTTGCTGATATCAAGTTTAAAACATAAAAAGGATGTTGGTACTTACCTGATATACCTCTTCTAATAGTGTGGAGATAGTATCCAGACATGGGTTGACATTGTCCGCTCTCAGATTGGACTGAGTCTGATTATTAATATTTAAGACAAGCCCCTGTAGCTAGCCACACCTAGCTTTCAGTGAAGAAACACACAGACTCATGTGTCATCAATATAAACCAACACACTTTTATATACCAACAATGAACACTGCCTCGATGAACTATATTACACTAAATATCAAGTAACAGGAATACATAGGTATATGCAGCTATAACCTTCGGACCATCATGTTAAGGATCAATAACACCCCAGGGAGGGGCTGGATGCTATCTCCACAGTATTAGAAGAGGTGTATCAGGTTAAGTACCAATGCTCTTTCTCAATAGCTGTGGAGATAGCATCCAGACATGGGACATACCCAAGCTGTACTGTCCTTACAAGTGGAACAAAGACTGATCCAAAGTACCCTTTTCGGCATGAACTGCCTGCAAAACCCTGTGACCAAATGCCACTTCAGCAGATGCAGAATGTCCAACTTATAATTGGCTATGAAAGGAGAGGAAGATGCCCAGGTGGCCATCCAGCAGATCTCCTCTAGGGAGGCCTGCGTTGCCCAAGCAGCCATAGTGGCCGCACTTCTAGTAGAGTGGGCATTGATGCTCCTCGGGTCTGGTTCTTGTATAGAGTCGTATGCTCTGGTTATGTAGCTTCATAACCATCTGCCAATGGTTGAAGCTGAGACCTTCCTACCCATAGGGGTAGGCTGGAAGGAGAAAAAAAGTGTCTCCGACCTCCTAAAGGTAGAGGTGCGATTGATATAAATCTTCAGGGTAAACTTGTCCTGCCAGGATATCTATAGATGCCCCCAAATAGGAGAATCTTTGTGGTGGGTTTTAAATGGCTCTTATGCCTATTAATGGAGAACCTGTAGGATTGAAGAACCTGTATTGTGATGGCTAGGTCCTCCCTAGCCCTGGTCCAGGAAGCCAATTGTACCAAGATGTCATCGAGGTAACGTACCCATACGAGAATTGTCTGCAGATGTGCTGCCAATGCTGCCAATACCTTGGTAAATGCCCGGGGGGCAGAAAAGAGATCAATGGATAACACCCGATTTTGGTAGTGATAGTTCCCATAGCAGAATTTCAAAAACTGCCGATGGTCACGTAGGATAGGAATATGCAAGTATGCCTCCGTCAAGCCAATGGACGTGAAGAAGTCATTTTCCTGCACTCCGGCCAAGATAGATTGCAAGGAGTGCAGTTTGAACCTTCTATATTTCAGGTGACAGTTGAGCCATTTTAGGTCCAGAATCACTCTCCACCCCCACCCCCACCCCTACTCTGAGGCTTTAGGGATAACAAATAAAATAGAATAGAAGCCCTGATGAAGTTAATCACCTGGCACCTTCTGGATAGCTTTGATGTGCAAAAGGTGTTGGATTGCAGACCGCATCAGAAACTGTCTGTCAGGGTTACGAGACACTGGACAACGGATGAAGAACCGTCGAAGGGTGGAGATAAATTCTAAGGCCAGGCCTGCCTTGACAGTGTTTATAATCCAAGTATCGGAAGTGGTCACTCCGACTGATCGGAGAAGTGTGCCAAATGCCTCCCAATAGAAAACTGATCCCTGGGTTGATTAGAGTCTGCGGTAATAGCGCCTCCCTCCACACTGAAAGGGACATTTTAACTGATTGCCCTTCTGGGGTCTGTGATACTGCTGTCTTTGCCTCTGACCATAACCACCCTGGTCATAGCTTCCCTGGGACCTGAGCCCCAGGTTGGTGTACTCCAAAGTACGAAGGGAATTGCCATAATCATGGGCCTGAAATGGCTGCCTTTTCATATAAGGAGCCGGGCGGGAAAACCCCTTTCTGGAGGCTGATGGTAAGATCTTACATTTGTCTTTGTTCTCAATAAGTAAGGGGTTAAGGGCCTCCCCAAATAGGGAACCCCCTTTGTAGGGCTCAGATGCCAGACGCCACTTGTGTCGCATATCTGCTTGCCATTGTCGCAGCCAAAGCAAACGGTAAGAGGCTATCAAAGATGCCATTGCTCAGGACACGAATCTGGTGGCATGAAGAGTAGCATCCGAAGAAAACTGGACTGATGCGACGATCTTGTTAAGATTTTGATGGGCTCTGGCATCAGTCACCAAAATTCTCTCTTGCAATTGCTGCAGCCAGAAGAGGCTTGACCTGGAAAAAAACGAAGCCACAGTAGACACTCGAACTGCCCATGCAGCCATCTGGTGTCCCCATTGTAGGGTTAGGTCAGCCCTCTTGTCCTCAGGTTTGGGGACCTCCTCCTGCAAGCCTGGCATGGTGGTGTTCATATATAGTGCCGATTTCAGGGCATCTATGGTGGGCGACTGCAGCAGTTTATCAAGGTCCTCCGCCATGTTGTAGAAACGTTTGTCAGTGGAGGAAGGAGCTGGACCAGCTGTTGGGGTAGACTACTGATGCTGCACTACATCCACAAACAGCTGAGGAGCCGGGATGACCTCTGCCTCCTCTTTCCGTTCAGTAAAAATGCAGTGGATGTCAAGGCCTGTGGTGCTGCCACCTGCCCTCCAAGGTCAGCTGCCGTCTTCACCTTGCATAGCTGGAAAGAGGGTTGGAAGAAAGAGGCCAGCAGAGATAGGTGTTTCCGGGACCAAAGTGTTATCACCTGATAGATTAGCTTCCCTGATTTCCCCTTCTTTGGACACAGGTGATTGACTGCATGGAGGCTGGTCAAGGGATTGGCCCTTTATCTCAGGAAGGTCAGGTTGCTGTACTAGGGGAGCTATAGGGGCCCTCGCTGGTTTCTTTGTGGCTCGTCTTTGCATACCAGCAGCTATGCCCTGCTTGATGGCCTCAGCAATTATATTTTGCAAATTAGGCATGACAACAGAGGCCAACTGTAAGTCAGGCTGGAGCCCTGCAGCAGCAGGTGTGAAAGAAGCTTCCAGACCTCTGCCTTGACCCACTGTGAAGCTTAAACTGTGAAGGTCAGGTAAAGGCCTGAAGTGTTGATAGGCAACATAGGACTGAAGGGGCCTGGTTCATTACCCAGTCTCAATGGGGACAGGCGTAGAGACTGGCTGTCCAAGGACTGGGCTCGGTCACTTTGGAGGATGAGGAATGTGACCCCTGTATCCCTGACTTGTCCTTATGTCTGGACAACTTAGCGGTTGATTTTGCAGACTTTTTTACCTGGCAGATTTGTCTAATTTCTTATGGCCCTTCGTCCCCTCTCCTCTTTGAGAGGTAAATGACAAGGGTGGTGATACAGGAGATGGTGCTACAGCCAGTAAACTTGTGCCTGACACCTGGCCTTCTCTGTGAGACTTAGGACTGCACCACCTTGGGACGTGGCGCACACAAAATAGCGTTTGCGCCTTCCTCACAGGGCTTACTGGCGCAAAAAATGGCAGTTCACACTTTTTTTCTTTTTAGCGAGCTACCGATGTTGCGCTCCTGGAGCTACAAGTGTGGCGCAATCAACAGGAGAGCTCTGCCTTTGATCGGGAGATTAAGCCTGATCATGCAGCAAACTGCTCCCGCGTTCTCCCTGCTGCTGCGAGCTTCCGCGAGGATGAAAGGAGCCGCATCGCTATCACCTCAGTGATGCTTCTGTCAGGCGGTGATTTACTCTGCCAGCACCCTGGCTGTGAAACGGGGATAGGCAAATCTCTGGACTGAAGACAAGGTAAAATACAACCTCTTGCAGCTTCCTTGCCTTGCTACAATGATGGTGGTTTGTAGCTGAGCCAAATTGCACTCCCTGCTCCCAGGCTACCAACAATGAGCGCTAAGTTCTCTTCCACCCTTTGCCAGCCATTTGATAGTCTTTAATCAGGGGAGAGCCAGTGGGCACAAGGCCCCTTAGGCCCCAGCTGATGTGGCCCCTTGTACTGGCTTTTAGCGGCAGATGGACACTCAGGAGGAATATATAAAGTACTCACAGATATATATTTTGATGAAAAGTCTAAGTTTTACAGTAATAGTAGTAGTACACCAATTATACAAAGGAAAAGCTTGATGACACGTCCTGTGCTTTTGGAGTGGATTGAGTCGACAGGGGCATATCTTAAATATTAATAATCAGACTCAGTCCAATCCAAGAGTGGACAATGTCAACCCATGTCTGGATGCTATCTCCACAATTATTGAGAAGTGCATGGTCAAAGAAAGACAATGGGCTCATTGGCTGGGAAAGATCTCTGCCTCAAACAGAATAGTTTGTAAAGAAGTCAACTGAGCATATTTTTACATAACTACCTCAGGGTGGTTTCCATCCTCTGGGCTTGCTCCAGTTCTTCCTCAGGATCCTTGAATCCAGTAAAAGAATAGTATGTCTTGTCCCATTTAATAGGCCTGTGAAACATTCTTTTGGTTTCCTGAGTATTTACACTGCCGTTCAAGCTTTGGACATGATCCGTAGATAAACTGCAGGAGTTCAAGATATCTAATACTGTGCTTAACAAGTCTCTGGTATGCAAAGTAAAACTCACTGCTCGAAATCCTATGAAATGCACAGAACAAGGCTGTATTTAAGTAAATGCATTTATATTGTTTCTATACTTGCTTTAAAAGACAATGCAAATCAGAGTTGAAGATTAAACTTTTATTGTTAGTTAATCATAATGCTAAGTCTGAGATTGTTATAAAGATCTGATTTCTATTGAGAATACTTGATACAAGTTCTGCTGCATGAATTCAGCAGAATTTGTACCAAGATTGATAGCAATAGATTTTCCTATAAAGAGCTTTACTAATCTTATTGATTATCACTGTATTTGGTCAGACATTTGATCTGCAAGAGCTTGATAAAAATATAAAATTGGATACTATTTTATATAAACCATACAGTACAATCAGAGTGTGCCAACAAACATTCTAAATAAAAAAGCTACTGTCTGTATACAATTACACTGACATTTCAAAATAATTTTCCATTTCAAAATAATTTATCCATTACTATATTTTACAATCTTTTGTAATTTCTAGTCTGTTAAATGGTATACAAATGGAATAAAACAAATGAACAAACTAGACATTATTCATTTACAGCAATCTCACCAACCTGGTGTATTCCAGTTATATTAAGCTGAAACATCCAGCATGAAGGACACCAGATTGGAGAAGAATATCCTAATTTTTCCACCCTGGAGATGATTTTAAATTATGCAATTATTTCCACAATAACATTATTGGAGATTTTTTTCCCTCTTTAATCATGTCTGATTCTTAGATACAATCTGCATAAATCCTTGCCCTGCAACTTTCCTGGCCAAGTTTTTATTGTCCCTTCCTAGAATTTAGAAAAAGTAACTAGTCCAAAGTTATCCATCTTGCTTTGTGACAAAGGTGGAACTCATGGTCTCCCAGTTTCTAGTGTGATGCCTTGACCACTATATCAAACTGCCCCTCATAAGGAAAATATTAATAACAGAAAAAAGCTAAGCCCCAATCTACCATTTGAAAATGCAAAATTGCATGTAAATTTTAGTTTAAAATGAATATCCTACCACTAAATCAGGCAAGATATTATGCAGTTTTAGATAGTCCTCAATTTACATTCATAATTGAACCAGAATTTCTATCATTAAGCAAACTGCATAGTTTAGCAATGGCAATACACGCGAGCCTGTTTGACATCATCAACTGAATCCCAAAGTGGTTAAGAAAGGCAAGAAAGGGATGTGGAGGTGGTCAGGAAGGGTGCATGTAGCTGCATGAGAAGTGCCATGCAGATCAGTGAGGGTGTCTAGGGATGCGTAAAGAGGTAATTCAAAAGTTAGGGGGTGCATAAAATAGACACTAAGCAGGTCAGGTATAGTATGCAGGGGTTCATGAGAGCCCTGCATGTGTTTAAGAAGGGTGTATGGTGCCACCCTAGCAACTTGCAACTTTCCCTGTTGGCTTCCCCATTATCTTTCTGGGGAAAACAGCAGAGAAGATGACAAATTGCAATCATGTGATTGCAGATGCTTGGCAACTGGTCATATATACAAATGGGTATCCAAATGCCCAGACTGAAATCATATGATCATGGTGGTCCAAGTGCTTAGACAGGTATATTTCTAAGAACCAACTGTAACCATTGTACATTCAGCACCATTGTAACTTCTAACAATCATTGGATAAATATAACTCAAGAACTATCAGTACATGTTGCATTTATATATTGACAAAAGGAATAGTAAAGTCACTATGGATGCAGAAGGAAATCTTTAAGAAGATATATTGAAGATTTCCTGGCACATAATTTAAAAAAAAAAATCAAACACAAGAGGAATGTCAGTTATCCATAATCTGTCAGTGATTTAGTAAAATTCCAAATGTTAAAAATACCTGCAGCACCAAATGATTCTTGGACACTGGAAGGGCTTTGTTCTCTCTCTCGTACATAAAAAGTGAGTCGAGTTGGTTTAAATGACCTGAAGCCTGGTTTCTGGAGATTCTCCAAATACCCATTTAATCTTTTCAGAGAATTTTCATTGATTTCCTGAAAATAACAAAATACTCAAATGCAGACACAGATTACCTTAAAGCAGATACATTAGAAATAGATTACAACCATCTTGCTTAATAAAATATATTCCAGATGATCAAATATTTTTCTTTAACTGGATTTTTTCAGTTACACTGAAAGATTATATGGCGTGTTGTTTAGAATATTTCTATTAAAAGGTAACATATTATGATTGCTTCAATGATAAATGAAGAAAATCACCTGTGTCATTTTCTTTGCCAAAGAATCCCAGCAATCACTCAATTAATGAAACATTGCTTACAGATTTTTTACATTTTTATTTTAGTAGAATTATATCCCAATATCAAAACAACTTACCTTATGTGTGGCCAGAATCTGAAAATAACATTTAACACAGCAGAGTACATAAGCAAAATGGTTCCGTTGAGATCAGCATATGTGGGACTAATTGGAGTAGATTGTAGGGGTGATACCGAAATGTAATTTTATAATATTTTATTTATCTATATATTACATTATTTTATTTCATTCCAATTTCATTTTAAGCTGTATTTTATTCCAATTTCATTTTAAATTGTATTCTATTTCAATTTCATTTTAAATTTTATTTTTATCCAATTCCATTTTAAATTGTTTTTATCAGATTTTAGTAACAATTTGTGTCTGGAACTCTGCACTTTGATATGGTTAATCAATAAAGTCAACTAACTAACTTGAATTATATGCTAACTCCAATCTATGAGAAGAATGTATACCTAAATAAATATACAGAATTCGAACAACATATATCTAACAAAAACCATGCAGCTATCATGTGTCTGGGCAGCACAAATCAAATAAAGAAGTTATCCAAATTGCCAAAAAAAACAAACAACAAATGATGTAATTTCCATTTTCCAGTCTGCCCAAAAAATACATCAAGTTTTGATGACTTTTCTAAATCTAAGAAGGTTTGGATTAGCCAAATTCCAGGTGAACATTGTTTTATAGAAGGCTCCAGTTAACTGCATAAATTTTAATTTCTTTATTATAAGTAAGCAATGTTTTTCGGATATTCAAGTTCTTTCTGAGTGTGTGCTCTTTGTATTTTCAGGGCCACTGTCTTTTTCCTAAGGCTGAGAGGAAGTGACTGACTCAATCTAACGCATCTCACTTCATGCATAAATCAGGATCAGAACTCACGGTATTCCAGTTTCTCACAATTTTTAGCCTGATACATTCATTTTTACACTAGTCTGATTTATCCAATCTGTTTTATCTATAAATACATATATATGTTCCGAAAACATGATTAAAAGAATAATCTTTATCTCTTACAAAAGGACGTCTCTTTTAAATAGATAGGCCATAGTTTAATAGTAAACAATTTGCACATGTTTTGTGTGTGGAAAATACTACATTACAATATCGATTTCAGATTAACAATCTATTAGTTGAGCACAGACTTCAGTTAACCTAGAAGTAGTAAATAGTGCAGTCTTAGGTATGTTCAAAATTCAGATTTGTTTAAATACATAGAATTCTATCTCAAAAAATAGAAGTATTTTACCCTTTCTCTGGGATGCTGACCAAAAAAATCTGGATGTACTGCAAAATAGAATGGTCGCAGAGCATTTATAGCATCAGCCCCAGATAATGCTCTTGCCTGCAATTGTAGTTTCTTGAAATATAACCTTAAACAAACAATCAAGCATTGTTAGCCAACCAAACAGAACACCAAAAGCTTTGCTCAGGGTAATGACATGTTACATGAAGGATGGATAAGTCAATAAAATTAGATTTGATTTTTCTAGGTTACAACAGCATAGAAAAAAGTGATTTATAACTATTTTTCATACTTATGAAAGTTTCAATATCCTCACAGTTACATAATCAAAATTCGGATGCTAGGCAGCCAGTTCTTATTTATGACAGTTGCAGTTGCTGTGATCGTGTGATCATCTTTTGCAACATTTTAAAAAACAAAGTCAATTTAGAAGCCAGTTTCATTTAACATGCTTGTTACTAAATTAATAAGTGCAGTGATTCAATTATCTTGCTTAGCAGTGGAAATTTTGGCCTCAATTGTGGTCATAAGTCAAGGAGTACCTATATTTTCTGTCAAAAAGTACTTGCCTAATATTAAAAAAATATAATTTATAAGATTAAATTATTGAACCAAGTTAAGAATTCTAACTCAATTCACTCTTTATTCAAAGGAATATAACCCTTTAAAATGGTATGTTAAAAACTATAGAAAGAATCACTTTACCTCCTTACTGTCAACCAATGGCAAAACATCTTTGTTTAATCTGGATTCCAAACTGATTCTAAATATCTATAAACAAAGAAAAAATCATTAATATATATTTTCTAGTGTTACTTATATTTCAAGTTACAAAATTTAACTGAAAAATATTTGATATTACATTAAATTATTTTAAGTAATGGAAATTACTGTCTGCTTAACATTGTGGAACAAAAACTTGATAGCTTACAAATTGATGAAAAGAACATGTGTCCTCAAAACAATAAATCCCAATCATTCTGATACAAAAATATTAAACCTACTTCCCTTGGCATGCACTTCAAAGTTAAGATGAAATGGACCAGAAGGATAAAAGGTACTGAATCAAAATTATTGCTGATGAAAAATGTAAAGCTACTAAAAATTGAACTTGTCATTTTCTTTCAACAATACAGAAATTGTTAGCTAATGTCTTCTTTCAATATGTTTGATTTTCCAATCTAAATTATAGCACTGGGATTTTCTGAAAGCCTCCTATAGAAGGACTGATCAGATCTAAACATGTTTAATTTTTCAATAACAGCAAATGCTATCTAGGTGTTATTTTATTTAAATATATCTACCGATATAGTTACAATATTCATAAAGATTCTTAATTATTAACATTGTAAAAGTTTTTCAGAAGCTTATATAAGGCAATTAATTTCATGTACTTAAAAATGCAGGCAAAATACACTTATTATATAACAGAAAATGGTATACAAATAGACCCATTAAGCTGCATGCCATTCCAAAATCCATTTGTTTTAACTTCTTTGGGACTGCCTGCCTGGATCGGTATTTAACACATACACACACACACCGAAGGACAACTTGAATTCAAGACGTTCAAGGCCTACGCGAAGGACATCAGCGGAGAGAGTCGTACAACTATCCAGAAAAATGCCCAAAAGGTTTTGAAGCATGAAATTACTAAAGCACTGAAAGCAAACCCTTGTTCTTACAACCCAGTCATTAGGCGCTTGGGGTGTTACACCAACAGTTTCCCGTCACAGTAACCGCTCCGCCTGCTGCCGCTCCCCGCCTCAGCTGTTTCTTCAAGGAACAGGGATACCATGGCTTCAACACGGAAAAGCCCCAAGGTGCAGACAGCCTGATACAATCCCTTCACACGCCACCTCCTCCGCCCAAGAAGACCTTTTGAGGTGTAGGAAGGCGCTCCGCCCGCCAACGTATTTCTGCCACCCCCTCGACGTCACCACTGCCGCCCCTAAAGCCCTCCCCCTCCATCGCGTTTTGAAAGGCGGAGCGGCACCGCTCGCAATTCTGCGCCGTTGCTGTTTCAAGAGGCCGCGCCGCTTAGCAGACGAATTTAATTTAGGTCCCTTTATAATATCAGCTGAAAGTCTTCGATTCCTTTAATTGGAACTGGAATTCAGCTCCCCAACCTTGTCTTTATTTGAGGGCTTCGTGGAGCGCATGTACAAGGGCCAGCACTCAACCGGTGGCAGGCACATTCCCTGAAAGCGCTTATAAGTTCATTCATTCTAGACTTCAGAGTAAATATACCATAAGCGGGCGACCATCTGCTGCAGAAAGAATGAAATTCCTAAACAACTATTGGAGGTACTGCACAAACGTTAAGTCACTCAGTGCAGTTATCTTATTAAATCTCCAATTGACTGGCCAGTAGCAGCTATAGGGATCAGAATTCTAGTAACATTTATAAAGTGCATTTTATTTAAAGACATCAGGTTTCCTGAGCTGAAGTTCATTTTATCAAATGTGATGGAGAAAAGGCAGTTCGGGATGCGGTTGATGCCTTTTGATGAAACATGGTAATCTGAAACCTCTGATTTTTAGCCACTATAACACAGCTTTCCTAAATATCTATGGTGATACACAAACACAAGGTGGGTTTTTTTGCCCTCTCTCCTGCAACTTTTACTTCCCAGTTTAATCTATAATCTTGAGATTTCTTGATGGTGTTCTATCAAACGAGTAACAAGTCTGAACAATTGGTCAGCCAGGTGTTATGGTGACATCCAAACATATAATAGTAAATTTATTGTTCAATTAGTTAAGAATTAATTATATTGATTTTTTCCCAGAAATTGGACATCTTAGAAATGCTTTATGAGTTTTCAAAAAGTATAATCTAGATGCAAATGATGGAAGATCTTTGGAATTACATAGGAAAATAAGAGGAATTGAGAATGAATTTTTAGGTTGCCAATCATCTCAGTGATGGAGTTCATTAGAATAAATCACATTATAAACTATATAAAACATAGATCCAAAAGAAAAAGCCTGTACTACTAAAAGTTCTTAATTGAAATGTTTAATATTTAGATTTGCTTTACATCTCTTAAGAATTGTGTGTTAAAAGAATAATTATATAACTAACATATATCCAATAGTTGCCCATGCCTTCAAACCTCAAATTTGAAGAAGACAAGTTTGCACCAAAGCTTAATACAAAATGCTATGGCTTGGGTACCGATTCAAATTAGGGTTATGAGTGTGGTATAATCAGCTGGTGTTAATCCAAAAGTTATTTCAAGGCCTGAATATCTGAAGGACTATCTCTTCTTGAATATTCTTGCCTGAGGAATATTTAATTCCCTATATTACTCCCTACATGATAAAGACGTCACAAAAAACAAAAAACAAAAAATAAAGAGTGATAAGTCTTTAAAGGAGAACAGCAACTTTGAGATTAATGCATCAAATCACTTTACTCTGCTGCAAGATTTGGAAGAGATGAACATTGTCTGCTGCAAGATTTGGAAGAGATGAACCAAATGTCAATTTGCGAAGCATTCCTGACCTGTTCTCGAGTTGCCATAGACAGGGGGATGGGAAAACCAAGCCTCACAGTTGCATTGAGGAATTTGCATTTCAAGCAAAACAAAGCACATTTCAGCAGCAGCATCAAAATCATCTCTAGGTAGACCCATAATGGCTGGAGGGAGTGACTTCTACAACCCACTTTGCTTTGTTGGGGAATGTGACTGATGACACACCTTGGGGAGAAGGGGAAACATAGTCAGAGGTGGGGCGTGAATTACCATGCTTTTTGGACTATAAGATGCACCTTTTCCTTCCAAAATGGATGCACAGAGGGTTTGGGAGGCCTGTAGAGAGCTCCCGGGACCCCGGGAGGGCAAAAATGAGTGAAAAGGGGTCCATTTTTCACAAAAATTGGGTGGTTTTGCCCTCCCAAGTCCCCAGGAACACTCTGCAGACCTTTCAAACTCTGTGCATGTCCCGTTTTTTTGTGAAAAATGGGCATGTTTTCACAAAAAAACGGGCCGGTTTTTGCTTGTTTTTGCCCTCTCCAATTCCCAGGAGCTCTCTACAGGCCTCCCAAACCCTCTGCATGCCCCATTTATCACAAAAATGAGCAGAGGGTTTGGGAAATCCGCAGTGTGCTCCTAGGTGCTGGGGAGGGCAAAAACTTTCTTTAAAAATTTACCTCTTCAAAATCTTGGTGCATCTCAGGGACGTGCAGTCACTAGAGGCAGGGGAGGCAGGGCCTCAGCAGTCTCCTCAGGAAAAGGAAAGAATTTTTAAAAAATTTTAAAAATTTTAAAAAAATAATTAAAGCCAAGGTAGTTACTACCAGATTCCAAGTCACAGTGGCTTGGAGTCTGCTTAGTGTTAACTATAGGAGGAGGCGAGAGAACTAGGGGCCTCCTTTGCATAAGGAATTTTTCGCCTTTTAAAAGTTAAGCAAGGGTTAAAAAGCAAAAAAATTCATATGCAAAGGAGGCACTGATTCTCCCGCCTCCTGATCTGGGAGCAGCGAATCATGCCTTGCACTTGAGCGACTGCGCAATCTAGCAGCAGGAACCTTGCTTGTAAAACGCTCCTGTGTGAGCCGCCAAGAGCAGAACCATCAGAAGACTTAGAGTCTTGGCTATAACATTAACCCAACCACAGGAATCTAGTAAGGTTTTATGAATATGATTAATCAATATGGCCAAGTGTCAGGATTTAAAATAAATTTAGGGAAAACAAAGATGCTAGTTACAAATATGAACACTAAACAAAGGGAAGAATAAGAAGGAATGACAGGATGTGAAATAGTTAAAAAGGTCAAATATTTAGGAGTTTATATTTCAACCTCAAATGGGAAGTTATATAAGTATAATTATGAACCACTATGGCATAGCATACAGAGATGAAAAATTGGGAGAAATTACAATTATCTTTGCTGGGAAGAATAGCAGCAGGGAAAAGATTTTATATTTGTTCCAGACAATTACAATTAGATTAGGGAAATATTATTTTGAAGATCTAAATAAAATAGTGTTGAGGTATATTTGGCAGGGAAAGAAAACAAGAATAAAATTAAAACTGGATTTCTTTTGAAGCTTGACTTGATACTCATGATTTAATTAGGGCATCAGTTGGAGCCCTTACAGCAAGCCAACTCTCCTAAAACTAATCAAAATGACCAGGATTCCTGAGTCCCGGGCTTTCTGTTAGCTTCCTGACCCCTGGGTTACATGGAGAGAACTCAGGCTACCATGGCAGAAGACAGACTATCTGAAGAGAGCTTGCTCCAGGTGATCCAGAATAGGGCAGAAATTGCCCCCACTCAGAAAATGCCAGGAGCCAGCAGCCCAATCAGAACCAAACTGCAGGGGTCTCTGGACATCAAAGCCGAGACAGCTCAGACACCCACCCCAGTGACCCAAATGAAAAGGGATGAGTATTGGTGAGGAAAAGTCCCTAAAGTGGCTGAGGTTGTGCTCTCCCACTCTAGGGAGCATTGGGGGGGGGGGAAACCTGAATGAGCTAGGAAGAGTGCAATGGATGAGGGACTGGGAATAGGCCAGACTCCCCAAAACCCTTGGGAGGATCCTTAGAACAGCTGAGGGCGAAATTTGACCAAACCACTATTCGTGATGAGAGGAGTTGTGCTGCCCAAAAGATAGGGGGGTTGAAACTGAGCCCTTTGAAGTGAAGCCACATAGATGGGAATGCAGCAGTGGTAGGTTTCAAAAATGTTCACAGCTGAGTCCACTGCTCTGAGCTGGTGGACGGAGGCACTGCAGGGTGTGACTGGGAGCATGCTAACATTGTCCTCCCCAAGTGCTGGACTCCATTGTTGCCATTGCCCCTGCCCAGCTCACCCCTGGCTGGCTCCAAAGCTAGGAGGCAGCAGCCAGTTCCCCCTGCCCTCTGGATTGCCAACATGAGCATGGCTCTCTAGGAACTGCAATGGTGGTGGCTTCATCCTGGTGGGGAGGGGGCTTTCCAGCCCAGCAAGCTTCATAGCCACATTCCCATCCCTGCAATGGCTGCAATGGCAGCAACTTTGGGAGACACTGGTTGGTAGAGGGAGGTGGTAGGCTAGCACGAATGTTTACCTGTGTGTAGGCAGGAGGAGGCAGTTCTGTGGATGAACATGGTGAAGGCAAGGAAGGGCGAGTGTCCCAGCAAGTTCAGGGGCATGGCCAGGCTCCGCCCCTACTGGTTTGGCAACCTAGACCCAATTTCCACTACTGCTTCACCTGAACCATTGCAAACTGGTAAGAGACCACCTCTGGAATGCACATCCACTCTCCACCCAACAGAAGGAGAATGAGGCTGCTGGTGGTGGCTCCTCTGCCCAACAGGCAGGCTGCCCAAGGTGGGCAGCTCCTCCCCTCTACAAACTAGAGCTGAGGGAGACTGCCAAACACACCAAGCACAGGCATATGCGGATTGTTCTCTGAGTTGTTCCGAGTATCCCCAACCCCTTCCACACCAGAAAATGGAAGCATCACCCATGCAGGAAACCCCACAAAGGCCCCATCAGAACAATTGGTGGCCACCTCTGTCAAAACCTCAGATGTCAAAAAGATCCCCAAAGAATATCAGGACCTTGGGGAAGTGTTCAGCAAGGTGGAGTGTGATGTCCTACCTCCCCACAGATGGATTGTACCATCGGAATCATCCCCAGGGCAAAACTACCCAAACCTAAACTATAGGCCACAATATCACAGGAAATGCAAGAAATGCACAAATATATAGACAAAAACCTATCAAGCAGGTTGCATCCCCAGTCCTATTTAAAGAAAAAAAAAGATGGAACTATGAGATTATATGTGGACTTTAGAGATATAAACTCTGTGTGTGCACAACCTATATGGAAAAATCTTTACTAAATTAGATCTCAGAGAAGCATACTACTGAGTCCCCATCAAGGAAGGAGATGAATGGAAAACAGCATTCAACTGCCCCCTCAGGAGCTTCCAATTCGAAGTAGTACCTTTCGGACTGCACGCCCCCCAGCAGTTAATGCAGTTAATAAACAAGGTGTTGCATAAGCATCTCTATAAGGGGATCCTTGTCTACCTGAACAATATCCTCATCTATACTGACACCATGGAGGACCACATACCTCTAGTCCACCAGGCATTGGAAGAACTTCTAGCAGCAAATCTGTACATCAAGCTGTCAAAATGCAAATTTCACCATGTATGGCTAGGCTGCCTGGGCTACTGAGTGTCAAATGAGGGCATAGAGATGGACCCAGTCAAAGTACAAGCCTTCCTAGGCTGACAGCCCCCTTGCACCCACAGATAGCTACAAAGCTTCCTAGGATTCACAAACCTTTACAGGCAATTCATCCCCTCCCTCACAAAGATTGCCAAACCCATGACAGATCTCCTAAAGACAGGGGGTCCAAGGACGAAGCTCCACCTGGGACAACCCTACAGTGAGACCTTACGTGCCAAAAGGCATGCAAAACGCTAAAAGAACATTTTGCAAAGGAACCGGTGCTGAAGCATCCTGACACCAAATAACCCTTTGTCATCCAAGCAGTTGCCAGCAACGTGGCAATGGGAGCAATGCTACTCCAAAGAAATAGCCAAGGAAAATTACAGCCCTGCACCTACACCTCCCACAAATCACAGACACAGAGAGGCGATGGGCGGCATGGGAGAAAGAGGCTTTTGCAGTAAGATGGGCACTGCTAACCTGGTGCCACCTGCTGGAAGGGGAGAGAAACAGTTTGAAGTCTGGACTAACCACAAAAATCTGGAGGCCCTTAGGACCACACATAAGCTATTGCCCAAACTAGTCTGCTGGGCTCAACACTTCAACTGATTCAATTTTGTACTAAAGTACATGCCAGGAGGGAGGAATTTTCTAGCTGATGCCCTCTCCCACATGCTCCAGTACAAATGTGAATGAGAGGAGGTAGTAGATACAATCATCCCCCCTACCCAAAAAGCAGCCCAAGTAACCACCAGACAACAATGCTGCAACCGGCAAGACTGACCCCAAGCAATCTAACCAGGAAACTCAAAGCCAAAGTGCTAATAGACCTCTGGTTCCATGACAACCAACATATCTTGACAAAAAGGGAGGACCTAGCATGTAAAGAGTTATGGTTACCCTACATCCCAGAGTCCCTTTGCACGTTAATCCTCCAGAGGAGCAACGATGTCAAATTGGCAGGCCACTTTGGGTTCCTAAAGACTTTACACTTAGCACAGATGCAATTCTGGTGCCCTAGCATGAAGAAAAATGTGGACAGTTATGTGAAAAGTTGCACCATCTGTGCCACTATGAAAAAGCAATCAGGAAAACCTCCTGGACTACTGCAACCAGTGGCAGAGCCAACGAGGCCATGGGAGGAAATTGCAATGGATTTTATAGTGGAGTTGCCAAAGAGCAGGGGGACACTGTGATCTGAATTGTGATTGACTTTCTCCAAGCAGGCACACTTCATACCCTGAAGTGGACTACCCTCAGCCCACCAGCTAGCCAAAAAGTTCCTGAAGTACAACTACCGCCTGCATGGAGTGCCATGAAGAATCGTCTGACAGAGGGGTCCAGTTCATGGCAAAGTTCTGAAGGGAGTTCATGCAGTCCATTGGGTCCCCTCAGGGCCTTAGCTCAGCTTTTCATCTGCCTACTATTGGGGGGGGGGCAGAATGTCTGAACGCCATGGTAGAGCAGTACCTGAGGTATTATGGGAATTATCAGCAGTCCAATTGGGTGGACCTCCTGCCTTTCACTGAGGTTGCATACAATAATGTTGTTCACAGTAGCACGGGACTAATTCCATTCAAAGTAGTGAGCACATGGACTTCGTCCCAATGCCAGAATACCCATGGGATCTCCTCTGCTCAGTCAGTTAGACAGAGTGACTGTGAATGCTAAAAGCAGCATGGTAAAATGTCATGAAAACACTAGCTAAATTGGTACAGACCTATAAGAAACAGGCAGATAAACACCGAGCCTCACAACTGCCATTCCAGCTGGGGAAAAAGGCCTACCTCACCACAAAATACTCGATATTAAAACTCCCCAGCAAGAATCTGGGACCCAAGTTCATGGGGCCATTTCCTATAGTGAAGATTAAATTTGCAATGCAATTAAAATTGCCCCGATGGGAAGATATACCCATTATTCCATAGCAGCCTCTTAAAACCCATGTTTGGGTCAACCCTGAAACTACTATCTCATGAGCTCCTGGACCCAGAGGTCATAGGAGTCTAAACCCATTATGAGGTGCAACGGATCCTCGACTCGAAGTGCCAAGGAAACAGTTCCAATACCTAATCAAGTGGAAGGGCTACTCCTTAAGAGAGGCATCTTGGGTAAAGAGCAGAAACATCCAAACTGACCACCTCATGGCTAAATTCTATTAAGGAAACCCAACAAGCCCTGGGGCGGGTTGCACCGCTAAAATCTATGCCTGTACTCAAACAGTTTTTGCTTTGCACAGGTCGCCTTCAGGAACTGAGGGAAGCCGAATGTCAACTCATGAAGCATTCCTGACCTGCTCTCAAGTTTCCATAGGCAAAGGGATGGGAAAACTGAAAACTCACAGCTGCATTGAGGAATTTGCATTTCAGTCAAAATAAAGTACATTCCAGCGGCAACATCATCTCCAGCGGCAACATCATCTCCATGACCCACAGTGCCAGAAGGAGTGACTTCTACAACCCACAAAATTGCTTCATTGGGGAATGTGACTGATGACACACCTTGTGGGGAGGGGGAAACCAGGGTGTGAATTAAGCGAGGTCAGAGTTGGCTTCACTTGGATCATGCTGACATGAAATTTTTAATAAATAACTGGATTTCTTTTGAAGCTTGGCTTGAGGCTCATGATTCAACATCGGTTGGAACCTTACACCAAAATGAACAAATAGTCAAAAACATCCTTGAATTTTTAAATCTATAGCACCACTAGAAAAACACTTTGTACAGTCAAACATTTGATGAAACTATTCATTTAATGAAAAAACAATGGACAATGAAGAATACCAGAAGTTTCACTAATAAACTGAAATATGTCAAATTTTGCAAGACTATAAGAAAATGTATCCAAGAAGAAACACATACGTTTAACATGTGAAAAGGGCAATTAAAGAAAACAAAGGGATTAGTAAGCAAAACACAAGCTTATAATTAGAAGAAAGATTTTTGAACTAAAATGTGAAGATGGCTCAGTATGTAGAACAATACAGAAAATGTTATAAATAATTGAAAAAATATTCAGAGCTGTCCAAAGACCAAGATCACTCAAAATCACTCAAAAATAACAACAGCCACAAAAGAGGAAGTGCCAGTTATCCTAATGCCATATCAAGTGCCATAAAATCAATGAAAAATGTTAAAGCTTCAGGAAATGTCAATATTATGATTGAAATGCTGAAAGCTGGTGCTCTTATAGTAACAAAACTATTCTCAAGATGCCTCAGAGAAGAAAAAATACCCAATACATGGGAAAATGATGAAGTGATTCTTGTACACAAGAAAGGGACCTAAAATGATTTTTAAATATATTGCCAATAAGTCTTCTTTCATTCTACAAGGCTTTCACCAAGATAATAGCAAAAAGAATATTGAGAACATTAAATAATGCACAGCCAAAAGAGCAGGTAAGAAATGGTTACAGCACAATGGATCAAATCCAGGTTGTTCAGCAAGTCATTGAAAGGCACAATGTGTACACATGATTCTGTGCATGACTTTCATTACAAAAAAGCTTTTAACTCAATATTCCAATAAGGAATAATTAAGGTATCAACCAAGGCATTGACACTACTTACATACACTTAATACAATCAATATATGAAAAAACAATGGCAATAACTTCCTGAATGATTTTAAAGTGGAAATCAACATAGAATGAGGTGTACAACAAGATGATACACTTATGTATCACTTATCCTTTTCTCATTCTGCCTTGAAGAAATATTTTACAAACCTGACTGGGCAAAGATGGAATAAAAATCACTGGCATCTATTTAAATCACTTAAGAGTTGCAGATGATGTTATCTTCTCACAAGGCTCAAAAGATGCATGCAAGAGCTACACATGGAAAGATACATGCTTGGCATTACAAGGCAAGATAGTGAAGGGACATAATAATAATATAATCAGTAGCATTAGTTTAACTGCTCTTTCACTTCTGTAAGAATTGCTTCGCTTCTGTAAGAATTAGAATTGCCTCTGCCATTTGCTTCTGATCAGTAATTAACTCCTGCTATCTTGTTTTTCTGTATGACCCTGTGCCTGGTGCATATCTCAAACAAGAAGTGAGGTGTGTCTGTCTGGAAGGGTTCAGACATTGGGCAAATACCTGTGTTGCTAACTACCCAGCCCCCCCCCCCGTTCCTTGCTGCACTGGCGAAGGAGAGAACAGACATGCAGGGCTACAAGGCATGGGCCATGGGCCAGAATTGGGTACCCAAACATTGTCTCTGATTGGTTACCTGCAGGTATAAGATGTTCATCACACTCTCCCTAGGTGTAGCTTTTATGCTTACATGCTGGCTGGCTATATGTTGTGGGAAATAATCCACCCAGTTCTTTCTTTGTATAAATAAAAGTTCTTTTTTTCCAAGCATCTTCTTGAGCCTCTATTTGGTATTCTGGTGACTCAAGTGCATTTTTGAATATTACAATAGAAATACCTGAACACAGGGACTTCTGTGCTGATGTCGCAATGGAATGGTTGTGGCG
This sequence comes from Thamnophis sirtalis, assembly GCF_051295495.1. Lineage (NCBI taxonomy): Eukaryota > Metazoa > Chordata > Lepidosauria > Squamata > Natricidae > Thamnophis > Thamnophis sirtalis. The sequence continues at coordinate 51,720,995 of NW_028261384.1, forward strand.
AGCAGAGCTCTGCAAAGCCCAGCCAATTTCTGCCTGCCTGGAGGCTCTTTGGGGCAAAGAGATATACCAGAACTGTATTAACACCCCCCCCCCCCGCCCAGCAACCTGCAACGCTGGTACAAATTAGTAGATGTGGAGATCGACCTAGCCAGGGATAAGTAACACGAAAACAGTGAGAAAGAGTCAAATCCCCTTCCCACCTTCCAAAGAACCTTCGAAGGCAGGGAAAAGTTGGTCTGCAAGCAAGCCCTGATCTACCGCTTGTTTCTGCTGTGGAAGGGGGGGGGAATGGGCAGCAAATTGCCGCTCCAAAATTGGTCCAAAACCCTCTGCCACTGGGGAGAGGAAGCCAGACAAACAACCTGGGAAACAAAAGGACACCGCTATGAAAGGGATGGAACCAGTTGCAGAATTCCCTCCCATTCTGAGGAAAGAAGAACCCTCCTCTCCATCAGGGGAAAGTGAAACCAATTCCGATGATGACCATCTGGTAAGTTCCCGATTGGGCCCCATGACCATCCCAGTAGAACTTAAAGTGCTCTCTACTGGCGCCCAAGCAAAAATGCTGGCCCTTTTAGACTCCTATTGCACACATTGCATAATTAGCCCAGAAGTAGTGGAAAAAATGGGCTTAAGACTGAGACCTTTGAAAGTCCCCATTGCTTTTGCCAGTTGGATGGATCAGTAGCTTGGGTGGGTGGGGGGCTCCTGCCCATTTTGTGACTGAACCAATAGATACGTGGATGGGGGATCACCAAGAAACTTTAAGTTTCATTGTTGCACCTGGGGTGGATCGGCCCCTCATACTGGGCTTACCCTGATTACGGAGATGGAACCCACACATCAACTGGAGGAAAGGGTGATTGTGCATCCGATCTGCTAAACCTCCAGAGGGAAAGGGGAGGGTCTCCCACATAGCCAATGCTGAACCTAACCTGGTGGCTGTGGTGCAGAAAAAAATTGAGGGGGAAAGAGAAAATCCCAAAAGAATATTGGGACCTAAAAAACATTTTCAGTGAAAAATCTTCTGATAAGTGGAAGACATAAACCTGTTTTGAGAACCTGGGAAAAGATTTGGGGGCTAGTTTGATATCTTGGATTATTGGAGTACTAAAGGCTGGGAGACTCAGTGGGCCTTGTGGTTACAAATACTAATTGACAGGAGACCAGATAGAATAACAGATGTTCCTAAGGACAACCACTTTTCTTTTTTTTAAAAAATGTCTTTTTGATTCCCTTCGCAAAGACTGTCTGAGTAGATTTACTTTTGAGATTATAAATTTAACTGACTAAAACATGAAGATTGGTTGAATTTTAAGGGACTGGACTTGTGATTTGGTCATTTAAAAAAAAATTGACATGTGGGGTATTAAAGTGTTGGGGAGCTGCCGGTAGATAGCTTCTGGCTGTTAGTGGGGCTGGTGGGTGTAGCTTCTGTCTAGTTTGGGGAAGAAGGGAAGTAAGGTATTAATATTGACTGCTGATTCCAAATTTAACTAAAATAGGGAAGAAAGTGTCTTCAACACCAGCCTTTCGGACCTCAGGAACCATTAAATTCATAATTTTAAATCCCACAGACTTCTAATGATCTGCCTGATGGCCATCTGGGTGGCTGTGGCAAGGTGGTCATGTGATTGGGTGGGCATGGCCAACTCGATGTCATTCACATCAAGGGGTGCCTTGCAAGCTTCTATTCACCACTCCTCGCCTGCCCATCTGGCCTCCTTAGGGCCCCAGCAGGAAGCAGTTGTTGGAGCTAAGCAGCCACCATGAGAAAGTGTTGGCAAAATAGCTGGCTCAGTTCAAATTGGATCTGACTGAGAAGTTGGGTCAGCAGAAGCACCATACTGAGGACCATGAGCATAAGCTTTCCAAGCAGAGGGAAGATCTGCAGGAGTGCAAGGCCAGGTGCCAGCATCTGGACACTAGGCAGGCTGAGATGGTCAGCCAGTTCCAGACCATGATGCAGTCCCACTAAAACAAGGCTCTCCTATTGTTCACCACCAGTGGCACTTCCTTCCAGCCTTTGCCCAAAGCCCCACACCAGGAGGCTGAAACAGACCCAAATTGGAATTTCTGCCTCTTTCTGACCTTCCCAAAAAATTCCCCAAACAGGAGTCTCTCTGCAGCAACACAAACATTCATTGCACATATCCAGCTAAGGGGCCATAGTTTGAGGATCCCTGATTTAGTGCAAAATAAAAAATGCAAATAATTTTTCCGCAGACCACCAAAATTTTCTCATGGATCATCAGTTGGTGACCGCTGTTCTACACCATCATCGTCCCCCTCAAGCCCAATCAGAGATAATTATAAAGCATGTTTCAGCAAGATAAATCAAATATATTTCAAAAGGAAATGCAAGTGATGTTTCAGTTATTACAGGAGGCCATGACAAAAATATCATAATGAGATAAAAACATAAGGAAAGTGAGAAATATGGGAGAGATGAAAGAAAAATATAAAATATGGATGAAAAATTTGAGAACTTTCAGCAAATGATAAAAAACAAATAATTCAGAAAATAGAGGAGAAATCAGATGAAGCAAAGAAAAAAGTTGATGAAATAAATCAAAGATGACACAAGCAAATAAAGAGCTAGAAAATACAGTGATAATGTTGGAAACAAAAATAGCAGTCCACTATTTAAGATTCCAGAATAGAAGAGGAAAAAGGGGAAGACCTACCAGACATAATGAAATAACTGTTGGCAAATGCATTAGGGATTGATAAGTGGGAGATAGAGGCAGACATAGATGAAACTTTTAGAATACATACAAGCTATGTGAGGAGATACAAACCTCCTAGAGGAATACACAGGAGATTTGTGAAAAAGTCAACAGATGAAATACTTAATAAGACAAGAGACAAACCATTACAATATAAGGAGAAACAATTGGTGGTCTTGAAACAGATCTCTAGAAGAGTAAGAGACCTAGAGAAACAATACCAATTATTGACTATAATGTTGATTACATATAATGCAAACTTCAGATGGCTGATATCTGAGAGAATACTAGTTACTTGGCATGAAAAAAAGATACAGATTGAACTCACTGGATAAGGTAATGGAATTTTATGATCACCCTTTAATATGGATGAGGGGCAGGAAATAAAAGGAGAAATAGTACATAAAGATCAAGTAGTGTCAACTACAGAAGAAAAGTATATATGAGGAAAGCAAAATTGAGAAAAAAGAATGAACAGAGCCAGAAGGAGCGAGAGCAAAGGAACAGAGAGCAACTGGGAGAATAAGACCTATATACAAGTGAAGCAATGCAAGAAGAAATAAAGATGCTGTCAATTAACATAAATGGATTGAATTCCCCCATGAAAAGAAAAAATATATTCACAAAAATACAAAGACTAAGATTAGATATAACATCATTACAAGAAGTACATATTAAAATGCACCATAATAAATTATTGGAGTATCCTAAATTGGGGAAACTGTACTCTTTGTTATCACAACAAAAGAAGAGGGGTGTTATTATATATTAAAGAAACAATACATGCTAAATAAATCTTTAAAGATGAAGAAGGGAGAATGTTGGTAGTGAAAATGACATTAAGAGCTGCGGTGATGCAGTGATTAGAGTGCAGTATTGCAGCTACTTCTGCTGATCACTGCTGCCTGCAGTTCAGCAGATCAAATCTTACCAGGCTCAAGGTTGACTCAGTCATCCATCCTTCCAAGGTTGGTAAAATGAGTACCCAGATTGTTGGGGGCAATATGCTGACTCTGTAAACATAGAACTTAGAAGGGGCTGTAAAGCACTGTGAAGCGGTATATAAGTGCTATTGCTATTAAATCAAAAACAGATACTTTTAGTTGCAATATATGTGCCGAATAATGTACAGGAAGAATTTAAAAAAAAACTTTGTGAGAAGATATTTGAAACAGTATAAAAATATTTGTCTCATAGGAGACTTTAATGCAATAGCTGATACAAAATTTGATTATAAAGGTAGTAAAATAAGGAAAAAAACAAGAAAGACTTACCTAGAACCCTTTTTAAAATGGCAGAAGAACTATGTATACAGGATATTTGGAGAGAAATAAGCCCAGGGGAAAATCAATATATATTTTACTGTAACAGACATCAATCTTTGTCTAGAATAGATATGATTTGGATGCCAGCGGAATTAAGCACAAGTGTGCAAAAGATAGAAATAGAAACAAATATATAAGCTGATCAAAAATCCAATAAAAATCAGATGGAAGGAACAAAAGAGAAGAGTAAGATGGGCTTTGAATCAATCTATATTAAAAGGCAAAGGATTTAGACAAATGATGAAAAAGGAAATGGGATTTTTTTTTAAAGAAAATCGGAAAGGGGAGACTTCATTACAAAACATTTGGGATACAGCAAAAGCATATATTAGGGGATTAGCTATAACCTATATAGAGAGGAAAAACAAGAGAAAGAAACAATACCAAAAGACACTAGAAGAGCACACAAGACTTGAACTAGAACTACAAAAAGAATCACAAAAGGTGAATAAAAAAAACAACGAAATGGAAATAATTAAACATAAGCTAAATATAATAGAAAAAGAACTGGCAGAAAAAAATTAGAAAAAAATAATAAACCAGGAAGATGGTTAGCCTATAAACTGAAGAAGAAAGAGAAGAAATTGATAAGTAAACTACAAGATGAGGAGGGTACATTATATTTCCAAATGGAAAATAAAAAGAATATAATTCAGGAGTTCTACAAGAAACTATATGATGATGATTTGTTTATATATATAAATAAAAAATACTATAGAAAAAAAGAAAGACTTGCACATGGATTAGAGAATAAACAAATAAACTAGCTGGAGGGCTAGTAACTCTGAATCTGACCAAACATTATTAAGAGCCTTCATCAGGACTTATTTAGTGGCGATACGGATGGCAAAATGTGTACATTTTCCCGCTCTTATTGCATCCGCGGAATCTCGCCCAGCCATCCTGTTTAGGGTAAGTCGCTCCCACTTGAAAGGTGAGGATGCGGGGGAACCCCTACAGGGAAGAGCTGAGGAGTTCGTGCAGTTTCTGTCGGACAAAATCACTCAGATTCGGACAGAACTGGACTCCACTTGGGCAGTACCAGCAGAGATCAGACTTCCTGGAATGAGTTCGAGCTTGTCACTCCTGAGGAAGTGGACAAGGCCATGGGAGCGATGAGTGCCTCCACCTATTTACTGGACCCGTGCCCTTCCTGGCTGGTTTCGACCAGCAGAGAGGTAACACGAGGCTGGCTCCAGACGATTACGAACATGTTTTTACAGGAGGGATCTTTCCTGCAACCTTTGAAGGAAGCAGTGGTAAGACCCCTCCTCAAGAAGCCTTTTCTGGACCCAGCTATTCTTAAGAACTACCGTCCTGTCTCCAACCTTCCTTTTTTGGGGAAGATTGTTGAGAAGGTGGTGGCACTCCAATTCTGACCACTTTGGTCGCCCTGACCGATGATCTCTGGCGGGCCAGGGATAGGGGACATTCCTCTATCCTAGTGCTCCTTGACCTCTCAGCAGCCTTCGATACCATCGACCATGGTATCCTTCTGCAACGGCTGGAAGAAGTGTGAGTGGGAGGCACCGTTTTACGGTGATTCTCCTCTTACCTCTCTGACAGGTCGCAGTCGGTGTTGGTCGGGAGGCAAATGTCAACCCCTAGGCCCCTTAAATGTGGTGTTCCGCAGGGTTCAGTCTTGTCCCCCCTTCTATTTAACGTCTACATGAAGCCGCTGGGTGAGATCATTCGACAGCACGGGGTTAAATACCATCAATATGCGGATGATACGCAATTGTATCTCTCTGCCCTGTGCCAGCTCAGTATAGTGGCGGACGTGATGTGCCGATGCCTGGAAGCTGTCGGGATCTGAATGGGAGTGAACAAATGTGCACTCAATCCTGACAAGACTGAGTGGCTGTGGATGCTGCCCTGAAGGACAGTCCAGATAGTCCATCCTTGATCCTGAGGGGTGAGAATTTACACCCCTCAGAGAGGGCCCGCAACTTGGGGGTCCTCCTGGATCCACAGCTGACATTGGAACACCATCTGTCGGCTGTGACCAGGGGAGCCTTTGCCCAGGTTCGCCTGGTGCATCAGTTGCGGCCCTATTTGGATTGGGAGGCACTTCAAATGGTCACTCACGCCCTTGTCACCTCAAGGCTTGACTACTGTAATGCGCTCTACACGGCGCTGCCCCTGAAAAACATTCGGAGACTGCAACTAGTCCAGAACGCAGCCGCACAAGCGATATTGGGTGTACCAAGGTACACCCACGTTACACCTATCCTCCGCGAGTGCACTGGCTTCCTATTGGTCTCCGGATGCAATTCAAGGTGCTGGTTATCACCTTTAAAGCCCTACATGGCTTAGGACCAGAGTACCTGCGAGACCGCCTGCTGCCATATACCTCCCAACGGCCGGTGAGATCCCACAGAGTGGGCCTCCTTCAGATGCCATCAGCCAGACAATGTCGGCTGGTGGCTCCCCAGAGGAGGACCTTCTCTGTGGTTGCTCCGACCCTTTGGAATGAGCTACCCCCAGAGATCCGGACCTTGCCCACTTTCATGGCCTTCCAAAAATCTGTTAAAACCTGGCTGTTCCGGCAGGCCTGGGGCTGTTGACCTCATTGCTGGGGTCCAGCCCCAATCAGATTGGGTGCATGTGTGATGTTTTAAATTGTTTTCCTTTATTTTTTATTAATTTCTCTTCTTTTTGCTTTGTAAGCCGCCTGGAGTCCTTCGGGATTGGGCGGCCTATAAATTTACTAAATAAATAAATAAATAAACAAACAAACAAACAGTATACAATATCATCAAGAGAGTAAAAGAATTGAAATGGAAATGGGCTGGTCACATAGCAAGAACTGATGCCAGGTGAACCAAGGCAGTGATAGAATGGATCCCACTTTTTTTTTTAGAATATTAGGCTTGATCTAGAAATGGCACAAAATCTGGCAACACCAGAATATTGCTAGCCTGAGAAGCAGATTCAACAGGGAAATAAAGCATATGAAAACTACTCCTTTACTGCTGCCAAAAGAATTGAATTTGAATTTGAATTTATTAAAATTTATAGGCCGCCCTTTTCCCTGAGGGGACTCAGGGCGGCTTACAATCACAAGGGAGGGAAGTGCAACATCAAAAACAAAACAAAATGTGAACAAAGAAAAAAATAGTAAAACACAACTTTCGTTCAACAATCAAACACTCGGGCGGGTGAATTAGGAACCTATCCCCAGGCCTGCTGGGAGAGCCAGATCTTGAGGGCTGCGCGGAAGGTCTGGACGGTGGTGAGGGTACGGATCTCAGCGGGGAGATCGTTCCACAGGGTCGGAGCTGCAACAGAAAAGGCTCTCCTCCGTGTGGTCGCCAGTCGGCATTGACTGGCAGATGGGATTCGGAGGAGGCCCAGTCTGTGCGATCGAATTGGTCGAAGGGAGGTAATCGGCAGGAGGCGGTCTCTCAAGTACCCAGATCCACTACCATGGAGTGCTTTAAAGGTGGTCATCAGTACCCTGAAGCGCACCCGGAGACCAACAGGTAGCCAGTGCAGCTCGCGGAGGACAGGTGTAACGTGGGCGAACCGCGGTACGCCCACTATCACTCGCGCGGCTGCATTCTGGACTAACTGTAGTCGCCGGATGCACTTCAAGGGCAACCCCATGTAGAGCCCATTGCAGTATTCCAGCCTAGAGATCACAAGGGCTCGAGTGACTGTTGTGAGAGCCTCCCGGTCTAGGTAGGGCCGCAACTGGCGGACCAGGCGAACCTGGGCAAATGCCCCCCTGGTCACAGCTGACAGCTGGTGGTCAAAAGTCAGCTGTGGGTCCAGGAGGACTCCTAAGTTGCGGACCCTATCTGAGGGGTGTAAAATTTGACCCCCCAGCCTAAGTGTTGGTACATTAGCCAAATTATTGGGAGGGAAGCACAACAGCCACTCGGTCTTGTCCGGGTTGAGTACCAGTTTGTTAGCGCTCATCCAGTTCCTAACGGCCTCTAGACCCTGGTTCATCACGTCCACCGCTTCATTGAGTTGGCACGGGGCGGACAGATACAGTTGCGTATCGTCCGCATATTGGTGGTATTTTATCCCGTGCCTCCGAATGATCTCGCCCAGCGGTTTCATGTAAATGTTAAATAGTAGGGGGGATAAGACCGAACCCTGTGGCACCCCACATGTTAGGGGCCTCAGGGACGATCTCTGCCCCCCGACCAACACCGACTGCGACCTGTCCGAGAGGTAGGAGGAGAACCACCGTAAAACAGTGCCTCCCACTCCCACCTCCCGCAGTCGTCGCAGAAGGATACCATGGTCGATGGTATCGAAAGCCGCCGAGAGGTCAAGGAGAACCAGGATGGATGCATAGCCTTCATCTCTGGCCCTCCAGAGATCATCGGTCAATGCGACCAAAGCGGTTTCTGTGCTGTAACCAGGTCTGAAGCCGGACTGGAAGGGGTCAAGATAACTAGCTTCCTCCAAGGCCCGTTGAAGCTGGAAGGCCACCACCTTCTCAACAACCTTCCCGATAAAGGGGAGGTTGGAGACAGGACGAAAGTTGTTTAAAATGGCTGGATCCAAGGATGGTTTCTTCAGGAGGGGTCTCACCACCGCCGTTTTAAGTACGGCGGGGAAGTGCCCCTCCCGAAGGGAGGCGGTCACGACCGCCTGGATCCAGCCATGTGTCACCTCCCTGCTGTTGGCAACCAGCCAGGAGGGACACGGGTCCAGAATACAGGTGGAGGCACTTACAGCTCGAATGGCCTTGTCCACATCCCCAGAGGCAACATCCTGGAACTCAACCCAGAGATGATTTGCCAAGCGGTCCTCCTGTGTCTCGGCTGGATCTACTGCGGTGGAGTCCAAGTCCGACCGAAACCGAGCTATTTTGTCCGCCAAGAATTGAGCATAGTCCTCAGCCCTACCCTGCAAGGGGTCTCCCGCATCCCTCCTGTTAAGGAGGGAGCGGGTTATCCTAAACAGGGTGGCTGGGCGTGACTCGGCGGACGCAACCAAGGCAGAAATGTAAGATCTTTTGGCAGTTCTTAATGCTCGGACGTAGTCCTTGGTGCAGGTGGTTAGAAGTGCTCGGTTCGCCTCGGACTTATCGGACCTCCACTGGTGCTCTAGGCATCTCCTCCGGCGTTTCTTCTCCCGGAGCTCCTCGGTAAACCAAGGGGGCCTCCGGGATCCACTGACCCGGAGGGGCCGTAGTGGCGCAATCCGATCAAGAGACTCCGACGCCGCCGAATGCCAGGCGGCAACCAGAGTCTCCGCCGAACTGTGGGCGAGAGTATCAGGAATGACCCCAAGCTCCGTCTGGAACCTCAATGGGTCCATAAGTCGCCTGGGGCGGAACCACCTGGTCGGTTCCTCCTCCCTACGGTGGGGGTTTGGCCTCCGGAAGTCAAGCCTCAGTAGGCAGTGGTCTGACCACGACAGGGGTATGATCTCATTACCCCTCAGACCAAGATCACACATCCACTGCTCCGAGAGGAATACGAGGTCGAGCATGTGACCCGCTGCATGGGTTGGGCCCCGAATTACCTGGGTCAAGCCCATGGCTGTCATGGAAGCCATGAACTCCTGCGCCCCATCAGAGCGTTCACCGAGCGATGGCAAATTGAAGTCCCCCAGAACTATAAGCCTGGGGAACTCAACTGCCAGCTCGGCTACTGACTCGAGGAGCGAGGGGAGGGATGCTGCAACGCAGTTGGGAGGCAGGTACGTTAGCAGCAAACCCACTTGACCCTTGAGGTCCAACTTTATCAGCAGGGACTCACACCCGACAAGCTCCGGAGCAGGGACCCTACGAGGTAACAGAGACTCCCGGATTACAATAGCCACACCGCCACCCCTTCCCTGGGCTCTCAGCTGATGAAGCACCTGAAATCCCTCTGGGCACATCTCTACAAGGGGGACTCCTCCTTCTGCGCCCAGCCAGGTTTCAGTAATACATGCCAGGTCTGCCCTCTCGTCAACAATTAAGTCCCGGACGAGGGGAGCCTTGTGGATAACAGACCTGGCATTTAGCAACAGCAGCCTGAGACCAGGGTCCTGGCTACTCGCGCCATCTGGTCTTGGAGTGGGACTCAAAGGGCCGGAAGGAGGGATCTCTGTAATGTAGTGAACCCTCCTTCCCCGGTAATGGCTAGCCCTAAGGTCCCCGCCGTATCTGCCTCTCCCTGTCACGACCGCAATGCTCCGACCCACTCCCGTGGCCGTAGTCCCCCCAACCACCCCGGTACCCCCCGCCTTCCCTAGCAGGTCCTCCGAGCCAAGCATACTCAGACACTCACACAACCAGTCCCCACGTAATTATTAAAATACACAAATGCAACAGTAATAACAATAAAAGTGGGTCACTCACACACTTACATACAATCCCATATACTCAACATACTAAAAATAGAAGGAAAAGGGAGAAAAGAAAAGAAGGAAATAAGAAGAATAAAAGTAGCGCAAAATTGTTAAAATGCGAGTTCAGGGAGAGCCAAATAGTTCTCAGCAGATGGCTCTGCAACAGACAGATTCTGGGAAAATCCAGAAAGTCCAGAGTAGTTGAAGGAAGCAGGGGGCTTTCTTGCATACTGCAGTACCCCCGCTCATCTAATGGTGGCGCTCTCTGAGGCCAGAAGTCCAGGGTGGTATCAGGTAGCAGTGGCCGTGCCAGATGGAAATGCAGTCCAGAAGCCGCGCTCAAAAAAGAGTCAGATGTCGAACAGCAGAAGGCCCTGTAGAAGGCCCTGCAGCAGCAGCAACCAGGTGGGGGGGAGAATTCACCGAAAGGAGGGGCCAAGCCGAAGGGAGCAGGAGGAGGGGGTGCCCAGCCGAGCTGGAATGGCAGTAGATGTGAACAGCCTCCCATTCTCTCCCAGTACTGTTCCTGGCTGACCACCTTCTCCATGGGGCGATGGCTAGCCCGGCGTGAATCTCAATCCCTCACAAGGAGCAGCTGAAATGCCAAAGCCGAAAAGAAAGAAACGTCACCCAGCAGCAGGGGGGGGAGGGCGAGGCTCTCTTAGCCAGCAATTAGAGAGGGCCAAAGCTCCCTCAGGCCAAGATTGTAGGTTGGCCTCGTTAAGAAGGCGCCATTACTGTCTATTGTTCATGTGGCGAGGGGGGGGGCAGCGGGGGGGGCAGCAGAGGAGGGCGGGGGGGGGTGCCCAGCAGTCGCTCGCCAGAAATTATCAGGCCACTGGAGCAGGCTCCTTCAGCCTCCCTCCAGATGAAAACGCCGCTCTCCCCGATAGAAACGCTGCCTGTTGACTGAGAAACCACCATCCGCGGGGGGGGGGGGGGGAAACGCCGCCCGAAGGCCGTCCCACGCTGTCCAACACCGCCGAGGCTCGCCCAAGACTGTCTCTGCCTTTCTCGCTCCACGCCAGCTAGAAACGTTGCCTATCGGCTGCCTCTCTCTGTCCACGCCAGCAAGAAACGCTGCCTGTCAGCTCAAAAGCCACCATCCACGGGGGGGGGGGGAACGGCGCCCGATGGCCGTCCCACGTTGTTCAACACCGCCGAGGCTCGTCCCAGGACGCCCAAGAATGTCTTTCCAGCAGGCAGCCCTCCGGACGCTCTGGATTCCTCTCTCCCAAAGCCTTCCGTTTGAGAGGTCCAGCGGTCGGTAATGGCACAGACTGGGTATTTTCTCTGTCTTCCAACCTGAGCGGTGAGCTCAGGCAGCCATCTTCCTTCGCACATGCGCAGTAAGTACCTGATTGGAAGTGTGGGGGGAGAAGTGTGGGCTTATATGGGCTATATAGGGACATGTCTGTCACTAGGAGCTGAATTCAACTCAAAAGATGTTATATTTTATTTCTGTTTAATGATTTCAATATTTTGAAGCTTCTGCTTATGGTTAGTTTCTTTTTTAAAACTTAGCTTGTTTACTTTGAAAAGTGGATTTTTATTATATACTATCCTCAGAGCTATCAAATCATGGTTTCTATGGCAATAGTCTTTTTTAAAGATTATGAAGCCTCAAATTTTAAACATAAATTAGAAACCCAATTTAATATAGGAAATGTTTTTATCAAGAACTTCTTGTCATCACAAGAAACAAAATATAGATGAGAAATGATAACTAAACATAAATGGTTAAGCTGTACTGATTTATTGGAATTTTCCCAACGAAATTTCAAAATAAAATCATATGATATATACTGTATGTCAATTATTTTCTTTTTTTAAAACAATTTTTATTTATTTTTGAACAGACAAACAAACATAAAAATAAAAAACTATCTTCCATTACAAATTGTAGAAAGTGTGTCAGTTGGTTACAGTATTTCCATGCATCTCTTCCATAGTCATCACCTGCTTTTCATATCTAATCACCTATTTTAAATTCACATATATTCATGTGTATTATTATATCTCAACCTTAATTTGACTATAACTGTTTTTACATCCTTTTATATATAATATTCAAAATCTAGAATAGGATTATATGATAACATTCTATTAAATTCTATTAAATCATCCAATCACAATACATCTTTATAACATATTCTAGATAAAGCGTTTAAACTTCTCATATTCTCCATGTGTTGTTTTTATATAAAATTTCATATTATCAAATATATCTATATGTATTGTTATCATTATTAATCATTATTTAACTATAGCTATTGTCACTTCATTTCATACATACTACTAGAAAACTAAATTTAGCTTAGCTATTATATATTTTCATTGCATCAAGCTGTATCTTTCCAGTAAAAGTGCAGTCTTATATCTCTCATCACCTCACCACTGTCATCATGAAAAGGAAAAAAAATGTAAAAGGAAAAAGGCTGAGCAAGTTGCTGCCAGAGTCACAGTGGATGACTCTACTTAGCCTCTAAAAAGTGCCCTCTACAGGAGGAGGTGGGAGAATGAGGTGCCTCATCCAGTCTGACTTTATGATCACTCAAGCAGAGCTAAGCAAGGGTTAAAAGCCGAAAAAATCCTGACGTAATGAGGCACATCGTTCTCCTGCCTCCTGTAGAGGGTGTTTTTTAAGAGGCTTTTTTAAACAGTTAAGCACTAAGCAGAGTCATCTGGCAGCAACTAGCTCAGCCTGACCTCAGCTCTTGCCTTTTTCCTTTTATATTTTTTTTCTTTTCATGGTGGCAGGCAAGAGCAGAGTTGAAATCCTCTCTGAAACAGCTGGAAAAGGTCGGAGGGAGGGGAAGGAATTCAAACTTCATCCTCAAGTGTAGACCCCTCCCCAAGTGTAGTTTGATTGCATGCAGAACCACGTTGCCTTTTCAAACACACACACACACACACACCTGGATAAAAGTATATAAGCCCAGCTTCACTGATTACAAGTTTGAAAAGGCAATGTTGCTCCACCTGCAATCAAAGGCTCGGATCGGAAGGCAGCAGGGGAATGGGGGGGGTATGGCAGAGGAGCTGCTTTCAAGGAATTGGAAAATATATCCAATCCAACTTCTGTGTTTGTGTTTGTTTGAGATTGAGTGAATGAGAGAGGGATCCAACTTCTCTGTGTGCGTGTGTCTGTTTGAGAGAGGGGGGAGGGAGGGAGAGAGGGAGGAAGGAGGGGGATGGAAAAGAAAAAGAATGAAGAAAAACCTTTTCGCAAAGGAGAAAAGCAAATGTTGCTTTAAATCGGAACTGAGCATGCCTGGCTGTGGAATTCTGGGAGTTGAAGTTCACAAGTCTAAAAAAATTTGAAACCCGTGTCAGTGCCTCACCAGCCATAAACCTCACCGCACGTCACTGTTCTTTTCATATCTCATAAAAGCTCAAAACCCAGCATCTGCTCTTTCCATCAGCTTACCTTTGGTTATCACTTGTGCTTTTGTCAAGATTTCTCTCCTTATCTCCATCAATTTTTCTCTCTTTTCTTCTTCTGTGCTTTGATGTCTGGGGTAGAGTTCCAATCATCTATCTGCTCTTTCCATATTCCGCTCTTGGCATTACTAACCACGGTCACTTTGTTGTCAGTATCCAGAGTTTTCTTATTTCTTTGCTCATTTTTCCCTTCCATTTTTTGAACTCTGTCTTCTACATTCTTCATTTGAAAAACATCCTCAGTTTTTCCATCAAATCTTTCTGTTTTATATTCCATATTCTCCAATCTCTTTTCAATTCTCTCTGTCACAACTAATAGATTTTGAATTTCAAACATAATCATTTGCAATGTTAGTTTCTTTTTCCTGCTGCGCCATTCTTCCAATTTTGCAGGTACTGCCACCATAGGATTCAAGGCTATTTTAATAAACTTCAAATAGGTTCATTTATTATCTTTCAAGTCAAAATGTTGTCTTCCTTCCAATAGCTAGTGATAGAACTCCCAAAAAGCACCTGTATAGACAACTTGTGCTCTTCCTACTATCATTGTCAGTAAACAAACTGAAAGAACCTTGAATCTCAAGTGATCAGAGAAAGAAGAAAAAACAATGTATCCAGCCTCCAGCATATAAGTGGCAGTGTAACTGCTTTTCCTCCTGTTGTTACAATCCTCTTTATAATCCTTCTTATCTTCTTTATATTCCAAGCGTGAAAGAAAAAAACCCTCTTAAATGGAGATCAAAAACAACCCAATCAATCCAATCAAGCATTATAAAAAAGAAAGAAAAATTTATTTAATCCATAGGTGTAAGCAAAAGTGAAAAAAGAAGAAATATTAATCCATTCAGTTTAAAAAATAGGGAGTCTTTGCACAAATTCCATCCATGAAAAAAAACCAGGATAACGCACTAAGTTTAATGTAAATTAATTTTGCCGCTTACAGTCTTCTATCTTCAATTTTAATTTAACTTAATTTTTTGGGGGTAGTCTCTTTTTCTAATAATAAAATTTTCTCACCAATTCGACACACTTTGTCTCTTTGCTTTCTTCCTGTTCTGGAGCTGTCCCAACTTCAGCAGCTTCATTAGCTGCATTTCTGTCACCAGAAAAAAAGCTGTTCCTGGATCTTTCAGGGACTTTGCGGTGTCCCTGAGATCAGCAGGAGGTGCCCTCCCTCAATCACCATCTCTGCAGGATGATTTACATCCAAATGGACCGTCCAGCGGCAGAAATATCGACTGCAATTTCGGAGTACCAAGATCGCACGTTGTGCCGTTGCAACGTCAGCCCCTATCCCATGTCAATTATTTTTTTATGTACAAGTACTAAATAAATTTATAATTGATAAAATGATTTTCGGTTTTGAACATTGTAATACAGAATTTGAAACAGAATTATGTAGGGATTAGGAACATGTTACTGCTAACATCTATAATTATTTACTAAAATTTGAAATGGAAGAGCAAGTGAAAAAGTATATGATAAAATGGGCTTGACATTAATTACAATAGAATAGATAGTGAAGATGGAAGTGGCCAAGACTGCAAAAATAATAGCTTTGATTGGAGAAGACATTGAGTAAATTTTAATACTTACTGAAAGAGATTTATGGACTTTTTGTGAGAAACAGAAAAAAAATGAAATTATAATATATGGGTTTCATCATTAGGAACAATAATTCAGTAGTAATATAAAAATGCACGTTATGTTGTAACCTTACACTGGCAAATTTATATTAATATGTTGTAAAATAAAATCAGAAATCATTTCTTTGTATTTCACTTTTTTCCAGCATTTTGGCTTTGGTTTTTTTTTTTACTCTTTTCTCTCAAATATTAGCATACTTTTCAGACTATAAGACACACTTTTTTTCCTCAATAAAGAGGCTGAAATCTGGATTCACTGAATACAGCATTTTGCCTCCCGAAACTGTGTCCCCTTCACCAAAATGGCTGTGCATAGCCTTTCAGAGTGCTCCCGGGTGCTGAGGAGAGTAGAAATGAGCGAAAAACAGGCTATTTCTTGCTCAATTCCCCCCCCCCCCAGTCCCTAGGACAACTCTTTAAGCCTCCTAAAGGCTATTCATGCCCTTTTTGGGGACAAAAATGGGCCCATTTTTGTGAAAAACGGGGCATTTTTGGGAAGTCTGCAGAATGCATTTTTTAAAAATTTGCCTATTCAAAATCTTGGGTATGTCTTATACTCCAAAAAATACGGTAATTTGTTTTTTTTAGTTTAAAAGTTCCTTTTAAAAAAAGATTGGTCTTTCTGTATGATCACATTAGAAAGCAAATTTTTGTATTATTTTCTTTTATTAGAAACTAACATTGAACAAAGTAAATAGGAGTCTGAATACAACAGAAACAAACTTTATTGATTCATTTTAAACAATGATTACTGTAACGAAAGTCTTCATTGACTAAAAAAGCCAACTGCTTTAGTACGCAAGTATTTCCCAAACTATAAAATTTTATTATATACTGTCTTCAGAACTATAAACTTATTTGCATGGCAACAACCTTGTTTTTGAAAGACGGTAAATATTATGAAACCTCTAATTCTAACCCTGAACTGTGAGCATATTTAGACACAGAAAAAAAAGGTAAATGATCAAGAACAGGCCCTTCTGAATAACCATGCCTAGGAAAATATATTCTGAATGTTTTTTTTTTAATGTTAAAAACCAAAATATCAAATTATTAAGAGTCTAAAAACAACATAAACAATCTTTATTTATTTATTTATTTTAAGCAATGATTACTGTAACCAAATCTTGACTAAAAAAGCCAGGCTTTTCCTGCCCATTTCATATTCTCTTTCAACCATTTAAGTACGGAAGTATGCTCCAAACTATAAATTTGGTCCTTATTAACATTGACTGTCAAATGGTTTATGAAAAGCTTTGGATTAGATATCTGAGCAGCCTGAAATAGTCTCTCTGTAGCATTCTGATATTCTGCACAGTTTTGAATATTACCTTCACATCTGGAAAAAAAATGCAAAATCACAAGAGTTATGATTAACATTCTTTTGTTCCGGAAGATTTTCAGTAGCAACATTTCTATGACTGGAAATGACAGCAAGAGTTTATGTCAATTTTATTAGTCTATTGTTTGTCAAAAAATATCTAAATAATAAAATAATACATATTTTGCAGGAGATAAATCAATACATGAGCAAATTTTTTCAGCTGATTAGATATGTATCTGGAATACATACTAACCTTTTTAATACTATTTGAAGTATTTGACTGGAAGCTCCAGGACTCTGAATACTACTGGCATTTGAAACCAAAAAAACTTCAATTGCTAATAGCATTTCAACTTCACTCATATAAGAAGGAATTAATAAAAGTTTACGATAAAGATTTCCCTCTAGTGGTGGATAGCAACCCAATGCTAAAGCACCTAAAATGACAAAAAAAGAAACAAAGAAGGATTAATATTAGCTAAACATGTATATCTTGTTTCGGTAATTTATTATAAATTTTAAGGTTACTTTAATACATAGACAATTCTGAACTTTCTCCATTTTCATACTGTTGATTCCTCTGGATATTTTGATAAGTGAAAAGAGAAGAAAAGAAGAATTAGCAATTCTCATGACTTATTTAGAATGCTCAAAGATTTTAGATATGCCAGTATAACTAGGAAGCTGTAAAATATTTTTAACATTCTTCCAGAGATTATTAAATAATCTAGGACTTGGCTAGGGTTATTTTCCTTTCTTAGAAAAAAAGCGAAGTTATATTGCTGCAGTATTTTTTTTCTGCCATAAACTCTTCTAAACCCAATTTGTGAATTTAAAAAAAAATGGGTCTACCTGAAAATATATGTATCACATCTTAAAGCATAACAAATAGACAATATCTAAATGTTAATAATTATTGGAAGAATGACCGTTGACTTACCTGAACGGTCCTTCTATGTGTGCAGTGAGGGGAATCCAATCATGGGTTAACTTTGTCCATTAGCCTAGAGACTGAGTATGCAAATCTTGACCACGCCTCCTCTGACTGGACCGGATCAGTTTTGCGTGAAGTCAGCCGTTGAAAGATGCATGCCAATGTCACTCATGGCCATAGCCAAACAGGTATCAAGTCACGTCCAGAGAAAGTCCAGTCAGGGAAAAGATGCAAGGTTAGTCATAAGTCATAATCAAGGTGAAGCCCTGGCCAGCCGAAACTGCGGGCGGGTTTGGATTCCCCTCGCAGCACACATAGAAGGACCGTTCAGGTAAGTCAATGGTCGTTCTCCTGTGTGCTGCTTGGGGAATCCAATCATGGGACATGCCAAAGCAATTAAGTGCCAGGGCGGGAGCTAGGCTGGTCAGGGTCCTCCGCAGAAGAAAGAACCCTTTGCACCACTCTCCGCCCAAAGGACGCCTTAGCCAAGGCGTATATGTCAACCTTGTAGTGTCTAATAAATGGCGAGGGCGACGACCAAGTAGCCGCCCTGCAGATCTCTTCCACCAAGGCTTGTGTAGCCTAGGCTGCCGTGGTAACCGCACTTCCGGTAGAATGAGGAGTAATATGTCTGGGAACTGGCCGGGAATGACTGTCGTACGCCAAAGCGATGCACACCTTCAACCATTGGCTGATGGTGTGGGAGGACACTTTCTGTCCCATGGACGACGGCTGGAAGGAAACAAATAGCGCCTCCGATCTTCTGAACGAGGCCTTGCGCTTCACATAACGTCGGAAGGTCCTGCAAACATCCAAATGATGCCACTGGAGGATGGGAAGGATGCGGACAAAAGTCTGGAAGGACGAGCTCCTCAGCCCTGTGGAACAACGTGTTGACCTTCGGGAGGAAGGGTCCAAACGGAGGACTACTCTGTTAGGATGGAATATGCAGAGGTCCGCACGAACCGATAGCACTGCCAACTCCGAAACCCTCCTGGCCGATGTAATGACCACCAGGAACACTGTCTTAAGCGTCAGTAGCCGAAGGCTGATGGAGTGGATGGGCTCAAATGGAGCAGACGTGAGTGCCCTGAGCACCAAGGTCAAGTCCCAGGTAGGATAATGGTGGACTGTCGGAGGCCTCAAATTTGTCGCACCTTTCAGGAAGGCCTCGACCCATGAGTGCTGGGACAAGGAATGGCTCTGACTGCCTCCGACCACCATGGATAATGCTGTGACTTGCCGACGGAGCGTGTTGGGCGCGATTTATTAAATCCCGATTGTAAAAAGTCCAAGACTTGAGGCACTGAAGCCGTGATGGGGTCAGCCCTGGCTCGGCGGCACCACCTACAGAAGGTCTGCCAGGTGGCCTCGTATATACGTATAGTGGATGGATGTCGGGCCGCCTGGATAGTGTCGATCACTTGACTCGAATAGTGAAGGGAGGTCAGAATAGCCCGCTCACGTGCCACACGGCTAACTGCAGGAGCTGGGGGTTCGGAGGGATGAGAGCCCCCTGGTTGAGTTGGATCTGGTCGTCCGGAATCCTCCACAGCCGTGATACCGACAGGTAGACGAGGTCTGTGTACCAGGGACATCTGGACGACATTGGGGCAACCAACAGCACCTCTGCCTGTTCCATTAGGATCTTCTGGATGACCGACGGAAGAATTGGGAGAGGGGGAAAGGCATAAAGAAGGCCGTCCGGCCAGGGACTGCGTAGAGCATCCACCCTCTCAGCTCTGGGGGCCTGGCGTAGAACCTCGGAAGTTGCATGTTGTGCGGTTGCGCAAACAGATCCACCTCGGGACAGCCGAACCGGCGAGAGACTTCCTGGAAGAGGTCGGGTTGGAGTTGCTACTCCGCTTGATCCACAGTGGCCCTGCTCAGCCAGTCTGCCTGTGTATTGGCCACACCCGAGATGTGCTCCGCCCGGATTGACAAAAGCTTGGTCTCCGCCCAGCGATGTAACTTCTCCGCCTCCAGCATCAGGGCCCTGGAGTGGGTGCCCCCTTGGTGGTTGACATGGGCCTTGGAGGAAACGTTGTCGGTCAAGACCAACACGTGATTGTGTGACACAATGTCCTGAAACTCCAGAAGGGCTAGACGAATGGCGCAGAGTTCCAGCCAGTTTATGCTGTTTGACAGTTCCTGACTCGACCAGCGTCCTTGAGTCACCTGGTCCAAGGCATGAGCCCCCCATCCAAATAGGCTGGCATCCGTCGTAATTTGGATGCGGTCCGGCTCGTTGAAGGGGGACCCCTGGAGGAGCTTGGAGGACGTCCACCAACGAAGGAATCTGAGAGGCTTGTGTGGGAGCCGAACCCTGGTCTGGGAGTGGCTGGTGTGTGCCCTCTGGAAGGGAAGCAGGAACCACTGAAGTGGGCGTGCATGGAACCTGGCCCAGGGAACCACGTTGATACAAGAAATAATCTTTCCCAGCAATTTGGACAGTGTTGCCAACGCAAGAGTCTCTGGGACAGAACTTGATTGGCCAGGTGCTGGATGCTTTGTCGCCTCTCTGGAGAGAGAGAGACTTCGCAAGACACTGAATTGATGATTGTCCCCAGGTGGAGCAGCGACGTGGTTGGCTGCAAGTGGCCCTTGGGGAGGTTGATAATGAACCCGTGACTGCGCAGCGAGTCCATCGTGACCTGCAGATCTTGTAGGGCCTGGTTCCGAGATGAGGACAGGACCAAGATGTCGTCCAAATAACAATTCACTCGTATTGGAACCGAGCGAAGTGATGCCACCACAACTGCCAGGAGTTTTGTGAACGTGCGCGGGGCCGATGAGAGGCCAAAGGGTAAGGCCCGGTATTGAAAGTGACGGCCATTGAACTGGAAGCGTAGGAAACGCCGATGTGCTGGATGTATGGGCACGTGGAGGTACGCCTTCTTGTTGTCTACTGATGTCATCGTGTCGCCTTGGCGGATGGAGGCCAATAGGCTTTTGAGCGATTGCATTTTGAATTTTTGGTATTTGATGTAACGATTGAGCCTTTTCAAAGCTAGGATGGCCTGCCATCCCCCCGAGTTCTTGGGCACCAGAAACAAAATGGAGTAGAACCCTAGCCCTTCCTGGCCTCTCGGCACCTGTTCTACCGCCCTGATGGTGAGAAGGTGATGTATCTCGGCGTTCATGAGGCGCCTTTTTGTCGGGCACCTGGGAACGGGACACTGGATGAACCGCCTCGGGGGAATGGAGAGAAATTCTAGAGTGAGGCCCAGCCTCACGACCTGAAGGGCCCAGGCGTCAGACGTGATCTCCGCCCACTGATGAGCGAAGGCCAGGAGATGCCCTCCGATAGGTCCGTCCCCTTGTGAGTCACCGGTACCTCCGAAAGGACCGGTTTCCAGCTCCACGAAAGGACCTCCTCCCCTGGGGCTGCGCCTGGTTCTGCTGGCGACCCCTATCCCTGGTGCCTGCACGGTCCTGGCCACGATCCTGTGACTGGGAGAAACCCCTGTTGTAATGGGGAACATAGGGAGCAGGGGCGAATCCAGAGTCCCCGGCCCGAAAGGGCTGCCATCTCTGATAAGGTTTGGTTCATGGTTTATTAAACTTGTATGCCGCCCTATTCCCCGGGGGGACTCAAGGCGGTTAACGAACTCATAGGGGAGGGGGTAATACAAAAAACAAACAAGAGAAAACAATTACAGAAAAACAGATTAAAACTCCTAAACAGAATACTTGGGAAAGAATAATCAAATCCCTGCCGCACTCATATTTTTGGATGCCGAGAAGGCCTTTGATCGAGTTAATTGGCAATTCCTGTTGAAGATATTGCAAAAAATGCAGATAGGAGATAGTCTTTTACGGTCAATTGCTGCAATATATCAGCAGCAAACAGCCCAAATCATAGTCAATGGAAGTTTAACAGATTCCTTTCAAATTGAAAAAGGTACAAGACAGGGCTGTCCTTTGTCCCCACTATTGTTTATTATAACTTTGGAAGTATTTCTGAATAAAATACGGGGCCTGGATGGTTTAAAAGGGATCAAGATTAGACAGCAAGAATATAGAGTCCGCGCCTTCACGGATGATCTGGTTATAATATTGGAACAACCGCAGGAATCCAGTACGATCTTAATGAATACAATTAATCAATATGGTCAAGCCTCTGGCTTTAAAATAAATTTAGGAAAAACTAAAATATTAGCCATAAATATGGACACTAAACAAAAGGAAGAATTAGGAGCGATGCTAGGATGTGAGGTAGTTAAGAAAGTCAAATACCTTGGAGTTAACATTCTAACTTCAAATGGGAAATTATACAAGCATAATTATGAACCACTTTGGCATAGTATACAGACGGAGATGAAAAGGTGGGAGAAATTGCATCTATCCTTGCTGGGTAGGATAGCGGCAGTAAAAATGAACATCTTACCAAAATTTTTATTTCTTTTTCAAATGTTACCAATACTTAAAAGAGATGCGAACCTTTTAGAATGGCAGAAGGGTATCAACAAATTTGTATGGGCAGGAAAGAAGCCGAGGGTAAAGATGAAAATAATGCAAGATGTACATGAAAGAGGAGGATTGAAATTACCCAATTTAAAATTATATTATGATGCAGTGGCATTATCTGCAATCAGTGACTGGACCCATTTAACCAATGATAGAATATTGAATATCGAGGGACATGATTTGGTATATGGTTGGCATGCTTATTTGTTATTCAACAAAAAATTAGATAAGAACTTTAAAAATCATATTTTAAGAAATGCTTTATTGTGGGTCTGGAAAAAATATCAATACAGACTAAACGATAAGCTGCCCATGTGGGCAAATTCCTAGACATGCAATTCAAAATATGAATATAGAACAAAAACACGATAGAACCACTTACAGACAACTTCTCACTTCAGAAGGGGGGGGTGTTACAATTAAAATCTTTAGAGACACTTAAAGAGGAGAAGGTAGTTCAGACATGGTTTCAGTATGGCCAATTACAGGCTAGGTGGAAAATAGACCAAAAAACTGGCTTTGAAACAGTTGAGGATAATTTGTTTAAACAAATAAGAAATCAAAGCTTAATGCATATAAAGAGGATATATAATGTATTAATACAGATGGATTCCAAAACGGAACTGATTAAAGACTGTATGATAAAATGGGCACAGAATATTGAGGAACCAATAATGTTGGACACATGGGAAAGAATATGGGTAAGAAATGTGAAATTTACACAAGCCCAAAACTTGAGAGAAAATTTTTATAAGATGTTTTATAGATGGCATTTAGATCCCAAAAAGCTCACTTCTATGTATCCGAATGTACAGCCTAAATGTTGGAGATGTGGTTCCCTTGATGCTACATATTTTCATATATGGTGGACATGTCGAAAAGTTAAGGCATTTTGGATAAAACTGTGGTGGATTATGCAAAATATCTTCAAAAGAAGGATAAAATTCACCCCTGTTATTTTTACTAGGTATATGTACTGATTTTACAGCGGTAGAGACTAATTTGTTTCTGTACTTAATAACTGCAGCAAGACTGTTGGTGGCGCAATACTGGAAGAAGGAAGACGTACCTACAACTCAAGAATGGACTTTGAAAGTTATAAACTTAGCCGAGATGGCAAAAATCTCAGCATATCTTAAAGATCACTCAAACGAGAGATATAAACGAGACTGGAAAAAATGGATTAATTATACACAAAGCAAATATGGGACTAAGAAATTCCAGATAGCATATGCTTAAGATTAGCAATAACTTAAACTGTTTAAAGTTTGGGTAACAGTAAGAAGCTGAGTTCAACGCAGAGATCCTTTCGATCCTTTTCTTCTGCTTTGTTTTTAAGATACCTTAGACTGTGTTTGTTAAAAAGCTATACCGTGTACGGACTCTGGGAAGTCGGGGGGAGGGAAGGGAGGTGGGGTTTTAGGGGGAGGGGGGGAGGGGGGAAATATAATATGTCTTAGATCTCAAAGCACATGATTACACTTGTATACTGTGGCTTTTTAATGGTAGTGTAAAGATAGGACAAGCTGAATATATTGATAGACAATAGAAATACACCGAAGGGAGGAGTAGAGTGAAAGAAGAAAGAGGGGTAGCGAGGGTGGGAGAGAGGATTGGAGGCAGGAGGAGAAGGAAGGGAGGGAATGTATTGGGAGAGAGGAGCGATAGAGGGGGAGGGGAAGTAGGTAGTAGAGGGGAATGTTGGAAGGAAGAATGTAAGTTGGAGGGGGTGAAAGAGGGTGTATGGTGGGTCAAGGTGGCATATTGGGTTTGTATTTTGGGGGGTAGGGTCTATGAAAGCGAGGGCTGTGTTTATTATTCAATGTTATATGCCCCGGTCATGCACAGTATACATGTGATTGTATGAAATGAAATGGAAATAAACGTATTTTGAAAAAAGAAAAAAAAAACTCCTCAACAGCCACGACAATTTGAGTGGGGCTGGGAACTCATCAGTCCCAGGCCTGCCGGAACAGCCAGGTCTTAACGGCTTTGCGGAAAGCTTGAAGGGTGGTGAGGGTCCGAATCTCTGCGGGGAGATCGTTCCAGAGGGCCGGAGCAGCCACAGAGAAGGCCCTCCCCCGGGGGGTCGACAGTCGACACTGGCTACCTGAAGGAATCCGGAGGAGGCCTAATCTGTGGGATCTAATTGGTCGCAGGGAGGTAATTGGCAGGAGGCGGTCTCTCAAGTACCCAGGTCCGATACCATGTAGGGCTTTAAAAGTAACGACTAGCATCTTGAAATGTATCCGGAGTCTAATAGGCAGCCAGTGCAGCTCGGGGAGGATAGGTGTAACGTGGGTGTACTGAGGTGCACCCACAATCGCTCGCGCGGCCGCATTCTGGACAAGCTGAAGTCTCCGAATGCTTCAAGGGCTGCCCCATGTAGGGCTGCCCCATGGCGGACCTGGGCAAATGTCCCCCTGGTCACAGCTGACAAATGGTGTTCTAAGGTCAGCTGTGGGTCCAGGAGGACCCCCAAATTGCAAACCCTGTCTGAGGGGCGTATAATTTCACCCCCCAGCCTGAGAGATGGAATACAAGGCCAATTATTGGGAGGGAAAAACACAAGCCACTCGGTCTTGTCGGGATTGAGTTGCAAGCTTGTTCACACCCATCCAGACCCTAACAGCCTCCAGGCACTGACACATCACGTCAACCGCTTCACTGAGTTGGCACGGGGCAAACAGATACAGCTGTGTATCGTCCGCATATTGGTGGTATTTTATCCCGTGCCGCCGAATAATCTCACCCAGTGGCTTCATGTAGATGTTAAACAGGAGGGGGAACAGGACCGAACCCTGCGGCACCCCATACTTGAGGGGCCTAGGGGTCGACCTCTGCCCTCCAACCAACACCGACTGTGACCTGTCCAAGAGGTAGGAGGAGAACCGAAGAACAGTGCCTCCCACTCCCACCTCCCGCAACCGCCGCAGAAGGATACCATGGTCGATGGTATCGAAGGCTGCTGAGAGGTCAAGGAGCACTAGGACGGAGGCATGACCCCCGCCCCTGGCTCTCCAGAGATCATCAATCAGTGTGACCAAAGCAGTTTCCGTGCTGTAGCCAGGCCTGAATCCCGACTGAAAGGAGTCTAGATAATCGGTTTCATCCAAGGACTGCCAGAGCTGAGAGGCAACCACTTTCTCAACAACCTTCCCAACGAAGGGGAGGTTGGAGATTGGACAGTAGTTACTTAGAATGGCTGGATCCAAAGACGGCTTCTTCAAGAGGGGTCTCACCACCGCCACCTTTAGGAGGGGTGGGAAGGACCCCTCCCGAAGAGAGGCGGTAACTATCGTCTGGATCCAGCTCCGTGTCACCTCCCTGCTGCTTGCGACCAGCCAGGAGGGACACGGGTCCAGTACGCAAGTGGAGGTACTCACTGCTCCCATGGCCTTGTCCACTTTCTCAGGTGTGACAAGTTGAAAATCAATCCATAAATTCCGCTCAAGACCCTCCCCTGGTACCTCGGCTGGCTCTGAGCAATTGGAGTCCAGGTCTGTCCGAAGCCGAGCAACTTTATCCGCGAGAAATTGGACAATTTCCTCAGCTCTACCTTGTAGAGGATTATCCGCATCCCTCCCTTTCAAGAGGGAGCGGGCTATTCTGAACAAGGCGGCTGGGCGGGACTCAGCAGACGCAATCAGAGCGGCAAAATATGCATTTTTTGAGGGCTGAATTGCCAGGAGATAGGCTCTGATGCAGGCTTTCAACAGTGCTCGGTCTGACTTGGACTTACTGGACCTCCAGCGGTGCTCTAGGCGACTCTTTTGGCGTTTCATCTCCCGGAGTTCCTCAGTGAACCAAGGAGCCCTCCTGGATCCACTACCTCGGAGAGGCCGTAAAGGTGCAATCCGGTTTAGGGCCTCCAC
Source organism: Thamnophis sirtalis (assembly GCF_051295495.1). Taxonomy (NCBI): domain Eukaryota; kingdom Metazoa; phylum Chordata; class Lepidosauria; order Squamata; family Natricidae; genus Thamnophis; species Thamnophis sirtalis. Next base: position 51,747,045 of record NW_028261384.1, read on the forward strand.
CGCCACTGAGTTCCAAGCAGCAACCAAGGCCTCCACCAGACTGTGGTCGAGAGTATCAGGTATAGCACCAAGCGCCGTCTAAAAGCCCGGAGGGTCCATAAGGCGCCTGGGGTGGAACCACCTAATCGGTTCGTCCTCCCAACAGTGGGGGATTGGCCTCCGAAAATCAAGTCTCAGTAGGAAGTGGTCCGACCATGACAAGGGCAAGGTCTCAATACCTCTCAAACCAAGATCACAACTCCACTGCTCCGAGAGAAATACGAGGTCGAGTGTGTGACCCGTTGAGTGGGTCAGACCCCAGATTACTTGGGTCAAGCCCATGGCAGTCATGGAAGCCATGAACTCCTGCGCTCCATCAGAGTGCTCGCTGAGCGAAGACAGATTGAAATCCCCCAGCACCATAAGTCTGGGGAACTCAACTGCCAGCTTGGCTAGTGACTCGAGGAGCGAGGGGAGGGCTGTTGTAACACTGTTGGGAGGCAGGTATGTTAACAACAAGCCCACTTGACCTCTAAGGTCCAACTTCACCAGCAAGGACTCACACCCAACAAGCTCCGGAGCAGGGATCCTACGAGGAACTAGAGTCCCTTGGATAACAATAGCCACTCCCCCACCCCTTCCCTGGGGTCGCGGCTGATGAAGCGCCTGAAAACCCTCTGGGCACATCTCAGTGAGGGGCACACCTCCCTCCGGGCCCAGCCAGGTTTCAGTAATACATGCCAGGTCTAAAATTAGGTCCTGGACGAGGGGAGCCTTGTGTACCACAGACCTGGCATTTAGCAACAGCAGCCTGAGACCAGGGCCCTGATTACTCATGCAATCTGGCCTTGGAGTGGAACTAGTAGGGCTGGAAGGAGGGATTCTCTGAGACGTAGTGATCCCTCCTTCCCCGGTAATGGCTAGCCCTAAAGTTCCCGCCATATCTGCCCCTCCCTGTTATGACCATAATGTTCCGGCCCACTCCCCGGTCCGTGGTCCCCCCATCGTTCCATCTGGCTACCGCATTCTTCGACAGGCCCTTTGAATCAAACATCCTAGGCTGGGAGGGGGAGGGGAAGTAGGGGTAGAGGGGAATGTTGGAGGGAAGATGGAAAGTTGGAGGGGGGCGAAAGAAAGGGTGTATGGAGGCTCGAAGAGGTACATTGGGTTTCTATTTTTGGGGGTATTGTTGACAAGAGGAATGGCTGTGTTTATTGTTTTAATGTTATATGGCCCCGGTTATGCACAGTATATATGTGACTGTACAAAATGAAAATGGAAAATAAAAACACATTTACATTGAAAAAAAAACACATCCTAAGCTGGGATTAGGCCTGGACCCTGACACTTCTGCAGTGCACTCAGTGCAGAGGGTACCCGGTTGTGGTCCCAGCCTACTCAGACATACAACACATCCATTCACCCAAGCAATCCCCACGTAGCAGTTAAAAACACAAAAATACAACAATAATGGATTAATAAAAAAGTGGGCTCATTCATGCAATCATACAATCACACCCATATCACATGCACTCCCTGTACAAGTTAAAATTGCGCAGCGGTGCAAGAAGTTCATATAAAGCTTATGTTAATATGGAAGAGGGATTCCTAGTATGAGTGTGGCTAGGTTGCTGTCTCCTATTGGCCCAGCCACTGGTAGAAGGGAGAACCTTACGCTTATCTCTGGTCTCAATGAGGATGGGATCTAGAACCGATCCAAACAAGGACGTGGATGCAAGACGCCATTTGGACTTGACATCAGCTTTTTTTAGACATTTAGACATTTTATTAAGATTTATAGGCCGCCCTTCTCCCTGAGGGGACTCAGGGCGGCTTACAATCACAGGGAAGGGGGTGCAATATCAAAAGACAAACATTAAGTGAACAAAATAAAATGATAAAACACAACTTGCATTCAACAGTCAACACTCGGGCGGGGAAATTGGGAACCTATCCCCAGGCCTGCTGGGAGAGCCAGATCTTAAGGGCTGTGCGGAAGGTCTGGATGGTGGTGAGGGTACGAATCTCAACGGGGAGATCGTTCCACAGGGTCGGAGCTGCAACAGAAAAGGCTCTCCTCCGTGTAGTTGCCAGTCGACATTGACTGGCAGATGGGATTCGGAGGAGGCCCAGTCTGTGCGATCTAATCGGTCGGAGGGAGGTAATCGGCAGAAGGCGGTCTCCCAAGTACCCAGATCCACTACCATGGAGTGCTTTAAAGGTGGTCATCAGTACCCTGAAGCGCACCCGGAGATCGACAGGTAGCCAGAGCAGCTCGCGGAGGAAGGGTGTAATGTGGGCGAACCGCGGTGCGCCCACTATCACTCGCGCGGCTGCATTCTGGACTAACTGCAGTCGCCGGATGCACTTCAAGGGCAACCCTATGTAGAGCCCATCGCAGTATTCCAGCCTAGAGATCACAAGGGCTCGAGTGACTGTTGCGAGAGCCTCCCAGTTCAGGTAGGGCCGTAACTGACGGACCAGGCGAACCTGGGCAAATGCCCCCCTGGTCACAGCCGACAACTGATGGTCAAAAGTCAGCTGTGGATCCAGGAGGACTCCTAAGTTACGGACCCTATCTGAGGGGTATAAAATTTGACCCCCCAGCCTGAGTGTTGAAATATCGGCCAAATTGTTGGGAGGGAAACACAACAGCCACTCGGTCTTGTCCGGGTTGAGTACCAGTTTGTTAGCGCTCATCCAGTTCTTAACGGCCTCAAGACCCCGGTTCATCACGTCCACCGCTTCATTGAGTTGGCACGGGGCGGACAGATAGAGTTGCGTATCGTCCGCGTATTGATGGTATTTTATCCCATGCCTTCGAATGATCTCGCCCAGCGGTTTCATGTATATGTTAAATAGTAGGGGGGGATAAGACCGAACCCTGTGGCACCCCGTATGTTAGGGGCCTCAGGGACGATCTCTGCCCCCCGACCAACACTGACTGCGACCTGTCCGAGAGGTAAGAGGAGAACCACTGCAAAACAGTGCCTCCCACCCCCACCTCCCGCAGTCGTCGCAGAAGGATACCATGGTCGATGGTATCGAAAGCCGCTGAGAGGTCAAGGAGAACCAGGATGGATGCATGGCCTCCATCTCTGGCCCTCCAGAGATCATCGGTCAATGCGACCAAAGCGGTTTCTGTGCTGTAACCAGGTCTGAAGCCGGACTGGAAGGGGTCAAGATAACTAGCTTCCTCCAAGGCCCGTTGAAGCTGGAAGGCCACCACCTTCTCAACAACCTTCCCAATAAAGGGGAGGTTGGAGACAGGACGATAGTTGTTTAAAATGGCTGGATCCAAGGATGGTTTCTTCAAGAGGGGTCTCACCACCGCCGTTTTAAGTGCGGTGGGGAAGTGCCCCTCCCGAAGGGAGGCGGTCACGACCGCCTGGATCCAGCCATGTGTCACCTCACTGCTGTTGGCAACCAGCCAGGAGGGACACGGGTCCAGAATACAGGTGGAGGCACTTACAGCTTGAATGGCCTTGTCCACATCCCCAGAGGCAACATCCTGGAACTCAACCCAGAGATGGTTTGCCAAGTAATCCCCCTGTGTCTCGGCTGGATGTACAGCGGTGGAGTCCAAGTCCGACCGAAACCGAGCAACTTTGTCCGCCAAGAACTGGGCATAATCCTCAGCCCTACCCTGCAAGGGGTCTCCCGCATCCCTCCTATTGAGGAGGGAGCGGGTGATCTTAAACAGGGCGGCTGGGCGTGACTCGGCGGACGCTACCAAGGCGGAGATATGCGTTCTTTTGGCAGCTCTTAGTGCCCGGATGTAATCCTTGGTGCAGGTAGTCAGAAGTGCTCGGTTCGCCTCGGACTTATCGGACCTCCACAGGTGCTCTAGGCGTCTCCTCCGGCGCTTCTTCTCCCGGAGCTCCTCGGTGAACCAAGGAGGTCTCCGGGATCCGCTGACCCGGAGGGGCCGTAGTGGCGCAATCCGGTCAAGAGACTCCAATGCCGCCGAATACCAGGCGGCAACCAGAGTCTCCGCCGAACTGAGGGCAAGAGTGTCAGGAATTACCCCAAGCTCCGTCTGGAACCTCAAAGGGTCCAAGCTTGCCAATGGCGGAGCCACAGTAGGCGTCGGGGTGCTACGTTGGAGACTACTGCCCAAGAAGCGAATTTTGCTGCACTAAGAGTGGCATCCGCAGAAAATTCCAAGGCTGCCATCAACTTGGTAATGTCCTGGTGAGGGCGCATTTCTCTGGGGCAAGCCTACTCTGCAATTGCTTAAGTCAGACCAAGGAAATTCTATTAAAGAAGGACGCTGCTATAGCGGAGCGTAAGGCCCAGGCCGCAGTCTGATGGGTCTTGCAGATGACTGTCTCGGCCTTACGATCCTCTGCCTTCAAACCTTCTGAAATTTCTGATGGAATTAATGCCGGAGAGGCAAGGGCAGCAATGGGAGCATCTACAGTGGAAAACTGGAGAAGACTTTCCAACTCCGGGGTAGAAGTGTACACTTTCCTATCCCCATTGCTGGGCGGGTTAACCGCAGTCGGTTGATCCCACTGCTTCTGAATCAGATCCAGAAAGAGCTTGGGCGAGGGAATAACATCCTGCAAGGCCACTTGCTCAGCAAAGAGGCACTCAGTCGCATCTAATCCCACAGCTGTGCTATCCTTAGAGGCTGCCTCCCCCATGTGGGTGGTGGTCTTAGCCTTATACAGCAATGATTTAAAGAGAGAGTGGCGGAACAGACCCGGTGTAGTAGGTTGATCCAGTGGAAGCCCTTCATCATTGGAAAATTCCCTATCTATGACCTCACCTTCCTCCACCAAGGCCGATCCTCACTGTAGACTGAGGGTTGAGACAAGGGAGGCTCTGTTAGAGGAATAGAAAAATCCCCTTGCACTGTCTGGGAATCAAGGCCCGTCCGGGTCACAGTGGCCCTGGGAGCCTGGGCCCTACGGAGTAGTTCCGCATCCACCACTTTAGAAATAGCAGTAGAAATCATTTGGTACCAATCAGGGGGAAGGCCCAAATCCTGGCCCTCCAGTGGCCTGAGGCCTGCAGCAGTAGGAGTGAAAGTTGCAGAAGGCCCCGCACGTGGGGGCGAGCGGGCCGAAGCCACACTCATCTCAGAAATGGGAGGGGGGAGTGGGGCCCCAACCCCCCCTCTGTTGCCATAGGAGGGGACCAACCCTGCTCCGTAGAGTGCGCTGGGGAAGCTCGTTGCGGAATCAGAACCGGGGGTGAGCTGCTGGGAGCCCCAGAGGCCTTAGCAGCTTTGGATTTATCCTTATGTTTATGGGACTTGTCCTTAACGGCGGATGATGCCTGGGGCCTATGACTAGTGGGCCTTGGGCTAGCCCCCCTCCTCGCCAGGGGAGCGGGGCTCACAAGAGGGCTCCACAGCACCTTTGGGCACAGACGGATCAGCCATTGCAAAGATAGAAAAATGCGCAGGGCCGGATCCAAAATGGTGGCCACCTTGGAGGGCACGAAGATTCAAACCGCTGCAGAACGCTGGCTCCCCGGCGAAAACACCGCCGCTGCGACTAAGGAAACGCCACGAGGCAATGGAAACGCCTAGGTTGAACCACGCCGCGCAGGCGGGAAGTTCCCGGCTTGAAACGGCACAGGGCGGCGCACCAGCCCAGGATGCGCCAAACACAAGGCGAAGAGAGCAACGCCAATCTCCGCTTGAAAATACCGCTGCCGTCCAGCACTGCGAGCCGATGGACCTCGCAGCCTCCGATCTCAGGCAAGAGAGAGAGAGCGAGAGAGTGGTGGTGAGGGTCTGGGCTGGCAGCGAACTGTCGCCTCCACCTCTAAACACATATAGCAAGTTAAAGTCGCAATCTGAGCTGTTGAATCCAAGGAAAAAGGTGAAATTTGTTGATTAGTCTAGAGAGAAAATTGAGATGCATCTTGTTAGGCTGGACTGAGTAAAAAAACTGATCCGGTCCAGTCAGAGGAGGCGTGGTCAAGATTTGCATACTCAGTCTCTAAGCTAATGGACTAAGTTAACTCATGATTGGATTCCCTAAGCAGCACACAGGAGAAAGTATGTTTTGTTATGAGCCCAAGTTACCATTATGTTCTAGAAGTTTTGTTGAACTGTTTCAGATTGGCTGGGAGTTCAATATAAATACAATCTGGAATGTAACAGTTGTTCTAGGGGTTTATCAACAAAAAATCTAGAAGAATCTCCAAGTAATTTTATGGGAAAGCTAGATTTATTACTAATGTATGTGACCTCATTCTTTGTAGGGCTCGCATGCTGGCCTGCTTGCTACCAGATCTTCCCTATGCCCTGCTCTACCATCAACATTATCTATACATGTGCTCCCCAAGAAAGTTCCAGCCTTGCTTTTCCTGCTCTTTACCCTATTCAAACCATTCCAGTGCAGAACAAATGTTTTAGTTTGTATCTAGAATATGAGATCCATTCTTCCCAGAAACAGACCAAAACATTCAAAATGTATTTTAATTTGGGTATGATGCACCCCACCCCCCAAAAACCCCTATTCCATTCACAGAATGGTTAATTTAGACATGTCTTATACAATGCTTTTAATAATCTCAAATCATTTTACAGTTTGCTTCTCATGCTACAACAGATTTTGCATAGTTGTTTCATAAATTGAAAATGACATACAAGTACAAGTTCCCCAAATTATTCTGGAGAGTGTTCAATATTAATGTAACCATAATAATTTTTAGAGCAAACATTTCAATAAGAAGTTGGTCTAATATAAAAAATGATGTGTCTTTAAGAAAGCTTACTTTTATAATGTTTCCTGGCCTTAAGCCACAAACAGCTTCTTCCTAGTGCTGTGATTAATGCTCGAAGTAAATTAAATTCAACATGGATATTTCTTGCAAGCATGAATGCCACTACAGTAGATGATGTTTCAATGTTCCTGTTTTCTGAACAAACTCTTAGCAGATTATTAAACAAAAGGCCATACTGGGATACATCCAGAGAGTCTGTAAGAGAAAATTTAGGAATATTTTTCAGCTATGGAGCATACTACTTTTTCCATCAGTGAAATGATGCACTGTACTATATAAACTATATAAAACATTTTTCTTATTTTTAGTTTTTATACTGATGCCAAGAACAATTGAGAAACTTATTTTCTCCCCTTCAATTTCATACAGAAACTTCTTAAATAAGAACCAGGCACGCTGCAAAATTGTTACATATATATTATATTAAGAAGCCAAATAAAAGGGCTATAATCAATCAATCAATCAATCAATCAATCATACATACATACATACATACACCGGTACTAAATCTCCCCTGTCAGTTTTTACAATCAGCCAAAATAGTGCAAAACAGGGCAACAATTTTTGTATCAAGATATCTCAAATAGCCTATTTTAAGAATGCATTAAAAATCTGGGACCAATTACTCAAATGCAATTGAAATTTCAAGGATATTCAGACCAATTGTATTGGGAAAGTTGTGGTCACTGCAGCACCACTGCCAGGTCATCATGAATTCTGATGCCCTCTGCCAGATTCTCACAAAGTCAAACCGTAAGCCAGCAAGAAATTGGAAATCACTCCCACTCCTACTGTTTTTTGTGTAATGGCCATTTTTTAAATCATTTTTGATAAGTAAATATTGACAAAGGATAATCATCTGGATCTCAGGCCTTTTCTAAGGATAGATCCTGTGGCAGAGAAGGAACAGAATCTCTGTGAATAAGTAGAACTATCTATATTAGGAAACCTGATTTATTAAGTGACTGAAAGCAGAAATATTTGCTTAAGATTTTATTTATACATTCCCAAATCACAGCACCTCTAGGTAATGAAAATTCCAATGATGCAGATTCAAACTAAAATTCTGTTGTTTTAAGTAATAAGTAACAAGTAACTAACAACTTACCACAAGTATTCTGAAAACCTGGAAGATTTTTTAAGACTTCAAATGTTTCATCATACCGGTTTTTTGTCATTAATTCAGATGCTACAGCACACAGCAGATTATGTCGATTTAGGACATCCATTTTTTCACAAGGCCATGCTGCTGTATTTATTATCCATTCTGACCCTATGGGAAGTTTAATATTAATGTTTTAAAATTGTTAGAACATACAGCAAAATACAAAATTATAGGACAAATCTCAAATAATACTAGGCTTTCTAAGTGATCTTTAGCAGAAATTTAGATTCCTAATATTCTTTGAGCTACATTACAATACTATTACATTCTTTGAGGGACTGTAATAGTATCCTTACAAAGACAGCAAGTCCTACTATTCGATCGTAGGAACAATTGCTAAAAAATTTCCGTAAGCATTACTAAAAGCAACACATCACAGGGCAAGGATACAAAACAAAGGGCATGCCTGAGTATGTTATGTAATATTTTTGAGGAGCAAGTCCATTACACAGAATGTATTAGAAACTATGAAAAGCTATTCAATTAAAATAGAACTAAAATAACAGTTATCTATGAAGTAACAAAGTTAGGTGCCAAATTTTAGATGTCTGAAGTTGTACACAAAAGTTCAGGAAAGATGTAATATTCAATTTTACACAGGTAAAGGTTTTCTTAACTTTTGTTCACTTGAGGATTCATGGAAATATACAATGTCATGAGGGAGGATGGTGTCTAAATGTTTGCATGCACTATATTTCTTCTTTATTTTGAGACTCTTTAAATAATGAAAAACATAATTGAAAAATAAGTCTTATCTCTTAATAATCCTTCTGAAATTTGTCTTTTAGATTTTAAGTTTCTATTCTAAATATATTCAAAAACTAGGAACTAAACATATCCTTTCAAATATGAATTTTATTTATTTATTTATATTTATTTATTAAGTTTGTTTCATTCGAAGGTGACTCTGGGCGGCTTATCATAAAATAAGACCATAATATTTATATAAGGAAACCCTAAATATATATTTTCTACACATATATAAATATAGAAAGCCACAATAAAAATGCAGGTTTATTTGTTTATTTATTACATGTATATGGACACATATCTCACAAGAAGTGACTTTGGACGGTGCATAGCAACAAAAATATAAAAAACAATAATCGTGTCAATAAATATGGCACACACATGAGATTCAATCAGCAACAAAGCCACCTCAAGAACTCACTGGACCCTTAAGAACCTCAGGCCTGATGACAAAGCCAGATTTTGAAGGACTTTCAGAAAATAAGGAGGGATAGAGGGGGAGAATATTCCATAAGGTGGTGCCATGGTAGAGAAAGCCCATTTTCTCAGACTCATTAAGCGTAGCTCCCTGAAAGACAGGACCCACATTATGCCTTTCTTGCTGGATCTGATGGATGAACAGATGGAATCATGGAGCAGCAGTCTTTCAAACAACTTGCCCCATACCATGAGGGGCTTTAAAAATCAAAATCAGCACCCTGATCCAGAAGCAAACTATGAATATTTATATAAGTTTTATCAATAAATCCAATGTTGTTAATTTAAATTTACCTCTCAATACCCATAATGCTCCATCAATGTTCCTACATTTGAGAAAGATTTCTACAGCAACATTAACAACCTGACATCTTGATACCGATTGCTGTGATTCCTGAAGTCCTTTAAGAAGTGTGAAGTGTATCCTTAAAGCATGAAACATATCCAGAACTTTCTTGGCCTAATGTAAAAATGGAGAAAGCAGGAATAAAAATTTTCAAACAATTTCATGCTTTTTAACATTTGGTTACACATAATTTGGTTAGCACCTTTATTAATGCTGCTGGCATGTGAAAATAATAGTTTTGAAGTTATCAATGATTCAAATGCCAACTCAATTCTACCACTGGAAATTATTTTTGGTCTATAAATTTATTCAAGATTACGATTGGATATGCCAGAATTGCACCAACATGTTCTGCCCTCCAAAGTGGGTATGTAGAAATAAAAATGCTATACTAGTGCTTCAGCAATGTTTAATAATTACTGAAACTAACATGGATTTAAAAAAATGGATTCAATAATAATTTGGCTAAGAAGGCTCCTTTATTTCAGCAATTGATTTTGCTGGGATATTTTCAAGTTAGAAAAAGTAATGAGAATATAGCACATCATGTCGATATTTTAAAAATCTATCTTATAGAAAAATGTATGCCTAGCCTTATTGCACAATCAATATAAAACAATTTAAGTTTGGAATACCTTCAACTAATCTCCAGTGCATACAACAAACAACATCAAAGACAGCATGTAATTTCCTAATTTACCAAGAAAGATTCTTGAAAGAAATTGTGCACTATAATTATGGATATATGTTGCTCTTTTCTCAATTATAGATTCTGCATATAATAGGTCAATAAATTCCATTGAGAGTAGGATTTTTTTTAACTTTGGCAATATTGCTCCTTTAAGCATTTTATTACATTATTCTAAAATTCTGACATTTCTGACACTTTTATTTCAGAATAAAATGGAATTTTGAAATACTGTAAGTTCAAAGTTTGAATTGTTAATTAAGCACATACATTGATAAAAATTTTCATCTTTTAATATTATTAAGGAAATTCAAAGCACAGACCAAACTACAATTCAGCAATGTGGGAGTTATTAATTTAAATTTTTAGGTATTTTCATCGGGGCAAGGTTGGTAAAACATGTAATTGATTTAACAGAATAACAGAGTTGGAAGGGACCTTGTTGGTAATCTAATCCAACCCCTGCCCAAGCAGGAGACCCTATACTATTTCTGACAGATGGCAGTCCATTCTCTTCTTGAAAGCTTCCAGTGATGAAGCTCCCACTTCTGAAGACAAGCTGTGCCATTGGTTGATTGTTCTCACTGTCAGAAAATTTCTCCTTATTTCTAGGTAAGAGAACAGAGAAGATACCAGGAGATGTAGAATCTTTAAAATCTTTTTTGGACGAATACATAGCCAAAACTCATGAAGTCATCCAGATATTGGGAACTAACCTTGAATTAAAAACTGACACATTGGCAAAGGAAGTTCGTGAGGAGATACAAAATTTGACAGGAGATATTAAACAGATGAAGTAGATCTTACGGTGGATAAATTGGAGAAGCAAGACAAGCTAAATTTGATGAGAGAGTTCTCTTTGAACTCTCTCATTAAGCAAAGGAACTGCAATTAAGATTTAGAGCAATCTCCCGAGCAAGGCTCAGGAGAGGATATTAGGCTAAGAATGATTTAAACCTTGGCACAGTTGACTAATTGTGAGGAAAAGTTTCTCGATCTTGAAATTGACAAGGTTTATAGTGTAAACTCAAGATCTGCATGAAAACTATTAACAGATGTCTTAGTCCAATTTGTAAGAAAAATAAGGAGAGACCATGTTCCATGTTCTGGATTGCCTCTAAACTACATCTGCACTAATGGAAAATGTGGACATAATTCTTTTGAAGGAAATTCTTGTAAGAATTCTGAGAAAAAGGAAAGCTTACTCATTTCTTACTGATATTTTGAAGAAGAGAATAATTCCCTTTCGTTGGAACAAGCTTGAGGGAGTGATACATATTGTGACCACATATTTTGTTTGAATTCTATAAAGCCAAGGATTTCCTATCTAGACATAAATTAATTTCAGAGCCAGTTGAAGCGTTGGAGATAGACAAGACTTTGGAGGTAGACCAATCCCAAAAAGTTTACACTGTAGAAGAGACAGCTGAGGTTTCTATACTGGAATTTGCTATTTCACCCAAAGATAGAAAGTAAATTTATTACATGTAATATTAATGGGGCTAACGCCCTATCCAAATGTAAAAAAATATTTCACTATTTGAGAAAACTTAATGTTGACATAATTTGCCTCCAAGAAACACATATTAGGAAAAAAGATGATGATAAATATTTAATAAATAGAAATTAGAGGAGGAATTTATTTCTATTGGGTCAAAAAAGATTAATGGAGTGGTTTTATATATAAAATGCCATTTTAAACCTAAGTCACTTCTACTAGATGATCATGACAGATTTATAATAGTGGAAATTGAATTTAATGGAATAAATGCAATAGTAATTGGTCTCTATGTGCGAAATGATGGAAAAATAATTTTTTGGCGTATCTATGGACTAACTTCTGCCTTTTTTGTTTGAAAATTGGTTTATGTTGGAGGATTGGAATGGAGGGAACTCACCACTTTGGGACAGAACATCTACTAAGGGGATCACTCTCCCAGGATAAACTACCAAAGACATTTTTTGTGATGATAGATAACTTAGTGCTAATAGACTCATGGAGGCAAAAACAAAAACCCAGCACTGCAAGAGAATATACATTCTTTTCAGAAAGACATAAATCCTTTTCAAGGATTGTTATGATATGGACCTCTAAAAATTTAGCAGCTAGAATTTTGAAAACTGATATCTTACCTAAATTTTTCTCTGATCATAATCTGGTTGCTCTGGTATTTAGAAAAAAGAGTGAGTTATCTATGGTATGATAAAGTTAAGTAAATGTTGATTTCAACAATCATTTTGTCAGACATGCTACTTTGAGAGTTTTAAATAAATATAAAAGTTTTCCACAAAGGTGCCTCTTTGGGTTTCTCCACAGGCGGCTTTTTAAAGAAAAGAAATGGTGACAAGGCCAAACTGGTAGACCTTCTTCTAACTTAGGAGACCTACCCTAAAATGTAAGGAGGAGTTAGAATCAGAAGGTGATGTTTACATGTTTACAATTAAAAGAAAGATTTAAACTAGTTTAAAAGAATTTGTTAAAAATAAATTGGATAATTTATTATATGGTAGTGATGAACATATTATTGCTAAAATCTATAAAGTGTTATTGAATTTAAATCTGGAAAATGAACAGCATTGTATGATTCAAGGGATTTTGCATATAATGTAATGCTTGAAGAGTGGGAGAAGATGTGGAATAAAGGTTTAAAGTTTACATTAAACTATAATTTAAAAGAAAAAATATAAGATGATGAATTGTTGGTATTTTACTCCAGATAAATTGTCAAGAATAAAGGTACCTCAAACGAATGTTGGAAATGAAAAGGACTTTTTATCATCTACGGTGGACGTGTGATAAAGCAAAGAAATATTGGAGGATTCATATCCTAATAAAGCAAATTCTTAAAGTGAATATGGAAAAAAACCCAGAAACTTTTCTTTTGGGTTTAATGGAACAAGACTTGAAAAAATTTGGAACACTGATGTTATATATGCTGACTACTCTACGCACAGAAATGGAAGGTCACCTTGACCCCCACAATGGATGAATGGCTGCAAAAACTGATGGACATAGCAGAGATGGCTAGATTGACTGTTCCGATTAAAGAAAAAAACACAAACACCTTTACTTTGGGTAGTAGGTAAAATGGGTAGTTTTTATTATTATGAAAAAGTAAAAAGTTGAGGGTCTTAATGCCTTATTTTACTGCACCAAAGGAGTTGGAAGTCAATGCCTTTTTTTCTTTTTCCCTTTCTTTCCCCCACTATTCCTTTCCCTTTTTCCCTTTCTAATTTCTTTAATATTTACTTTTGTATTCTCTTTGTATATTATATTATAAACTAATAAAAACTATATAACAAAAAAGGAGTACTAAATGAGTATGGTTTGCTAGCCTGTTACAAATCCATCTGATGGTGATGCTATCTATCCCACTTTTTTCTAGCTTATCAAGAAGTAGTACCTTGTTGAATGCCTTGCTGAAGTCTAAGTATATTATATCCACAGTATTTTGCTGGTCTACTAATTTAGTCACTATGTTGAAGAATGAAATAAGATTAGTTTGGCATAATCTGTTTTTATCAAACCTGTGCTGACCTAGTTATTACTTTACTCATTTCTACATGTTTAAAGATCTATTTTTTTACTAGCTTTTCCAGTATCTTTCCGGGTATTGATGTTAGGCTGATTGGTCTGTATAGTTTCCTGGGTCTGTGTTTTTCCCCATTTTTTTTTTAGATGGGTACCATATCAGTTCTTTTCTAGTCCGCTGGTAGTTCCCCAGTGCGCCAGGATTTTCAAAAGATATGCTAGAGTGCTTCTGAGATGGCATCTGCCAGCTCCTTTAGAATGCTGGGATGTAATCCATCAGGTCCCGGTGATTTATATTCATCAAGATCAGACATGTTTTCTTTTGGGGGGGGGGTATTTTAACTTTTATTTTTAGTCTGTCTTTTACAGTTATGGTTTTGGTAGGTTGGGCTGTAGTTTCTTTTTCATGCTTTGCTTTTTCTCTGCTGCCTGTTAGTTCCTTGCAATTTTCTCTTTTTAGTGGACTATTTCCTTGATTTTTTTTTGTTATTTATATGTTGAAAGACTTTTTTATTATCTTTGACTTTTGTTGCAAGTTTTTGTTCATTCTGAGCCTTTGCAGATTCTGGCTATCTGCTGATATTCTGCCTTAGTTATGTGTCTTTCTCTCCATTTTTTTGTCCTTTTTATCTTTCAGCTTATCAGAGATATTTTTGTGCAGTCATACTTGTTTCTTCTTGGATTTCTTGTTTTTCTTGTTCAATGGTATTGTGCTGGATTGGGCTTTTATGATAATATTTTTCAGTGTTTCCCACGGTTCTTGGGTTGTTTTCTCCTTTAGGATTTTCATCTAAGAAATCTCTCCCAATTTCTCTCTGAGTTTGTTAAAATCAACTTTTAAAATTTAAGACTCTTGTAGCATTGTATTCTATTGCTTGTGTTTGCATTAAGTTGAATTCCAGTATGACGCAGTCACTCTCACCCAAGGTTCCTGAAGTTTCAATTCCCTCTATCATTTCTTGTTAAGTCCAGTATGGCTTTCCCACTATGTTTTGGACAATAAAATTGTCAGGTAGGTTGGTCAGGAACCTATTCGATTTCTCACTTGGTACAGAATTAGTCTTCCCATTGATGTCAGGATAATTGAAGACCCCCATTATTATTGTAGTGTTTCCTACATACATGTTAATTGATTAGCAAAAAGTACATTTATTTTTTCTGCTTGGTTGGGTGGCCTGTAGTATACACCGATGGTCATTCTTTTTTCTTTTATATTGACCCATATGAATTCTAGGAAGTTTTTATTTTTTGTTTTGTGCATTTCTGTAGCAATATAGTGGTCTTTTACATATAGTGCAATACCACCTTCTCTTTTATGGGGTCTGTTTTTTTTAACAGTTTGAATCCTTCTTTCAGTATAAATTTCTTTATTCCTACATTCAAAATATAAATCTGTAAGAAATTATCCAACATTTTCACACCTATTGGTACCAAAGGAGATAAATATTTAAAGTATCTTAACTTTAAACTTTATTTTATACAAATATCTCAATCTCACTTGCACAAAGAAAAATGCCTTAATTCATCCCACCATATACTTGAAAATATGAAGAGTAATTTATTTTCTGTTCAACTACTGATATTGTGGTTGATGGGTATTCAATTGGAAAACATGTATGGGCTTGCAAACATGTAGCAATATATAAGATGTATCTATTGTACACCCCTCAAATGTAAAAAATTCACATAATAACCATTATGACTTTATAAGTTACCTTTGACCACTGTTGCACTTTGTAATATGAAAACATGACACTAATCCCAATCCGTCCTAATGAAGAAATGTTTCTTTCATCACGATCAGCACCAACATTAACTAAAAAAATAATAATAGTTAACTTAGATAATTAGCATTGTTTTTACATGGTACAAAGGAAATACAATTTTTGAAACAAGTATAGAGAAGTATGATGTTGGAAGCAGACAATGTACAAAAGTTGTATTTCCTCAAGAAGAAAATTATTTATTCCATTTTTTTCTTACCAAAAAAATCAAAGCAGAATATATTGAAATCTCCCTTAATTTCATCCATGCAATCCTGTAAAATTGGCTGGTGTACTAAGAAATTAAAATTCATTATTTTGTTAAGGGGGCTGAATGAAAGTGCATTCTGGAAGTTCTGCCAACTATTTATGGTTTTGAAAACATAAAACCCTGAACATATTGATTTTTTCAAAGTTTCAACTAAAACATCATCTGCAGGAATTCTGAAATTAGTTTGTGGGATAAGACGACAAGACTAGTGTATGTTGCACCTCTCTTGTTCATCCTTCACATTGCTGTCTCCTTCCCAAAGTTTTCCCTTCTCATCTTGCTCTCAGCTACTCCTTCTGCCAATGGTGTATCTCATTGGTTTGCCTGCTCCTAGTGCTTTCCCCCCCCTCCTGCCTAATCAAATGTATTATTGTTAGAGAAAGCCCTCAACTTTGCATTTTTCTCCCACTTTTTTCTCCCTAACCAGCCCAGAACCATGTTTTCCATTCAATGTAGAGTTCAGAACTTCTCAAACATGCATTTTCAATTGAAGGGCAGACTATTTAATCCATGTTCAGAATGTTTACATATCCTAATTATCAGATGCATGAACATTTATGTTCTGACCAGGCAGATTTTAAAAGCTTATAAATGGTTTTATTTATTTGCATATTGCTCATTTCCTAAAATTTCAGGCAATTCTTAAAGATTCAATGCAAAACACATACCATAAAATACAGAACATAAATTGTACCCAGAAAGCCAATAGAAATCATGCTGTTGCTCTAAATTTATTTATCAAGAAGTATGGTAGCATAAACTATGATGAGAGGAACATATTATCTTTGTCACGACTTTCCTGATCCACAAAGAGTAACAAATGGCATACTAATCTAAGCTGTGTCTCCACCTGCTATTCCAGCAGGAACCACAAGTCCTTTGGAACCCCAGGTCATTGAACCATTCCTATAGGAAAAGTGTGACTCCATCCAAGCCAATCATCAAAGATGAATAAAGTTGGTATATTTCTGGACAAACAGTATCTATTTTGCTAGGACTCAATTTAAGCTTATTTCAACCCATCCAATTTATTATAACCTTCCACCACTGGATTAAGACTTCCACAGTTTATCTGCATGACCTCTCTCCATAGTTTCATAGAGATATTAAATGGTGAGAAAAGTCCTGTGGCAATCCACATTAGAACAATCATGTGTTTGATGGGTTCCTCCCCACAATTAATTGAAATAGTGTACTTAGAAAGAAACAGAATCCTCTTAGAATGGAACCTTACTCTAATGCAGTTGGTTGAAAAGGATTGTGTACAGTATTTGTTGATATAAAATTAGACACTGAGACATCTGAAATACTAGGACGACACTTTCTCTCTAACCAGTTCCCAAAGAAATTTACACCATTGACCAATGCTTATATATTATACCCAAGTCTAAACCTTGACTTGAAATGATTTACACAATCATCTGACTTACAGTATCTTCTTCAAAGCTAATTTCATTTGGATCACCAACAGCAAGTCCATTAGATTAATTTATAGAGCTGGGTAGTAATGGATCTACTAGACAAGGCACTAGGAAGTTGAGAACACAAACTCATCACATTACACTTCATAGAGTTGTAGCTGCTCAGTTTTCAAGCAAAAGGTTGTAACTGGAGCCACTCAAACCACCTGGATCCAGATTCAGGAATGATCTTTATAGTATGTTTGTAAAAAATGGAAAAGTTAATGGAACACAGATGGGTTACTGCTTCAGAGCTGAAAATACAGGTTCTTCTGGGCCAACAGAGAACCAACAAGGTTACTACTACAAGTTCTCAAAGCAACAACAAGAAGAAACCTTGTTTGTATATAACTCTAGCAATAAGATTGCTATAAGAATTAAAATCAATTAATAAAGAAAGCAGCCACTGAGTTTTCTCTCAACAATGGAAATCAAGAAATAAAAAACAAATACCACACCTTCAGACTGATAGAAAAGAGGGTGTTTAATCTGCTGAAAAGTTCCTCGTATTTGTGTACCTTCAAAATGTACTGTAAAATGAAAGAAGGTACTTTTGTACTATCTGGTGACCTCTCTCATGAAAAAACAAAACTTCACAACCTCCCAGCAGATGATCTGCTTAAGTTGCTTGGTTGATTATAACAATTTATCTACTGTAATTCTAGATCAGAGCTTAAAATGCTGGCTTCATCATTTTAACTCCATGAAGCTGATTGGTGCTTTATTTCTGATTCTCATTTGTTGTCACACCCATAATGCAGTATTGCAGGCCACTATGTCCACAGCCTGCAGTTCAATCCTGATGGGTTAAAGACTGATTCATCCTTTCAACTTTCCAAGATCAGTAAAATGAGGATCCAGATTGTTGGGGACAATATGCTGATGTTATAAACTGCCCAGAGTGCTGTAAAAGAATATGGGGCAGTATATAAATCTAAGTGCTATTGCTAAAAGAGTTTCACATAGATTTTCCCTTCTCGGTGCTGATGACAATATCAGTGTTACTGCAAGGGAACTGACCCTAAATTGTGGCATTTTAAAGCAATCTAATATTTATAAAACCAATGGTTACCAAATTGATACTAATTAGTACTTATAGATTAACTAGTTCCATCACCGTCTTAATAAGATTCTGTAGTGGATCCTTCTAGTGTTTGTATGAAAATTTTATTTTTCTGGGAACAGAACCTACCCCTATTTTGTTTTTAGAGATAACAAAATATGTTTCTAGCTTTTGTCTCAGGTTGACCTGCAATCTGCACACTGATTAATATTATAGTTCATTAAATACTGCTTGAGCCATAAACAAAATAATATAAATTGGGATGTTTGTCAGGCCATATTTTCATGTACTAATATCACTGTCATCTTGATAAGATACATTATGTCTTATCCTGCCCTTTGGTGCTGTGGAGCATAAGTCCATGTGCTCTTTTTAGTGACAGGCCCTCAGGTACAGGAAGACAGTTATGTCCCTCCAAATCCTTCTCTTTGACTACTTAGCTCCTTCAACTATTCATTGTATGCTTTAGCTTCTAGAACAGGTGTTTCCCAACTGGAGGTACAAGACAATAATCCCAAAGGGTGCGAAAACATGGGTTTGGAAGTTTCAAAATTATAATATATATACATAATTGTATGCATATAATTATTTACTTTTTATGGAGTGCAAGAATATATCAGAAGTGTTCTAGGGGTGCATTGTATAGAAAAGATTGGGAACCCCTGCTCTAGACCCTTTATCATCTTTGTTGAATTTCTCTGCACACTTTCTATGGTTCAGAGTCTTTTTTTGTGTCATGGTGACCAGAACTGTATGCAGTGTTCTATGTGAAGCCTCACTAGTGGTGTATAAAACAGCATTATCATTTCTTGTGATCTTGAGGTTATTCTTTTATTGATGCAGTCCAGGACTGCATTGGATTTTTTTGGCAACTGCAGCACATTACTGGTTCATACTTAAATTATCACTGGAGAGCCAGGTACCATTTATTTTTGTACCTATGCATTCGGTTTTTCCTATCTAATTGCAGGATCTTACTTTTCTCACCACTAAACATCAAATTTCCTAGATATAGACCGGGAAGATAAAACCATGAATAGAAAGGATAAACACATAGATTCCCATATATCAAAATTATGTTTAGGGTTATTTGCTCCTTAGAATGAGGAAAAAACTCAGGTAACTGTCCACTGACATTTTGTAATCCAAGTTCCTGTTTTGGATTGCGGAGCAGATGCCCTTGGTGTGAGGGGCAACTGAGATGTGATCACTGCCTCTTTAACAGCAGTAATGTTGTTGAATGATTTGACAAGGATGATGGTGATCCATCTCCAATCGGAAAAGGTCCTCCATTGTAGCAGCATTGAACTGGAGATACAGCTGGAGGCTGTGAGATTTGAAAGGGAGAAACAAACTGAACCCAAGCAAGCACAAGCAAGCCCAGAAACATCTAACCCGCTACACTGGAAGGAACTTTTAAGCAGGATGTTTTATCAGATAAAAAATATATAGGGAATCTCCTATACTCACAACTATTACAAGAGAGACATAGGGGAGGCACAGTTAGAGGAACCTTCACCAGTGGTGGGATTCAAATAATTTAACAACCAGTTCTCTGCCCTAATGACCAGCTGGGTGGTCATGTGACTGGATGGGCATGGCCAACTTGATCTCACTCTTAGGAAATTTCTCCTTAGTCCAACTCATAATAAAATAGTTCAATAAAATAGCATTGTTCCAATATTTAGAATAGAATAACAGAGTGGGAGGTCTTCTAATGCAACCCCCTGCTTAGCAGAAAACCCTACAACACTTCAGACAAATGATTATCTAACATCTTCTTAAATGCACTCTTGGAGCATTTACAACTTCTGGAGACAAGTTGTTTCACTGATTGTTCTGTCAAGAAATTTGAAGAGCTCCTACAAAAATGAGAGGGGTCAATCTATTTTCCAAAGCACCAAAAGGCAAGACAAGAAACAATGGATGGAAACTAAGCAAAGAGAGAAGCAACCTAGAACTAAGAAGAAATTTCCTAAGGGTGAGACCAATCAACCAATAGCTTGCCTATAGAAATTGTGGGTGCTCCATCACACACAAGCAACACAGTTACAAGATAATTTAAAATCGTTACAATCTAATACTGTAAACTAACTCTTAAATGCTGAAAATGCAGGATCAAAATACATAAACATAGAGACATCATTGCAAACCTATTCCAAATTAATAATATCAATTCTGCTAATTAGAACATGTATTTAAAAAGACATGAGAACTCTGGCAGGAAACTCCTGCTCTGTATTAACATTTAAAAACACCTTCCCTTGTCTAATCCTATCAAGAACAAGGAAAGATTCAACCTAGAAATAAGGAGGAATTTTCTGACAGTGGGAACAATCAGCCAATGGAACAGCTTGCCTTCTGAAGTTATAGGAGCTTCATCACTGGAGGCTTCCACAAAGAGATTGGACTGCCATTTGTCAGAAATGGTATACTCTCCTGCTTGGGCAGGGGGTTGGACTAGATGGACTACAAGGCAGTCGTGCGATTCATTTTTTTTTACTACCGGTTCTGTGGACGTGGCTTGGTGGCCATGGTGTGGCTTGGTGACCGTGGCAGGGAAAGGATACTATAAAATCTCCATTCCCTTCCCACTCCAGAGGAATGTTACTGCAAAATCCCCAATCCCTCCTGATCAGCTGGGACTTGGGAGGCAGAGAATAGATGGGGGCAGGCCAGTCAGAGGTGGTATTTACCAGTTCTCAAAACTACTCAAAATTTTCGTTACCAGTTCTCCAAATCTGATGAATACCACCTCTGCTACAAGGTCCTTTCCAACTCTGTTAATCTGTAAGTTTCTAATGTTTCTGTGCTGACTGCATTCCTGCGGTTTTGTTATTGCAACTAACTATTCTCCTGTTAAATGGTTCTTGGCTGTCTGCCCAGAACTATTAACTGAAGGGAGGAAAAAAAAAAACCCACCTCTCTTTCACTTTCCCATCCCCATCCCCCCCCCCCCGTTTTAAAGGGGTTAGAATTTTTATGCTGAGGAAATGGCTATGTGGTTATTTCTTCTCCCCTCCTCTCGGTTAATTACAAATGAGCAGGAACATCTGAGGTATGTGTAAGCTATTGGAATTGTTAGGCAGGTAGGCAGGCCATGTGGTTACTTCTTCTTTTTCTTTTCCCTTCCTTTGGTTAATTACAAACAAGTAGGAAAGTCGGAGGCATATGTGACCTACTGGATTTGTTAGGCAGGCAGGCAGCCTTAACTATTCAGCTAGTTAGCAGAACTCCAAAGAGTTAATAAACAGTTCTCCTGAACTGGTGCAAAACGGCTGAATCCCATCACTGCCTTTATTTAACTTCCTGGAATAAGGCATCAATAGCTCATGACATCATTATCTTTAGGACAAGCTACTGAAGTGTTTTATATGGGATTGCTCCTGAATATTACCCAGAGATTGTATATTCATTTAACATTAGTACACTGCAAGTATTTCATTAGCTGTAGTTAATGGGGACTCAAGGACTCAGTAGATCTAAAACTCTAAGTGTCAGAGTGGGGGAGGTCAACAGAATTATTAATCTGATCTACTGGCAAAATTCTGTATAAGGAACAACTCCACTAATCCTATGCCATCATCTGGTAAACTTGCAAGATTTGTTTTTCTTGCCATGTACATGTATACACCCGAACTACAATGTTGTTTCTCTGTGTCATGTAATATATGTGGGTACACGTGTAAGTAAGTATGTATGTATGTATGTATGTACGTACGTACGTACGTACGTACGTATTTATCTTGCCATGTTTATGTTTATATTAGAGGTGGAGATCTTTTGAGAGCTGTATGCAACATAATTTAATTTTAATGTATGCCGATTAGTGTACATTCAAAGTCACAATACACTATTCTATTCTATTCTATTCTACTCCTATTCTAATTCTATTACGTTCTAATTCTATTCTATTTTATTCTATTTTTGTCACTAATATCTGAATTACTCCATCTGCAGCAGGAATTGAAATAAGCCCTTAGTAGAAGCTGCTTAGAGTTTTTGTGTGATCCTTGGGGCAGCCTCCATACCTACAGCTGCTGTTACCTTTGAATATAGCTCATGAGAGAAAAATGGAACTTGGATCAGTGCTACTGAGTAGAAAAATGTGGTCTTGATGGTCTGATTAACTCATTCATTCATTTATCTAGTGAAAAGATTCAAGATTATTGGCCATTTTTCCTTCATGAGAGCTGCCAACAGATATTAGAGTTCTTATTTTAGATGTGCTATCAGATATTAGATAGGAACTGAATTAAAGGGCTGAGGCCTCCTTCACATATATTCACCAAAAAATGTTCCTACTTTTTAAAGTCAATAGGATGATGAGCAATAAAGCAGAAGATAAATTCATAATTTCCACTGTAGAGGAGATTAAGTGATACTTTTGGGAACCTACATTCAACTTTAAAGAGAACCTGTTTTCCTTTGCATGTAACCCTTTAATATTTGATAATATTTGCTCATTTTACCTGCAGTTGCAAATTCACAAAATGGAATGCCTGGCTTTTCTTCCTTCACTGAACTGATTAGTATGCTGGCTACATGCCATGAGTATTTTTCAAGATAATCAGCATTTTTACATCCTCTTGTCACTTTAACATACAAAGTTCCCAATTTAGTCCAGTCACGTTTTTCTTTACAATCCTGTTTAAAAGTGAGAAAATATGAATAGCATTACTAACAATAATTCACATACATTATAAACTTAATAAGTAGTTTTTTAAAAAACAGAACTACATTCTTTAAGTAGGCAAAGTCTACTTAAGAATTGCTTATCAGTAACTGTATTTGGTATGTTCTACAATTTTTTATAATTTAAAGATTTTTCCTTGTAATCTATGGCTGTGAAAATATTGAGAAAATAAAAATAGTTACATTTCATTCCAAAACCTTAATAAAGTATAGATGATTTGTTGTTATTTAACAATAACTGTTCTTAAGATTGAACTACACTGCTGAAAGGCAAATATGTCTGAAGAAACGCTTTTGATGTTTCCCCCCCATTAAATACTTATATCCATTACAAATTCTCTATAGTGCTTCATGGTGGTATGTACAGTTATGAGTAAAACTGCTAAGAGTGTATGTCAAGAATATAAATACTCCCATCAGGGTACAAAAGTCATCCCAGCTGATCAACTGAAGCAAGCAGGCACCTGTATTTGACAATGATAAAGAAATGCTTGAGGCAGATTGCCACTTTAGTGACAACGAGAAAAGTATCATTTTATATTGCAAAGGAAAAGACAATGGAAAATCAATTATTCTAGTTCATATAAACACTGATGCAGAAGGTTGAGGAATTTTATGGTAAAGTTCAAATTGAAATCAATAGATCATGCGAGAAATATATGCTGTTTGTTGTTAAAGATTAGAATGCCAAAGTTGGAAACAGTAAGAAGAAAAATGTAATTGGATTGTATGATCTAGAACAGTGTTTTTCAACCACTGTGCCGCGACACACTAGTGTGCCGTGACATAGTGTAAGGTGTGCAGTGGGAAAATTACTTTATATATAGTCAATATAGGCACAGAGTTAAAACTTTTAACATTTTCTAATGGTGGTGTGCCTCGTGATTTTTTTCATGAAAAAAGTGTGCCTTTGCACAAAAAAGGTTGAAAAACACTGATCTAGAAAATATGAAGTAGTGCAACTTATATCTATTTCTAATAATCCAATTATTTGTTCATTGCTAACATATTTTTCAAATAATCCAAATATATACATAAATATCTCCAAATGGAGCCCAGAAAAAATAAATTTATTGTATTAGTGGCACCAGGATTTAGAAGAGCTCAGTTATAACATCAAAGAGTGGGCCAGGGTTCCGGGGGAGGTTCTTGCCGCCGTCGGCAGCTTAATGAAGCTGCCCTCAGAGTTCTGGTTCGTATATCTATTTAAGATCTTAGATATCTCTTTTTCCAGGCAAGGAAAAAGTAGGGAGGGTCCCTCAGCCAGTTAGAGTCCTCTTTGAAGTTCGTAGCCTTTTTTTCTTTTTGGCTGCGAACGAAAGAGAGTGAATCAACGAAAGCTGAGTCATTTACTCCGGCCAGATCTTCTCAGCTGTTTTTTTTTCCAGCTCTAGGCGAGTTACTTCCCCCCCCAGAACAAGCCTTTGTAATTAACCTATTTAAGATCAATCCGGGCAGTGAACATACCTGTGAATTTTTCCTTTTTCTCTATTTAAAATACCAGCTTCAATTTTATAAAAGACTCCTTTTGTTTAACCTTTTTTTTTCTTTAAAAAAAATATGGCGATTTTGTAACTTCCGCATTTGCTATAACGATATATCTTCAACCTCCTGGACAGACTTAAGGGATTACAAACTAATTAGCCCTGTTCGCTCGAAGATTTCTTTTTATTGATTGCCAGGGGTTTGTTGAAACTACCTTATCTCAAATTAACGTGAGCAGAGACTCTGTTTGCTTCCCTTTTTATCATGGCACCGAAATCGAAACCCAGACGCTCATCTCAGGCATTTGTTACAAAGCCGCTGTCCTTGCCTTCTACGCCCTCTACTGGAGATTTCCTAACGAAAGAATTTTTTTTTGAAATCCTTAAAGAGTTCAGAGAGGAAATGCAAAAATTTATTTCAGACTTTTATGACAGACTTGATGCCAAAATTGCTCAAACAAAGGAGGATATGATCGAGGTTATGAATGTTATGACAGATTATATTGCTGGAATGGAGGATAAATTGGAACTTTTGGAAGAAGCTAATTCCAACCTGACATCTAAAATTGAAATATTACAACAGGAAATCCAAATTGCGCAAAAACAACTTGTCATGATAAATTATAAGAAGACTGAGTCTGCAATAAGAGTTAGGGGATTGCGTGAAAATGAGCAGGAGAATTTGAAACAGACCTTTTTTGAGGCTTTTAGTCGCTCAGTGGGAAGTCCGGGACTTAACTTTGATTGGCAGATTCAAAAAATCTATCGCCATAATTCGTACGTAGCAAAACAGCGACAACTTCCGAGGGACATAATTATATATTTTGCCACAAGAGAATCCAGAAACGCGATAATACCGGAGTTCTACAATAATAGGCTGCGAATTGATGGACAGGACTTGATTGTTTTCAAAGAAATACCACCTCAAATATTAAGAGCCAGAAGAGACTATGCCTTCTTAACTAAGGAACTCAGAAACTCTCAGATACAATACAGATGGGAAGTGCCGTTTGGTATTACTGTTACATTTGATAACCAAAAACATTGCCTCAACTCTGTTTGGGAAGCCCGAGATTTCTATTACAATATTCTGAAGGCGGGACTTCCTGAATTACCCGGACATGGAGAAAGACAAGGAGAAAGAGAAGAGAAACAGCGGAACACGTGGCTACAAGGCGAGAGCCATTGCTTTCCCCCTCCGGAAGGGCAGAAGAGTAGAGAATAAAGACTTAGTTATGCTTCTAAAACATTTGCTTAATTTTTAATCTGAATAATACTTTGTGATTTCTGTCTTGGGTAAAACGGTATAGCTGCATACTGACAAAGAGACATTGAGACTGAAAGAGACTGAAAGAAGTGGCGATGATTTTGGAATATATATTGTATGGGATTTAAACAGGATTCGATGGATAACTTTGAATTTCTACTTAATTGTTCATGATTTATTTTTTAGGGTGAGGAGAGCGGAGATCGTGATCTTCTTGGATTGTGGTTCGGGTTGAATGGAGCTGGGAAGTGTGGGGTAGATGGGAGGGTAGTGAAGGTTTAAGTAGAGTTTATTTTGAGACAGAAAGTAAGCTGATCTTTGTATAAATTGTTATTTGAATATAATGTTTGGAAAGATATACCTATAGAGTCTGCAGGAAGGTGAAGCAAATATAAGAGGAGTACGGATGAATATAAAATATATATATGGACACGGGTAAAGGCAGGATGGGAGGAGTTGGAAAAGGAAACCGAGAGAAGTATTTGAATGTTTAAATGGTTTAATAGAGAAGGAGGTAAAAGAGATAAATCAAAGGTTTGGATATTTAGATAAAGAGATAAGGCCTTCGCTGGAATTCCATTTAATTAACTTACTTGGTTTCAATATAGTTTGAAATCCTGCAAGTAATAAAATAACTGAAATTAGGAACGAGGTACATTGTTTAAGATTTAAAAATGATGGGAAGCTGAGTTTAATGTAGAGAATTTGTTGACTTTTCCCGTTTTTCCTTTTTTTTTGTGTGTGTGTGTGGTTTTTTTTTCTTTTTTTACTATTTCCTTTTTTTTTTGTTTTTCATTTATCTTTTATCTTTTAATTCTAAAGTTATTTGATTTTAATATACTCCAGACTGTGCTTGATAAAAAGTTATGCCGGGTATGGGACCTGGGAAGCCGAAAGGGGGTTAGGGAGGGGGGTTTAGGGGGGGAGGGGGGAGGGTGGAAATACAGTCCCAATTTTCAGAACAATAAGAATGCACTTGTATACTGTTGCTCTCTTTTTTTTCTTTTTTTTCTTTTATTTTCTCTTTTTTCTTTTCATTTTTCTTATAAACTGAATAGATTAATGAATTGTAGAGATACACCAAAGTGAGGAGTAGAGGGAAAGAAGAGGGAGAAGTAAAGAGGGAGTGAGAGGGGAATGTAAGGAGGGTGAGATGGAGGGAAGGGGAGAAAGGAATGTTTGAGGGGGAAGGGAAGTAGAAGAGGGGAATGTTGGAGGGGAGGAATGAAAGTTGGAGGGGGAGAAGAAAGGGTGTATGGGGGATTGAAGTGCTATGTTGGTTTTCTATGGTGGAAGATGAGTTGTGTTCATTGATTTTTCCTTTTTTTTTTAAATGCACAGTATATAAGTGATTGTATAAAATGAAAATGAAAATGAAATAAACAGTTTTAAAAGCAAAGAGTGGGCCAGGCTCTGACTTTAGATCATAAATTATTAATGTGTAAGTCAAGTCAAACTACAGTGGAAGAACAGAGCTAACCAATGAAGAATATGCCCACTATTTTCAAGAACTTCAGGAACTTTTTTGGGATTATGAGAAACCACAGGAAACTGCAAAATGATATCATAGTAATTGTTAAAAAATGTGAAAAGAGATTCTCAAGACTTAAAAAACAAAGTCTTATTAGTATGAAAGTCAAATTAGTATGAAATAGATTGTGGAAATTGCCAAGAAAAGTCAAGCAAAGACAAAAATGACAAATTCTCAGGAAGAAATTTAATAAAAATTCTTAGAACTACCATGATATTATTTAAGACATTAAATATGGAAAAAACAAAGGATGCCAAAGGATATATAGTAATAGTTTCAAGAAAGATGAAGTTGGAAAGAACAAGAGACATAACTGATGCATGATAGAAAACTGAGAAACCCAAGAATACAAAAAAGAAATCAGCATGTGTTTCATGAATAATAGAAATGTCTTTGTGTCAATCATATCAAATTATAGAGTGTGCTTGGGAAAATACGAATCCCAGAACATCTAATTGTCCTCATGTCCTGTGTATAAAACCTATACACAGATCAAGAAGTCACAATCTGAACAAGGTAAAATAGATTGGTTAGGAAAGGAGTGAAACAAGTTTGTATACTGCTTTCTTATTTCTTATTTATATTTTCAATATATATTGTGAGAGCTGGATTGGAAGAAAATGAGCAAGGTTTTTAAAAGTGGAGAAAATACGTCAACAACCAGCACCAAGTTGTTGGCACTGCTCTGATAACTGAAAATGCAAATAAGCTGTAAACTCTAGTAATGAAGAAATACAGTGAAAATACAATAGATTAAACTAATAACAACAACCACCAATCTTAAAAATGATAATGAAGTCACTGAAATAGCTTTTGTCTTTTAAGACTGATTATTAACAGTTTAAAAGAAATAGCAGTCAAGAAATATACTAACATTTTGGGAAAGCCTTGAAAAATATTCAAATGCTGAGATGTCTTTATACCTATTATATTCTGGATATTTTATATAAATATAAATTATCTCTCCAAGAAGCCATTAATGGTTGGAAAAATGAAAGAGATGATAAGCAACAAAACTTATAAAGCCCTTCATGATATTGGACCTGGGTACTTGAGAGACCGCCTGCTGCCAATCACCTCCAATAGACCGATCAGATCCCACAGATTAGGCCTCCTCCGAATTCCATCCGCCGGCCAATGCCGACTGGCGACTACCTGGAGGAGAGCCTTCTCTGTGGCTGCTCCGACCCTCTGGAACGAACTCCCTGTGGAGATTCGAACCCTCACCAGCCTCCAGGCCTTCCGCAAAGCCCTTAAAACCTGGCTATTCCGGCAGGCCTGGGGCTAAAGAGCTTCTGCCCCCTTCTCGAATGGTATGGTTGTTGTGTGTTTTAAATTGTGTATTGTTTGTTTGTCTTTTTATCCCCTGTTTGTACCTTCTTTCCCTAACTGAGTTGTGAGCCGCCCTGAGTCCCCTTCAGGGAAAAGGGCGGCATATAAATGAAATAAATCCTAATCCTAATCCTAAAACAGATGGGAGAATCTTTCGGCGATCTGAAGGGTTAGGTGGTGGCAGATCATTCTGGGGAAGGCCAATTAGTGGTTATTGATAATGACCCGATGGCACATAATCAGTCAATTACTAAAAAAATCCCTGCATATTTTCATCACACTGAAAGTGCATGTTTATAATTTATGGAGGATCTGGTTTGGTTTCTTCAGGATAGAATTCTGTTAAGGATTTTTTTTTTTTAAAAGCCCTCAATAATTACCTCATTGACACAATATAGAGAATAAACAAGCTATAATGGCATGAAAACCAAAGGCACAAGAAACAAATTTCATAGGTGTTAAATATACAAACATTAAGCTGACTAAGAAGCAACTATAAGTGCCAAAACAAACAGATAATGTAAACAAGACAATGAATGTACAAAATCTTCCTATTAACAGATGACAACAAAAATTGGGATGCTCCACAATTATGTTGACTTTTTGTATCTTTATCATCCCAGCTCCTACTCT
Organism: Thamnophis sirtalis; assembly: GCF_051295495.1. NCBI lineage: Eukaryota > Metazoa > Chordata > Lepidosauria > Squamata > Natricidae > Thamnophis > Thamnophis sirtalis. The sequence continues at coordinate 51,776,228 of NW_028261384.1, forward strand.
GCCCATCATAAAGTCCGTTTTCTTACTCATGAATGCTAACTAACAATCTACAGGTAGTACTTTTTAACAACTATTATTCCAGCAACTGTTCTAATTATGATGGTGCTGAATAAAGGAGTAACAAGTCACATTGTGTGCACAATTATTAGGCAAGTTGAGTATTTTAACTATATCATCATTTTTATGTATATTTTCCACTCTCAAGCTGTATAAACTTGAATGCTTAGTGGTTATAGACATATCAGATGCTATCTATCTCTGTAATAAGGGAAGGTGTGGCTTAAGGAGATCAACACCCTATATCAAGGTGTACATAATTAGGTAGCTTCCTTTTCTCAGGCAAAATGGGCTAAAATAGAGATTTAACTGATTGAAAAGTCAAACATTGTAAAAACTCTTGAAATTGTTAAGATATTGGGGCATGATCACAGAACCATCAAATGTTTTGTTTCAGTCAACAGGTTGTTGTTAAGAAACGTGTTGGGGGGAAAAAAGGCAACATTAACTTAAAAGATGTGAGAAGAATCAAACATGAAACTACCAGGAATCTATTATCCTCCAGTGCTGTCATATTCCAGAACTGCAACCTACCTGGAGTGCCCAGAAGTACAAGGTGTTCAGTGCTCAGAGACATAGCCAAGGTAAGGAAGGCTGAAACCCGACCACCACTGAAAAAAGACACGTAAGTTGAAATGGCAAGACTGGGCCAAGAAATATCTGAAGACAGATTTTTCAAAGGTTTTATGGACTGATGAGGTGGGAGTGACTCTTGATGGACCAGATGGATGAGCCCATGGATGTATCAGTAATGGACACAGCACCACTTCAACTCCGATGCCAGCAAGGTGGAGGTGGGATACTGGTATGGGCTGATATTATTAAAGATGAGCTAGTTGGACTTTTTCAAGTTTAAGATGTACTCAAAAGCAACTCTCAAGCCTACTGCCAGTTTTTAGAAGACACTTTTTTCAAGCAGTGATACAGGAAAAAGTCTGCTTCTTTCAAAAAGACCATGATTTTTATGCAGGACAATGCTCCATTAAATATTCCATTGTGTGGAATATTGTGGCTAGTCAGTAAAGGCCTTAAAGATGAAAGAATAATGGCATGTCACCCTTCCTCATCCAAACTAAGCCCTATTGAGAAATGACGGGCCCTTCTTAAAAGGGAAGGAAAACAGTACACCTCTCTGAACAGTGTCTGGGAGGCTGTGGTTGCTGCTGCATAAAAAGTTGATCATCAGCAGATCAAGAAACTGACAGATTCCATGAATGAAAGGATTATGACTGTTATTAAAAAGGGTGGCTATATTGGTCACTGATTTTTTTTAAATGTCAGAAATGTTTATTTGTACATTTTGAGTTGTTTGTTTATTATTCACTTTAACAGATGCATTTAGTTGCATAATTCTGCACACTAATAGTTGCCCAATAATTGTGCACACATAGATATTCTCCTAAGAAAGCCAAAATCTCACTTTTACTTTCTTAAATATTTAGGTTTGGTTTATTAACATTTTGAATTGACCAAGAGCACTGTATTAGTCCAACTTGTAATAAAATAGTAATAGCACCTTGGGGGTCAAATGGGCCTGTTGTTAACGTACCTACCTCCCAGCTGCGTTGCAACAGCCCTGCCTGTGCTCCTGGAGTCAGTAGCTGGACTGGCGGTTGAATTTCCCAAGCTTATAGTATTGGGGGATTTCAACCTGCCATCTCTCAGCAAACGCTCTGATGGGGCACAGGAGTTCATGGCTTCCATGACAACCATGGACTTAACCCAGGAAATTCAGGGCCCAACTCATACAGAGGGACACACGCTCAACCTTGTGTTTCTCTCAGAGCAGTGGAGATGTGATCTGAAATTGGAGGGCATTGAGATCTTGCCCCTGTCATGATCAGATCACTTCCTACTTACTGAGGTTGGACTTTCGGAAACTACTCCCCCACTGCAGGGAAATGTAGCCGATTAAGTGGTTCCGCCCCAGGCACCTGATGGACCCTTTGGGATTTCAAACGGAGTTTGGGGATGTACCTAACTCCCTTGCCCGCAGCCCGACAGAGTCCTTAGTCGCTGCTTGGAATATAGCGGCGGCTGGGGCTCTTGACCGGATTGCGCCTTTGCGGCCTCTCCGCGGCAGTGGATCCAGGAGGGCTCCTTGGTTCACTGAGGAACTCCGGGAGATGAAGCACCAAAAGAGATGCCTAGAGCGACGCTGGAGGGCTAGTAACTCCGAATCTGACCGAGCACTGCTAAGAGCCTTTATTAGGACTTATCTCGTGGCGATACGGGCGGCAAAATGTTCGCATTTTTCCGCTCTTATTGCGTCCGCAGAATCTCGCCCAGCAGCCCTGTTTAGGATTACTCACTCCCTTCTGAAGGGGAGGGATGCGGAGGAACCCTTGCAGGGAAGAACTGAGGAATTTGTTCAGTTTCTGTCGGACAAAGTCGCTCAGATTCGGACAGACCTGGACTCCACTTGGGCAGTTCCACTTGGGCAGTTCCTGCCGAGATGCTGGGGGTGGGCCTTGATCGGATTTCTTGGAGTGAGTTCCAACCTGTTACTCCTGAGGAAGTGGACAAGGCCATGGGAGCGGTAAGTGCCTCCACCTGCCTACTGGACCCGTGTCCCTCCTGGCTGGTTTCCGCCAGCAAGGAGGTTACATGAGGCTGGTTCCAGAGAATTATTAACACCTCTTTACAGGAGGGATCTTTCCCGCAGCCCCTAAAGGATGCGGTGGTGAGAACCCTCCTTAAGAAACCTTCTCTGGATCCAGCTATTCTTAAAAACTATCGTCCAGTCTCCAACCTCCCCTTTGTTGGGAAGGTTGTTGAGAAGGTGGTGGCCTTTCAACTCCGAAGGTCCTTGGATGAAGCTGATTATCTTGATCCCTTCCAGTCGGGTTTCAGGCTTTACTGCACCGAAACTGCTTCCATCGCACTGACCGATGATCTCTGGCGGGCCAGGGATAGAGGACATTCCTCTATCCTGGTGCTTCTTGACCTCTCAGCGGCCTTCGATACCATCGGCCATGGTATCCTTCTGCGACTGGGGGAGGTGGGAGTGGGAGGCACCGTCCTACGGTGGTTCTCCTCTTACTTCTCTGACAGGTTGCAGTCGGTGTTGGTTGGAGGACAGAGATCGACCCCTAGGCCCCTCAAATATGGGGTGCCGCAGGGCTCGGTCCTGTCCCCTCTCCTATTTAACATCTATATGAAGCTGCTGGGCGAGATCATTTGTTGGCACGGGATTAAGCACCACCAATATGTGGATGATACTCAACTGTATCAGTCCGCCCCATGCCAACTCAGCGAAGCAGTGGAAGTGATGTGCCAGTGCCTGGAGGCTGTTAGGGTCTGGATGGGAGTAAACAAGCTGGCACTCAATCCAGACAAGACCGAGTGGCTATTGATGTTTCCTGCCAAGGACAGACTCTCCATCTATTAGCCTGGGGGGTGAAAGTTTGCACCCCTCAGAGAGGGCCCGCAACTTGGGTGTCCTCCTGGACCCGCAGCTGACATTAGAACACCATTTGTCAGCTGTGACCAGGGGGGCTTTTGCCCAGGTTTGCCTGGTGCACCAGTTGCGGCCCTATCTGGACCGGGAGGCACTTCAAATGGTCACTCATGTCCTCGTCACCTCAAGGCTCGATTACTGCAACGCACTCTACATGGGGCTGCCCTTGAAGAGTGTTCGGAGACTACAGTTGGTCCAGAATGCAACCCCACGAGCGATATCGGGTGTACCTCGGTACACCCATGTTACACCTATCCTCCGCGAGCTGCATTGGCTCCCCATTGGTCTCCGGATGTGCTACAAAGTGCTGGTGATTACCTTTAAAGCCCTACATGGCATTGGACCTGGATATCTGAGAGACCGCCTCCTTCTACACACCTCCCAACGTCCGATAAGAACTCACAGGCTAGGCCTCCTCCGGGTGCCGTCTATCGGACAATGCCGGCTGGCAACCACTCGGGGGAGAGCCTTCTCTGTAGCTGCTCCGGCTCTGTGAAACAATCTACCAGCAGAGATCCGGACCCTTCGCACTCTCGTGGCCTTCCAAAAAGCCACCAAAACTTGGCTGTTTCGACAGGCCTGGGGTTGCTGATTTTTTAATTCAGGTCCAACCCCCAGTTAAGCCATATGCATGTTGTGTGTTTTTTAAACTGTGTATGTTTCTTTCCCCTATGTGTTATTTTATTTTATTCCATATTTGTAAGCTGCCCGGAGTCCTCCGGGATTGGGCGGCATATAAACTCATTAAATTGCGAATTGTCGTTGTTCAATAATAAAATTAATCCTCCAAAATACAACTTGCCTAATAATTGTGCAGAGTGTACTACCCCCGTAGTCATATGATAAAAATTTAGATGCTTGACCAAATGAGCTGGGGCAAGTGCAGCTTTGCACTGCACTGCATCTACCCAGTATATGTGGCCTATTTTGGACCTCCCGGTCTCCGAGGCACTTCCCACAATGTTTAAGGTCACTTAACAATCTCAACAGGGATCATTACGTAAAACAGTAATATAGGTGTCACACTTAACAAATACAATGACTTATGACCAAAATACTGGGCTCAATTGTGGTCATAAGTCGAGGATTCCCTATAACATAAAATATAGGTACGGTTTAAGACAGGGGTGTCCAAACTTTTTGCAAGGAGGACCAGATTAGGTGAGGTGAAAATGTGTGTGGCCGACCATTCAGCCTGACATTCTTTGAACCATCAACATTAAATGCAAATGAACTATTTTGTGAAAGACTAAACAAATAACTCCGGTGGGAAGAAGAGGCTGCAGGCTGCTCAAAATTTGAAAATGGGCCGCAATTGGACTTTGGACATGCCTTGTTTAAGAGAATAGTTCATGAAAATCAAAACTAGTGACTGTGTGATTAACTACACAGGTTTTTTTTTTTAAAAAAAAAATTGAAGTCTATTTTCCATATTTACTCTTTTCCCAATTTTTAAATTATTTTTAAATTATTTCCTTTTCATTTTTACAATAAATAGCAAACTAATAAAAACTGAGAAACAAGAAGTTACCCTGTGAATCGTAATGTTTTACATAATAACTAATCATTAATACCAAAGTGCTAAAATAAATATATATATAGGGTACCTTAAATGCTGCTATTGTTGAATCAAAATCACAAAAGATGGCCTTGTGAAAATCTCTTTCCTGAAATCTTTAAGAACAAGCTTTTATATAGTATGCCACAATTGAAAAATCTTTTTAAAAGTGTTTAGCATAAAAGGCAATAGGTCAAAGCCAAATCACTGCATAAGTGTAGCTTTTTCAAGCTAAAGATCTTATTTTATCTTTGGCGAGTATTCTAAGGCGCTACATTAAAAAATGTAGGCAGAATTCAACAAAAAAAAAACCCAATTGTTGAAATTAATTCAGATTATAATTACATGATTTTATTTGTATTTTTAACAGTTTTTTTGTTCAACCCATTAACAAACAATTTTGCATCAATCTTTAGAGAACTATGGAGCTGCATCCAAATAGCCATTGTAGTTTAGGACGCTTGAACTGTTCATCTTTGTCAAACCATTAACTATTTCTCTATTTTATTAGGATTCAATAACATATACTTTGCAAAATATACTTTGATTACTCCTAACACATTTGAGCATAAAAAAGCAGACCACGAAAACTGTATCTTGTAGTACTGCATAAGACTTGAAGGTTGACTTTTTTACTCGAGTATTTTAAAGATGGGGGATGAAGATGAGGGATAGCTATGTTCTTTGAAATTATTTCAAAAGCATCTCCTTATCAATGCTACCTATCAGCCAATGCCTTTAATTTTGTCTTGGCACCAGTATTTGTCCATTACTGGCATCTATATTAAGCTATCATTGGGAATTTTTAAATTTTGGGTTACAAAGTGTGAACAGACTTATTTATTTTTGTCTCATTAATAAAGCTGCATTGGTACTCTTTTCACCCTCCCCAGGCTCCTTTAAAACCTCTGGAGCCCGGGGAAGGCGAAAAATGGCTTTTAAAAAGACTGAACTCAGCTGGCCAGCGCGCACATGCACATTGGCCAGCTGACAGGGCAATGCCTCACGTGCCCTGACAAATGACTCTGCGTGCCACCTGTGGCACACATGCCATAGGTTCGCCATCCCTGGTTTAGAGGCATTGTTTAATCTGCTGCAATGTCTTTGGAACAGATTGACTTTGCCCTTGGGGTGCATTTGGTTCCTTCTTTGAAGTGCTCTAGGAATGTCATTAAATGGTACTGTTTCGTAGAACCTTTGATCTGTATAATCGCTACCAGGATTAGTGCCAGTGGTATTTTTAAAATTTAAACTACTTGTTTATTGCTTATCTGTGAAATAATCAGGGTCATTTTGGAGTCCAGCAGCACAGAAAACTCATGAATGAATATTCAAGGCATTATCAAATACAGCTAGTCCTCAATTTACAACAGTTTATTTAGTGACCATTCAAAGTTACAATAGCAGTGAAAAAGTGCTAATTTTCACATTTATCACCATTGCAGCATCCCATGGTCACATAATCAAAATTCAGATGCTTGGCAATTAACACAGTTGCAATGTCCCAAAGTCATATGATCACCTTTTGCGACTTTCTGATAAGTAAAGACAATGGGGAAGCCAGATTCACTTAACCACATTACTAATTTAACAACTGCAGTGATTTACTTAACAACTGTGGCAGGTCGTAAAATGTGGCAAAATTAACAAATGTCTTGCTTAGTGAGTTTTTGGAATTAATTGTAGTTGAAAGTCAAAAACTAACTTTGGATTCAACTTCTAGTATCATATTACAAAGATTATGAATATAAAACTGTATACAGCAATTTGGTAGTTAAAGATCTTTCATTTACAAGTATTTATTTTGCTATTGCATTCCCTTATATGTCTTTTGAGCAGTTCAGTACATAAATTGAGGAATAGGTATGAAGTTAAAAAATGTAAGATAATAATTCATTACTTATGAACTGGTATAGATTGATATTTTATAGTTTTATGGGCATTGATACTTCAAAATGTTATCCACTTGAAGCTTTAAAAGAATATTAAAAAATACATACCTGGACCTAACCATAGTAATTTCCTGACTGGAATCATGTAACTGGTTTAGTAAGCTGTTGATATGTCTAATATGTTCTTGTTCAAGAACCATTCCAGTATCAATAAGCTATAGTAACAAAAATTTCTACAATTAGATTTCCACAATTAAGTGCTTGCAAAATTCTTTACAAAAATAATAAGGAAATAATAATAATAATATATGTCAAAGGCTCCTTGTACGCAATGTGTTTATGATTAGGGATATCAAGCTAACTGTTGGTGACAACATTTTCATAGTTCCAAATACTGCTAAATTAGCAGCTCAGATACTGCTAAATTAATCAGGGGCTGCTCAATGGCCGCAATATAATACTATGTTGATAAGATGGTGAAAGTGTAGTTTAATTTTTTTTAAAAAGTCATATCAGCCAATAGATTCAAAGCACATTTTTATATCCAACAAACAATAATATCATTTAATGACATACACTTTTAGATTTTCATTATATGTACATATAAAAGTGTTAAATAGTAGTAGCAATTGCTTTCTTTCTAATATTATATAGTCTCAATATCTACCAAAGTGTAGTTAGTGGTAAATGCCAAAGCTTTAGGGGAACAACTCTTATTCAAATAATTGCTGCCAAATCTTCCATGCATTTATCATTTTAGTAAAATCAAAAAATGTTATTATTTATTATTCACTCAAATTTATTAGCTACCCAACTCCAATGGATTCTACAATATTTCTATTGTATTTCCAAAAAAATGCTCCTTTCTCATATTTTTGAGCTATAATCAACATAGTACTTTTCAAACATGGTCATTTTATTTAACCTCCTCCAACTTTTGGAATTTATTTTATAAGGGTTGCATTTTAGTTGAAAATGCCAATAAACCATTTTAAAAATAGGTATTAATCTAAAAATGTAACTCTGTTCTTGTTCTTTGGTATGAGTTACCATAAAAATAAGAAACTGTTATTTGTGAGATTATTTCCAATGTACCATGTTTTCAGAGACTGTAGAAATATGAAAATAGAGTCTCTAGAAACAAAGTTTCTAAAATGAAATTAAATAAACCAAACCATACCTTATAAAAGATGTCAGATAATTCAGGTACTGCCTCTTTGACTTTCATCAAAGTCACTTGTTCAAATATTTTGAGTAGAATATCTATATTTGGCTAAGCAAAAAGAAACCCAAACCTTAATATTTAAAATATGAAATTTACAAAAAGATAAGCAAATATAAAATACAATCCATTTAAAGATTCTCATTTCCACAACTTTAAGATTTTAGATATGCCTGATGTAATATTACCACTTGTGAAATGGTTGAATTCAAGTTCTGTGCAATTATCACAAACAGAATTTAAATATCAGACAATAGGATCCTGTAGAAACTAACTGTATCTATCATCTCTAAATTGTTTTCAGATCATTTTTGGCATGATATCATAAGAAATTCATTGGACAACCATGGGAATTCTAAATTAAGACAACAGCTAAACAGCAATCCAAAATCCAAACAGTATGTAAATATAAAGATATTAAATAAACTAAAAATACTCCACTTATCTGAGAGTAGGTTCAGTTAAATTCATTGAAATTTATAGAAGGTTATTAAACATGTTGAAGGATCACTTACTAATATTTTAATCCTGATGCCAGTGCGCACTACATGAAAAAGTTCTTTCAGCAAGCAGAACTGAAGCAAAGATGTTAGGAGATCATGAAACATTTGCAAATCCAAGTGATGTACGGGAATACTTTTTTTGCAGTAATCTGAGAATATATGTACTAAAGAAAACAGGAAATTTAAAGGTGAACACAAGCAGTATTTTAGTAATTTATTACTAAAATGATTTAGAGATAATTCTCAATTTTGTTCATTTATAATAACCTCAGAAAGGATGCTTTATGACCTATAATCAGATTGATTATCATTGCAAACCATTGCACCATTCCAGAAATAAAGTGATCTAAATTTGATCGCATGACAATTGTCTCACATTTACAACTGGTTGCAGCATCTAAGGTCACCTGATCAACTTTGTGGCCTTTTCTCCCAATTTCCATTGGGAAACTGGATTTGCTTATTAAACACAGTCACTCACTTTACAACAATCATTAATATGGTCACAAAACTGAATCTAATAACGTGGTAACTTGTGACTGCAATGACTTAGGATGCAAATTCTGGTCCCTAGTGTGATTATAAATCAAGATTACCTGTATTGATTTTGAAAAAGTAAAATGCATGAAAAGGATACAATGGAAATTCAGTTTTAAAAAGGGATGTATAAAGGATTTGTCTAGAGTATCATTTTTTCATACAATGTTTATAATCTTTTCTTCTTATATATCAGTATTATTCCATGAAATATTAATTAACAATGAATTATTTTTCACAATTTATATTTTTTATTTATATAAATTTTATATTCCAAAATGCTTTATGTTATGCACATAAAATATTCACTTTCTTAATTAAAACAGCTAAAACTTGAGTATTTCAAATTCCTGGCTATTTTAATATTCACTGTTTTGTCTCTTCATACGTACGAAATGGGATGAAAGAATAGTTAATAAACTATAAGCTTTAGAATTAAATGTCTAGTGTTTTAAAAATACAGTGACTTTGCCTATAGAACTTTATGTTGAAGAATGATTTTTGACTTTTTCTTTTAACTATGAACAGTCATTAAATGCATATGTGTTCTCTAGAAATATTTGTTTTCAGGATTAAAATATCTATGTATTATTTTAAATATTCATGGTTGATAAAGTTTTCAATACCAGGAACTCATGCCATAACACATTTCATTTCAGCTGGAATTTTAATTCTGATGTAAAAGGATTGTCTTTGGATAACTGCTTGAAGATTTTTATATGTTTGGAATCTACATTCCTATCTGATTACCAATACTGATGACTAGGAACTTGGCAACCTATTAATTCCCAATTTCCTATTATTTGTGAACTATTATATTGTGCTAGGATAAAATTTTAAAACTATACACTGGTTTCAGCTTTATGGATCTGAAATCCATAGCGCTCTAAACTAGATCAAATCTGACTGATTTATGTGGCACTTTTTTTTAGCTTAACTAGATCAAATTATTGTAGTCAACTTTCTACTCAGTGTTAATTATAGTAAAATATCAGGTAATTCTTGAGCTATTAATATGTATTCTATTCTTAAAATCAACAGATGTCAATCTCAAGCTCAGCTTATTGAGTATGTAGTAATGTTGAATTTTTATTACCTGCCCGTTGCAGCAAAGCTACGCCACCAATACTTATATATTTCTTAATTATTTCACTGCAAAGCTAGTAAGTAAAGTAAAATCACAAAGTTAATATTCTTTGCTAAACAAGAAAAGGTAAAAAAAACACCAGTGTAAATTTATGTATTTACTAAATAGTACCAAAACTATTTTTCAGCTAGTCAAAAGAAAACGCAAAAGAAAACACATAGTTTTCTTCTATTATTATACATTTATTGTAAACAAATTATTTTTAGAGGCTACAATTCAAAGCATATTTATATGGATATGGTCTAGTGATATTTATAATATAGGACATTGTTCCTTATAAATGTAATACAAACAGGGAAAATTCTCAAATAGGTGGATCAATTCCTGTATAGTAAAACAAAACAAAAGCAAATTTGGAAAAGTGCTATTATGTACTGATAATGTATAAATTATCTATGGTTAAGTATTCAGAAATTCTATTCCCAAACTTTGTCTGCAAAGAATTATTATGTATCCTACATCATTCTTATTTCCACCATTCCTCCTTTTCTAAAGTTCTATGGCATGTACAGAAAAGTCAAGAAACAGAGGGGCATTGCTTTTTTCAAAAGCAATACTTTAGTGCTGATACCTATTATAAAATCTCAATGAGAAGAGAAAGGATAATCACCCCTCTTTTCTCTATCAAATTTTCTGCAGACAAAGGATCCTCTTTTTCTCTTCAATATTCCATGAAGATGATTTATCTTTAACAAGATATATCTTGCACAATTCAAAAAAGAAATAATAAGTCAGACTAGTCACCATGGGAATGAAAAGAATTTGGGAAATAAATTTTCTTTTTCTTTTAAAAAGAATGGATTGTCTCACATAAAAGCAGCAAAACACCATTGATATCTGCAAGTATGTCAATTGAGCAATTCACATTTTTTGATATTGGAAACAAAAGTGTTTTCTGTTTCCTTTTTGAATTGGTTTTGGCAAGAAGCACTATAATTGCCACTGTCATTTTTGGCAAAATCCCAAAATGATATACAGAATAATTGTTTATTTCCAAGAATAAGAAAAAGAAACATTAGCTTATCTTCCTAATGATAATTACAGTTGAGAAAATTCCAGAATCTGACTCCTCTTCTTTCAAATATAGAATTATACTGACTATACCAAAGTCTGATTACAGTTTATTTATTTAAATATGTGAATATGGGCATAACCCCCCCCCCCCGCAAAATTCAGGAAACAGTTGTTTTCTGTACAAGAGATTCTGCCCAAAATTAGGAAAAATATGATAACAATATATTGTAAGTAAAATAGTTAATATGCAAAACAAATCAGTATAGGTTTGGAAAGACCTCTTTCCCTTAGCAATGATGCAAAGTGCAGGAAGAGTTTAGCAGTAGCGAGCAAAAATGTAGCGACAGGAAATTTTTTAAAAATCCAATCTAGTTACACCAATGCCAATCATACCTCTCCATAATTGGAAATCATTCTTGCTTCCACCCTTTTTACACTGATTCATATACTGCCTTACCTACATTTAATGTATACAATCTCTTGCCTGAGAACTTAATATACTACCTCTTTGTAGGCACACGAACCATCGCAAGCTGCTCTTCTGGTTTCCGGCGCACCCCTGTGTGCCAGCCAGCTGTTCTTTCCGGGCACTAGAGCGCCGGAAAACAACATGAAAACAGCCTGAAAAACTGCCAAAAAACTAGCTGTTTTCCGGGCCAATTTTTGGCTGTTTTCAGGCCCGAAAATGGCCCAAAAAGGAGCCTGAAAATGGTCAAAAAAACAAGAATGCGCATTTGTCAGCTGGTCTTTGGGTTTCTGGTGTTCTGGCACACACATCCATGCACAAGCATGCACATGCATTTTGTTTGGGCACTTGGTGCCGAAAAGGTTCGCCATCATATTAAGATACATATTTACTTTCTCTTATTTTTTCCATTTTTTGTTTATAATAATTCATTTCATTTACCATGTTATAAACACAATTATCTTGCACTTTGATTTAGTGCATTTCAGATGCAAATTCTCCATAGAGTCGAACAATCTACATCCAGCTCACCTAAATAGGTACACATTTCTATGTATTTTATGTATTCAACACCATCTAACTGCTTGCAGACATTTCTCATACAGCTAATTATAAATATGTTAAATCAAAGCAACTATATTTGGTTATTTTTATTATAATGTTTTACTTTTATTGTTATGTTACACTTACTGCATGCAGCAAATATCGAACTTTATAATATTTTACTGAAATCTATTCATTTTTATCATACACTTTCTCCAAATCAACAAATATCTAATGAACTTAAAGATTTAATAGTCATATCAATGATTTGTTAAAAGGTAAACATTTATGATGATTTTGATGACTGTATTTATGGTTGAAAATAAGCAAAGTATTTTATACTGAAATGGAACATGCTTTACCTTATCATCTGTTGATTCAAGAACATGCGAAAACCAGCATTTTGGATTCTCACAGCTATTCAATGAATTGAAATAGTATCTGCAGTATCCACGAGGTAAAGTCAATCCTAAATAAGTAGTCTACAAAATTATTTAAAGAAAGATAAAGCATTTTTGTTTTCAGATTCATTTAAAACCAAAATGGAGGAAGGAGAAAGATTTCTCTGGTATATACTTTTTGGAACCAAAGCTTGTAAGTAACAAAAAAATATGTTAAACTTACTGTGGTACTTTTCTTTTCTATAATGGAAGCAATGTAGTAAAATGAATTGGGGAAAAAAGAAATGAAATCTACTTTCTGATTCAGGAATTTATCAATAAAAAAATTTATTTCAAGAAGACATCAAGACAGTATACAAAATTATTATATCAAGGCCATCTGCCACAGGAGTTGGAGGGACTCTACAATACGCAAAATTGCTTTGTTAGGGAATGTGACTGACTGATGACACACTTTGAGGGGATGGAGAAACAGGGTCAGAGCTAGGGCATGAACTAAGTAAGGTCAGAGTAGGCTTTATTTGGAAGGTTCCAACTTAATGCTCTTAATAAACAACTGGATTTCTTTTAAAGCTTGGCTTGTGGCTCATGATTTAATTAGGGCATCAGTCAGAACCCTGACAGACAGCTTTACTTGGAATAGCTTATATTTTGCAATAATACCTATAACACCATCAAACACCCATATCTGTCTATCCCAAGTCCTTGAGAAGGATCTGACAGGCAGACAAAAATTCCAAATCCAATCTGAACATCTAGGTGACTGTACAATGAATCATAGTAATAACAACTACTACCTATACCTAGGTACCATGTTTCCTTAAAAATAAGACCCAGTCTTATATTTTTGGGGCTCCAAAAGACTCATTAGGAATTAATATCCAGGAAACACGGTATTGGAGATTGTGAAGGACTGAGCCTGCCTGGCAGGGTGCTCTACCCCAGCACACACACAGAAGGTGATGAGCACGCTGGCCCCTCAGCTGGTGCACTCTGGGGCTGCAGTCTGTGCAGCACAGGTAAGTCAGAGTGCTGTGACTGCCTGGCTTGCCCGCCAAGCAGAGCTGGGCACCAGGTGTCAGGCCTGCAGCCATGTTCCTTTTGGATCTTTAGTCTGCCACACTTTTATGCTGTTTTGATAGTGAAGAATTGGGAGGGGGAATAGTATGGAGTAGAATGTTATGTAGCCAAAATAAAATTCCTTTCTAGATTGCCAAGGCCATCCTTTGTCTTGGTACCTCTGCTCCTGACCAGAACTGGATAGTGGAACTGCCAGTATGGCAGTGGAAGATTGGATCATGTGATGGACTTGTGGGTGTGGGGGCAAGATCATGAACTTTCAACTAGGTGAAGAAAACTGAGAAGCTTCAGATTCGGGTTTTCCCAGATGTACCAGCATGGCTATCTTAATAAATTGGAACTTTGAGCAGTACTTTGCCTTGGACTCTGATTTAATTTTGGATGCTATCTGGAACGCTGATATCAGTAAGGTTTGTGCAAGAGAAGCATGATGAAGCAGATAGCCTTGCCCTGGTGGCTGGGAACAATGGGGGTTTTTGTCCCCCACCTCAGAAGCAAGGGAAAGTGAGAGTGATCGCTCAAGGGCTGCCTCTTTGCCAGCTGATCCCTAGGCTTGCTCATGGGGACCCGCCATGGAAGGGTCTTCTTTCTTGCAGATTTGTCCCAACCCTCCTTCCTTAGAAGGTGATAGAGGGCTAAGCTGGGCTAAAGCAGAAGAGAAAGAGTGGGGGAAGAAACTATGTAGCTAAAGACAAGGGGTTCGCCTGCTTCTATATGAGACCTCTCAGAAGACATGGTGTACAAATGTAAAAACTGCTCCTTTCAAATCAGCAGCAGCACCTGGGATCCTTCAGCGAACCCACTTCATTCTCTCCCCAGGAATGTCATGTGTCCCCTTGATGGCCCTTCCCTTCCCTTTCACAGTTCCCAGGGAGGGAGAGGGAGCGAGAGAGAAGCGGGGAATGGGAAAGAGTTCCCACATTCACAGTGCTTTTTTTTAATTCAGGTTCTGTGCTGACTTGGAAGGAGAGGCTTTTACATTTTCACGCTCTGTTTCCTGATAGCAGTAGACTTATATACCGCTTCATAGGGCTTTCAGCCCTCTCTAAGCGGTTTACAGAGAGTCAGCATATTGCCCCCAACAATCTGGGTCCTCATTTTACCCACCTCGGAAGGATGGAAGGCTGAGTCAACCCTGAGCCGGTGAGATTTGAACCGCTGAACTGCTGATCTAGCAGTAGCCTGCAGTGCTGCATTTAACCACTGCGCCACCTTGGCTCTTAGAGAGGTCTTGAGAGGTCTTGTAGACAGGCAGGTGAGCCACTTGTCCTTAGCTGTATAGCTTCTCTCTCTGCTCTTTCTCCTCTCTTCAGCCCAGCCTAGCCCTACATTCAGTAGCTAAGTATGAGGGTTTGCCTGTCTCTTCACAAGACCTCTCAGGAGCCACAACATGCAAATAAAAACAAAGTGCCACAAATCCGGGCACCATTCTCATTTGTTCCCTCTCCCTCTCTCCATGGAAACTGTGAAGGGGGAGGGGAAAGGCTATCAAGAGGACCCTGACAAGACACTCCCAGGGAAAGGACGAAGCAAGCCCGCTGCCAGAACCCAGGGGACTGCTGCTGACTTGAAATAGCGGCTTTTACATTTGTACACCATGTCTCCTGAGAGGTCTCGTGAAGAGCTGTGCAGCTTCTCTCCCCACTTTCTCCTCTGTTTCAGCCCAGCCTAGCCCTCTATCTCCCTCCAAAGAGAGAGCCCAGGTGTAAAAGGGGAAATTCACTTTGGGACAAATCTGCAAGGAACAGATTTCCTTCCACACTGTGTTCCCACGAGCAAGCCTCTGGAGTAGCCCGCGAAGAGGCAGCCCTCAAGTGACCGCTCTCCTTTTCCCTCCTCCTTGCTTCTGAGGGATGAAAAGTTCCCACTTGCCAGGGCGAGGTTACCTGCCTGTCCATTCTTTTGTAGCACATGCCCCCTGGGAAAAGCTTTTGGAAAAGTGTGGGAACCCTTCAGGTAACGTTGGGCTCATTTGTTTTGGGAAGCAATAGCTGTTCCATTGTCTCAAGATGGGGGAGGGGGCACACAAAAAGCAATAAATCAGAGTCCCTTTAAGATTCCATGAATGGTTGGAGCGGCTCGACTGTGGTTCGCTGGGTGCATGTGCGGTAATGCTGAGAGCTAAGTGTCAGCCTCGGGGAGAATTTACAGTAGGGTACCCTTAAATGAGCCTTGGATTTGTGGAGGTGGAAATGCACTTGGAGAGAAGATCATTTGTAAGTTCAACAAAAGCTCTCTTAATGGCCATATGGATCGGGTGGATCCCCGCAGAAGAAAATGAAGAGCCGCTTTGCTTATTGGCGGATGCGAAGGGTGGCTTCTGTCTTGTCTGGATCCGGGGGGAGGGAAATTGTTCCTTCTGGATGATAGCCTTTGGAAAAGGAGGTCAGGTTTAAAAGGGGGAAAACAGCATTTAGGGTAAGTACCTCCAAGCAGCATGGGGGTGGGGGGAGGCACACAATCCAGCCCACCATCTGTCTTTGCTTGTGGAGTGTGCAGCAGAGCCAGAGGACGAAGTTGGATGGCTGGGGCCATGTGTGCGGGGGCCGCAGTGTGGTGCCACCCTCATCCCAGCAGCTGCCTTGCCACGTCTAGCGGTGGCAGCATCAACAGAGGCAAAGCACCAGGGTGGAAGAGACCTACTATTCAGCCTATCGGATATGCCACGCGACTGCTTGTCCCATCATAGACATGGGCAAGCAAAGACGGACAGATGGGTAAGTGGCTGTGTGGTACGTCCGGCAGGCTGGATCACGTGCCTCCTCCATCCCTGTACCCCTGCTTCCATCTGCTGTTGGTGCTGCTGTCAAGTGTTGGGGCAGAGGTGGCATCACACCACTGCCCTTGCTCTTGGTCCCCGCCATCCAACTTCGTCCTCCAGCTCCGCCATACACTCCACAAGCAAAGTAGATGGATCACATGCCTCTCCCCACTCCTCTGGCTCTGCATGATACTTGGAGGGATTTATCTGTGCTGTGTGGGCTACGTAGCCCCAGTGTGCACTGACCAAGGGACCGGTGGGCTGCAGTTGCTTCCAGACATGGTCAGCCTCTGTGCACACTCTTGCTTCCTCCTGGACTGGCTACTGGCTACACCCCCTGCTGGGGGAGTTTTTGGTTTTATTTTGGAGGTAGAGCTTATATTGCGAGCAGCATGAAAAATCATGATGTGCTTATTTTCTGGGTAGATCTTATTTTCAAGGTAATTTATATAAAACATAGTAATTTATTATATGCTATTTTTTCCAGTAAGTTCAAGGACACTGGAAAGGTCTTAAATCACTTTGTAATCCTACTCTTCTTTCTTTCCAAGTATCTTTATGAGAAAAAAATCCTCTTCTTGGCCATTCAAGAAATCATATCTTTTACATTTGGAGTGGCAATCACTGTGAGATCTTTCTAGACAAACTTTTCAGAAGTTGTGGTAATAAGTTATTGCATGAATATAAATTATTTATGTTTGTTTTAGAGATATTGACAAACTGAATATATTTAAACTGATAAAACACAACTTAATTTAAGCTTACTTATAAAAACATGTTGTTCTGAAACTTACCCCTGGATGTTTTTTTTCTTTCCAGGTTTTATAACTATTAGTAGATGATGAGGGCAAAGGAGGACATTTCCTTGGGAATCTGAAATCTAATGTTGAAGTTAAGGATACTGCTTATATAAAAATATATTAAATAATACTTAAATTACTTTCTTTAAATATATCTCTCTGAAATTCTCATTTTTATATTTATGACACTAACTCTTTTCAAGCATTTTGATAGAAAACAAAGAATAAAACCAACAATTAAAAATGCATATTATTATTTATTATTTTATATTAAATAAGTTCTGTTTGTTTTAAGCTGACACCATTTTTTCTCTAGATGAGAATACTGTGTGCAGTTATTTATATTTACTTCTATTATACAGGCATTTTCACAGGCATTATAGTATACCCCAAATCTATGTTATAATGGCTACAACTATTTTTCTGTCCTCTCCAAATAGTCCTATAAAATTCTAAAGCATAATTCATATCAAATAATTACCTTACTAGTTTCCTTATAGAACAATTTAAAAATGTTCAAATAACACGTTGAACTAGAAAAGGATCTGTATGTGTAGACGGAAAAGTAATGCAACAGGAAAATAATATAATACTTAAACATTATCAATTTATACCATTACTCCTTGATTTTAGTGTTGGGTCTTGCTGTTGAGGAACAATAGCTTTCACAGTAGGAAATGACAATTCCAATTGATGATCACAGCTCAAAGGTTCAATTGCTAGGGTATTCTCACTATATTTCAGATGGGAAAATAGATATTCACAACTATTAATGTAGAAAATAAAATACTACATTATTAAATTTGCACTATTATTATCATCTGTAAATCTGTATCCCCTTCCTTTCAAAAGAGCAAAAATGTTCCTCTTAAAGGATATACATTCCTTGATTCATTGTAAAGTAGCAAATGGACTTTCGTTTTGTATTTTAAAAACTTTTTTAATGTCATATACCCAGAGCAAAAGGAAGTTTGGCAATTTATAAATTGCATCAATCATTCAATCTTACAACCTTCTTTATTGTTATGTTTCCAGGATGGTTTATTAGCTAGTTGTGTATCTTAATTTCTCAAACAACATCTGTGATAATTCCTATTATTAAGTAGCTGAAAATGATGTGACAAGTGCAATCAAAGTAAAGTGATAGCTATACAGTTGTCCATTGTCTGGTTTTTCCATATTTAGTAATTGCAATGCTTTGTACATTGAGTTTGCCTCCGAAATTAATTTAATTCCAAATGATTCCAATAACAGCTATGTCGATAACATTAAAAATGATCAACTGGAACATATTAATATAATTTATAACCCGTTTCGAAGGCGTATTAGCTACAATGACATCAATAAATTAAAGGAAATCCAAAATATCTGCATCCAAGTTTCTAAATAAAAGCTTTTCACATCTGAAAATTAACAGATTTTATGATAGAGTTTCAGAAGTCTTTTTTTCTGGCTGTCCTCTCAATCCATGACAGTAAAGAACATGAGGCTAAACTGCTTTTATTGGTGGCTCTCAATCAGGGAATGTACTTCTCAAACAGATATTTAAAGAGTTTCTGAGCAATTAGTTAATATTTGGAAAGTAATTTGAATCTAATCTAATCTAACTTGAATCTTAAAACTAAAGGAAAATAAATCTGAGAAAGTTTTTTTTTCCATTCACGTAATTAAGACTGATTTGAATATTACATATGAATACATACATTTTTGCAAAGTCTTGAACATTTGTTTTCTGTTCTTGCATAGCAAGCAATTTCTTTGAAAATTCATACTGTAAAATGAACATCAAAATAAAGTTATATAAAATTTATAAATTATTTTTGTTTTGTTTTAAAAGCAATTCATAATCTTAAAAAAAACCAGAGTAAGAATTTTTTTTGATTATAATCTTGTACTATAATTTTATAGTGGACATGTTTATAAAGCAATATATATATCCCTGGTAGCTCTCTAAAGATAATTCAAAAACTTCATTATGCAGCTCATCTTATTAACAAAGCTATGTTACAATAAAAAGTATATATGTTATTCTCATTCCTTTGCTATACTTCTTATGTCAAAATAAATTTATTTAATAGCACCAACAGATTCCACACAGAAGATCAGAAACAATCTTTGGGAAAATATTTATATTTAGCAATCTAATCTTTAATATCTAACAGTGAAACCTATACATGTCAACTCCAAGTAAACCCAATTTCTTTTAGATAATTTTCTTTCAAGTTAGTATGCCAGCCTTTACATTTTAAATCTTCGTACATTCAGCTGGAATTAGTACTATTGATCTCAGTGGGATCTATATTTGAAAAAAATATATACATACATACTTAAGTAAAAAAGTGCAACCTATTACTTGTAAAAGATAAACTTTCTCCAATGCAGCATTCATTACATATTGAATTATTATTATGCAACAAAATCAATGTACTTCTATACCTTTTCATCTGTATCAAAAACCTTGGTAAGTTTATTCAGTTCTGACAGCTGTCCATCTTCAGGGGATGATTCTGATATTCCTCCTATAGAATTTATTCCATTTAGAGCCTCTGACTTAATTTCATCAATTGGGAAAAAGAATATCATGTGTAATTCTAAACTACAGCAATATTAGAAACGGAATGCTTAACTGAAAAATGGGATATTTTCCAATATTCCTAAAGTAGTAACTCTACATTTAAAATGACACTACTATGTTGAAAAGAAACTTGAGGTATCAGATAATGTGACATTATTAATCATTTGATAAATCGTGGCCATTTATACTATTCAAAACATGAAGTTGTAATTATCATGACAATCTACCACTATGGAACTCATTTGATATCAAGCCCTAAATGCTCCAATAGAGATTAATAATATGTCAAAATTCTTAAAATAAAGATTAATACATTTTAAAAATTGAGGCTAATTAATTTGTAAATTTCACATGCACGCATACAGTATACACATATTAAAGAAGGGAAAATAATTGGCTAAACAATAACATTAACTAGAATGCAATTTAAAGTTCTTATGAATTGCTATGATTTATTGCTTCAAAAAAATTCAGACAATTCAGATATGGTAAATTCTCAAGAATTAAAATAAACTACAGAATTTTTAATTCTCTAAAAACAAAGTATATAGTAATCTCATATTTTTAATTAAGATGTATAGAATCATTCATTAATTATATCTGGTTATGTCTTCTGATCATAAGACTTACATATCCTGGTTCACAGGTTGAAAAATCTAATTCTAACATAGTAGCTAGCAACAAATCCAATAGGAGGAGTATGCTAGTAATCTACATGCTTCTTTTCCTTTTAGATTTAGAACACAATGCAATACTTTATATAAATACAAAGCAAACTACAGGCCAGGGGAGAATTAAGACATTATATATAAAATGTATGTTTGGCTTCCATGTTAATTGGACCATAACTGTTTATACAAAAAGAGTTAACAATGTTTCTCTAAAACAAGGGTTTCTTAACTTTTTCAAACTGTTGGAACCTTAGTTTTTTTTTTAAAAAAAAATCAGAACTACTGATCAAAAGGCAAAGCTCTAATGATAGAAAATTGGCTAAATGCATGTAACTTTATTTTTGCTTTTAGTCTGTATAGAACCACATAAAATTTCTGTAGAACCCTAATTTAGGTGGCAAAAACTATTTCCTACAATATATTTTTTCTGTTAATTATTAATTAAATTAATGGCTTGAAAGATAATAAATATTGGATGCAATTGATTATCGATTGACTTGCAATAACAACTTTAAATCTGAACCTGTTTTAAAAATAAAACTCAAATCTGGAACATACCAAAAGAACAATATAACTGAATATGGTTAACTACCTCCCATATGCTAATTATTGTTAGTTCTCAATTGACATTGGCTTTTGGACAAGATATGAGATTTCTTACAGTTCTTATTTAAATTAAGGACTTCTTGAAGTAACATGCATTAGAGGACTAAAGTGAATAGTGTGATGGAAAAGCATACAAGAAGAAACTGATATTATAATAAAACAATTTAGGCAGGTATTCTATAAGGAATCTGAACAGGCAAGGTAAAAACAGCTCTGGTAGGCAGGATCTGAGAGATCTCATTATTCTATTACCCCTAAGTCCTGTCAAATTTTATATGCTTTAAACTTATTATACATTTCAGAATGTTTTGGAAAAAGAAAATGTAACCATAACTAGGGATTAAAATAACATATTTGCAAACAGAAAAGCAGGAGTACTAAATTTTAGATATCTGAAGAACTCATAATTTCAAAGTAATCCTAAGTGCAGTCATAAGTAATCACATGACTGAACCCGATTTTACAACTATTTTTACCATGGTCAAATAGCAAATCACCAATCTTTTCGTGAATCACATGGTTGGTTGTTAAGCAAATCCAACTTCTCCGAAGGATCTTTTTGGTGAAAAGCTGAAACAGGTTTGCAAATCATCATCATGATTGCAAGCTGCTGCAATGAGATGTAAATGTGAGCCAGTTGCCAAGTGCCCAAATTATAATCGCACATCTGTGAGAGAGGTATGACTGTCATAAGTGCAAGTACAGGATGTGACTGGTATCTGAAAAAAGTCCATTTGGTAATATGCAATCCTTAGTTAAAAGATTTTTTCAAAAGTCTGGTGAACTGATAATAGTTGTAGAAAATATTCAGATGTCTGTAGCTCTTGATAAATTAGGTCGCGGAAAGGAATGTGATTTGAAAGCAGCTATTGGAAAAAAATATGGACTGTACAGACTTAGAACTGAGTTGATTACATACCTCTCCCCTTCAAGCCAGCATTATTTTATAACAGAAGCTATCTGAGCGAGGTGGCTTGATTTTTTTCCAGAAGGAATGAAGGACATTGGGGAATGGATTTATTATACTTAATTGAAAAACAATTTTATCTGGATTTTTTTTTTGAAAATTGACTTTGGAGGTTCAATTTATTATGTTTACCACTTAACTCAGGAAGAATTACTGTTAACTCTTGAAATAATTTGGGATGATAAAATGCTGTGGTAAATTTTCTACAAGTTAATTAGAATAAGAGTTTATTAACAGATGGTTTGGAAACTTTAATCTTGCCTTTTATTATTATTGTTCTTGTTAACTATTTTGTCATTAATGTAGCATATAGAAGACAGGTTAATAATTTGCAAATAAATTTAGTTTTTTTTAAAAATTGGGGACTTATTTTGCGAGGGGAGGGAAATTAAATTGTAGAATTGATCAGTATTCAACGGAGGCATAATATGTTTCTCCTTGAGTACAGGTTTCCCACAGGGCTGTGTCTTGAGTGGGCTACTGTTCCCCTTGATGATCCAAGACTGCAGTGCCAAATCTGCTTCAAATCATGTGAAGTATGCAGATGACACAGTGAAGATGATTATAGGGAAAAGGTGAAGGCTCTGGTGAACTGTTGCAATTAAAGTAACCTGGTTCTAAATGTTGATAAAACAAAGGAGATTAATGTAGATTTTAGAAACAGTTGGCATAGTCATATTCCATGCAGTGTCAAGGATGCAACTTTAGAGGCGGTCAACAGTATTAAGTACCTGGGGGTGCAGACAATTAACAATCTGCTTTGGTCTATCCACACATTATCCTTAGTGAAGTGTGCAAACCAGCCTCTATATTTCCTGCGTTGGATGAGGAGAGCACATCTTTTTCCTTCTGTCCACTTTTTAAGGGCATAATTGAGAGTGTTTTAACAAACTGCATCACTGTTTGATTTGGTGGTTGCAATGCCTCAGATAGAAAGTCCATACAGAGTGGTAAGGACAGCTGAGAAGATTATAGGAAGCTCGCTCCCTGTAATTCAGGATACTGCTTATAAGAGCTAAGTGTTTAGAGCTCAAAGCATACCCCCCACACCATTCCTAGATCTGTGTATTATACATATTATATATTATAAGCATCAAGTTATTTTATTACACAATTACACAAATTAACAACATTGTCAAAAATTAAGTAAACTATTTTTTCCTCCATTTCTGAATTTTAAACTCTTTACCTTGTATCACCAAACCATCAGCATTATCATCCAATTTCAGTGTTTCATAATCTTGAAGGCATCTTTCTCTGTAAATGAAAGATTTTATCCAATGTAAGAGATATTGTATTATCAAGCCCTTATCATCCTACTAAAACAGCACAGCATAACACCCTTTATGTAACTCATAACGTATGCTTCCCCTTCCACACCCATCTGGCGAGCAACACCCCCCCTCCAATTGGAGAAATAAAGGGAATCCTACTTTTCTTTCCAAAAAATGATGAATATAATCTTGCTTTCTCTCCCTGCGCTATTTGGAAAGGATAGGAACATAACACATAGGAAGAGCTGAAAGGAATTTTCCAAGGGGTCAGATGTAGCCCACAAGCTACAGTTTGGAGACTCCTGCACTACACCAAATTCATTATATGTAATAACTACACATACAGTAATTTCATCAACTTCAATCACTATAACAAATCATGCAACTTGGTTCAGGAGTTACATGGGATCACATGCAAATACTGAATAACCGAGAAATAAACTAGTCTTACGTTTCCAACTAATTTGTTCAGAAAATGCCACATAAACAAAGAATTATCATCTGGAAGATGAAGTAACATTAAGAACAAATAAATGAGAGCAGCCTTTTAAGAATCTGAAGGAAATAATTTGGAGATGAAAGTGGATCTTGTGAGCAAGAGAGTATTCTATCACAGGTCATACAAGTAACATCTTAGTCTGAACTGTTGATGTGATGCATGCATGCAATATTTTATTATTTTGAAGACAAAGTTAATGTTTTCTAAGTTGGTTCGTTATGCTTGTTTTTCATTAAATGTTTGCACACAATAATTCTGGAGAATTGTTCCAAAGACAAACATTAAGTGTTCCTCTCTAAAATTAGGCACTCTTATTGTATAACCTTATCTCACAAGGGTCAAACCTGAAATAACGAAACTATATTGATAATTTATTACCGTTTGTACCATCTAAAATGGATGTTATTGTACTACTTGACATACCAATTTAGGCATGAAGATTTATCTAGGTCAGGGATAATAAACTCAATTTCATTGCTGGGCACATCAGTGATGTGCTTGACCTCAGGGGGGCGTAGCTGGGGGGGGGGCATTGCCAGTTCAACGCCTCATGTCGGGAACATCTATGGTGGCCCAAGCACGCTGCCAGCAAAAACAGGCTCCCGAGCTCTGTTTTTGGCTGCGACAGCTTCCTGCAATCCTCTGTCAATGAAAACAGACTTCGAGAGGGCCTCATATGGCCCTGCTAAGCTCCATTTTTGCTGGCAGAGGCATTACGGGTTGGCTCTTTGCTGTTCCCAGAGTGGCCTTTTGGGCCAGATCTAAGCACCTCATGGGCCGGATCTGGCCCTTGGGCCTTGAATTTGACATCCCTGATCTAAGTTTAAATGAAAAAAAAAAAAAGGAAAATAATTTGTATTTAAATTTTAACATTTAAGAATATAATCTATCTTGTACTTCTTCCTATCTGTAATGTATAATAAAGTGAATATGAATCCAAATAAGTCTGAACATAAACAGCTAGATTCTTTACTACAGGTACTATTGCATATTTAAAACAAAACAATCATATAAAATCCTAATATTAGAAGACATGTTGCTTTACAATTACCGTTGACATGCTTCAAATTTCTCTGTGAACAATTTTAATATAATGTAGGAGTAAGGTATACTCTTGATTGGTTCCACCACAAAACCGTGTTCGACTAAACCGCGCTCGACGAAACCACGTAGCTGACGTCATCAACAGGGCGACAACAGCACGGAGACAGAAGCATGCTGTAAACGCTAAACCTAAAATTAACCCCTAAACCTAACCCCCCCTAAACCTAATCCTAAACTTAAACCTTAACCTAACCCTAAAGCTAACCCTTAACCTAAACCTAACCCTAAAGCTAACCCTTACCTTAAGTTGAATCGGCTTGTTTTCAAAGCGCTATTTAAAGCACCCTTCTTTCTCCGCACTGGCTGTTGTCGCCCTGTTGATGACGTCAGCGACGCGGTTTAATCGGGCACGGCTTAGTCGAGCGCAGTTTTGACGGGTCACGCTCTTGATTATCCTCCAAATTTTAATTCATCACTTCATATTCTATAGGTCTAAGATTTTGTTTTCTTAAAGGTCTTTGAATTGTACTTTAAGAAAAGCCACATCATAAGTAAGTAAACAATTACACACACACACAAATTTAAGGCAACAAGCCTACCTAATGAATTTCAAATGCTTGCTTTTTGAAAATTGAGAAGACTCCGATTTCCATTCCAGATCTTTTTCTGAAAAGTGACTGCTATAAATGTTTTTAGTATTATTAATCTTTGCAGTGTCATCTTCTTGCTTAACATTATCTCCAAACAGGTCCGGATCATCTTGAATAACATCAATTACAAGAATATCATCTTCATAAGCCTTAAGAATATCTGGACAAATGTCATCGCTCTCCCGCGCCAACTTATTGTTGACATTAACTTTATCAATAATTTCTGAGGCCAAAGCAGAATTTAGCATTTGTTCCTCTATATTTCCAGTATTCAAAGAGAAAGGAGTATCATTCAAAGTTGGTGATTTTAGTTTATTCTTATGTGAAGTATTCTCAAAAGTATTACAAATTCTTCTCTTTTTAGAAACATTTTCAAAAATATCACTGTTGAATTGATGCATGTATTTTTCCAGTGCAGACGTATAATTCTCCTGTTCTGATTGGATTTGTGAGCTAAATTTTTTGTCAGATGAAGCCATTTTAATTCTAGCTTCTTTTGGAGAAAGAACATTCTCTAAAATATTTGAAGAATTGCCAGTATCCTTTTCGGATGATGTTTCAGTTTCTAATTTTCTAAAATTATCTTTACCTTCAAGTAAAGGAATTTTGAAATTTGACAAAGTTCCTGATGTCAAATTTTTCAACACAGTTTTTTGTTTGGTAACTGATGGATTATCTGTCCTATTTTTCCTAATGCTTGCAAATGAGTCATTCTGAATATTTATACTTTTTCCTTTTTCTTTTAATAAATTCAAAACCACTTTTGATTCTACAATTTCAGTACTTTGTTTAGATCTTTCCATATCATCATAAGAAAACCTATTCTCAGTAATTGGTGAAAATATCTTGCCCATATGCAATATGCAGTCTGAAAATGGACTTTCAACAGCACATTCCATTGTATTTAGAGATATTTTACAACTATCTACCAATGGTTTATGGACCTCCAATTTGCTCCATTTTGTTACTGAATCAGTATCTTCTAAATATCCTCTATGTGAATCCAATGCATGATTTTTACAAATCGACAAGGATGTCCTTGCGCATGATTCACGAGGCCATGTATTTTTACCACTAATTGGGATTGCCCTTTGACAGCTATACAGACACGGTTTCCTACCAGTTTTTTTTGTTTTTTTGTTACATGTCCTTTTTCTTTTCATGTAGGGAGTAGCATTACTATTACAGACCATATTTTTTTCAATATCCACTGTCTCCGCTATGGATTTATTTTCATCCATTTTACTGAAGTCAATAAATGGCTCTATTTCTTTTGATTCATTCTTGTCTGTTTTGAGATCTACTGGTTTCTCAAAAATACTGTAACCGTATGCAATGAAGTGCTCTTGGTCTGCTGTTTCATTGCTAGACATGGTGGCAACTTGATTTTGAGAAGGCAGCTCTAGACTAAAATCAGGTATACAATCAAGTAAAGAAAAGATACTTGTTTCATTATAATCTAGTTTTTCTGAAATTACTGCAGAATCTATGGCAACAGTATTTTCTTCTATTGGTATGTCATGTTCAGCAGAAATATCTTCATTTATGAGAACTTTCATGACCGATGATTCTTCTAAGTCCTCTGGCATTTTTAGTTTTTTGCATGGCTTTTTAAAATCCATAGACAATTTATTTTCCTTGATTTGCTTTGCATTTTGACTTTTAGTATGCTGGGACATTTCTCTTGAAGCCAAAATGTCTTTTTGTGTGATTAATTTTATATTATGTATTACATTAGGGATACTACTAAGTTCATTCTGTCCCATACCCTTAGAAGTTAGGGATTTTCCTTGATCAAACGCAGTATGCAGAGATCTACAATTAATTATATAGCTTTGAGCCTCAATACCTGTAGGTTGTAATGTCTTAATGTAATAACAATCAAATGATTTTACTACTAGACTCTTTTTGCAGGGAGGAACATTATACATAGAAAGCCATTCAAATCTTTCATTCCGATACTTCACCAATGCACTTTTTTCAATTTTCTTTTCAAGTATTCGTATGTCAAAATTTTCTAGACATGCAGTATTTGTGATAGAAAAAGTAGTGTTACAATATTTCTTAGTCTGCTTCCAAAAGCAAAGTTTAACAGAATTGTTGTTCTTGGGCACATTTGCCTTAGTTATCAGTAGACATGCAGACTGTTTTAATGCTGTCTCTATGTTGCAGTTCTTTAATATATTCAGAATTGTATATGGCAGCCTTCCATATTGTCTACTTAAAATGTCAAGGGTATCTTCTCCTGATTAAAAAAAACAAATAATCATTAATATATTTAATATATTCTCAAGTATAACATACTTCACTATAAAAAGATATTTAAAAATGCATATTCTATGAAACACTATTAGAAACAGAAACTTATCTTGCATCATCTACATTTATTCTAGGCCCTATTTTAATTAGTACAGATAGTCTTCAACGTATAATTGTAATTAAGTCTAGAATTACAATTGTAAATCAAGACATCACATGTCTAGATTTGAAGATACGAGCAATTTTTATAATGGCCACTAAGTGAATGCAGTCTTTTTTTTAAGTATCTATTTTCCCTATGAGTGTTTTTTGCTGGAAACTGATAAAAAAGTAACAAATTGTGGCTATATGACCAGACAATGCTGCAATTAACTGTAAAGATGATTTGGTTGCCAAGCATCCAAACTACAATCATGTGACCATAAGGAGAATAGCATGTGGCTGCTGTAACTCCAAAAATAGATTATAAATATCTCTAGGAATGTCTGTCATAATATTAAACAATTAAGCAACAGATAGTAAGTCAAGGATTATCTGTACAGTAATATGGTTATTATTACATGTGTATTTAATAAAATAATTTAAACAATAAAATAAATATTTATGCAAGGAAATTGTAAATGTAATGTAGCATTAATTTAGTAAAAAATACAGACGACAAAAAAAAAGTATACCTTTAAGAAAATAAAAAAAAAATATTGAAGTTTCAGTTCTAACTACACTCCTTTTAATGGTAATATTTTCAGTCAAATCAAATTTATTATTTTAGGAACTGTTGCAGTTCCTAAGGTCATTTTATTACTATAGTTTTCAGACGGTTTTTATTTTCCAGCCAAAATATAAAAGAAGCAACTTTATTCAAACTGTACAAGTGTTCCCAGTATAAGTGTGTCCAGATGTGATTATTCATTCTATATAAAGAATTAGTGTCCAGCTAGGCAGATGCCCTATGATCTTGAAAAAGCTAAACAAGGTCAGACCTAATTACAGTAGTAGTTTGGTGAAAGACCATCATGAAATACTAAAGCAGTTGGCTAAATTGAGAAATGTTTTTAAAAATCCATCCAAACAGAAATCATTCTCAAATTTTAAGAAACAGCATGGACATAGATATTAATTAACAGGAATCAGATCAACCTGAAGGAGACTCAGTTTCAAATGACTGCTTTCAAACACGGAGCTTTGACTAACATCTCTTGGTGAAAGTTTAAAATTGTAAAATGTTTAACTTCAATTGCAAATGTCACCAAACTTATTTTTTTACTAGTTATATTATTATTCCAATTTTAATTTTAAAGTCATTTTAAATTTTTTAAATTTAATTTAAGCAGGCAGTAATAGACCTGAAAAACAGAAATTTAACTCTAAAGTCATAAAACCTATATTCAGATGAAAAGGGAATAAGCATCCTTACTAAATGTTTTGATTTCTTTTTTAAGATCAGTTGAAGACACAATTTCATCCTTTCCATTTGTCTCTTCCTTACTAGTTCCCTCTGTTTTGGTAACCAACAGCTTCTCTTTAGGTAAACAATCCATTTGTTCTTTAGTTACTTTCTTCTTTAAAATCCATTGGCTGTATTCCACAATCTCTGCAACACTTCTTTCTGATTTCCAACTTTGTTTTTCACCATCACTTGTATAGATTTTTGATTTTGAAAACATTTGTGTTACCATCCTATTTATTCCTTCTTTTACATTACTTTTGCATCTATTTTCTTCAAAGTCTACTATAGAATCCAATAAATCTTGCTTAAGTCCATTTGAAACTTTTATACTCTTTTGCAATTTTGAGACAGTCAGTTCTTTTTGTTTCACAAAATTCACCATTGCGTTTTTCATTAGACACTCTATTCCTTCTATACAGTAACTTGAAAAATGTGTCACAGCAGCTGAGCTCACACTAATTGGGTACTTTACATATATCTGCGATTTTGGGAAATTTTCTCTATATTTTAATACACTTATGTTCTGTATGATACAATCTAACTTACATATACTTCTCTTTATTCTCTGACTTTTGTGCTGCTTTTGATCTGGCCAAGCTGGTTTAATCCTCTCCCTAAAATTCCATGTTTTCTGCTGAAGACTCAATTGTGAGACTACGCAGCTACAGCTTTTCTGCAGGTTTTCTGGTGCTTTTTCAGTCCCTAAATCTATCATTACTGAATTACCATGCTTCTCAGTTATGTTTCTCTTTACTTTTTGAATTCTGTTCTGCTTTGGCCAAATTGGTTTAATTCTCTTCCTAAAATTCCATCTTTTATGCTGAAGTTTTGATTCTGAGGCTAAGTGACTGTGGCTTTTCTGCAGGTTTCCTGATACATTTTCAGAGCCTAAATTAATTATTACTGAAGTCCCATCCTTTTCAGTTACAGTTCCCATCTCGTGTAATCTTCTCATTATCAAAGAATGTTTGCATTTTTTCTTTAAATTCTTTGCATTTTTTGTGGAACTTTGGGTTTTTTCTTCATGTTCTAGTAAAGAACTAGTATATATTTTTTCTATGACAATGTCTCCTTGAGATCCCACTTCCAATGAAGAACTCTTACGCCTTCTTTTCCTACTCTCTGATTGCAATGTATTTTGCAAAGCAACATCATGTTCCCTTTTCATCACACTTGATACTCTGTTCTTTGACTCTCTTCCTTTTATCAAAACCTTATCTTCCAATTTAATGTTTAAAATGTAGTCACAGCTGATCGGCATGATGTCTATATTATGGCAACTTCTCTTCTCTCTTTCCTCAGAGACAAAATTCCTGTTCTGCTGATCCTTATCTTTTATGACTGTTTCAGAAGTAGGAATGTATTGCTTACTTAAGTTATGAGATTTTACTGGAAATGGCAAAGAGAACAATTGGTCACTGTCCCCACTCTCATTTTTTTTAGAGTTTTTTATCACAGATGTTGTCTGTCCAATTTGGGTTTCCATTCCAACTTCTAGTAACAAACAAAATTAAATGCACTACGGATTAATTTTCTAATGTTTGCAAATTAATTTTAGGCAACAGAATAGGCAAAATGTGCTGGAAAAAGCTTAGAAACAAATGAGCTTTTCAGGAAGCCAATTGTGAGCTTCTGAGAAACTCACATTCAATTATGGCTCACCAAAACTAGACATAAATTCTTCTTTGGTCAATATAATTACAATATAAGAATTGCTAGTGGTTTTGTTACCAAACAAGCTCAATCTTAATTGTTTTAGTTCGTTTTCGTAAAAGAAGAACTAAGCATTTAAAGACAGTGTTAAGAAAGCCATTCAAGTAAAGACACTATACATTAACCCAAAGTTTCTTCTTCGGAGATGTTATAACTGAAAGGTTAATTAGGAGAAAAGGAGATAAATATGTTGTCTTCAAAAACCAGAGCCTGCTTCTATCGTCTTAATTTTTGAGATACTGAAGGCTTTAAGCCAACGGGAGGATGTCTGTCCAGATGCTGAAAAGTAGCCGAGTTTGCGTAGACTCTTCTCCAGAAGAAAGCGGAGACGGCACTTGTCTACCGCCTACCCAGATTCCCCAGTTCGCAACTTTTGCACATCGCGTCGGCAATAAATCCGAAGGAACATTATTCGAATTACTGTAAAGCGAACAATGCAAAAAGCTGTATTGAGAAGACCCCCTAACCATAGGAATCATAGATAATTTCCTTCTACCCCCACCCCCCAAACTCAATTATCGCATTAAAAACCAAACCAGGTTGCCTTAATTAAACGCTCTCTTTCCGGGCCACCCAAAGCTGCCGCTGCCGCCGCCACCTCCACACCCGCGTTGGTGCGCTTGCTCTTGGGAAAAGGCGGACCTAAATTGTCTCGGCGAGACGCAGCTTTGGGCGTTGCACGCAGGCGCTTCAGGAGGGAAAGAATAAGGGGATGAGAAAATTAGTGGGTTTTTTTCCCCTCATACGAGAGTTTGGGCGCCCTTGGAAGAATTAGACTGCGTATCTGGGGAGGGTGGGGTGGGTCGGTTGTGTGCTATTACCTTTGTATGTCTACTATGACATTCAAAAGAGTGAATACAAAACGTTTCGCTTCCTTGTGTGACAGCAGCCATGAACAGAAGGACGCGAGATTTGCGCTTAAAATGGCGCGCGGGGATATCGGGCCGTTCACTTTCCTCGTGTCCGCGCTAGCCTGCTCTTGGCGTACAGCAGAACCTATAAAGAAAAAAGCAGAGGAAGCTCTGCCAACTTATTCCTCCTTTTCTTGCCCGTTTGTTATTAAAGAACTGGAACGTACCTGATCTCTTGGAAACTGGCTTTAGTAGGACGAGAAGAGATGTGTGTCTTTAGTAGAGTTGTTAACGGGGTTTCATTAGAAAACCTATTTCACGCTCACATAAACCCAATTCTACACAAAGAACCAATTTTAAAAACCCAACTTCGGTAATGCTGGTCTTTAATACTCGCGAGTTTAAGAGCAAGGCCTGAACTTAGCTTTATCAATATAGATAGTAGTCCATACTGGTCTGGACTACCGACAATTTCGACTCCTCTATCATCCTCCAAGATAATGGTCCGCAGATCAATGGTAGGCTACAATACATGTCCCTTGTTAGATTTAAAGTGCTACAGCTCTCACTGATTGGGTTCCGGATGAAGATAAACCCATCAGATTGGACATTAATTATACATTCAGTGTACAATTTTATTGCCATAGGAGTTTTTTGAATGACTGTGCCCAGTGGATCTGATAGGGCTGTTCTGGGAATATATGCAGAACTGCACACACTATACCAACTAGGCTCATTGTTACGAGTTTGGGGAAGGCATATTTTTTTTTTAAAATAAAAAATGCTACATTGAATTCCTGGATAAAAGGTGGGATATAACTCAAATGAGGTATAATAATTAACTATAATTTATTCAGTTCATTGTGTTGAATCTGAATGGTGGCCTGTCTCTGATGTATCAAATGACTATCATTAAAAATTTGAATACTCCCGATGTTGTGAGAAAAGGAGAACTATCCCTTTTGTCCATGTTATGAATAATTAAATAGGTTTATAGTTTATCCCTATGATGTCAAATCTGTGGCACATGGAGCTATATCTGTCAGCACACCAGCACTCATGCGTACCAGCAGCTGATTTTCGGCCTTCCTGAGGCCCCGGGGAGGCTGTTTTCACTCTCCCCAGGCATCAGGAAAGTCTCCAGAGCCTGGGGAGAGCAAAAAACAGGCCCAATGGGGCAACTGGAAGTTTGGAAACGATCCATTTCCGGCTTCTGGAGGACCTCCAGGGGGGGCGGGAGAGGCCATTTTTGCTCTCCGCAGGCTTTCCTGGAGCATGGGGAGGGCAAAAATGGCCTTCCCCAGCCACCTGGAGATCTTCTGGAAGCCAGAAATGGAACATTTCTGAACTTCCAGTAGGCCCATTGGTCCCTTTTTTTGCCCTCTGCGGGCTCCGGAGGCTTTACTGGAGCCTGGGAAGCATGAAAAACGGTCTCAACGTCCCCCTGTAGGAAATACCAAGGTCAGCTTGGAGGTGAGTGCAGTGCGCATGGGCGGGAAGCGCGAGTGGGTTGTATGTGCATTATGGGAGCTGGTACATGTGCAGGCTATTGCGCACGGACCATCACATTTTTGGCACCCAAAAACAAAAAGGATAACCATCACTGGTTTATTCTATCTTTGTGCTATGAAGCAGCCTTGTATTTTAGAGAAATAGCACATCATGTATCTGTTAAAATTATATCCTGTAACTCCACAATGAAGCATGGTATTTGAACTGATAAAGCAGCAGATTTTCTTTGTGCCTCTATGTGTGTGTATGCCAGGGGTGAAATTCAGCAGGTTCTGACAAGTTCTGGCGAACCGCTAGCGGACATTTTAAATAGTTCGGAAAACGGGGACATACCACCTCTGGCTTGTCTCAGAGTGGGGTGGGAATGGAGATTTTGCAATATCCTTCTCCTGCCACACCCACCAAGCCACGGCCATAGAACCGGTAGTAAAATTTTTGAATTTCATCACTGATGTATGCCTGTATATAATTATATCTATATATCTTTATTAATTCCCTCAGAGTTGAGTGGTTAGTTTATAGTAAGGATGCAACTGCTTTTAAATAATGAAAAGTTAGACAAGGTTTTATAATGTCTGATGAGCATTAAACTAAGCATAATACAGCTGCAACCAACATACACTGTACTCCTAGTTTATGAGGCACATTAGTAGCAGTCTCCTTATACTTTCCTAAATATAGTACATGTTATTGCCCCATGGATAGGAATAAGGGAAGGAATTATACATAAATGCAGAGAATTCAATGATTCTATAATCCTTCAAGGATCTTGCCAGCATTGTTTGCTTTCTTTGAGGAACTCTTAATATGTCTGCCACTAGTTGGTGCTGCATAGATGTGATATTTAAGGAAAATGTGTTAATGAATTTCATTGTAATAACTCAAAATTTGAAAGAAATGAGAATGAACTGTGAAAAGTAATGTACCTTAATAAAATGCAGAAACAGTCCTGAAGACAACTTGATGGTTACATATTCACATATAACTTTGCTTATTTAAGATTGACACTGAAAAGTGATTACTAGTCCATCATGTCTAAACATCAATGAACTAAGTATCTTATCATATTGAGTAATTTACAGTCAGTCATCAATATTTTATTCTTGGAAAAGATGGTGGAATCCAGCTTCAAATCAGCAAGATGTGGATTCAATTTTGCTTATGGGATACTCTAGTTCAGAGGTGTCAAACTGGTGGCCAGATGAATCACACATAGGCCACGCCCACCCCAGCTCTGCAAAGGGGGAAATATCACAATATGTCATGTGACATCAATATGATGCTATAAGTTTAATACCTGTGCTAGTTTAATAACAGGACAAACGTGAAATCAAAATGAAGATTATTTAACATGTTATTCTTGTCTTGAAAACTCAGTTTTACTATATTTCTAGTTGCAATCTATGATTTGAAAATTGTTTTTCTGGTGACTAGAAATTATTTTTTCCAGTTACAGTAATGCACTCTATGCACTCATTTTTTACAGATATCTAGAGAGATCTGTATAGACTCATTAGTTATATCCTATTTGGACTAATTAATTTGTTCTACACAGGCTGATTTGAATAATGTGGAATATTCACTAGATCCGTGATGGTGAACCTGTGGCATGCATGCCAGAGGTGGCATGCAGAGCCCTCTCTGTGGGCACGTGCGCTTTCACCAGCTGTTTTTCTGGGTTATGTTGGGCACATGCATACTGGCCAGCTGGTCTAGCATGCATGCACACCAGACAAGTGTCTCTTCCGAGTTCTGTTGCCCATGCCTTTGTATGCACGTAATAGAACCCAGAAGAGAGCAGCTGTCTGGTGGAGCATGCGACGGAACCTGGAAGAGCAGCTGGACATCACATGCATGCACACTATCCAGCTGCTCTCTTTCGGGTTTCGGCATTCTGGAATGCACACGCATGCTCCAGTTTCAGCACTGAAAGGTTCAATGCCAAAAAGGTTAATCATTAACTGCAGTAGATGAAAGCACAAGAACCAAATTAAATGTAGCATAGTTACAACAGTTTCATTAGTTATCCAACCATTTCAGGAATTAATAAATAATTTTACTAGGTTATCTAAAAATTTCCTGCATGATTGTTTGTCCAATCTAATCAGAAGTGCATTTGTCAGGAATGTGGGCAGAGAAACCTTCTATAGTAGGACTCAGGCTTTAGAAACTGTTCACCTAAAACCAAGCTAATTTAATTTTTATTGTCTTTAATTCAGCAGGCAAATTTATTTAGTCAAAATTATAGGTTATAAACAGAAGTGAAATTTATTTTGTGTTATAAATATAACCAATTTTAAATTATTTGTTATTCATCTTGAATTGTACTTTTCTAGTTGATCTGTACTATTGTTAGCTATTTTAACATTATCACTGTAATAGAGTTATGAGTTATGAGAGTTTATTTATATGCCGCCCTTTCCCTGGGGGGACTCAGGGCGGCTTACAACTCGAAGGGGGTGTGTGTGAAACAGACATTTAACACGTAAAACAGTACATAATTAAAAGCACAACATTCATACCACTCGGGTGGGTTACAGTCTTTAGCCCCAGGCCTGACGGGATAGCCAGATTTTAAGGGCTGTGCGGAAAGTCTGAAGGGTGGTGAGGGTACGAATCTCCACGGGGAGATCGTTCCATAGGGTCGGAGCTGCCACCGAGAAGGCTCTCCTCCGCGTAGTTGCCAGTCGGCATTGACCGGCAGATGGAACTCGGAGGAGGCCTAATCTATGGGATCTAATTGGTCACGTGGAGGTGATTGGCAGTAGGCAGTCTCTCAAGTACCCAGATCCACTACCATGAAGGGCTTTATGGGTGACAAGTAGCACCTTGAAGCGTATCCGGAGATCGACAGGTAGCCAGTGCAGCTCGCGGAGGATAGGTGTTATGTGGGTGAAGCGAGGTGCACCCACAATCGCTCGCGCGGCCGCATTCTGGACTAGCTGAAGTCGCCGAATACTCTTCAAGGGCAGCCCCATGTAGAGCACATTGCAGTATTCCAGCCTAGAGGTCACAAGGGCACGAGTGACTGTTGTGAGAGCCTCCCGGTTCAGGTAGGGGCGCAACTGGTGCACCAGGCGAACCTGGGCAAATGCCCCCCTGGTCACAGCTGACAAATGGTGTTCAAAAGTCAGCTGTGGGTCCAGGAGGACTCCCAAGTTGCGGACCCTGTCTGAGGGGTATAGTGTTTGACTCCCCAGCCTGAGAGATGGAACACTTGCCGAATTAGTGGGAGGGAAACAACAGCCACTCGGTCTTATCTGGGTTGAGCACAAGTTTGTTAGCCCTCATCCAGTCCCTAACAGCTTCAAGGCCCTGGTTCATCACGTCCATCGCTTCATTGAGTTGGCACGGGGCGGACAGATACAACTGAGTCTCGTCCGCATACTGGTGATATTTTATCCCGTGCCGCCGAATGATCTCGCCCAGCGGTTTCATGTAGATGTTGAAAAGTAGGGGGGACAAGACCGAACCCTGTGGCACCCCATATGTTAGGGGCCTAGGGGTCGATCTCTGCCCTCCAACTAACACCGACTGCAACCTGTTCGAGAGGTAAGAGGAGAACCACCGCAAAACAGTGCCTCCCACCCCCACCTCCCGCAGTCGTCGCAGAAGGATACCATGGTTGATGGTATCGAAAGCCACTGAGAGGTCAAGGAGAACCAGGATGGAGGCGTGGCCTCCGTCCCTGGCTCTCCAGAGGTCATCGGTCAATGCGACCAAAGCGGTTTCTGTGCTGTAGCCAGGCCTGAAGCCGGACTGGAATGGGTCAAGATAACTAGCTTCCTCCAAGGACCGCTGGAGCTGAAAGGCCACCACCTTCTCAACAACCTTCCCCACAAAGGGGAGGTTGGAGACTGGACGATAATTGTTAAGAACGGCTGGATCCAAAGATGGTTTCTTCAGGAGGGGTCTCACCACTGCCGCTTTAAGTGCGGGGGGAAAGACCCCCTCCCGAAGGGAGGCGGTAGCAACCGCCTGGATCCAGCCCCGTGTCACCTCCCTGCTGTTAGCAACCAGCCAGGAGGGGCACGGGTCCAGTACACATGTGGAGGCACTCACAGCTCTCATGGCCTTGTCCACATCCTCAGGGACAACATCCTGAAACTCAACCCAGCGATGGTCTACCAGATTATCCCCCTGTGCCTCGGCTGGATCTGCGGAATCGGAGTTCAAGTCCAACCGAAACCGAGCAACTTTGTCCACTAGAAACTAGACGTAATCCTCAGCCCTACCCTGCAGGGGATCCCCCGTACCCCTCCTATTTAGGAGGGAGCGGGTCATCCTGAACAGGGCGGCTGGGCGCGACTCAGCGGAGGCAATCAAGGTGGCAATATAAGCTCTTTTCGCCGTCCTAATTGCCCTGATGTATTCCTTGATGCACGATGTTAGAAGTGCTTGGTTCGATTCGGATTTAT
Source organism: Thamnophis sirtalis (assembly GCF_051295495.1). Classification (NCBI taxonomy): domain Eukaryota; kingdom Metazoa; phylum Chordata; class Lepidosauria; order Squamata; family Natricidae; genus Thamnophis; species Thamnophis sirtalis. Next base: position 51,814,155 of record NW_028261384.1, read on the forward strand.
TGGAAAGGTAATATACAATAAAAATACAAAATAAAGAAAAGACTACAGGTAGTCCCTGACTTAGACCACAATTGAGCCCAGAATTTATGTTGCTAAGTGAGAAATTTATAATAATACTTTGTCAGTGCACAACATATGTAGAATGAGATTGGTTGAACTCCCTCAGTGCACCCCACCCAACACAATACAACTCACAGTGAAGACAAAAAGACAAATTTATTGAGTTTTGTCCCATTTTATGACTTTTCTCACCATATTTGTTCAGTGAATCACTGCAGTGCTTAAATTCATAGCACAGTTGTTAAATTAATCTGGCTATCCCATTGACTTTGCCTGTCAGAAGGTCACAAAAGATGACCCTGGGACTTTGCAGCTGTCATAAATATGAACCAGTTGTCAAGCATTACGTGACTATATGCTGCAATGATCATAAGTGTGAAAAATGGTCATAATTTTCCAGTAGAATCGAGGGTGGGGTTACACATGGGTTTTGTCACAGCCTGATTGGTCCATAGACTGAGGGAAATTTCTATAATATTCTGCCATTCCCCATTGGCTCCCAGTTTCCTCTCAGTCTTTTGGTCCAAGCATTGCTTTGGCTCCTAGGTAGGAAACCTTCAAATTATTGTAAAACTTGCTAAAATTCATTGATTTGATTGGACTAATTGGATAATCTAAATTACTAAATTTATCTCAGCTGTGGCTCCTAGGGACAGTTGTTTCTGTTTTGCATGGGATAGGAGAACCCTTTGGGCAGTGTCTAATACCCTGCGGGGCCAGGGGCCCTGTCCAATTCCCGGGCCAGTGGGGGGTGACGGGCCTCAAAGTGCAGCTTTCCAGCAGCTAGATTGTGAGCCAGCTATTACAGCAGGTTCGGCTGAAGAACGATCGAGCTGCATAATTTAAAAGGCTAACCGCGGCTTTTTTCCAGCGCTGGGAGTCTCCTTGCGGCGATTGACACTTCTTTTTTTATTATTGAAAAGTTTTAATAAGTTTTACAAAAGTTTCCCCTTCCCCTTCCCTCCCTCCACCCCAACCCTGCCCCCCTCCAGCTCTCTCTCCCCCCAACTTCCCAGAGCAAAATACAGGGTATAAACATTTAACAATCATACACTAACATAAACTAACTAACTATAACATCCTGCCTCTCTCTTGTATTTTAATTCCCCTTTTATTAAGCTAAATTTAGATAAATTATAACATTCCTTGTTCATTCATAAGCTAATTGAAGTTTCTTAGTCCAATATTTATTTTGAATGTAGTCAATCCATCTTCTCCATTCCAACTTGTATTTCTCATCTGAATAATCTTTCAAATATGCTGAAATTTTAGCCATCTCTGCTAAGTTTACTACTTTTAGCATCCATTCTTGAATAATGGGCAATTCTTCCTTCTTTCAGCAATCTTGCTGCCGTTATTAAATTCAAAATCAAATTAATCTCTATAACTGTACAGTCTGTAATTATACCTAGCAAAAACAACTGAGGAGTGGACTTTATCCTCTTTTTAGGAATATTTTGAGTAATCCACCATATTTTTGTCCAAAATGCTTTAATTTTTTACAAATCCACCATACATGATAATACATAGTATCAACACAATCACATCTCCAATTATAAATTCAGATACATACAAACTAACTTTTAAGGATCTAATTACCATCTATAAAACATCTTATAAAAATTCTCTCTCAAGTTTAAAGCTTGCCTAAATTTTACATTTCTTACCCAAATCTTTTCCCATGTTTCCATCATTATTAAACAAAGTTATTAATACCTTTCTACCATTTTTCCAAATTTGCATCTTTTTAAAATATTTGTATCATTTGAAAAAAAAACCTTAAGCAAAACGTTCATTTTTACTACTGTTATCCTTCCCAGCAAAGACAATTGTAATTTTTCCCATTTATTCATCTCTGTCTGTATTTTGTGCCATAATGATTCATAATTATACTTATATAATTTCCCATTTGAAATTATAATATAAACTCATAAATATATAACATTTTTTACTATCTCACATCGTGTTAGTCTTTCTGATTCTTCTTTTGGATTTATCCTAGAGATGGAGGGTATCCAGCCTTTAGTACTTTACTGTAAAAATCTTTTGCCTTCCAAACTGAATTAAGACAATATCTTTCTCCTAAGTAATTCACCACCAATCCGGCTGGAACCTCCAATCTATACTATATCTGGCAATTTCTAAGTTCATAAATTAGGAATGCATAGTCCTTTCTGGATCTCAACATTTTAGGTGGAATTTCCTTCAGTACTGACACCTCCTGTCCTGCCACCTGTAGCTTGTTTTTGTAAGTCGCTTGTAATATTCCATTCCTTGTTTTCCTGGTGACAAAATAGATTACAATATCTCTTAGTAGTTGTCTCTGTCTAGCAATCCATGAATTAACACGATAATTTTTATCAATCTGCCAATCATATTCTGCCTTTGGTTCACCAATTAACTGAGCAAAAGCTTCTGCAAAAATCTCTTTCAAATTTTCTTGGTTATTTTCTTTCAGGCCTCTTATTCTCAAAGCAAATTCCATTGCTCTGTATTGTATCATTGTAACTTCTGCCTCTGATTTTTCGATCTTGATTTGAGCCTCAAACTTTGTTCTCCAAATTCACATTAGACTGATTAATTTCTTCTACCCTATCCTCCAGTGATGTTACATAATCAAACAAACCCTTGAATGCATCCACTATATCCTCTCTTATTTGTTGATTGTGGTTTGGATTAAGTCCTTAATTTCAGACATTTCGTCAGACACATCTTTAAGGGCAGTTGTAATTTTTTCTTGCAAAACAGAGGCTTTTGCCTTTAAAGTGCCTTGGAGGGCTTCTGTTTGTATATCCGCTGAGGGTAATAAAAACTGCAATTTAGGTGGTTGGGCTGGGAGACGTCCAGCACTCTTAGAAGCACTTATTTTTGTTTGTTTTGAAGTCATTTCCAGTTATTCAAATCACACTTTCCAGAAGCCAAATTATTGAGTCCAAAAAGTCCACTTAATCCCTCAATTTGTTAGATCTTATAGTTTATTAGTAAACGAATACTCTTTCCTTTAATCTTGAGCTCGGTTCTTTTAACGACGTTAACAAGCACTTAACAAATACTTTCCTTTTAAGTTTCACTTTCACCACACCCTTTGACTTTGAAACGCCATCTTCATTAGCCTTTTGTTCCCCTCAATCTTCACAGAAGGAAGTAATACTGCATCAGAGTTAAAGTTTGTACTTGCAATTATAATCACTCCTGTCTTTGCTCTGCCTGCTTCTTATTTAAATGTAGATTAAAACATTGATTGCAGGGATGGTTGTGGCATTTTGTTCTGCTACAGCAGCAGTGTCCCAGATGCGGAGCTCTGTCGGGCTGCTGGGGGGCTCTCACCCTTTGAGCCCCAGAATTGCTCCTGGGGGGTCTATGGGGACCTCTATCCTTGGCCAGCTGCTCACCTCCCCTTTTCCCGAGGGGAGAGTTTTCAAGCCGCTAGACAGCTGATTTACGCTGTTCTAGCAGCTTAGACGCGATCACGGGGCTGCCGTTCCCACAGGAACGTTCTTCAATGCCTACGGTGCCACTGGAAGTCCGCGGCGATCGGCACTTCTATTGACCGCACTGCCTTCCTGCCGCTCCGAAATTGCCTGAGCAGGCTTTAGTATCTAATTGTGGATTGTGAGTTGCGGCAGTTAAAAGACAAGCTGCAGCGACTGGTCTGTCCCAGAGAGAAAAGGCATCACAAACTGGCAGGGCCAGTGGATCATCACAGACAGCACCACGCTAGGCCCCCCTCCCCTTCCATAGTCAGTGAAGGTTCCATTTTGGGGAGGAGACTCATCAAGACATGGGGTTTTCGGAGGATGAGGACTCAGTCCCTCCTGACCCTCCAGCTTTTCCTGGCCTTTTTCCATGAGTCATGTTCAAGATACTTTTACACAAGGCAAGGAAGAACACTAAGATTGGAACTGGGGACCCCACATTCCCTCAACCTAGGGATCCAAATCTGGCAATGTTTTCTAACACCGCCACAAACAAGGAGGAGATTCCTGCCCCTCCCTTATTTCTAGAGTTGGTAAAGAACCAGTGGGCCCGTCCTTCCACCTTTTCCAATCCTGGTAGCAGCAATCACCGCTTCTACAATGTGGAGCAGGCCTTTGCCCAAACTCTACAATTACCAACAATTGACATCCCAGTAGCAGCCCTGTCTTTTCCTCCTCCGTAGTCTCAGCGGACGCAGCTGATAAGATGAAGCCGGAGGACAAGCGTGCAGAACTTACATTGCGTAAGAACTTTAACGCTTCCACCTGGGCAATCAAATCTGCTGCGGTGGCTTCTTACTTTAACCGCACGACAGTCATGTGGCTACATCAACTACAGGATTGTATTCCAGTCCAGGATAAGTGGCTTCATCAAGATATCACTAAAATCATAGCCACCTCTCAATTCTCTGCCGATGCGACTCTAGATTCCATAAAATATGCTTCTAGGGCTCTTGCCATGTCGGTAACTTCCAGACGGTTACTGTGGTTGTGCAGTTGGCAGATGGACAACAAGGCCAAATGGAATCTGGCGGCTGCCCCTTACACGGGCACTAATCTATTTGGGGAGGCACTAGATCCTATTCTAATAGAAAACAAGGATAAGAAAAAGGTCCTTCCTTCCAACGCCAAGAAGACAGACTCTCACCAGCCCTATTCCGTAGACCCTCTTAGAGGGCACCAGAGACTGACCACCAGCAGAGGTACCATTCTTATAGGTCTGACAGGCAATTCCAATGTCCCTTTTACCAGGATCAAAACAGATACCAGGGTCAATCCAGGTGACTCTTTCGAGGGGGAGGCGGCCATCCCTTCCGCAAGGGGAAATGACTCCAATCCGGATCTCCCCATAGGCAGTTGCCTGACGCACTTTGCAGATCAGTGGGACCTGATCACCACAGCCTGGGTCAGGTCCACCATCAGGAACGGCCTGTGGCTGGAGTTCCTCTCCACCACCACCCCGACGCTCTTCAGGGTGCTCCCTCCCTCACGGAATGACGACGCCTGATGGATCTAGCTATAAATCATCTACTTGACATTCAGGTGGTGGAGATTGTTCTGTTGGCGGAACGCGGGTTGGGCCATTACTCCCACCTATCCCTGGTACTGAAGAGCTCGGGGGATTGGAGGGCGATTCTGGATCTCAAGTGTCTGAACCAATATCTAGTCTACAGACGCTTCAAAATGTCATCCCTCAAGTCCATTCTTCAGGAGATCCGTCAGGGTTTTTTTTTGGCCTCGGTGGACCTAACAGAGGCCTACCTTCATATCCCAATCCTGCCAGCCCACTGCAGGTACTTGAGGTGCTCACATGGGAACCTCCATTATCAATCCCGCACCCTTCCTTTCGGCCTGGCTTCCGCTCCTCGTACCTTCACGAAGATCCTGGCGGCATTGGCAGCTCACCTATGCACCATCCTGGTGGGATTCCAATGTTACTTGGACGACATGTTAGTTCAGGCCGGGTCCCACTCTTAGGCAGTCATTGACCTCCGTCTTACCATCCAGTCCCTTCAGTCCCTGGGGTTCTCCGTCAACTTTCCCAAAAGTCATCTCTTCCCCTCCATGGGGATACTACACCTGGGGACAGTGATCAATTCAGTAGTGGGGGTAGTCCATCTATCTCAAGACTGCCTGGTCAACCTCCAAAAGCTTGCAATCAGGGTTCGCAGAAGTCAGTCAGTTTCCATCCTAATCTTATCTCAATTGCTTGGAAAGATGGTGTTGTGTATAGGGATGGTGCCCTGGGCCCATCTGCACTCACGATCCCTCCAGTGGACTCTCATCCCCTTCCAGAGGAAGCGAATGAGCAACTCCCTATAATCCATTCATCTCCCGGTGGACGTACGGCTGTCCCTCCAGTGGTGACTTTACCCGACTCTGAGACAGGGTTGTACATTCTGGGAGCCGGACCGAGTAACAGTAACTACCAACATGAGTTTTTTCAGTTGGGGGGCCTCGATGGACTCTAAGCTGGCGCAGGTTCATTTGACTGCCTCGGACCTGCGCCACAACATCAATTGGCCAGAGCTGAAGGTGGCTCGTCTGGCCCTCCGACACTTTAAACACTCGATCATAGGACATCACATACTTCTCCTGACAGACAATGTAGCCACGAAAGCCTACATAAACCGTCAGGGGGTACCCACTCTCGGAGTCTCTGGCTAGAGGCCCTGAAACTTGGTTCCTGGGTGGAGAGACATTTGATATCACTGGTGTCGGCATACATCTCGGGCACATCCAACCATCAGGCCGACTGGCTGAGCCAGGCAACACTCGACAATGGCGAGTGGCAACTCCTTCCTGAGTTGTTCCAGAAGATCTGCCTGCAGTTCAGCACCCCTCTAGTGGACTTATTTGCCACCCCGGCGAACTCCCAACTGCCGAGATTCTTCTCCCACTTCCAGACCCGAACCACGGAGGGCAGATGGCCCCCAGGCCTCCTTTATACTTTCCCCCTATTGCCCTTATCCCAGGGATCCTGAGGAAGGTAATGACAGAGAGGGCAGACATCATCCTGCTGGCCCCATATTGGTCCACGCAGCCCTATTTTACAGATTTCGTCCAACTATACATCTTTCCCCTATGGAGGATACCTCGGGAGGAGATCACCTTGTGCCAGGGGGTCCTGATCCATCCAGAGCCCCAGTGGCCTCACTTGACTGCCTGGCACTTGAGCGGCACCTCCTGAGGAATGCTAACCTGTCCTCCAGGGTCATAGCAACCATTGAGGTCTTGAGGCGCCGTCGACCACTTGAATCTACAATTCCAAGTGTTTTTAAAAAACCTCTTAAAATGTGCCCTCTGCAGGAGGAGATGAGAGAACCACGTGCCTCCTTTGCATAAGGAATTTTTCGCCTTTTAACCCTTGCTTAACTCTGCTCAAGTGATCATAAAGATAGAATAAAGGAGGCACATGGTTCTCTCGCCTCCTCCTGCAGTTAAGTACTACCAGAGTCATCCACTGTGACTCTGGCAGCAACTATCTCAGCCTTTTTCCTTTTAAATTTGTTTTTCTTTTTCATGATGACAGTGGTGAGGCCCTGCATCCCCTGCCTCCCTTAATGCATGTCACTGCTTCCTAGGTAGCTAGTTAATTATGACATTTGTATATTCCCTTGTTATTGCACTGAGTCTTCATCTCCATGGTTCTTGTATCATAGTAAGGAAAAAAAAGAGGCAGGCATCACAGCTGTTTGTTAAAACAGAAGGCAGACCCTTTAATCACACTTCTCTTGGGAAATAAAGAGTCTCCCCCATTTATTTATATTTTCAATTGCATCTCTTGTTTTTATCATAGCCATGCTGCCGAAAGCACCATTGTGTGCTTAGACGACATTATACCCGCCAGCTGAAGGTTCATATAGGGAAATGGAAATAATGGGCTGTCTCTGTCTTGTGGTGACTTCAGTTACACATTCTTCTTTTCCTTGCCTGTCAGATATTGTGCATTTATTATCATGTAACACACTTGTCTTCTAATATCAGAGATTGTTTGGCTTCTTTTGTTTTCAGCTATCTGATCCAAACAACTCACCGAATTTGCCACTAGTTATTGAAATCATAGAGAGCATGAATGCACTTTTTAATATACATTCAGCTTTTTGCCCAAAGGAGCAAAACACCAAGGGAAAATCAGCCTCACTAAAGTGCCTGTTAGATATTCTTGAACTGAATTCGTGTCTTTGGCCATGCTGATTGGGAATTCTAGAAGTTGCTGTCCTAACACATCTGGTAGTCAAAAGGTTGAAGCAGGTCAGCTAAAAGGATTTCAAGCCTTAAAGCCGTGGTTAGTTTCAAATATAGATTACAAAAAGTTCCCTTGGCCAAAGGTTGATTACAATTTTATTTTTGGCTTTGCTAATATTTTGGAATTTCCTTTTATTTTAGACTCCAAAAGTTGTTGCATTTAAGCTAAACTACTTGTCCAGCATCTTGCATTGTCTCATGTTTCCACCAGGACTTTTCGAGCAATAACTTCTTACATCTATTTCCTTTTTTAAAAAACTGGTGGTGCCATGAACTAAATTTGACATCAACATGTTGAGAAATGGAGTTATAATTCAATACAAATAGAAGGCACCAGGTTGGAAAAGTCTAGTATGAATTTCTAAATCTGGAATGATATATAGAATAATGTGAAACATAAAATACTGTAGATAATGAATCCAATAAAGTTGTTTCTAAATATGATCACAATTGGCTCTAATTTTAGGGAATGAAAACCAGTTGTTACAAAGAAAGCAGTTCACATTTCCTCCAGGGGCAAGTACAGTGCAACTGCAATTCATTCCACAACCTTGGTTGCAAACTGATTTGGTTGTGACCCGAATTTAATTTTCCCATTGGATTGTATGCAAATATGATCAATCCATTCCAGACCCCTAAGAACTATATATAATTTTTTTAAAAAAATAAGCACAAAAATGGTTAATTATGCCATAGAACTCACAGTGTAATAGTAAAATGTAAAATCCTTTAATAACCCTGATAGCTCCTCCTCTTGGCCGCCTTAGGGGCCCGGCTCTCCCACAATCTGGGTAGGAGGACTGCAGGGCTTGGGCTGGGCTGGCTGGCTTCTGCCATGCTCCTCCTGCCTTCCTCTCTACAAGGAAGCCCCGGTGAGAAGAAGCAGCCCAACACACACCCTCCTTCCATGCTCCAAAGCTGAGCGCTGGAGCCTTTCTGTAGCTGGCCTGTTGAGGCAGAGAGCTGTTGCTCTCTGCAGTTCCCGGAGGACTGAGAGGAGGGGAGGCGGGGGGGGGGGGGAGAGATCATGGATTCCAAGATGCTGGAATTCCCAACTGCAGAGTTTGCTTGTCTCTATTCCCAACCCTCGCCACGCATGCAAAACAACACTAACAAAAAAGCTGCGATCAAGGCTTCTGTGGCGTATGGGTCTCCCGGGGATGTAGGAGAGGGAAAGAGACGCTGCTTGGCTGAGGAGAAAGTTACGAGAACGAGATTAAAGGGTAACTTTAACACGTGGAATAGCAGACAAGTTTCTTCAGCAGATCAGGACTTTCTCTAAGGTAGGGAAGCAGAAATTAGCTGCAGCTGTGTTTGATTGCCACCTGAGCATGTGTTTGCGACCACATATAAAGTGTGTGTGTGTTTGTGTGTGTAATACACACACACACATAAACACGTGTTTCAGAGGTGGGTTGCTCCCGGTTTTACTACCGGTTCGCTTGTGCCCACTTCGAGTAGAGATTAGCCATGCTCACCCAAGGAATCTGAAAGATGGAGATTCTTGCACGAGAACTACTATCTCAGACTGGTACAATGAAAGGTTTAGTGGCTAGGAACAATCAGGGCAGCTGAGATAGCTATTCTCCAGGTTTCCATTACTATCGATCACTCTTTCCTTGTTATAAATATGAGGTCCTCTGCCCATTTCAGTGACATTAGGCAATGGAATTATTCCAGTGAACTAGCATATCAGTCAACAATAGCAAGCATGTTGGTGAAGCAAGAATATTAGAAAAGCTTACATTCATGACTCTGTTACAATATATTATATGCCAACAGAGAAATATCTGCAACAAAAATGTCAGTGCAGGCTATATGGTAATTTGGATTCAAAGCCAAAAAGATTTATGCAAGTCTGAACATTGTTTAGTTGTGCAGGTTAGGAACTGTGGATAGCCCAATGTGCTTAGCTCAGGACATGAAGAATGAATTAATGAATGAATGAATATATGTGCCTTTGTATCTGAAATGCTGCTACAGATGATGAAAACATTCTTTTCAAAGACCTGTAGAGTTAGCTTTGTTTTTAATTACAGGTGAAGAAGACTTCTTCATAAAATGAGATCCATGCAGCTTTATTCTTTTGCTTTGCATGCAGCAATTTCTTTTTTCCTTTTCCTGATGAATTCCATGTGCAGTAGTCTGTGGTACAGAGCAACCCTGGTGTTGTGAAGTAGCCGTTCTCTAATGGGTGACGGCCTGATTCACAACACCAGCTGCTACACTGAACCAGAAGCTTTGGGTAACACACTGGATGTTCTTGGAACTATGATGCACTGCATCCATACCTATAAAATCAACAACACTCAAATAATTAAAAACTGATTAGTTTTTTTGTGATTGCTCTTTCAGCCTTTATACAGTAAAAAGAACATTTTCCCAGATAAAAACAACTCATGCTGTTTTAACATTCAGGTCTAAATAAATGTAGTAAGCCAATCATTAGATATTAAAATCTCATTGGTTATCCAATTTCCTGTTACTTTGAAAATCCGAAATAGTATCACTAGTTTTTCAAAGAATATCTGTGCGATTTTTGTAACACAAGCAAATAGTAAGGAACACTGAAAATTGTATGACCTTTATGAAATAATTCCACCATTAGAGCCATTAGCTAGCAAAGTAGCACAAATTATATATATTGCATAGCTAAATAATGACAAGGCCATTAAATGCAAAAGGTAATGATTAGCTCAAACATTTCTATACAAAACTCAACTATCTACCATACTTCAGAACAGACTGATTCACAATAGCAATTATTGATCATTCTATATCTTTGGATGTAAGAAGCAATCTTTGACTCTCAGTGATGTCTTTCAGTAAATAAATGAAATGTGTGGATGCAATTTGGTTTAACAATCTCATGCTGATCTTTTTTACTTTGCCCTCTTTTAGATAGATGCTAAGCTATAGTTAGTTAAATGATGGCTTCTTAAAGTAGCTAAGTTCACACATCTTCCTTAGGCATAAATATATAATGAGTGAGTCTGGTCAGTGTTATCTTAGAGATAGAACATGTTTAAGTCCATGAAGTAATAAACACATCATGTACTTTTTTTTTCATTGCATGCAAAGTATTCCTTATTGAAAATTTCAAAAATTGCTTCTGCTGGCATTTCTTGTGGTGGTACCTTTGGAATTAATTGAGCTGAAATCTCTACCACTCCCACCTCAGCTTTCCTAATATATCCATATAGACAAATTGATAGGAGGAAGAGGAAGCTTTATTGCTTCCCTTCCTTTCCAAGAAGGGAGATGCTTTCCAAAGTGATTACACCCTACTAACTCTGACCCTCATGTGAAAAACTTGTCCACTGATGGCCTTATTGTGCATCAAGACTGGTGATGCTATTGCATGGCAGAACTTTGTGGCATACCATTAAAATATCTATTGCCTACAACCATGTGCTGGGAATGTAATTTTTGATATAGTAGTATACTGAAGCCCAAAGCCATATATTCTATATTTTCATGTGGTCTCAACATTCATTGTCTTGAAATGACTCTAGTCTGCAGCAAGTATGGTGTTGTATGTATTATCTATGCTAGGCAATGTTCCCTCTAATTTTTTTCAGTGTGTGCAGAAAAGTATAGTGTTTGAGCGGCACATTTTCATATCTGACCACCTGATTTTTTTTCACAGATGTTTCACAGAGCAATTGATTTATAGGATCTGAATTGGAATGGAGAAAAATCGTTTTGTGCATGAGTGTGTGTGTGTGTGTGTGTGTGTGTGTGTGTGTGTGTTTGAGTGAGCGAGGGATCTGGTAAGGGAACTGTGCCTATTTAGAAAAGAAGGTAAATTATTGCAAACATGATCAGTTGAAGATAAGTATGAGGACAGGTTGGGCGGTAGAGAGAAAGGGATATAAGAGTAGGAGAGAGGAAGAAAAAAGAAGGAAGAGAGACAGAAAGAGACAGAGAAGGAGAGAGAAAGTGACAGAAGAGTGGGAAAGAAGGAGAGAGAAAGAGAGACAAAGAGAAAGGATGAGACAGAAAGAGACAAAGAGGAGAGAGAAGGGAGAAGGAGAGAAAAAGTGACAGAAGAATGGAAAAGAAAGAGAGAAAGAAAGAGAAGAGAGACAAAGAGAAAGAGAATGAGAGAGACAGAGAGAGAAGAGAGGAAGAGGAAAGAGGAAGAGATAACATCTCATTTTAACCCTGAGGTGCAAATATTCTCTTTGATTGGTAATTTTATTTGTCCATTTACTATCCAATACTCTCA